>NW_024103751.1:700357-1400715 GCF_003945595.2 Pipra filicauda | reverse complement strand
GAAGTGGATCCTCTTGGGGAATATCTCTGGGCAGATAAGGGAGAAGAAGGTGATGGGAACAGTCAGGGTGGATTGAGCCGGAGTTGGTGCCCAACCAACCTTACTGCTTTCAGGGTTAAAGTGGCTGAAGTTTTGGATAAGGAAAGAACAGGGGATATCAACAAAGGTTCCAACAATCTCCTATAGTGTCCTTGAAGCCAAGCTGGAAGCTAGGGTGTCTTGGTGAGTGTCCTAACAGGTAGTTAGGCAGTTAGGCTCAGGGGTGGTAGGAACTACATTGCATCTGCCTGGAGGTTGATACCTCAGGGGGTCTCATAGGGCATCTCCTGTTTAGCATCTCTATGTCCCACCTGGGAAGGTCACAAAGTGCACTCTGTCAAGATGCCAGCAGCAAAGACCAGTTAATGCCCATGAGGACAGGACTACTAACTGAAGGGACAAGGACTGGTGAGAGGAAGGGACCAATGGAGCCCTCATGCACCCGGGGCAAGAGTAATGGGAAGGTAGCCAGGGGCAGCTTTGCAGAGAAGACTCTGGGCCCTGGAGGAAAGCAGTGAGCAAGACCAGGGAAGCTGAGAATACAAGCATAGACAGGCAACAGAGCAAAGCAGATGGCATCTCCCTCCTTGCAGGGCTTCCAGCCTGCACCCATGAAGGCCCTGAGCAACCTGGTCTGACTCTGTGGCTGAGCCTGCACTGGACAGGGAGTTGATATGGAGAGATTATGAATATATTAATCAGAAACATAATCGTATTTATAATTCAGAAGCTTTACAAAAGTAAGGCTATGAATTTTCTCTTGAAAACTTTCTAAAGGTTCTAAAACCTGGTGTACAAGGAAGATATTTTACCATGTTTTGTGGCAGCTGTTTTCCAAGTTTATACAATAAAAAACACCTGGAAGGGAGGAATGAAAATGAGATCTCAGTAGCAGCTGACATTCAGCTATCAGAGTGATCTGACACACATTTTCAAATCCCACTCAGATCAAGATTGGAGAAAACAAGTTTATTTATTTATTTTTATAAAGTATACATTAACTCCTAAAAGCAACCTTTTACAGATGGCGGTGCTCCAGGTACCCTGTAGGGAAATCATCATCATGACTCTTAAAAATGAATTAGAAAAACTCTTCGGATGATGAAGAGTCCTTGTTCTACCTTCTCATTAGTGCAAGGCTCCTTTTCTGGACGAGCCAGATCCATTATTTTGCTTTTCTCCATGTTTTCTTTAAAAGCAGTCTTCCATGCTTTAGAATGGCATGTCAGATATGGTAAGGTTTACATTACTTAAACAGTTTTTAAAACTAGTTTAATAAATTTTTGTGAGTATTACTTTCAAATTTTTTACCTTGCTAAAAAGTATATTTTTTCCCTTTTTTTTTTTTTTTCATTGAAATGTTAATTCAGTGTAAAATTTCCTAGCAAAGGAAAGATGTCTCATCTCTACAGAGCTGTATTTATCCACATGCCTACTCAGGAGTTCTGTCAAGAGAAAATTTAAGCAGTCAACAATTTTTTGTCTTGGAGAAAAATCCTAGTTCTACACAAACTGCCAGGGTTTTGAACAGTGTTATTTTAAAAATTGTGAGTTTAATAGTGTCTAGATTAAGCAGATATGTAATCCAAGGTGACAGTTTTTCTCTGTATGTAGAAAAGAATGCAGGTTTTTTCGCAGTTAAAATATAAGTTTAAATGTTAGGCCCTCAGAGTAATAAAACAATCTTAGTAATAGAATGCTAAGAAATTTTAGCAAACATTGCCCACTCTTGCACCCATATTCATTTAGAATCCACCCTGGCACCTTGTACAGTACTTTTATAAGCTACTTGGCATTATCTTAATTCTACAAGTGGAGATCACTAATTAGCTCATTGTTGGATTCACCCTCTCTCTGTCCATGGCCATAAGGCAGTTATCAAAATAATTAGATTCTCTGACCTCTTAAATTAGATTTGGCAGCATTTTTCCATCTTTATTGACCCTCTTCTTCACCTTAGCCCAAAACAAAACTAGAGAGGAAAAAACTTCAATTAACATAATATTTATTTGAAAAGGACCATGTCTAATGCAGATACTCTACAGTCTAAACCTTGCCTTCCAGAAATCCCAAGGGGACTTTATACCCATATTCTAAATAATTTATTCTCAGCTCCGATTTCACCATTTCCTCAAACTACAGGACATTTCACTTTTATTTTGAATTAACAATATTCTGATATTAATAATGTCTTTGAGGTAGACTACTGTGTTATGATCTGATTAGTGAGAGATGCCTCTACCCAAATTAAGGTACAAATGAGACCATATGCTGAAATCAATAATACAGATGTTATTTAACAGTAAATGTGAAGTAGAGACATAAAAAGAAGCAGAAAAGAACAGGGGGGAGGCAGAGAGACATCAAGCAGAAGATAGTAACCATCTCTGGATCCAGTGGCATCCCACTGATCCTTCCTCACCCTGGATTTCTTGATGTGGGGGCTCCAGAGTAACCCTGGGGGTCCCACCTTTACACAGTTCAAGTTCCAGGTATCCATAGGGTGGTCACAGATGTTCCCATAACTCGAGGTGGCATGTGTCTGAGAAATTGCTTCCTTTCCCACAGTTTGCTCCAGTGGGAATTTTTATCTGGATGCATTAACCAGGATGTACAAATCAGATCTCACCTCCATCAGTCTTGGAATTAGCACCTTCCTGTTGTAAATTTCTCCCCCGTGTGCTTGTCTGAAATTCCCTCTGTATTGGCTTATCTTATAGCAAGTTCTTTCTGTGACCTTGACAGTTTTGAGACAAGCAACTGTGCTCTTTAAGTCCTAATGCACTGTTACTTGGATCTTTTGACAGGTCATCAGTTTTAAAAAAAATTCTTCTAGGAGAATCTGAGTACTTAATACATTCAAATTCATTGTCAGATTTCATTTAAAAAGGGACTTAAAATTTTCTTGACCTGAGATCTACAAAGGGAAGTTACCAATCCTGCTGCAATAGGACCATCTATTGACATGATCAATAGACCTTGTCTCAGAAGATCTCCTTTGTGAGGATGCGAAGAAAAGGATTTCTTAGAAACAAAACTCTTGGGATCATGATGGATCTGTGGCTTTCTGTGTGTGTGGTGGTCATATGTCCAATAGCTGACATTTATTCTTCCTTAAAAGAAAAATGACAAACAGATAGTTTTATACTGGATATAAATATTTTAGCACAAGAACCCAGGGGAGTAAGTTTTTCAAAGGTCGATGAAGACCAACATCAAAAGCCTTGCATTCTCTTGCCCAGAGTGATACAATCAATTGGTCTGCTACACTGCAAGCCCACACTCACCCTGCAAGTGAGGGAATGTTCAAAACCAAAGATACTACAGCTACAGCAGCAGTTCCTCTCATAAAATATAAAGTTTTACTTTACACATAGTTGCAAGCTTTTCATAAAAGAAATTACAGGAAAAAGAGTTTTGTACAAGGGAACAAAATAGTTGGAACCGAGCCCTTCAGAGCTGATTTGATGTGCTTGTAAACAAGAATATTTTGCTTAGTTTTAAGGCCAAAAAAACCCAATGGTATTTAAATAAAGCACCAAATAGAAAGTGCTGTGGCTCTTATTCCCTTCAAAACATAACTACAGGCCAAGTCCCCCTGGAAGACAATAATCTTTTTCACTGGACAGTTTTGATTAATAAATGGTGCTTTCCTTCAATCTAATTAAGGAGAGTAGAAAAACATTTGCCTTCTTGTAAGAAAAAGGATTGTTCTACCATCTCTTTTATGAGATACAATGGAACAGAAATGTCTCATAGCTGTTTCATGATTATAATTCCTACTCCCACTTATTAGTAATTTCAAAAGAAACATCCATATTCATCCATTGTTTCACCAGCTCTTTTTTCTGAGATCTTCATTCACTGGACTTCAATTCTGCCTCTACTCAATCTCTCTCAGAAGTGGATGGACATTGCAACTTCATGTGTGTCAATTATGGCTCAACTATTATAGAGAGAACTCAAAAAGTAAGAGTGAGAAAACTCTTGGTTTGAGATAAAGACAGTTTGATAAGTAAAAAACCACAACAAACAGAAATCTCAACCTCTGCAAAAAACCCCAACATAACAAAGGAAAAAAAAAAGTGAGAAAAAAAAGCCCTTGAATTTCTCATTATCACCCACCTGATGCCTGGCCAGGCCCCAGGCAGTGACAGCCTTCACATACTTCCTCTCCCCCAAGTTTTTATGACTGAGCTTGATACCATAATGTACAGGGTATCCCTTTGGACAGTTGGGGTCAACTATCCTGATTATGTCCCTTCCCAGCTTCTGCCACTGCGTCCTCACCAGTGGGGTGGAATGAGGAGTAGAAAGGCCTTGGCTCTGTTTAAGGACTGCTCAGCAGAAACTAAAACATTAATGTGTTATCAAGACTATTTTCAACACAAACCCAAAACACAGCCACATACAAGCCACTATGAAGAAAATTAATTCTACCCTACACAAAACCAATATGACATTTTGAAAAATCCCACCTGCTAGAACCAGGTAGAATACTATCAAATGAACATAAGAAGTTTACTTATTTGTTTATTTATTTATCTGTTATCATCTATTTTGGCTGAATGCCCTGTGTCCACCGAGAGTCTGCCCAACCCCTTCCCCCCCGAGAGAGAAGGAGGAGGGAAAGGGGGAAAGGAAAAAAACTTGCAAAACCAAGGCTGCTGAGAAAGGCGGTTTTATATTTACACAGAGAAGAAAAAGAGAACTATAAGCACTATACACACAGGGCAAACTAACAGTAAAGACTACTTCCCCACAAAAGGTGTTTTCATCCTCCAAAAACAACCGTCTATCCCATGCAATCGTCCTGGAAGAGAAGAAGGGAGTTGTTTCCTTCTGGTCTCTTTATATCTGAGCTGACATAACATGGCATGGAATAGCTTATTGGTAAAATATACATCAGATGACTTATCTTAGTTCCATTTCCCTCCCAGGGAGGGTTACAAACCCACTACATTATCTTACAATGTGTCCAGTTAGATGACTGTTATTTTACCTTCTCTCACTTCTCCCCACATAGCAGGTGTGACCTTGTCTTTCAGAACCCTTTTCCACATGTTGCTTCTGTCCAGTGTGAACAGTTTCAATGGCCAGCACAGCATTTAAAATAAGTTCTGTATTAATAGACTAAGATACAATTTTAAGACTCTAAAAAAAAAAAAAAAAAGAAAACAAAACAAAAATCCCCCCCACTTTTAGAGATAGAGTGTAACATCATTGTTTAATTACTGAGACTAACTTCTAATCGCAAGACTGACCATCTGTTGCCCTGTTGTATCTGATGTATCTGTCTCAAAAGCAAAGTGTTTTCTTTATTATTATTTCTTTATTATTCTGTTGACACAATGACGAAGAACAAATACATGATGTTTTATTTCTAATTTAGCAGTACTTGCACAAAAAATAATGTATACCTTTCAAGAGAGTATGTCCAAAACTTTTGTTATTCCTCTTTCAGAAAAAATATATTTGCTGTACCTAAAAAAATAAAATCTTTACAAAATATGTGGCTTCTATTCCTGTACTTTAAGAGAAATAAACTGAATTTGGCAATATATTAGAAAACACAAAAAAATTGCCATTTAGAAGTAATTTTACTCTGCATTTTTAAACAGTTACTTATGACCTCTGCTAATCAAACTCCCTCTTTCTCTTTAGGAATATAATTGCCTTCTCCTCCCTTTTGTCATGATGTTTTCTACTAGAGAATCTCTGTACACTTTATCCTAATCCTTCTATATAAGTACTGCAAAGAAGGAAGCTCTTGATTTATCTGGTTTAGGGAGGTTCAGCTTCTGGGTGCAGTCTCTAATCCAACTGGTTCACACAGTTCCAAGTTAAATGAACCTTCCCTTAAATAAAGGAAAAGCATATGCACTCCTGTGTGGAGGAATGGAAACCACATGAGTAAAGCCTCTTGGCTTTCCTTTTGCATGACAAACACTGGGCATGAAATACAACCATGTTTAACATGGAAGGAGCTGAAGCAAACCTGTTTGCTTGCTATGAAATAACACAAGCATATTCCCAGCCCTGAAGTCATCTAACACCGTGGAAGGTAGGTAGGATTGATCTGCTGTAATATGTTATATGACTGTTCTTCATTATTTTTCTTTTATCTTCATTTCTTTTTTGTTGCTGTTGGTTTTTTGTTTTTTTTTTTGTACTTTTCACTATAGGAATAACTGTAGAAATACTACAGCATATTCAATAACAGCTCCCTCTGAGAGGGAAAGGTAATAGGCAATACCCAAGTTTCTCATAGGTAGTACTTGTCAGAGGAAGGCTTTCATTGTAAATTGCAAGAATACACCATAGAAGTAATTTTAATCAAAGGTTTTTAGCAGTATGCACAAAGGCATAAAGGTTTGTCAGTAAACAAAAACCTATTAAAGTGATTTGTAGTTAAGGCCCACAGATTGTTATATTTTTAGTTCACACAGGTAATGAGAATAAATAGAAATCTTTGTTATGTATTTTTAATATATTTCTAGGAGATATATATCTAAAAATATATAAATAGAAATACACACACACACATACACACACACATATATATATATATATATAAAATCTTTTTTATATCCTTTCAGGATATAAAATGAATTGAGTATAACAGTCAGACTTTGTCCCTTGTGCTGACATTTTTAAGACTTTTGTCTGTATAGAATAAGATCCATTCAGATGTGAGTAAAATATTTAAAGGCTCAAACCATCTTCTATTCAAGTGGAACTATGACGAGTGTCATCTCCATAAGTCACTCCATAACGCTTGAGGTCTAAGATATGCCTGATATACATCATGTTGATTTGGTAGCTATCACTAATTTCCCACTTCCAACAAGCCTACATCCAAACATTCTGCTATTGCTGAGGGTGTTTGTTTTCACAACACATCAGATTTCAGTCATTTAATGGATGCCTCTTACTATTCCTATTTATTGTTCTATATATTGATGTTTCTCAAATTACATGATATAAAACCAGTTTGTTGTACACTTAGAACTTATACAGATGTCTATTAAGTCAAAGAAAAAAAAACAAACTCAAACATTTAAAATTTATAGTTGACTTGTGTTAAATTCAGGTAAAATCTACCAACACAGAAGAGAAATTTTGGGGTACCTTACCATCGCAGTGGTGAACTTCTAGCAGACAACTGACAGGCATCAAGACAATCCACAATCCAAGTGCCAACAAAGAGTGGCTTGGGAAATTATGTGTGTTAGTTGGTGTAGGGTGTTTTAATCTAGGAGAGGCAAGGATGGAATTAAACTGTTATTCAGTCAAAATTAACTGATTTTTTTCTTTAAATTAATAACCCTGCAGACCAAACTGAAAACTACAGAAGCACAACATTATGTGACACCTATGAGACATAAATGGAAATAGAAACTGGTTGAATTGAAGCCTTGTTTCAATTAAAATCTCAGTACTATATAGAACTAAATGCTGGCTGGTGGTTGTCTGCAGGGGGCTCAGTAAGTTTGATATGACTGCACTGAAATATCCCTTTGGTAATATGAACCTTAATAGACTGGAAGTATATTTCCCATTATAATGAAGGCAGTGACCTCTGTTGTTTCAAGATATATGGTGTGCTTGAGTAATTGATTGAGTAATGATGGTGATAGGTAACTTTAACAAGCAGAAACCTTCTCATTAAGCTACTCAGAACAGTTCTGCAGCTATAACAGAGAAACTTATAAGACATCAAGACAAGCTGGTGATCACAGACCCTTGTAGCCTGTGGATATGCCTCCTCTTTCTGCCGGCTCTTTTTTCCACAGAAGCACAGTTCTGTATTTTCCAAGCTGGCAGGGAATTGGTTGTGTGGAAAACTTTTCTCTGTTATTAGCAATGATAAATGTTGCATTACAGAATGACCTACACCTTCACCTCAGATGGAGTTGAACCCTTATACTGACTCTTTGTCTAGGGTAACTCCCGCCTGGAAAAGCTTAGTGCCTAGAAGGACAAAATATGGTTTTTGGCATAAGCTGAGGTGAAACAGCTTGACTAGAGAGAGATGGCAGTTTGGTAGCAGTGCCAGGGCAAGAAATCAGTCAGTAAGTGCTGCTCAACAGGCATTAGACTCACTGTCTGCAGGAATTTAGACCTTTCACACTGACAGAATGGCTGAGAAGTCACTCTTTCTTTTTTATATATAAATAATATAAATATAAATATGTATTTAACTATTTTTTGACTAAACAAGAGTTCAGAAAACATATCTGTTGCTATAACTTTTCAATTAAATAAATCTGTTTCTAGAGTCCTGGAAGGACACTATAAGTGCAATTTCTTCCAGGGTCCATTGCTCTAAACTGCAAAACCTGCATTTCAGTTTTGCTCAGCTTTCTGATCTCACCTGCAGATGAATTGTCCCCTGAAAAAAACCTGAAAATTCTTTATGTTTAGAGACTTGTTTTACCACAGAAGAACTACAGCAGTGAGCACTTCTTTCTTACTAGTAAGTTTATACCTGAAACCCAAATATCTCTAGCAGTATTAAATTCTGCCTATGACTAGCCTCAGAAGCCTACTATCTCACCTGCTTGTTGTTTGCTATGTGTATATTGTATGTGTACATTTGCATGTGTGTTTGACTCCGACTGGTTTGAAAACATTAAAATTCTCATGGTTGTAGTAATATATTTTTCTCCCCAAAGAAATTAATTTGAGCTATAAACCTACTGACATTGAACTCAGGTGATACTGAGGTCTTGTTCAAGTTGGAGTATTTGTTCATTGTTCCAATAAAATCAATCTTCTTTCAATATTCATTTAAAAATAGTTAACAGTAGAAATGTCAATATATCATATAGACAGCATAAAGGCTATATAGTCTCTATGTTCTATATATTTTAGAATGCTTCATTGCTTACCAAAGAAAAAGATAAAAAAATAGTCCTCTGTCAGGAGAGAAACACAGTTCTTTTACTGTGACTTTTTTTTCCTTTATGTATAAGATATTAGAAAATATTCAGCCCAGTGTAAAGAACTATTTTTATTGCTTCATGGATATCTTAGGCTCAAGTAATCTCATTTCAAAAATTATAATTTATGCTGTTGGGGGTTTCGTTGGTCTTTTTAGGTAATGTAAATTGAGGAAGTTTGCTGAATTTTGCTTTGTATAATAATGGTGATACCTTTTATTAATTTATTTTGCCATTGTATGAGTTATGAATGCAGTCAGACACAGCTTTACAGTATAAATAGGCTGTCTGGGAATAAAGTTTAAACTACTACTCTGGGTTGCTTTGCAAATTCTGATGACAGTTTTACTGCAAGGAGAATTCTGTGGAAAAGAAAAAAACCCAGACCCTAATACCATGCTGACAAAAATTGAACAATTAAACTGTTGTCTCCCTGAAGGTGGCACCATAGTAACTCTGCATTTCTCAATGGATAAAGAGATCAAACCCATATCCCTGTCAACTGCTACTCTGTTCTTTCCCACTTTGATAGTCTTCTAGATTCCAGTGTATACTTGTGCATTACTGTATATATAATATTTATAATATATTTTATAATTATAATTTTTAATGTGGTGCATAATAATTTTTGAATAATCAATATAAATATAGTTTTGATTTTTGTACCGGGAGTAACCAGACAAGAGAAGGATCTGTCATTATGACTGGGTCTACAGTGGCAGAAGGTATGTCCTAGAGTGGCAGCCTCATGGGAACAGAGTGGATATTTTAGTTTAGCTTCTCATCATTCAGTGCAGTACTTGACTGCAAGGTGAATCCTGACTACAAGTTGGTGTTTTCTGCCAATAGGCAGCTGCCTTTGCTCAAGTACTTGAGCATATACCTGAAAATATCCCAAAAATATGTGTCTGCATCGAAGTCCAACTGAAATTATTCAAGGTTCAATATTTAGTTTTATGTCCACATTTCTTCTTGTGCATTCTAGAATTACCAGAGTAATTTTCTTGGGAATTCCAAGGTTTCTGGAGGAAAATTATTGCATCAGTTGCAAAAATTGTAGATGAACTATAAAAAAAAATCTCCAAAATCAAACCAACGTAAGTCTCTGTCTAATTATTTTTTCCTTAACAGAAAATGAAAGTGCCCCCTTAGATGCGATTGATTGAAACCTTCTGTGTAATAGAAGATGGTCATATCACTTCATTTTCTTTCAGACTCCTTCATGTTTGCGTATTTTGATTAGGTTTAACAGCTAAAGTATTCCACTGAGCTTTAAATGTCTTGTATTTAGCTATTTTTTTCTCTTCCTAAAAATGTTTTACCTTGATGGATTCCATTTCTCCACTTCTCAGCCTGGCTGGAAATTATAATTTAGTTGTTTCACTTATCGTGAGAGAGGTGGTTTTAAGGTTACCTCTTCCCCATTTGGTTTTCTTGATACCATGTTTGAAACTTGTTATTTTGTCTCTAGGTGTTGCAGCATAATTGCATCACAGAATCACAGAACAACAGAATAGTTTTTGTTGGAAGGAACCTTTAAAGGTCATCGAGTTCCAACCCTGCAGTGAACAGGGACACCTTCAACCACATAGGTTTCTCAGAGCCCCATTCAATCTGACCTTGAATGTTTCCTTATCCACTGCCTCTTTGAGAAAGGTTTCACCACCGTAGTGTTCATTGTAAAAAAGTTGCTACCTTATATCTATAGCTTGAATCAGCCCTCTTTTAGTTGAAAACCATTAACCCTCGTCCTACTAAAAATTCTGTTCCCAACTTTCTTATAAGTTCCCTTTTTGGTAATGAAAGGCCACCATAAGGGATACTGAGCAAGTTTGCAGATGACAAAAAACTGGGAGGAGCTGTTGACTCCCTCAAAGGCAAGGAGCTCCGCAGAGAGACCTTGACAAATTAGAGTGCTGGACAGTAACCAACTGCATGAAGTTCAACGAGGGAAAGTGCTGGATTCTGCACCTGGGATGGGGCAACCGCAGCTGTACATACAGAGTGGGGAATGAGATGCTGGAAAGCAGTGCCATGGAAAGAGACCTGGGGGTCCTGGTTGATGGCAGGTTGAATGTGCAGTGCCCTGGTAGCCAGGAGGGCCAGCCATGTCCTGGGGGGCACCAGGCAAAGTATCACCAGTTGGTTGAGGAAGGGGATTGTCCCGCTCTGCTCTGCAGTGGGGCAGCCTCATCTTCAATATTGTGTGCAGTTTTGGGTGCCACAATATAAGAAAGATATTAAGCTGCTAGAGGGTGTCCAAAGGAGGGCAATGAAGATGGTGAAGGGCCTTGAGGGGAAGCTGTCTGAGTAGCAGCTGAGGTCACTTGGTCTGTTCAGCCTGAAGAAGAGGAGACTGAGGGGAGACCTCATTGCAGTTACAACTTCCTCACGAGGGGAGGAGGAGGGGCAGGCACTGGTCTCTTCTCTGTGGTGACCAGTAACAGGATCCAAGGGAATGGCCTGAAGTTGTACCAGGGGAGGTTTAGGTTGGATATTAGAAAGAGGTTCTTTACCCAGAAGGGTGGTTGGGCACTGGAACAGGCTCCCCAGGGAAGTGGTCACAGCACCAAGCCTTATAGAGTTCAAGAAGCATTTGGGTGATACTCACTCACATGGGGTGACTCTTGGGGATTATCCTGTGGAGGACTAAGGTCTGAATTTTAATGATCCTTGTGAGTCCATTCCAACTCAGTATATTTTGTGGTTCTGTGATTCCATGATAATAATCAAGTCCCCTCCTGTTCTGCTTCTGACCAGAAATGTAGTGGACTGATGAGGAGAGATTATACACAGTGAACTAGGTTCCCTCCTTAATTTTCTACTGAAGCTGCATGCAAAGGCCATCAAGACCCCAAACTGTGTGAATAATTAATTTTCTCATCTGCAGAACAGCAGAGTTTCATAGTCAGTCAAATAAAAAGGCATCACTATCTCTCTGGAAATGTTTTGGTTAACAAGTTTCTTACAATCTAAAGTTTTAACTCCAAGCTCCCTAGATTTATATCTTGATCAGTTGTTGGATGTGGTATTCCTGCTGCTATTGCACTATAGTCAAGACTCGGGAGTGATGGTTACACCATACAGAGAATCCTGAGTGCAGAACCACAAAATGTCTTATCTATAGCATTTAAGAGTGGAGCATAAGTAAAGAATGATTCCTGAAATAAGGGATGGCTAAGGGCAAAGATATTACTTGTCAGTTTTGGTCTTTGAATACAAATTATCTTCTGACCATGATAACTGAGGTCTGGATTTGGGAGACCAGAATTTCTGCTGTAGTCCTCTCCATTGTGCTCCGAGTCTGTCTGTCAGGAACAACTCAGAAGACAAATGAGCCATCTGCTGATAGTCCTTGCAGCTGTGCTCATCATCAGATTTGTGTAAGAGTTCAAAAAAAATAAGACATGATGCTTTGAGTCAGAAAATGGAGTAACATGGCAACGAAAGCTCTGACAGTCATTCAAAATGTTACTGGTAATAATCCAGGAGCCCTGGACACAGCTAAAAAATTCATGACCTCATAACAGAGTTTGTGAATGAATCTGTGAGTGTTCTTTTGTTTACCAGTGTCAAAACTCAACAGTGTTATCCATTCAAAAAATGGATAACAGTAAAGATGGATGAAAAATCCCTAAATATCTGGCTCTTGCCTTATAGAAGAAGAGAAGAATATGAATAGATATGACAAGATGGGTTAGGAGGAATTACTGAGATACAGTAAAGCAATGGCTTAGACTCAGAATACTTCTATTGGAAGTATATATATACTTCTATTCACCAAATATTTTGGGTGAAATATTTGAATTTACAAGGGGATAGAAGAGAACATTCTCAAAGGAATTCCTTTGCTACGAATCATCAGGAACAATGCAGATATCCAGCTCTTGTTTATTCTCCTTCACAGCTTCTATAAGGAACTAAGCAATTTAATCTTCTTCTGAATTTAATAGTGAATATTCCATCTTCTCAACATTGGTGAGAATTTCTATTCCTGCTATACTATTTCAGAAACTATTTCAGAATACGCTATTTTATACTATAGAGTATATACTATTTCAGAAACTGTAATGAATTATATCTGCTTTATTAATTACCTAGCCTTCCAGTTATTAAGGTATTTAAATTTTCAAGTGACTTTTTGCTTAGGCTCCCCATTGCAGTCGCTAGCTTTTAGAAATTGATAATAATCTTATTTTACACTTTTTCCAAGGAATATAGCAAGTTCAAGAAACACACTGCTCAGGCCAACTCTGTTCCTTTATCTGACCTAAGAGTGCCCCTTGGAGGGATTGTCAGAGTGTTGTCAGCAATCAAACTGTTAAATTTTATATTACAATAAACAAGATGCAAAGTAAAGACACAGTGGAGTCATTCACAGTGTAACAGAAAACTGTATCATAAAACTTATGTATATTGCAGCAGTTGCAATGTCTTCTAGTATTCATCCACTGTTCAATCCTGGTGTAACTCTCAAGACTTCCTGTGAAATAAAAACATATATATTTGAACATGTGGAAAGAATTAATTGCATACTAAGTTTCAAAGAAGGTGTTGGTTCCTTCCATTAATGATCTTACACTTTTTCCATGTTCAGTTGTTTCTCTGTCTCTTTGTAAGTGAAAAAAGAAGAAAATGAAAAATGAGAATCTGACTTCTGAACTTCTTACTGTAATGAAAAAAAGTAACTTGAAATAAATTCATGTAAATGACATGGTTGATAAGAAGAAGGTAAACATTATCATAGTGGGACAATAGTAGTAGTAATGTGTATGAGTTTATAAAGTTTATAATCTTTAGAAAGTTACAAAACTGCATAAATAATAATAATAATAATAAAAACAAACAAAGGTTAAAGTGAGTTTCTAGATGCTTAAAAGACTACAGTACATGTGTTTTCCTTGTCCTAAGTGCTCCCAGAATCCTGGGTAATATAAAGTACTTTTTAGGCAAAAAATATATTTTGAGCTCCTACGAATATTAAGAGTTGAAAAATAATAACTGATATAATCTTTAATGAGTGTGTCTTAAAGAGTATTTCATGGTTGTTGGAAGTTAAATGTGTCTACTGTTTCTGATAATTTTATATAATAGTATACAAAACCTCCCTTAGCTTTTCAAATCTAAAGTACTGTGTCTCCTATGAAAACCCATTATGAACAGAAGATTTAAATTGTGGAACAATTTTAAATTGTGAAAAACAGTGGCTTATATGTCACAAAACAAGGATATCTTCCTTAACATGTGACTCAAAGGTTGATGTCTGTATCTGTGTAATTTTTTACTACCAGGGTTACAAATGAAAATGCATAATTTACACCTTACAGGAAGGCTTTTGACTCTGTGTTACAGACTAAACACAGAAAAAAATATTCTAAATCTGACAATCATAATTCCATGTTTAAAGAAAATATTAAGGAAAGGAACTAAATCACTATTTTAAGCACAGTCATAGAATCATAGAATCATAGAATCATAGAATCATAGAATCATAGAATCATAGAATCATAGAATAGATTAGGTTGGAAAAGACCTCCAAGATCATCAAGTCCAACCCCTTGATCCAACTCCAATTACTATATCATGGCACTAAGGGCCACGTCCAATCTCTTTTTCAAAACCTCCAGGGATGGTGAATCCACCACCTCTCTGGGTAGGCTGTTCCAATGTCTGATAACCCTCTCTGTAAAGAATTTCTTCCTAACATCTAACCTAAACCTCCCCTGGCAGAGCTTGAGCCCATGTCCCCTTGTCCTATTGTTGGTTGCCTGGGAGAAGAGACCAACCCCCGCCTGGCTATAACCTCCCTTCAGGTAGTTGAAGAGAGTGATGAGGTTGCCTCTAAGCCTTCTCTTCTCCAGACTAAACAACCCCAGCTCCCGCAGTCTCTCCTCATTGGACTTGTGTTCAAGTCCCTCACCAGCCCCGTTGCTCTTCTCTGGACCTGCTCCAGCCCCTCAATGTCCTTCCTGAACTGAGGGGCCCAGAACTGGACACAATACTCAAGATGTGGCCTCACCAATGCAGAGTACAGGGAAAGGATCACTTCCCTGCTCCTGCTGGCCACACTGTTCCTGATGCAGGTCAGGATGCCATTGACCTTCTTGGGCACCTGGGCACACTCTGGCTCATGTTCAGCCTCCTGTCAATCAGCACCCCCAGGTCCCTTCCTGCCTGGCTGCTCTCCAGCCACTCTGTTCCCAGCCTGTAGCGCTGCAGGGGGTTGTTGTGGCCAAAGTGCAGGACCCGGCACTTGGCCTTGTTGAACTTCATTCCATTGGAGTCAGCCCAACTCTCCAGCCTATCCAGGTCCCTCTGCAGAGCCCTCCTGCCTTCCGGCAGGTCGACACTCCCCCCCAACTTGGTGTCATCGGCAAATTTGCTGATGATGGACTCAATCCCCTCATCTAAATCATCAATAAAGATGTTAAAAAGGACTGGGCTCAGCACTGACCCCTGGGAGACACCACTGGTGACCAGCTGCCAACTGGATGCAGCCCCGTTCCCCACCACTCTCTGGGCCCGGCCCTCCAGCCAGTTCCTAACCCAGCACAGAGTGCCCCTGTCCAAGCCGTGGGCTGCCAGCTTTTCCAGGAGCGTGCTGTGGGAGACGGTGTCAAAGGCTTTGCTGGAGTCCAGATAGACACATCCACAGCCTTTCCCTCATCCACCAAGTGGGTCACCTGATCGTAAAAGGAGATCAGGTTGGTCAAACAGGATCTACCCCTCCTAAACCCATGTTGGCTGGGTCTGATCCCTTGTCCATCCTGTAGCCGCTGTGTGATTTCACACAGGATGATCTGCTCCATAACTCTGCCAGGCACCGCGGTCAGACTGACAGGCCTGTAGTTACTCGGGTCAGCCTTGCAGCCCTTTTTATGGATTGGGGTGATATTTGCCAACTTCCAGTCATATAGGACCTCCCCAGTGAGCCAGGATTGTTGGAAGATGATGGAGAGCGGCTTGGCAAGCTCTTCTGCCAGCTCCGTCATCACCCTGGGATGGATCCCATCTGGTCCCATAGACTTGTGAGGATCCAGATGACTCAGTAAGTCACCAACTATTTCCTCCTGGAATACAAGGGGACTATTTGGTTTCCTGTCTCTGTCTACCAGCTCCAGAGGCCAGTTGCCTTGAGGGCCACCTGTCCTACTGGTAAAAACTGAGGCAAAGTAGGTGTTAAGTACTTCAACCTTCTCTTCATCTCTATTAACTATGTTTCCCTCCAAGTCCCTCAAAGAATGGAGGTTTTCTTTGCCCCTCCTTTTGTTATTAATGTATTTATAGAAGGACTTTTTGTTATCCCTAACAGAATTGGCTAATTTAACTTCAAATTGCACTTTTGTATCCCTGATTTTCTTTCTGCATGATCTAGTTGTCTTCCTGAATTCTTCATAAGTAGCCAGCCCTTTCTTCCACAGCCGGTAAACTCTCTTTTTATCCCTGATTTCCTTCAGAATCTCCCTGTTTAACCAAACTGGTTGTCTTCCCCTCCAGCCTGCCTTTCGGCACACCGGTACAGCCTGTTCCTGTGCACTCAAAACTTCCTTCTTGAAGCACATCCATCCCTCCTGGACCCCCTTGTTTTCAAGGGTTGTTTCCCAGGGTATGCTCTGGACTAGACTTCTGAATAGGTCAAAATCTGCCCTCCGGAAGTCCAGCGGAGAGGTTTTATTGTTGTTTCTCCTTGAATCTCTGCGCATTGAAAATTCTATTATTTCATGGTCACTATTTCCCAGGCAGCCTTCAACCGCTACATCTCCCATCAGCCCTTCTCTGTTTGTAAACAGCAGGTCTAGCGGGGCCTTAACCCTGGTAGGTTCATTTACCAGTTGATGAAGGAAATTGTCCTCTATACACTCCAGGAAATTCCTAGACTGCCTCTTCTCTGCAGTATTGAGCTCCCAGCAGATATCCGGCAGGTTAAAGTCACCCACAAGGACAAGGGCTGACGATTTCGAGACATCCGCCAGCTGCTTGTAGAATATTTCATCCCCTTCGTCATCCTGGTTGGGCGGTCTGTAACAGACACCTATGATGGTGTCGGCCTTGTTGGTCTTCCCCCTGATTCTGGTCCACAGGCACTCAACCTTATCGTTGCTGATCTCAAGTTCAACAGAGTCAAGAGACTCTCTAACATATAAAGCCACCCCTCCACCTCTCCTACCCTGCCTGTTCTTTCTGAAGAGCTTGTAGCCATCCATGGCAACACTCCAGTCATGTGAGTCATCCCACCACGTTTCTGTGATGGCGACTACATCATAGCCTTCCTGCTGCACAATGGCTTCCAGCTCCTCTTGTTTGTTGCCCATACTGTATGCATTAGTGTACATGCACTTCAGGTGGGCTGTTGATTTAACTCTTAACTCAGGCTTTCCATCCTTAGGCTGATCACTGGAGAGCCCGGTTCCAACTAGTTCCCCCTTCATACCTATTTTAAAGCCCTCCTGATCAACCTCGCTAACTTATGGGCTACAGTCCTCTTCTTCCTGGAAAGATGAATCCCATCTGATTTTAAGATACTAGGTACCATGGAGTTTGCCCCATGGTCAAAGAAACCAAAATTTTGACGGTGGCACCAATCCTTTAGCCGTCTGTTGAGGAGTTAGGCTTTTTTACTGCACTCTTTATTTAACTCCTCATCCATCCCAGATAGTACAGGAACTGAGGCAAATATCACCTGTGCTCCTGTCCCCTGAACTGACCAACCCAGTGCTTTGAAGTCTTTTTTAATTATCCTGGCACTTCTTCCATTAATGTCCTCACTGCCAGCCTGGACTACCACCAGTCTTTGAAGTGAGAGTTGAATTCATAAATGTTATTGTTTGATTTCTGTTAATGAAGTGGGGATGCGCAGTAGAAAAATTTTGAATATGTAACTAAAAAAAAATTATATTTTGTTTAGCTGTAAACAAGCATTCTTTAGCTCTGATGAAGGAAGCTGAGACATTATTTAATTAATCTATCAGCAGAGAATGGGAAATTTCACATGACTGCACAGAGAATGACCATTTCATATTTTCTTGTTCTGTCAAGAACTTTTTCATCTCACACGGCTGCTTTTAAGTCATTTCTCTGGCTGTGGTGCCAGACAGCACAGGAGTAGCCTCACCTTCACATTTATTTTTTTTTGTATAAAAATGATATTTCATCCAAAATAGTGTCAAAGCAGACAAAAAAAAAAGTTCTGGCTTTGCTTCTTTTTCAGGCAGGTCTTTGATAAATAGTCCAGATTTGTGAGCACAGTATCTTGCTGAAAAACTGTCTTTTTACCAAGCACCTCCAGCATTTTTTAAACTTCAAATGGCTTTTTATAATTATGCCTGTCTTTAAGTACATACATGTATTTAGGTACATAGATAGCTGGGTAGATTACAGTTCACTGGGAAGCCAATTTTTCTGGCAAAATTTGATATTTCAAAATGCTGGACAACTCACAAAATTTCTTGATGGCTCACAATTATGTTGATTTTTTTAATAGGATATTAAATACATTAAAAAACAATCCATAGCGTTGGATCACAATAGCTGAGAACAGTTTTGTGTAATTTCAAGAGTCAAAATAGAATCTCAAACATAAACCAGAAATATTGCAGTAGTTTGTAACTACTTTCCTTGTGTTTTCTTATGCATCCTGAGGACTCTGTTATTCAAATATTTAGAGAAGTTTCTTATCTGAGCTTTGATTTTTTTTCCAAGTTCCACAATTAAAAGTTGTGTTGGAGATACAAGCAAAAACATGAACATAAATAAGAAATACTGAACATGTAACATTTCGCAGGTGTTCTTGTGTGTTTTCCCTGTGTGTTTCATTTTTATTTCTCTCTTTAATTAGCTATGGTTACTTAAGCTCTCTGAGCATTTCAGTGCTTTGCCCTTGGGCTTCAGCAGGCTCATTCTGTGTAAGAAAGGCCATGTCTGGATCACCATTGTGCCAGAATACTTTTCTGTGCCTCAGCAACCCAAGCTATTCTGAACTTCAGTGTAATAAAACAAGACATGCACCCTGAGTATTCCATGTCACAGGATATCTTATGTAAATATACTCATATCCTCATGTAGATGACCTCTGATTTAAATAAGAAGTTAGTGGGGGAAGAAAAAGCCTCCTCAAATTCCAATTGTTTTGTTTGGGAGCTTAGAAAAAATCATCTTCCTTGACACTGTGTCCATGTTAGTTTAAGAAGGATGGCTTCTCTAGTAGCTCAGCACAACATCAGAGTATCCTTTAATGTATAATGACACTGGATGTATGCAGAATTCACTATGGATTTTTGAAAAGTAGGATTTTTGAAAAGCCAACTCCCTTGTATATTTTTAGTATGGAGCAACAAAAACACAAATCTGAATTGGAAGTGACTCACAAGGACCATTGAGTCTAATTCTTAGCCCTGCAATAACAACCCCAAGAGTCACACCATGTGCCTAAGTGCGTTGTTCAAACTCTTAAACTCTGTCAGGCTTGGTGCTGTGACCAGTACTCTGGGGAACCTGTTGCAGTGCCCAACCACCTGCCGGGTGAAAAACCTTTTTCTAATAAGCTCAGAAGGGTTTCATAGTAGTCCATATTAGATATTGCTCATTACATGCATCATTGGATGCATACTTTTATTACAATCTCTGCAACAACAGCTGTTGACAAACATCCATCCATACTTCCCTTGATAATATATTTTATAGGAGGACATACTGTATTTTCAGAGTTGCCCATGAGGACCTGCTCCGTCAAACTGCACAAATGTGTTTAATGGTAAGTCTAAAATATTCCTGAGATTTCTCACATTCTTAGCACAAACTGATGAAGGTTTTTGCTTAGCCTGGATACAAGAAGATCAGTTATTAACCTTCTCACTGCACTGAGTTAACAGTTAACAGCCTTAATAACTTCCCTAGTTCTGTCTTTCAAAGCTTGTCCAAACATTAGCGTGATTTTATTTTTTTTTCCAACCAAATGACTACAGTAGAATGAGGACTCTGTTGTTACACTAAGTACTTTTTCTGCGTTGAAAACATTCAAAATGTATAATTTAGCAGTGTATGAATAAGTATTACAAGGGTAAAAAAAATCCTGTATTTTTTTGCCTAAAATTTCTCCATAACCTTCTGTATCAAAATCCTCCAACACTTTAATGGTTTATATGTGTGTGGGCAGGTGGGATTTGTTTGTTTGGTTGTGTGCTATTGATCTTTTTTTTTTTCTTGACAATGTCTAGGGAAAGAAGATTATAAATTATTCTGGATTTTGGTTGTTCACCATCATGCAAACTAACCCTGGCTCAAAATAGCAGCCCACATTAGATATTTAGATAGAAGAAAGGTTTAGACTGAAAGCAAAAAGATTTCAGTAGCAGTCTGAGGTGTTCAAACAAGAAGAAAAACAACAAAACAAAAATTTGTAGATATTAAGCATTCCTAAATCCAATGGAGGGCCAGCAAAGGAGTTGTCAGACTTTTTTAAATAAGAAAATCAGTCTCTGTATAACAATGAGGCTATTTGAAAAGTTATTTCTAAGCTCTGTGTTGTGGAGGATTTTCTCAAGGATATCAAAGAATACCTACTGAGTTGCAGCCTGATTAAAAGAAGAAAATCTGGAGAAGCTGTCATGAAGAAGTCAACAAGCAAAAAACCTTCCACAATCCAGGCAGACGTGGGAAGTGTGAGTAGGGAAACCTAGGTGATGGTTGGCTTTAGGAAGAAGGCTTTTCTTGTAGATGGCAAAAGAAAATAATTCCAAAAAGTAGACATCCACTCAGACTAATATGCTCACACTTTTTTCATACCAGTAATACAGAAATAATGTTAAAATTTTTACATTTATGTCTTTCAGCTAAAAACTTTACCGAAAAAGACAGGTATTGAAATCACATATTCCACAGAGTACCTTCTAATATACAGTAATCACATTTTGAGAACTAATACTGTTCCAAAAGTACAATATAAAGTAGATGTTTCACATTGGGATTTAATTCAGAATCAGTTTCCCTATGGCAATATAAGTTTGTCATGAACCACAATCATACCTGAGACAACAAGGAAATACTAAGGAACAAAATTTGATAGAGCATGTCTACAAAGTGTTGCAATCATAAAAATGATTGCATATCTGCAGTAATATAAACAAGGACACAAAGCATCCTGTTATTAGGAAAGATTCTGTAGGACCATCCAGTAAGAAACAATCAGCTGTACATAAGTTTGTGTCTGTGTAACTGTTTTCTTCAAATTCTTCCTGCCTAGATGACTGTTTCTTTCTACTTAAGTGTCAATCAAAATGCATGACTAATTCAGAAGTCTGAAACTGTGTTGTGACTTTGACATACTAGCAGACTTCACTGAGAGTGTTTGCTACTGGTGAGAGCACAAATTGCTGCAAAACTGCCCTGGATTCCTTAGCATATAAAGTTCACACAGTCAGTGGACACACCACTCTCCTGCCCCTCTGTCAAGCAGCGAGATAGTGTGGGCTGAGCAGTTGTCCTGAAGATCATTACACCTCCCACAGATCACTACAATTAATTCTTCCCTTTATTCTATGCAAATTCCATAAATTATAAATGATGTTGCAGTAAATGGGCTGCATGAATAATAATTCTTTCAATTATTTTGATTCAGTTAGTTTCTTTCCATGTCAGGCTTGTCTGTGTGCTAATATAGTAATATCAATGTGCTAGTACCAGTAAAACTAAGCAGGAGTTTGAAGTCAAATTTTATTAACTTTATGGATTTTTGAGCCATATCCATGAAACACTGCATTTTTTTCACCTTATTAAGTAACAGAATAAAAAAAGATTTTCAGTTTCATTTCACTGGTAGTTGATTTTTAAAAGTCAGAAGTATTGACACCAAAGCATCCAAAATCTTTGTCTTCTTTGGAGATGGAGACCTATGCAATCTGAAAAGCCCAGGCGTGAGGCATTATATGTACAAATAAAATTTTTATTTCTCTGGGCAAATTCATCTATGAAATGGTTACCTAGATTATACAGCAAACCCCAAAACATTTTTATTAATAGTGCTATAAGTTTCATTCTTCTGAATTCAACTATCCAAAACCAGTGTACAATGTATCAAATTTCTCCTTTAAAAATTTCTAGGTACATGAAGAACCAGTGAGGTGCTTGTGTTTGCATATTTCCCATTACATTTTCTGGATTTACAGCGGGAATAACTGTGGAAAGGATCATAATAAGTGCTGTAGTATTTATCAGAAAGTGTATTAACAGATACAGGTTTTTAATTAATGAATAAAAGGTCCTGAATTTATTTTCTTTTCATATGGGACATGAGGAGGGAGAAGGAAAGATGACTTTTCATATGTGTCAAGAACTCAGTTACACACTTTGTAAAAGAAAATTTATTGCTCAGAATAGATGGATTATTACTATAATGATAAGAAAACAAGAGATTGCAGATGAGATTTTATGAGTGGAGAGAAGTATATTTTACCTACAAAATTTTTTGTTTTGCGGGCACAAAAGAGAAGAGACTTGAAGAGACTTCTTACAGTTTTGGCAGCATATCATATCAGAAACCACCAGCTCCTGGGCCATGCACTTTAAGTCTCAGCAATCATTCCTGTGTTTGATGCTGCTGCCACAGCCTATTCTAGGTAAGACAGCTTTTTACCTTCATGAACAAACCATGAGCTATGTGAAAGGAATGAAGCTTGTGAAGAAAATGCTTAGATTTTTTCTTCTTTTTTTTTTTTTTTTTTTTTTTTTTTTCCCCTCCATGACAGTATGTATGACAGTAATCTGCTGTCACTACAACCTCACTAGTTCTAACCCTGGCACTCTGGGGACAACAACCTCCATGTACACCCTCCATATTCTTAGGTTGTATCACAACATCTGTATCAGCTATGTTAGAGAGGGGAAATGGGTGTACATTGCACTGGGAGAGGTTTCATCTCAAAGAAATTTTTTACAGTAAGGTCAGTCATTCACTGGAACAACCTCCCCAAAAGACATGATAAACCCTCCATTGCTGGAGGTTTTCAAGATGTGATTGTCCAGAAATAGATAGATAGAGAGATAGAGAGATAATCTCATCCAAGTTCGCTTTCCCACAGAATATTGGACTAGATAATCTTTTAAGGTCACTTCCAAACTGGGTATGTTCTATGTTTCTATCTAACTACATCCCATCCCTCTATTTTCAAGGGAGAGAAATGTGGTCCCCCAGGGATCAGTGTTGGGCCCAGTTCTGTTTAATATCTTTATTGATGATTTAGATGAGGGGATTGAATCCATCATCAGCAAATTTGCAGATGACACCAATCTGGGGGGGGGAGTGTCGATCACCTGGAAGGCAGGAGGGTTCTCAGAGGGACCTGGACAAGCTGGAGAGTTGGGCTGATTCCAATGGGATGAGGTTCAACAAGGCCAAGTGCCAGGTCCTCCACTTTGGCCACAACAACCAGCAGTGCTACAGAGTGGCTGGAGAGCAGCCAGGCAGAAAGGGACCTGGGAGTTTGGATTGACAGGAAGCTGAGCATGAGCCAGAGTGTGCCCAGGTGGCCAAGAAGGCCAATGGATCCTGGCCTGGATCAGGAACAGTGTGACCAACAGGACCAGGGAAGTGATTCTTGCCCTGTACTCAGCGCTGGTGAGGCCACACCTGGAGTGCTGTGTCCAGTTCTGGGCCCCTCAGTTCAGGAAGGACATGGAGGGGCTGGAGCAGGTCCAGAGAAGAGCAACGAGGCTGGTGAAGGGACTCAAGCACAAGTCCAATGAGGAGAGACTGAGGGAGCTGGGGCTGTTCAGCCTGGAGAAGAGGAGGCTCAGGGGAGACCTCATCACTCTCTACAACTCCCTGACAGGAGGTTGTAGCCAGGTGGCGTTGGTGTTTTCTCCCAGGCAACTATCAGTAAGACAAGAGGGCATGATCTTAAGCTCTGTCAAGGGAGGTTTAACTTAGATATTAGGAAGAAACTCTTTACAGAAAGGTTAATCAGGCATTAGAATGGGCTGCCCAGGAAAGTGGTGGATTCTCCGTTCCTGGAGATTTTTAAGATTGGATTGGATGTACCATGGTCTGATAACCACGGAGGTGTTGGATCAAAGTTTGGACTTGATGATCTCAGAGGTCCCTTCCAACTCGGCTGATTCTATGATTCTATGATCTGTTGTTTTCCAGGGTATGTTCAAAAGTGTATAAAAAGAATTATTCCAACGTACAGACCTCTATTTTTTATATCTTCAAATAAAATTCCAATTTACTGTGTACAATTAGTTAGCAATTCAGATCTACTAGACTAGATATACTTTGTATTTTATTTAAGTCTGATTGGAATATTTTCTTGGAATCTGAGCATCTGAGAAAGTGAAAACAATGACTGTAAACAAGTATAATTTGTTTATTTAGCTCTCTAATAAGGTTGCCTAAGTCGTGGAGTCAGTTAAATAGAAATTTAGTAGAATCAATATGGAAGAATCAATACAAGAATCGACAGTAATAGAGCCCCTCCTCATTGGTTTAGAGAGTGATTTTGAGAGGCGGAAACATCTGTGTTTGTCTCAGTGATTAAACTTCTGAAGACTTTAATATAACAGAATTTAACACTTATTTTTATATCTGTTCCTTCATCAGCTGAAATAGGCACAAATCAAAATAATCAGACTTATCTCAGCATATTCAATAATGCTTTCCCCATCCAACAGGGGAAAATTCTTCTTCACTGGGAAATGGGATAAACTATACTTATATCTTGCACCTATAAATCATTACTTAGCTAATCTAAACGCACCTATTCCTGTCTAGGAAGCAGTACAAAGGGCTTTTAGGCATACATTTCTCACTAACTACTAAGGACTCTAATAATTTTTTGTTCTATTCAAGATACCTTTGCTCAAGATCCACCTATTCATTTCTGAATATATGTGAACATAACAATTCCTCATACACTGAAACATTTACAAAATCATCTAGTAAAAAAGAAATATGCAACAAATAAATAGTAGTAAAAAATTTCACTTGGAAAATAAAATGTTATATGCACATGAAACTGCTGTGAATATTATTACAATTAGCATTTTCCTGTAAATGTGGTAACCCATGGAAGTTAATTGGAAATTATGCATATTCACCTTTATAAATATTTAAAGAAAGAATATGGAAATGTTTCACTGTTTTTGAAAAATGCATTTTTATATCTAATAACGACAAATGCATACTGCAGTAGCTTCAGTACTAGTATAACTCTTATATTTAGTACTTTCAAAGTAGTTTACTGGATTTTTGACCGTGGTCCCTTGTAAGACATGAGAAATTTTAGATTTCAGGCACACCTATATCAAAACAGCAATATAAGATACTCTCCATCCATTTCTTTGTAAGTTCAATTATTATTTTTATGTTCAGACTTAATCATTAATGTTATAAATCAAAACAGTCTGAATTTTGAAAATGAATGACCTGAAAGATGGAAAGCAGTACCATATATCTTGCTTTTGAAGATTACCATGCGGTCTTTAAACACACAGTCCAGTTATCATTGGCCCTTTTTCCCTTTTGTGTATCCAGGCTGCTCTGCTTTAAGAATATAAATCAGAATTGCTGACTCCAGTAGGATATTATCTATATGCTTCAGGTTTTACTTGTTGAATAACCCACAGTTTATGAATGAATGTGGCAAACACTTCTTCAGTCTTGTGGGAGAAACAAAGAGAAAGAACGATACTTCAGATGAAGCAGCTGAGCAATTTTTGGTGGCAGTTCTGCTACAGGGTTTCTGCAGGAGCCTTGACAAATGATTAAAACTAGGGTTTGCAGTATAAATCACAAGCAGTTTGTTCTGCTCCAGGAGATGATTTGTAGAAGTGTTTACTAGGCAAAGCCACAAAGTGGCTAAAAATATAAGTAACCTGAAAAATCAGAGCACAGATCTTCACAAGATGGAAGGTATACTAAACCGTACTGAGCTTTGTGCAGTTGAGGAGACCACTACCAACATTTGACATACACACCCCAGCAGTTTGGATATATATCTACTGGTCAGTGTTCTATGCATTTTTATTTAGGAAGGCAAACACACTTTTTTTCATCCTGAAAAACAGAAATTAAAGGTAGGTGCTCAACAGCTATCAGGAGACTAACAGGCCAGTTGAAGCAGAATAATTTTCAAAGCCCTTGTTCAGGGAGTTAAAGTGGTGGAAGCTGAAAATACCCACCAAATTCTTACTGGTATCAGTCAAAATTATAGAGTCCCATACTTCTATCTGCATTCCCTCAAAGTGCAAGTGACTGCAAATAAGGACTAACATTGTTAGGGTTAAATACGGATTTCCCATCATCAGGTTTACAGATGGAAGTATTGAGCAAGGTTTCATGCCTGGATGCACCTAAACAGCAGCTTTACCTTATCTAAAATCTACGAATGAATTCATTCTAAATTACATGAAGTGTGATATTCCCTTGCAAAGGCAGCAGTACACATCTTTAACATCTCAGAACAGCCAGCTTTCTCTACCTGAGTACTATGTTGTGTATTTATTTAAAACATTAAAAGAAAATACTGGTTCTGTGAGGATACTTTAGTCTAATTAAAACAGAACTAAAACATACTGTCCCTGTACTGTCCCCTTGAGAGGACAGTCACTGTATAACGTCACAATATCTCTGACTTCAATCACCTCCCCAGTCCAATCCTATATCTTTTCACCAAGCTCATTTTTCTCATTGCTCTGCGTGGGAGAAACATTGATTTCTCATTTCTGCTAGACCAATCCAATTCTGACCAATCCAATTTTAACCTCTCTTTGCATTCAACTTCAGTTAAACCAAGGGGTTCAACTGTGCCATAACTCATGCATGACAAGCCCTCATCTAACTGCATTAGTTCCAGTCATTTGTAATTTGGACATCAGTCTTGATCCTTTCTGACGTTTCATACACAGCAGCCAGCAGGGAGATGGGAATGCCATTTCAGTGTTCTTGCTCAGATTCTAGCTGACAGAGATTATAGTCAATGTTGCTTCAACACCACGGAGTTCATCCCACTGTGATGAAACATGCTATTTCTAAACTCACCAAAGCTGTACATTGCAGTAACTAACAACAGTCCCTTTGGAAAAAAATAAATTAAAAAAGACAGAAAATAAGCTCTCAAGCGGGCCCCCTTAATAAATGACAAAACTAAGCTCTGAAATGTAACCATAAGATAAATACTTAGTATGGAAAATCAGATTTAAAAAAAAAAAATAAAAAATGGAGGGGAATTCAAAAAACGTGGTGTTATCTCATACATGTCTAAGTCTCGAAAAGAACATGTTCTGATTGTTTATTACACCTTAAAAGTAGTTAAGTATCCACTAGATGCTTCATTTTTTTACACGCAGACAACCTATGATATTCATTCATCTATAAATGTCGCGCTGCAAAGCAATCATGAGGCTTATCTGATGAATGCTAATGACTTTATTATTGAAAAAACTGTAAATCTGTATGTCATCAATTTAGGTAAGGTAACTTAATCTGCAACTAATTTATCAATTAAGACAGTTGGAAATCATATAAGTTGAAAATCTCACGTTGTAAATATATGCTGCAATCATAATGAACAATTAGTAAATGATAGTGTTTGATTAGGGTGATTAAAATCAATCTATAGTCATAGAACAAAAGTTTAATTGAGAATGAAGGTAGTTGAATAAGACAGAATAATCACCAAACAGCTAGAAAGGTTTGCTAGCTATCGTGAACACATTCTGTACCAAAAAGCATGCAGTCATCAGTAAACGTGCAGCAGTTCTCATCTGTGAATTTCTTAATTCTGAGAGTAAAGTGCACATTGAAAACATTGAAGGTAAATCCTAAAAGCAATCCAGGTGTAGCTTGTTAATTCAGTTTACACAAAATTAGAGTATGAGTGGGAACAAATTAGTTTTGTACATGGTTATGCATGTAGCTTATACAGACACATGGTAGAGAAACTGAAAATCAACCTTTTTCAAGCAGACCAGGCAAATGACACAGTCTAAAATGGAAGGTATTTTACGTATTATGTTGTCTCAGTATTTAGTTGGTTTTGTTCTTTCTTACCAAGGGAAATATATATCAATCTTCTTCCCCCATTAAAACTTATCTTCCTTATTACTAGCTGCATTTAGTAAGGAAGTTCAATAATTATGAAATCTCTTATTTCATTCATTATGTCATTCAAAATAGCACATTCAATGGGTTATAAAGGATGAAGGAATAAAGCAATCTGATGATGACAAAAAGAAAAACATGTAGGCCGTACTTAGACTATAAATATAGTAATCTCTAACAAATCTGCTCATTTTGTTTCAATGAAATCCATTTTGACATCTTAAAACTCGGCCATGAAAATAATAAGAATTGTGCCACCATCTTTGACCTTGAGGTGTGCAAGTCTCTCACTTTCCCACCTTTCCCAAGATGGAAAGAATGATACTATTCTGCTGCCTGCTCAGTGAAACACCAAGAACGTTCAGTCGGAAGAGCAAGATTTAGAGATTTCTACTTTAAAGTTCTTTTTCCCAGGAATAGATAAAGAGCCTGATTCAAAGTCCATTGATACTTAAAATGAATCCTTCAATCTCATGGTTCAATGCTTTTTTACTGATCTCTACTATTGTCTCAGCTTTCTACCTGAACCTAGCCATTTTTCAATAACATAGTTTACGAATTCTTTTCCTCCACTCTCTTAATTTCTTATTTTCTTCCTTCAGCATGCTTTATTGGGTCCTGCCATTTGTTGTAGGAATTTATGGGAGTAAAGGCTGGACCCAAGTACACAGTTAAAGTATTTTATTTGAAATAGAAAAGCTACAGCTGCCAGCTCCATGTTTGAATAATTTGTGCACCAGACCTTCCCAAAGCCATGTGGGAGGTAAGGCAGAACTGAAGCTGAATACCAAAGACAGTAACATTTGTATAATGCCCTCACCACAACCAACTTAACCAGTTTTAGTTATACTACGCTTTCAAGGAAATAAAACAGTTGGGAAAATGGGAATTAATTCAGTCCTTTTTCCTGTTTTGTTTGAGGGTTTTCTTACCTTTTCCTCTTGTTTATCCACCCTTTTGGTCCTCGCAGATCATCTGTACACAGCTTTTCCTATTGTAATGCTTATTTCAAGAAGGAATATCTATAGTGGTGGCTAGGTTGAGCCTCAGGGCAATGTTTAGACTAAATCTAATAAACACTCAGGTGGATATTAAAAAAAAAAAAAAACCAACAAAAAAACAAACCAGAAAAAAAATCTTTAAAAACACTTATGCGTGGTCTTCTGTAATAATTAAAGTAGTAGAAGTTGCAGTAGTAATACCGGTACCAATCCCTGAAATAAAATTTTATTTTGTTATTTTTGTTCCTTTGCTGTTTTCACTACTGATGTTGTGCATGGTTCAGTTTTCAATTCTCCTAAATGGTCCTAAGTGATACCAGAGAAACTCCATTCTTCCTTGTACTGTGCCACAGCTTTGTGTTCACAAAACTAATAACACTGTAGTCCTCAAAGAATATGCTGTCATGTTTACAAAATAACTAGATATATATGTGCTTTATTACCTTAACCTAAAAGCCGCTGTATTAATATGATATCGGTATAGGAGGCATGAGACCTCTACGTGTAACAACCGTACAAACTGGATTGTCACTTGCAATCAAGGTTCACAGATCTACCTAACCATGAAAAGTATCATCTGAGATTATTATATTTCAATCCAGTATGCAGTTATCCTGCCATACTAATGTATCATAAAATTTTTCTTAAGAATTGACAGTGTGACAGTAAAAGTGTTTGTGAACCAGGTTATGTGGTTTTCCTAGGATTATGTCTGTCACAAGTCGTTAGGAAACTGTGTTAGTAGTATCTTTCATTTTAAATGACATATGCTGCAGATGCAATATTTGTGTATGCCATGTTATTTTGATAAACTAGAAGATTTTGAGATTCCAAGGCTTGAAAGTTTATGCAAAGAACAGCTATTAATTTTCATTTATTTTTTAAAGGTAAAAGTGATCAAACCAGATGGTGAAGACTTTTGTTTACAGATCTTAAGTAAAGACATAAATAGGAAAGAAGAAAGCAGCTCTGAAGTGTTGTTTTTTTTTAATTATCCCACAAAAATATCTGAAGTTTAGTGTTCTTGTAGATACTCACAGAGTGATAAAAATAGCTTTGAAATGACCCTAAATTCTCAATTTTCTGTTTTACTACCTACTTTTTAAAAATAAAGGCAACTTCCTCCTCGTAGTCCCTTGTTATAGAAGATACTAGAATTATGACCAATTTGAGCTCTATTACTCACAGTGATAATTCTTATATTTTTATCCAAGAAAAAAGCAGTAAATCTCAGAAGTCAAGGTGACCTTCAGAAAAGACTAGAGATTGCTAAAACTTAGATATCATGTAGCTGATGATAAAAATTAGGTATTTGGTCTTCAGAGTTTTGATGATAAATAAAAATACTCTTCCTGTATTAGATTAAGAACACTGTTTTTTTATCGGTTTATGCTATGTTTTTTCTCCCATGTCAACTCATCTAAACCATCCCTATCATTATACACCAACTTATCAGGATTTGCTTGTTCAGATAGATGGAGTGTTATTTGTAGTGTAGCCCTTGGTTTGATGGCTAAATAACACTACATCAATGTTTGTATTTATTTTGGTGACAGCAAACAATTCCTCAATGACTAAATACTTTCAACACACTATTTTTGATAGAAACTTTTCAAAACAGTTTTTAATTTATTTAGTTCTCATGCATTACTTTGTGAAAACTATTGGGTTTTTATTATTATTTGAGTTCTAATATTCCTTTCAAAGGTATCTTAACAAAAATCATAGATAAAAAGAAATAGTGAGCAATACATTTCTTGACAGGAACTGTTATATTCCATGTAAATAACACATTTAAAGTAGATCAATGTTTGGTTTAGTCTTTCAACAAAGAGTGGTTTGAGTTCACAGTAAGTTAATACATCGCAGTATTCAAGCACAAAGAGAATGGAGACTCTCTCTTTAGAAGGAGCCACATGAAGTAAACCAGTGGCAGAGAGTACAGGTTGCCCTGGAAGAGATTTCATCTCAACATATGAAGGCATTTTTTTGCAGTAAGAGCAATAATTTACTGGAACATTCTCCCCAAAGGATGTGGTTAAGTCCCCACTGCTGCAGGTTTTCAAAATCCAATTGGTCAGAATGCTAGAGAAATCTCATCTGGGATCCCTTTTCCCATGAAAGGTTGGACCAGATGATGTTTCAAGCTCCCTTCCAACCTGGGCTATTCTACTATTCTATGGTATGGTTGCATGACTTACAATTTAAGTGGAGCAAAATTTTGTGGATCTGGACCTCAAATACAGGTGAGGATGCATACAACTAACACAATCTGTTTCCTGATAACAACTAAATACACAGTTTTGTACAGAATGTATACATTCTACTCTACCATTACTCTGTGTTGGATCTTTAATTCCTTCCCCATCCATCTTCATACATGTGACTAGCTCAGCATACTTAATCTGTAAGTTTTATTTTTCTTTCTCAACACCCAATGCTGTTTTATTTATGAGAATATTCTTCAGGACTATCATCATGGCTGGGCTTCACGAACGAAGATTTGGGAAAGGTCTGTACCCATATTTGTCACAAGCATGCTGGTGGCTAAAAAGGCCACTATGAGTCAGGCATGTCTGGTTGCAAAAGGCACAGCAGAAAGACCCCTTAGGTGGTAAATTCTGCAAGGCACGATTCTTTCTGCGTTGTCTTTTCTCCTCAAGGGTGATCCTGTGTGTGTTCTCAAAGGCATCACCAGCGTTATAGATGGTGTGTCTCCAGGTCTCCCGGTTGGAGGCCAGAGTAGACCAGTTATGTTGATCAATATGGCCAAGGCTGAGATGTTGTTTTAGGGAGTCCTTGTATCTCCTCTTTGGGGCTCCTCTCTTGCAGCAGACAGTGGCAAGTTCACCATAAAGCAAGATCTTAGGGAGGTGGTGGTCCTTCATCCTGGAGATGTGCCCTGCCCAACGCAACTGTGTTCTCAGCAACATGGCCTCTATACTTGTGACTGCTGCTTGTTCAAGAACAGATGTATTGGTCACATAGTCTGACCAGTGGATGTTTAGGATTGTGCAGAGACAGAGTTGATGGAAGCGTTCTAGGAGTCACAGGTGGTGGCAGTAGATGACCCATGGTTCAGATCCATATAAGAGAGTAGACAGCACTATGGCTCTGTTAACACTTACTATGCTGTTGGGAACTAAGCGAACTACCATCAGACCTTGGAGATGCAGTCATCATCACCCTATATAAGAAGAAAGGTACTGAATCAGACTGCTCTTCAGGACTATAGTGTACTGCAAAATCATTATATAGTATTTTTTGAAAAGGTTCTTTGTGACAATTTTCAGAGAAGGAAACAGCTGAGCCCAATCCTCCTCTTGAAATTGTTTCTTTCTCCTGTCTTTTCAAATGGAATGGTGTTTTCTTATGATCTCAAGCGGTCTTTTATCAAATTCTACTCACAGCTTTTCTATTAATCTGTGTGATTAGATGCTTATAATCTTAATTAACCATCCTTGTTAAGACCATTCAAATGCTTAGGTGCATATGGGTCCATCACCTTGCATCAGCAAACGTGTGATTAGGTTGTCAGTTTAGCTACTGACAGAATATCAGAAATTATCTGTGTTTTTACGGGGAAGCAGATTGCAATGAACTCTCAAACCTAATAGGACTGTTCTGAACCTTGATTCCTTCCTCCTGTTGTTGGGTTGGTATTGTACCTGGGTGAAACATGGCATACCACCACATCAAAATACTGCAGTTATATTTAGCACAGGGTCAAGTATCGGGTCGAAGCAGTACAGAAGTTGACACCTCAGCTCCACAAGGATGCCAAGCATAAGAAAAACTTCCTGTAGAAAGCTGCTGCGTGGATCAACTTGGCTTGTGACAAAAAGACAAAGGAAGGTTGTGAAAGGTCATTTGTGATCCTCAATTAAGGCTACCTCCATTATCCAAGAAGAAGAAAAGTCAAATAAAATCTGTAGGCATTGGTCATAGTTTCCAGTAAACAGTAAATATTATGCCATGATCAGACTAAAATAAGGATATATATGTCTGTCTGTACTTTTTAGTCTTTAATTTACATTATTCTTTCAAATTAAGACAGCAAACTCTGAAATATTTTTGAAATCCCTCGATCTCTTATTCTAAAATATTCATTTTGAAACAGCATTAAAACTGGAGTACTGAAAGAAAGCTTAAAGGGTAGCATTCAGGAAAATGACATCTCAGTGCATGAGTGCAAGTATGGAAGATGTGCTTTAGAAAAGACAAAATGCTGCCATAAAGCAGTAAAAAGGGGTTGTGAATGCATTGTGTTTATGTAGTCACTGGTCATAGACATCCAGAAGTGTGATCATTAAAAAATTCTGCTATAAGTTCTGCCCCTCTTCCACCCCTTTTCCAAACTGAGTATGTTACAGCAAAATCACAGTTCTGTAGACTTTCATGGGGAGTCTGGTCTACATGTAGTTGGATTTATAGACTTGACAAAAGGAATATAAATGAAGCAATGCAGGAAAAAACTCATGAGTTTTCCCCTTTTGTTCAAATTTACTTACTGTACTATAGGGAAACAAGACAGTGATTCCCTACTACAGATTTTCACTTTTGGGATACTCACATGTGAATTGCTAGATTCTTCTACTGCTGTCCTATTTACACTATCCTTTCTGAAGACTCCAAATAATACTTAGAAGCTGGAGTTAACACTGAGTTTGAGTATTCAGCAAGCAAACCACAGCTTCGGTTCTAATTATAGCTAGCAGTGCTAAATCTTGAGAGATGCTTATCCCAAATTGCTTAAGCAATTTTAAGTGCTAAACTGTGGTTTCTTTTCTAAAACCTACCTGGTCCACATCACAAAGAGTTTGAAGGAAAAAAGGAAGGAAGGGGAGAGGGGTACTCAACAATGGTAGCTAGCAATCTTAAATAGGCCCAAGTCATTGGCAAATACAAATGCTTTCCTTCCCAATTCTACCCTAACTGTCCTACCAGATAAAGACTTCAGATGATACCCTTTGGAAGAAGTCTGTGCTGCTGGTTATACTTTAAACAGGCCTGTTACCCTGCTATTTGAGTGCTGTTGAACTCTGCATACGCTGAGTGAGGCATTAAGGGTAGAGGAAAGACACATAAACAGAGTGAAAAATGAAATAAATAATTGTTAGCAGGAATTTATTTGTTAAATATTTTTCTTTAAAAATCCTTATGTGAGAAGGTTGAAATCTCACACAGTGTGGGTGAGAACTACTGCCTCCATGTTACTGTAAGGTTTCACCCTTTATCTATTATACTGAAACTGTCTAAAACTGGTCTGAAGCTATGCTCCACAAAATAAACAAAATGAGGGTCATGATGAGCTATGAATGGTCTGTTCTTGGGAAGAAGGCTTAATTTTCCTGTAGTTAGTGTCAGAACCTCAGTGGTTTCCAGGGTTGTAACAATTCTGACATGCTAGTCTAAAAGGACCAGAGGCTTCCATTTCCCCCCCACCACCACCCTTTGCTTCCTTTCTGTCTTCTTGCAAGAAACTGAGCACAGGTCTAGCTAGCATCTCACCCAATTTAGATTGTAATAAACAAATTAATTCCAGGGTCTTCATTTTAGTGCAAGCATAGTTTAATTTTTTATTATAACACTTGATTAATGGATTGTTCAACTCCTAAGTTCTGGCAATGTGTTAATGAATATCATAACAGTCTCATGAGAACTGAAGAGAAAGAAAAAAACAATCAAGTCTCTGAAATGAGATAGAAATAAGCTGATTTTTTCTGAATAATGTATTTGCACAAATTTCAGTTTGAATATACATGTAAATGATTAAAATCTAATAAGCAATCATAGGACTCTGATTTTCAGTATAAAATTTTACACTGAATAGAGAATAAATCAGACTAGAAGCATAAATTATTCCTGTGCCATCAGCCAGCACCTACACAGAGACCCTCCTTTTGCCAAATTGTGCAAGCTGCACTGCACTTCTGCATGCAGCAATTACGTGACATAAACTGATGAAATTTTTATGTTGCTGTGTTGACTCTCCAAACTACAGTAAAACTACCACTTTTTAGCCAGGATCTGGGACTTGGCTTGTCCTGGAAACAACATCTGTTATGCTCCTTAAACAGATCATGCTCAGCTTTATGAGAATAGAACCTTTTCATACCATCTAGCTATTAAAACGACCCAGTTACTCCTTTTTTATCTACAGATCAGTGAAACTATTTACTAATAGCATGAGTATTACCAGTGACCTCTGAGTTATCCAGATGGCTATTAAAAAGAGGTTGTCACATGTTCGTACTACAACATGGAAAAGAAAAATACGTGCTCTGTGAACATCTGATTTTTTCTTTTATTTTGATCACAAGTGTAAAAAGCCTGATAGCAGGTGAGTGAATGTTTACGTGAGATGATTTCCAGACCATTAGACTACCCATAACTAATTCTGGTTCTATGTGTGTAGAGAATAAATTGACAGTTCTGAACTATTAAACCTGTCTGCGTCACTGAAGACAGTAGACAAGGAGGGCAGCTTCATATCTTATTTGCAAGTCAAGCAAATACATGAGGTAAATACTTGTGAGGTAAGGAGTGCCTGACCTCATTATCATCTGGCAGGTCCATTTCTTTCCTTTCTAACAGTGGTAATGAAAGAAGAAAAGAGGGACATATTTGTCTTTTGACAGAGAATCATCTGGTTATACACTAAAATTTCCCATGTTTTAAAGCCTAGTTTCTGTCCTTGCCAAGAACCTTCATACTGTCATAGAAATTAACATGAAAGTTACAGCTCTCACTGAGTCATCAAATCTTTTTCATTTGTTCTTTAGTCTCTAGAGCCTCTCTATCTCTTTCTGCAACCTTCTGCCAAGTGATTTTACATCGGAAGCAAACATAAAATTGTACTGTGGAAGTGAAGCACTGGTGTATTACAGGCTGTCATTGCTTCAAGGTAGACCAAACTTTTATTGTAGTAAGTTCATGTGGCAGGATTGAGTATTTCTATTTCTCCTTTTCTCCAGTGCTGTTGATCAGAATATCATAACATTTTGTACTTCTTTGTGTTATCTTTTTTGTTTGCTTGGTAATTTTTTCCATATTTTTTTTTTCCCCCGAATATCTGTCTGGGCTACTTGTTCCCTGCATTTTTTCTCTGAATAACTTCTACTTGCTTGTAACTTGGGAATAATTGAAAAAACTTTTCTCTAAATAAACTCTTTTTAAGAGTTATTTTACACCAGAGACTTCATATTAGTCAGCAGTTTGGTCTGCAAAGTCATTCCTGTATAGGGAATTTACTTTCAAGTCCTTAGAAACATATGAAATAATGTAATATAATATACAAAATATATGTAAAATATGAATGAATACAAACATATAAACATACTTTTGAATTATATAGTTATGTAATAATATAATAATACAATATATTCTTTTCATTGTATAGTTATATCTTTCATTGGTGACGAATGTGGCATATTTGGAACCATCTGAAGCACTTGAAATGTGGGTTAATGACAGTGAGAAAAATCATAAGTCACTCTGAGAAAGTAAGTCACAACAAAAAATATTTTGTTTATTTGAATTAGAAAATTTAGTTAATCAGCAAATAGAAATGGGTCAAGGTTACTTGCAGTTAACAAGTAGTTTGAAGAGGAATCTAGACCCATAAATCTGCAAATGGTCTTAATTAAAACACCTCCACGGTGAATAAGTAAATTCCCCATAATAATATATAATAAATAAAAAATATTATTTGTTAAATAGTAATATAAATACTAAGAAATAAATAACTTCCCATTAATTGTATACATATGACAACTGTGCTACAGCCTGACCTGAAATCACTGATGAACACTATTTACAGCAAGGTAGATTTTGTATCTTACCGTAAAGATGGCAAAAGATTACCACACAAGAGGACAGTTAAATTGAATTAGTACCATCCACAACTTCTAAGCAAGTCACAAATGAAAAAAACAAACTAAATTGTACTGTGATTCTAGCTCTGTGATAAAAAAGCTATCTAACTAGTACTGTGCAGAAAATAATGTCTTCCTGTCGTGAATGTATAAGCAAGAAAACTTTGTGAATATTTCTGCAACCACCTACTGCTTTGCATTGAATGTAGGCCCCCAGATGGACAAACTGGGGCTTTGGGTGCCTGTGTTAACAATGAGGTCTTTTACAGGCGATGATATTACTGAGGAGAGCAACTGGGACTGTGGCATCTGTTTCAACAGTACTCCCATCTGGTCAGCTGCAGCCCAGCCTTCCTATCAGGTTTCCTAATTTGGTAAGTCATTCCACCTATTCACTGCTGCTGAAAATGGCAACTTGGATGATAAAAATCAACCATCTGGAACAATCAGATGCCTTCCTTTTGTGGTACTGTAAATTAAAACAATAAGAACAACAACAGAGTATGGATTAATGGATTATAGCTGCCTATTTTGAAGCCTATGCATACAATAGTGTTAGAGTACATTTGTTCAGAAACCTTCACGTAGGGAATTTAGAAATCTTTGCAACAGTCTGACTTCCTGTTTTGAGAAATAAAATCTGTTCAGATATTTGATACTAAGCAGTAATCAGTCCTAGAGGACTCCTGGGCAGTGGTACTCTATGAGTCTGAGTGGGGACATACTGGACTGTGGAAATCAGGAATTCATGAACAGTGAAGAACCTACTGCAGGTAAGAGACATCAGGATTGGATTGCACCTGTATTTTACATTTAGTCCATTGAAAATAGATCCCAGCAGATGGTACTCAGAAAAAGTTATACACATGCACACATATGCATGTGTGCACACAATAACTCACAAAATGGTTACATTTAGTTTGAGGCATGTTTAAAGGCAGAATTTTCATAATTGCCTGGATGTAATAAAATGGTTCTCTCTTCTATTAGGAAGCAGCTAACTGGATATTATATTGAATTAATGTGGAAAATTTTTGTGATGCTCAGACGCGCAGGACCTTGTAAAACTGCTGGAACTCCACTGTAAACTTCTGACTGTGGAGGAGAAAATTAATTTTAGACATGTTGTATAAAACACTCAGAAATTTATCCAAAAAATCTTTTATAGAGTTGGAAATTGATTCTAGTAAATAGAAATGATTGAAATGTAAATATATTTTTAAAAGACACCTCAAATCGTATCCTATTTTATTAAAAACCAGTACTGCTACAATATGATACTGATAATAAATTCTGATTCATGAATCTAAGCTTTCTGTGCTAATTTTTTAGCAAAAGCATTGATTACTGTAACATTCCGAAAAGAGAGAGAATAATACACAAAGAGATATATAAGGAGAGGTGAAGGATTTGGTAAAGCTCAATCTTGTTTTGTATTTTTAAAGCAGATTCAAACTTCTGCAGGGCTAATCTACAGAGCTAATCTGCTTCTCCTGAATACTGTCTGTCTCTGTAGAAAACACGGAAGTTATGGTAAAGAGTATAATTTCTACTTCTATTCCCATATCTGCTTTTATATCAGTAAAATTAATTTTTTTAACAGTGAGATGCTTCTCCTGTTCTAAGGATGTTTTAAAGAAATTTTTAAAAGAAATTTTTAAAGGTATTTTTGAAAGGCACCAAGACATGTTAGTAAAAGCAAATAGGTTTTTTTTCTCTTAGTCCATCTAAGAGAGTTAGAAAAGGCAGATCAGCTGTCAGAACAACATAAGGAATGTTTCTTTAACTAAAAAAAAAAAAAAAAAATTAGCTGAATTTAGGAACTGATCTTCTAGTCTGGCCTTCATGAAATGTCAGAGTATCTAATGATTAGTAGTTGCAATTATCGTTAATGAAATTGTTCATTCTTTCCTGCTCTCAAGAGAAACAGAGAGATAGCATTAAAGGTATCTTTTTTGATCTATGTTGAGGTTACTTCCCCCATTTGCAAAAAAAAATTCTTCTGAAAAATCAGAAGAAATTGCTTATGTGTTATATGTAATATAAGACTGACTACAAATTTGGTACTATGGTATGTTAGGCAGAAAACCCAAAATTTTTTACATCCTTTGCTGGGTCTATTTTCAAAATATTTTGAGTTCTAAGGATGGATAAAATGAGGTATGGAAATTATGACTTGAATTTTTGGATAGAAGAAAAAAAGATAATATAGTTACCATATATGGTAACTTTTAGGCTACGATAAGAGTCTGTATTTTCAAACTTCTAACATACATTCTTAAGAAATATGTTAAAAATCTCGTTAGGTTGCAATACTCCGTAAGTATTTTGTCTTTAACTCTCTACTTGTTCCTTTTAAATCTCCTTGAACAGTCTTCTGCTGGTGACAATAGAGTAAGATAGTAGCCACTTTGGTCAGAGCGATGGGTCTCCCTTCCTCGTACTGCATGTTTTTTTGGCTGTTCTCTAGTTATCAAAGTAGCTTTTCCTGATAAGGGATCTGTCATACAAGGGATTAGGAAGAAAAAAACCTTACCCAATAATAATGGAGGACTTATGCTTGATTCAAATCAGCATTAGCATACACCAGAGTGAGGCAGTTTGAACAGGTGGGGAAGAAGGAGAACACAGTGCAGGTTATATGACTGTCAAACACACATGAATTGGGGAAGAGAGGTCAATGATTTAGCAAAAAAGGAAATTGATTTCAAAAAAAGAAAATTGTTTCTGTCTGGCAACTGGGACATGGCAACAAACAGGAGGGGTTGAAAACCTCCTGTGATGCAGGAAAATTATGACCTATTTGCCATCCCTCAAACTTGGTGGGATGAATGCCATGACTAGAGTGCAGCTGTCAATGGCTACAGGCTATTCAGAAGAAACAGGGGAGGAAGGTGAGGGTTGCCCTCGGCTTCCAGAGTTGGACTAAGCGTGAAGAGCTGTCTTTGAAGAACAGCCATGAGCAAGTTGAGAGCCTGCGGGTAAGAATGAGAGACTGAGGCAACAAAGGGAACCTTTTGATTGGTGTCCACATCAGGCCCCTGATCAAGAAGAGCCTGCTGAAGCCTCCTTGCTGCAGTCACAGGAGGCATCACACTCACAGGCTCCTTTCCTACTGGGGGACTTCAACCACCCCCACTTATGCTGGAAAAGTAGCTGCAGGCAATCCTTGAGATTCCTGGAAAGCATGGAGGATAACTTCCTGACCCAGGTAATACACATCCCTCCCAGAGGGGATGTGTTGCTGGATCTGTTGGTCACCAACACAAGTGAGCTAACTGGGGACATCAAGATTGGAAGCAGCCTGGGCTGCAGCAACCACGTGTTGTGGTCTTCCAGTACCTCAAGGGAACATGCAAGGAAGAAGGAGAGAGACTCCTTAGAAGAGCATATAGTGACAAGGCAAGGGGGAATGACTCCAAACTAAAAGAGACTAGGTTAGATTAGATGTTAAGAAGAAATTCTTAACTGTGAGGGTGGTGAGGCATTGGAACAGGTTGCCCAAAGAAGCTGTGGCTACCCCACCCCTGAAGCTAAGTCTCAGTTGGATGGGGGTCTGAGCAATCTGATCTAGTGAAAGGCATGCCCATAACAGATGATTAGAGGTCAGTGGTCTTTAAGGTCCCTTTCAAGCCAAACCATTCTATGATTCTATGAATCTCATATATTGTTAACAACTTCCCATTGAAAATGCCATAGGATGAAACACACCTCAAAGTGTTGCTGCACAGTTTGAACTTGATGAGATTATTAGATTAATACAGCAGTGTTAAACTATGTAATGTAACTTCTGTTAATGTCACAGGTGCTATAATACATCTGGGCAAAGGGGACCAGAGGCTCTGTAATAGCCACTAGTGGCCCTTTAACTGGGAAAAAGCCAAAGAATTTGAATAGGACTACACAATTAGTAGAGATTGGTGGCTTTTCCTTATTATCTAATTTAAAAGGTTATGAGAAGGAAAAACTGTAGTCCCTTGAAAGGAGACACAGATGGGGAACTACAGGCCTGTCAGTCTGACCTTGGTACCAGGGAAGATTATGAAACAGATCATCTTGAGTGGCATTGTGGGGCACATACAGGAAACCAGGGAATCATGGGTTTAGGAAAGGCACGTCAACATGGGTTTAGGAAAAGCACATCCTGCTTGACTGAGTGGATCTCCTTTTATGACCAGGTGACTGACCTGGTAGATGAGGGAAAGGCTGTGGGTGTTGTCTACCTGGACTTCAGCCATTGATATTTTCTCCCACAGCACACCCCTGGAGAAGCTGAACAGGTACACTCTTCACTAGTTTAAGAACTGTCTGGATGGCCAGGCACAAAGAATTGAGGTGAGGGGTGCCACATCCTGTTGGCAGCTGGTCACTAATGGGTTTCCCCAGGGCTCAGCACTGGGAACTGTCCTGTTTAACATTTTTATTGATGATCTGGATAAGTGTACCCTCAGTAAGTTCACAGGTGACCTTAAGTTGGGTGGGAGTGTTGAAGGGTGGGAATGATCTGCAGAGAAATATAGACAAGCTAGATTGATGGACCAAGGCCATCCATATGAGTTTCAACAAGGCAAAGTGCTTTGGTCAGGACAATCACATGCAGTGCTGCAGGCTGGGGGAAAAGTGGCTGGAAAGCTGCCCAGCAGAAAAGGACCTGGGGGTGCTGTTTGACATCTGGCTGAACACGAGCCAGCAGTGTGCCCAGGGGGCCAAGAAGGCCAGTGGTATCTTGGCCTGAATCACCAACAGCGTGGTCAGGAGGACCAGGGAAGTGATTGTCCCTCTGTTATCTGCACTGGTGAGGCCACACCTCAAGTTCTGTGTTCAGTTTTGGGCCCCTCACTACAAAAAAGATATTGAGGTGCTCTAGAAAGTTAAGAAAAAGGCAAAAGAGAAAGCTGAGAAAGGATCTGGGAGAGCAAGTCTTGTGAAAAACAGTCAAAGGAATTGGGATTGCTTAGCCTGGAGATAAGGAGACTCTTGGGAGACCTTATCACTCTCTACAACCACCTGAAATGACATCGTAGCAAGCTGGGAGTCAGTCTCTTCTCCCAGGCAATTAGCAACAGAACAAGAGGAAATGGCCTCAAGCTGCATGAGGGGAGGTTCAGGTTGGACATTAAGAAGAATTTCTTCACAGAAAGGGTGGTCAGGCATTGGAGTTGGTTCCCTAGGGAAGTAGTGGACTCATCATCCCTGGAAGTTTTCAAGAAATGACTAGACATGGCACTTGGTGCTATGGCTTAGTTGCTGTGGTGGTCATTGGTTAAAGGTTGGAATCCATAATTTCGGAGATCTTCTCCAACCTTAATGATTCTATGATTCTATGTAGACCTTCAACAGCAAGCAGAGGGTTGAGACTGAGAGGGAGTTGCTGGGGCCACAAGCCAGGGACTGGAGTGGTGGAAGTGAGCATCCTGCTCCCCTATGGTTCTGCTTTGTGTTGATACATCCTCTGTGTGTCTTTCAAGATAGAAATTTCTGTCCACATGGTCGTTTCCACTCAAGGGTTAAAGAAAAATATCATATGTATTACTGCTTGTTGTGATTGTGGTCTTGTGGCTCTGTACCACCCAATTCCATTCTGTTAAAAGTTAAGGATCAGGGAGTGGAAAAGAAAACCAAAACCAGAAGAAAGGTGGGCCTGAACTATCTATGTCAAGAAGCAGTACAAGGTCCTGAAAAAGAAATAGGATCCTAGACTTCTCAGCACACAGGATCTGATCACTCTCTCTTAACATTAGAACATTACAATGTTCTAAATGTGTAGTATTCGAAAGTATATTTAGCATACCCTGTAGTATTCAATAATAAAGGCACACAAAATAATAAAGAGTGACAGGTGATGTGATGTCTCACTTTGTTTTGCATTAAATGTAAGCATCCATTTGCCATCAGCATGAGGCTTCTTCGCTTGCCACTATCATCCTGAGTTAGTGGCAGCTCCATGATATTGTCTGGTGGGTGGCAGTGGCCCTCACACATGGCATCACTTCATATTTTGGAACCCAGCACCCGTGCACAAGTGAAGGGCAGCCAGTGGTTTCACTTTTGCTGAAGCAGACAGCACATTGTTCTAACTAAATTAACTAATTACCATAAATAAATCACATTGCATTCTTATTGGAAAGCTTATCAGACAGTACTGTTATGGCCTTTCTGTTTGGGCCTGAGAACCTTATCTTCGCAGACCATGCTTCTGAAGTATAATGTACCTTCTTGGGCAGAAAGAAACTCATTCCAAGGTTTGAATGAAAATTAGATTCACAGGAGTAGTACCAATATTGTGATACTCTTGAATATGAAATGTGATTTTATTATTTCATGACTTATGATACGGAGAGTAAAAGAAAACACATACCAGCAAAAATCTCTATATCTCCACTTCAATATAAAGCATTTTAATATAAAATACATAGGTCCTGAAAGATGTCTGCAAACTTTCAGTCATTGGACTAGGATAAAAATTTCTATATGCAGGCAGGAATCTTAAAATGAGAGTGCAGTTTCAGAGAAAAGCATGAACATTATTGTTCATTAAAGATCCGTCCATTAATCAGTAATACATTGCCCTATGTTGCAAAAAGAATGCATTTCAGGGTTCACATCTCAATCTTATCAATGCTTTTACATTATATTTATGAAAAAAATTATTTTTTCTGGGATATTTTTCTTGTGATGATCTATACATCATCCATAAAACCCACAAAATGCTGTTTTGAGAGGTTCACTTTCTCCTTACTACTGATATGTTGGCCTGTGCCAATAGGCACAATAAGAAGCAGGGAACAGTATAGTCTAATAGTACAAGTTTAGGTCTTTGCTTGCTAATTACAGTATGCATTATATTTAATTCTTTTTAGAAATAATGGGATTAGTATTAATTTGCACAGAACTGTCTTGTTCTCTAGGATTTGTTTTCTAGTTATCTATAGAGTGCAGCCTTTTACCAAACAAGATTGTTTATGTAATAGAAGTGGTGCAGTAAAGGGAATCATCTTCTTAATCATAAAATGTGCAGTGTCTTCCAATTAAACAACTTACAAGTTATAGAAGCCATATGCTCAGTCCCTATAAATCAGCCTAACTTTATTTAAAATGGAGATAGAATAGTTTGTTTTCACTCAGGAATTTGTTAGCCACCTATTTAAATAACCCATAAGATCTTGATTATAGAAATGTTGTCATTTAAATGATACTAGCCGAATTAATTTACCATTTCCATCCTGCATATTCAAGCCAAAATAAGGGTGGACAGGGTCACTACAGCACTTCTGTTGCCTATCTGAAACTTATGAAATCTTTACCAAAGCAACCATGCTGGAGATATTTTAGTACATATCAGTTCTAACCTGTTACTCCTCTAAATCTTTGCAGTCTTGAAGGTGATTAATAGACAGCCAGGTTATGAATAACCCTATTTGCATAATAATCTTGTTCATGCAATTATTATGCATACACTTAATGCAAAGCAACTTCGAGAGATTGTCCTTATGGTGAAGAATTTATGTACGTTGGCAAGGAAAATCCAAGGACAAAAAAAGTCCAAGGACCAAGAAAAGTTATGTGGTGTATTTGGACAAAATATTCAAAATGTAGAGGAAAGATAAGACCAAGAACAAGGAAAAGTTCTCCTTTTTTCTTTTCCTTTTTTTTTTCCCCTGTCTTGAGACAAATGATGTCAGCCCTACTTTTAAGCTTCTTTTAACTCCTGGTGACAAAGGACACATAAAATGCCAAGGTGCTCAATGCTTCCTTCACCTCAGTCATCACTCTGGTCTTTAAAAATAGTAAGGCTACTGAAAGCAGAAAGAAAATCAGGAGCAAGGAGGACTTACTGTTGATGGAGGAGGATGTGGTTAGAAGGCAATAAAGAAACTGGTGCTCTGCAAGTCTGTGGACCCTATGGGATGCACCCACAAGGGCTGAGGGAGCTGTCCTATGTCATTGTGAGGCCCCTCTCAATTCTATTTGGAAGGTAATGGTGGTTGGGGGCAATCAGTAAGGACTGGAAGAGAACAAGCATCACTGCTGTCTTCAAGTAGGGCAAGAAGGAGAATCCAGAGAACTGTAAGCCTCACTTTGGTCATGGGAAGCTGATAGAGGAACTTATTCCAGAAAAAAACATTTCTAAACATAATTAAGGGTAGGATGGTTATTGGGAGTAGTCAGCATGGATTTACAAAGGACAAATCATGCTTGACAAACCTGGTAGACATTTACAATGACATGATTAACTTAGTAGATGACAGAAGAGCACTAGATGCTCTTTATCTTCACCTAAGAAAGGCATTTCCCACAAGATCCTCATAAACAAATAGAGTCAGTACACATTAGATAAAGAAACAGTAGGGTAGATTGGAAAATCCCAGTTGCCAGGCTCAGAGGACTATCATCAGGAGCACAAAGTCCAAGCTGAAGACCAGTCAGTAGTGGTATGCCTCAGGACTACACACTGCAACCAATACTGTTTAGTTAATAACCTAGATGGACAGGTCAGATAGCATCCTGAGCAATTGGTAGATGCTTGATTTACCAAATCAAAATTTGGTAGTCTCCAGAGGTATCTTCCCAATTCAGTTGTCCTTTGATCACCCCTTGAAGTCATAGTGCTATAGAAAAAACCTCTCTAAAGGAAAGAAAATAGAAACCCAATGCACACTGCTGCCACATTAAAAAAATAGGTCTAAAAGGTCTTGAATAGCTACAAATTAGAACTGAAAAGCTATCGTTGATCACAACATGAGAGAAATTCCAGATTAGCTCTTTCATGAGTGAATTAGGATGATGACAACATGGGTACAAAAAGTATACTTTGTATTGATGTTACCTGTTAAATCAAGCCATTATCATGGTAGCAAATGAAATCTGGATCACTAATCAAACTACAGAAATTCTTATAATTTGAATACTTATAGTAACACTATAAGACTTCCACTTCTTAAGTACTGTAGCTTGCAAATCTTGCTTTTCTCACATATTTTTCTATCCATACATCCATTATTAATCAAACAGCAAGTAATACAAATTGTGGTGGCTTTGTCTGGAGTAGAGGTAAAATATGTCTTCAGAAGCTCCTCACTTTATTCCTTTACTGTTTGCTCAGACCTCTACTGTTGCTTGAACACAAAGCACTTATCTGATTATAGACAAGTCAATCAACCAGTAGTCACAGTTGATACTCCTATATCAACTCTTTCATTTTAAAGAAATAACAAATCAAACCTCAAAAGGTGTTTGTGTCTTCATACATACTGACTCAAGAGGGTGAAGGAAGGAAGTTAGGGAGCAAAATTGTTTGAGATAAAGATAAACACACATGATTTAAGAACAACAATCATCTCACATTACAGAATCTTACTACTGATTTTTAAATCTGAAAAAAACATTCATTCCACACATTCTTTTTACAGTATAAAACCTTATAAAACCTCCTGCATTTTTCATGCATATTAGTGCATTTTCAAATTTTATTATAAGTTAGCGAATGGGTGACTGGTTTGGAGGTAAGGAAGTAATCAGATTTACAATGTTAATTAAAAATCTAACATGTTGCCATGAAAACAATCTTTTATGATTATCAACCAGAGGCTTGTAAAAGATGTATGCAGCCAAATCTGATATTTTCTTTTAATATGCTCTGAATTATAGAACCCTGTTCTACATAGCAATATTAGATGGAAGGAGTTTAATTAAATCTAATGATCTGCCCAAAAGTCAATGTGTGTGGAAATGGAAAAAAAATCCTAATCCATTTTTGCTGATTATAATCAATTAATACATAGATATGAATATTAGAAATAACTCATCTGAGAACAAGTATGTTAGATATAGAAAACATTTACCTCTGTCTGACATTGATTAATTTCTCATTTGACTCCCAACTGCAAACAAAATAAAAAACCTGTAAATTAAAGTTGTGATATGCCATTTTTGTTTTATTTCTAGCTAAAGAATTTGTTTCCAATAATAATGCAATATTTGAAAGCATAGTGGCTTTTCTGATAATCTAAGCAGTAACTCTAGCAAGCACGAGTTGGTTTTTCATACACTGTTATTATTTACAGAACTGTAAGGGTATATATATATGCTTTATAAGTGAGGCAATGAGATAGTTTTTTTGTCCTCCTCCCTCTTCTTACATCAGTCAAACTCTACTGCAGTTATCCTGTGTAGAGGGAGTAACTATTCCAGATTAAGCTGTTAAGATGTAATAATGGTTTGAGAGTTTGCTCTGTGGAGTACTCCCAAAGACAACGGAAACATGTTTTGCTTCCATAGTGGTTCCTCTACTCTTCCACTGTTCCTACTTTTGCACAGAACACCTCGTATTTTGGAAGGTCCCTAGATAAAATCTCACTGTGTAAAGGCCTCTCAGCAGCAAGCTGATATAACAGCTAGATTTTGCATGCTTTGAAGTTGTAGGATGTTATCTTTGTTCATGCTTACTCTTTATCATGAAAGAGAAAATGAAAGTGTCTCAGGGGTGTTAAGTGATAACTGAGACCTCAGAGTGTACCACAATTCCAATTTGGCTATGTCAGGAAACCAAATGGAATCTTATAAAAAGGTATTTGTACCTAAAGTAATGCCATACATTGCTTTCCTTTATTCCACACACCTAATACCTCATTTACTTTTCTTTGTTTATTCTGTTCTTGTTGTTTTGAGTTCACAAATGTATTGAAGTCCAAGATTTTGCCTTTTATCTCCTTCTGTTGGTTTGAAATCTGCCAGTGTGAAACAGATAACAAATCTTTCCAGGTATGATTTACCATCTGTGCATCTTTCCTGTTTTGTTTTACTAAGGTGGAAACCGATGCAGTTTAACTAATGCTTCCTCAACAGTGATTCCAATAATTTTTTAAAGATGTACAACAAGATATTTAGAAATCTTCTATGTTCAAATTTGTTCTTGTCAACAGCACAGGTGAGAGAAGTTTTCTGCATAAGTCTGTTATCTTTGAGACTGTATTCACCTGCAGACAAACACAGTCTAGTCCTCCTGGATAAATAGAAAGTCAACATAACAGGAGGTTTTTGGGTATCATTGCTGGTTAAAACCAGATTGTTGTTTTGAGACAGAAACAGTTACAAAGGTCTCACAGGCACTGGAGACAACAACTTTGACCCTGTATTTACAGAGATGTTAACATTATTCCAATGACAGGGAGCGGGAGTGAATATTTGAAAACGACCTTTGACCTTTGCTATCCGTATGAGCAGTTGCTTCTTTACACTGCCACAGTGCGAATTTCTGTCTGAGTGCATTAACCAGGATATGTGCTAACCAGAACTCACCTCCTTTCTCCTCATTCTGTGATTCTCTCATGGTAGAGTCCTCCTGTGACCCTAAAAATGTTTGAGACAGGCAAATGTGCTCTTGAAATCCTTACATGACAACAATGAAGACTAAGTCGTGAAAAGTGGTTGTGTCTTCTGGCCTTCCCACTAGCAGGGCAAGTTTATCACTTGCCAACATTTTTGTTGCTGTCTTTCTTTTCCCTTCTTTCTTTCTTTCTTTCTTTCTTTCCTTCTTTCTTTTTTTCTTTTCCCTTCTTTCTTTCTTTCTTTCTTTCTTTCTTTCTTTCTTTCTTTTTTTCTTTTCCCTTCTTTCTTTCTTTTTCTTTCTTTCTTTTTTCTTTCTTTCTTTCTTTCTTTCTTTCTCTTTCTTTCTTTCTTTTTCTTTGTTCCTTCCTTCCTTCCTTCCTTCCTTCCTTCCTTCCTTTTTCTTTCTTTCTATCTTTCTTTCCCTTTGCCCCATCCTTGTGCCTGGTGGTGAACATTATATAATACTATATATTATGTAATACTTTTTATAGTATATAGCACATGTATACATATACATACTTAAAAGCATATAACATCCTATTGAAAAACATATTCTGCCTTCAAAATTGTTATATATATTTAGTGCTCCTTTTCACTCCACTTGTTGTAGTATGATGAGTGGATTGTTCTTCTATGTTTTCCAAACAGAAGAGAGCTTATTATTGATGAACAATCTTACTTTCTTATGCTTTGTTAAGAGATTCTACATTTGGCTGTTGCCATTAAATTAAAATTTTCTGGAGGTTTTATTAAAACTATTAAATTTGGGGGTTTACCAGTTTTGCAGTTAATTCCCAGTTGGATCCTGAGGACAGAAGAAATGCAAATATGGGAGAAAATGTGAAGATGCACAGAGACAGGATTGTCTTCCCAATACAGAAACAGGATTGAAGCTGTTGGGTAGATCCAAGTGTGACTTTGGGTCTCAACATATCTCTCTCACTCTGTCATGAACACTGCACAGGACTCTGGGAAAATTGTTGATATTTCTTCTGTCCAGTTCTGAAGAGTTGTACCTATCCCCAGTAACTTCTAGTCTTCTGTAGACTTCTAGCACATGCTGTTACAAATTAATATTTGTGAATTTTATTCCCTCTCTCTATATCAGGCTCCTTTGGAGGAGTGGAAGGTTTTACAGCCATGAAAACAGTAACTGAAAAGTGCCATCGTCTAACCAGAAAAATAATAAATTTGTAGAATGACTTCATAGTAGAGTAAAAGACCACTATATACTATACTTATATGATCCATTTATCTTTACCCAGGAAAAGTATAAACAATTTTATTCATTACCTTGAAATTATCACTTTCAACCATTATGTGGCTACTTCAGTAACAGGGAAATAGCACTTTCCCCAGGAGAAAGTTAGATGTTTCAGGGTTTTACAATAGAAAGATCTTTCTTTCTACCAACACTACAAAGACCTAATACCTTTAAATTGGGCCATAATTTAAAGTGAATTAGGAAAAAAACCTACATAATCTTACCCCAACCCTAACAGTAGAATTTTCTATTTAGTTCTGCCATACACTGTTGTCTTCCTTAATGATGGTACAGTGCCCTGCACAATAGCTATGAAATACTTCACTCCATCATATCTGTGACGAATGCTAGCAGTATCATCCAAGGGAAAGACAAGTTTCCAGAGATGGCTAATTAATCCACTTCTTTCCACAATGCTTTCATGGCTGCAGCTATGTGGCCCTACGCCTTGAGGCCACACCTCCAGTTCCGTGTTCAGTTTGGGCCCCTGACTACAAGAAAGAGACCGAGGTGTTCAAAGCATGGTCACAGCACTTCTATTTTTTAAAGTTGCCTCTGATATTCTTGTCTTGCATCAAAGTGTCATGAAAAACTGTGACCAGAAGCATGACTGGTAGGCTCATAACATGCCTAACATTCTCATAATAATAACATGATGTTATTTTGCTCTGTCTCGAGTATACCTTTTTTCTTTTTTTCTATTATATTAAAAAGTCAATTTAGCTATGAGCTCTGGCACAGGTCTGCCCCCTACAGCCTTATAACTGTGTAAGGAAAAAGACACATTCTGCCTTCAGATTTACTTACAAGGAAGTGTATTCAAACACATTCTGTCTTTCAGCATACTGCAAATTTGCTTTTCTACAAGTCAATGAGGTGGGAAATAAAGGGAAAAGCTCTATTGTACCTTTTCATATTTTGCTTGTGTACAAAGCATGTTGAGGAATCCTGGGGTGATATGTTTTTTCCTTCATCTCTCAGTGAGATTCATTACTTCAACTGTGAGAAAAGGACAGTTCTTTCTACAAAGTAATTTCCCACTTAAAAAATCAAGAAAACTAATAAACAAATAAACCAACCAAACAAAACACAAACAAAAAAAAACAACAGTAAAAGTTGCCACTTGGTCTCCCTTTGATTTTTGAGTTTTTGAACCCTGGTGCCTGTGTAACCATTATGTGCCTACTCTGGAAGGCATCAGGTATATCCAGAAAGCTCTGTGATATAAACTGCCTCAAAACTTCATGTAACAACTAGCAACTAGAGGAAATTTATTTAGAGATGCAGTTTTGCACTTGATTGTTGATAATTTGATTTGGAAACCTAAATGTTTCTGGTTCAAATTAAATAACCCAAAAATGTTCCTAGAAGGCTGAAGGTTAAAGTAGAAATGTTCAGAAATCACAAAAGCTGCTAAGAGACTATTTAAGAGTAACAGAGGCACAGATGGCCTGTACACCATTGAGGGAAAAAAAAAATAAACCATCATGAGGAATTAACTAGAACTAAACAAGTTTCCCTTTAAAAAGATAAGCTCTGGCCATGTAAAGTTTAATGAAAATATGACATGCTATAAATGAAACACGTAGCAAGTAATCACATACGATACACAGTCACTCAGAAATTCTCATATATGTTGTAATTATGATTTGATAGATGACTGCTGACTTCCAATAGTACTGAGAGGAGAAAAACTAAATCAAACAAAATAATGATTAACCTACTACAGTACTCTAGTTCCATCCTGTTTTATGGACACAACGTAATATAGTAGCCCACACGGTTCCCGTTATTTGCCCTCAAGGTTAAAACCACATTCTTCCTAAGGCATCTTCCTTGCCTAATTGTTCAGACTAGTACTTCAATAGATGTTATTCAGATAAGTTTCCCTTGGACTTGCATAAATTATTGCTCTCTATAACTGGAAACTATTTCTCCTAGTATTCTGTGATATAGTTCAGAGACTATTCAAATTTCAAAAGAGTCTGAAACCATTGGATTTTCATACCCCACTGTTACAGATCTGTTGTGTCGAAGCACTTTTCTCAGCAGGTGACTACAGCAGAATTACTGTCTTTTGATGCTTAATGTATTCTATAAATCATAATGTTTAATTAAAATAGTGGCTACTTGGGATATTTTTACAATAAAAAAATAAAAATCTAAATATTCTACAGTCTGATAATAACTAATCAAGTGACTTTCAAACTCAGTGTATCATCTGAGATTGCTCCAAATATTTCCTCTCAAAAAGAGCTTTCAGGCTATGTACTTTACTGGTAAAAATTAGGAGTATAACCTTGAGAATTTGGAAATATAAGTACTCCTTAAAACTATATAAATGTACAAAGAGGCCTACATTATTATTTTATTTTATAAATAATTCAAAATAGAACTTAAAAAAGTGAGAAATATGAACACCGATGGTGACAAGCAGGTTTGTTTTTTGTTTGTTTGTTTGTGGGTTTTGTGGTTTTGTTGTTGTTTGTTGGCTGGTTTGGTTTAATCAGGAGTTTTTTCTTGGGGTTTTTTGTGTTTGTTTTTTTTTTTTTTTTTTTTTTTTTTTTTTTTTTTTTTTTTTTCTGCAGCTGAGTTTTCTCATGATATGAAACCAAATGGTCAAAAAATGACATGGAAGTGATAATATTTATCTGATAGAAAACCAGAACTCCTGTTTGCCCACAGAGTTGTAGTCTGTGATATTAGTCTCAAGGTATCACTTTTGATATGATTATTTTGGTGAATAGCTAAGCTTTGGAATCACAGTTTTTAAATTCAGATGTAAAGTTAGACAAAGAGCATAGTATGTCAAAGGAGAAACAAGTCCCTAACTTGCTTGAAAAGGACATAATTATGTCATAAAGCAAGCATGGGTCGACAGAATGATTTTACATATATAGTATATTTATATATTTTATACATGTTTATAGACGTGTTATTTATAGATATTGCATATTTTTGAATGTTTATACACAAAGGAAAGTCTTTAAAGCAAAGTTTGTGATCAAATAGCATAAGGTTAGAAGTAATTATTGTAATGTAAATGGTAGACACTGAACACACACAAGTGTTTTACTAACATTCAATTACCTTATATAACTTCATATCTCAAACATCTGGCTGTTTTATCCTTTGATGCCCCCTTTTCATCCTGCTGTCAATTGTCTGCTGTCACTGAGAGTAGTTGCTTTTAAATGTGATGTAACTCCACACAAACACTTCTTTCATTGTAAGTTCACAAAGAAAGTCTCTGAAAGGAACAAATATGGTGAAAATATTCATATGTAATGGTTTTGGGACAAAAAAAAGGTGATTCCTTAGCCTTTCTTCTTCTCTCCCTGTTGTGTCTTTGGTATGAAAACTGTTTTTCTGCTTCATATGAAAAGATGTAAAATCCAGAAACACTTTGGAACACGTTGGAGCAGATTAGCTTCCTGGTATTTTAATCCTTCTCTTTCCTCTTGTTCATCTGTAGGGCTTTATGACTGGATTTAGTGATGCTTTTGCATGACTGACTTGCAATTTTATCTTTGCCACAAGAAATTTCATTGTAAATGCCTGGGATTTACTGGTCACTAGATGAAGCAGATGAGAGCTTTCTATGAAAGTTTCTACACTGGTTTAAGTTCTATCTGTTGTAAGTTAATTTTTACAAAAAGGGCACTGACCTGGCATGCAGTATTCCAAATGTCTAACAGGAGAGACTTTGCTACATATTCTCAAAAGTGTAAAGTTCAGATAAGATACCTCTGTATTGAACATACACACACAACTATTTAACACAGCCCGGATAGGAACACGGGGAAGTTCACTCAGGGTTTGACACAGGTTGTAGGGTGGAAAAGACTGAACCACTTTATTAAATGTCTCCTCCTTTTATAGGGGAGCTGGAAGAACTTTCCAGAGTATGGTGAATAAGGGGAGGAGTTTTGGGAAAGAGGAACAACAATTGGGTACAGAGTATAAAGGGGAGGGATAACAACAGAATATGCATAAGAAGGGAGTGGAACTCCTATGGGAACGAACCATTACAACATGGGGATAGGAATAAAACATTATCAAAAAACATTAAAACAGCCATAAACTTGTAATTTCTCTCCATTCAACAGTCTCAGTTAAGCAAGTCCCTTTTTTTAAATCCATTCCTCTTCCGCGACTTCTTTCAACGCTGCAGCCCCCAGCACTAGTAGGCTTTTGTCTCTGATTCTTTGGAGTTTTCATCCACAATTATTTTTTACTCGTTTTAAAAAAGTAGAAGGTATTGAAAGCGAATTGGATATTGGCGAGCTTCACATGTATTACAAATGAATTCACTTCCAGGAGTTTCATTTGTCGTTTGAATACAGAAGTCAAAGTCATGTGAAATATTAAAGGAAACCTGCATATTTTAAACTCTTTAGTGATGGAATTTACAATTCTGTGCCTATAAATAAGATAACGTAATTCAACCATGCCTGTGCACGGGCAGCTGGTGATCATGTGTTTACAAAGGACCTATTATACTGTTTGAAAAGTGCCTGAGACATGCAAGAGGGGAAATAATTTTTCTTTCAGGAATGCTCCATTGCCAAATGGTTACTAGAGATCGATGTGACGTGTTCCTATTTTCTTGTTAATTCCAGAAAAGAAACCCCAGACTTCTAGAAGGAAGTCACAGGTAAAATTTCATTGATTATGTCATGTCATCTGGTAAAGTAGAGTAGGCAAATAAATTTAAATAATCTGAAAATGCTTTACAAGTCTTCAGTTTTGCAGAGAAATATGCAAAGGTTTTATTTTCTATTATATTTAGTTTTATTTTATGTGTTAAACCAATAAAAAATTCAAGTCAATTGTAAGTTAAGCAAACCATAGTTCAGAGAATGGAAATTGAAATTTTGTTCATTTCTGAATGCTAGGGGTACTGAGACTGTGGTAAAGGTGTTAAAACTGAAAACATGGGGAAAAATGCTTTGATTCTATGGAAAAAAGTGTAATGAAATAAATCATTGAGTCATAGAATCATAGAATGGTTTGGGTTGGAAAGGACCTTAAAGATCGTGTGCTACCAATTCCCCTGCCATGGGCAAGGATGCCTTTCAGTAAAGCAGATTGGTCAGAGCCCCAGTCAACCTAGTCTTGAACACGTCCAGGAATGGGGGAACTTCTCTGGGCAACCTGTTCTGTTCCAGTGACTCATCAGCCTTACAATAAGATTTTTTTCCTTATAACTAGTCTAAATCTACTCTCTTTTAGTTTGAAGCCATTCCCCCTTGTTCTGTCACTACATACTCTTGTTAGAAGTCTCCTCCATCTTCATTTAGGTTCCCTTCAGGTACTGGAAGACCACAATTAGGTCACCCTGAAGCTGTTTCTTTTCCAGGCTGAACAATCCCAATTCTCTCAGCTTCTCCACATAGGAGAGGTGCTCCATCTCTCTAATAATTTTCGTGGCCTCCTCTGTACTCCTTCTAAGAGGTGAATTTCCTTGTTGTGCTGGGGACCCCACAGCTGGATGCAGTGTTCCAGGAGCAGAATTCCCAGCCTGCTGGCCACGCTGCTTTTGATGCAGCCCAGGATACAATTGGCTTTCTGGGCTGTGATTGCACAATGTTTGGTCAACCTCTCATCCACCAGCACCCCCAAGACCTTCTCGGCAGGGCTGCTCTCAATCTGTCCATCCCTCAGTTTTTCCATGCCCCTCTGGATGCCATCCCATCCTTCAGTTGTGTCAACCACTCCGCTCAGCTTGGTGTCATCAGCAGTTTGCTGAGGGTGCACTTGGTCTCTTTATGTCATTAATGAAGATATTAAATAATACTGGTTCCAATACTGATCCCTGAGGGACAACACTTGTCACAGATGTCTATTGGGACTCTGAGCCATTGAAACTACACTCTGCATGTGAACATCCAATCACTTTCTTATCCATCTAATAATCCATTCATCAAGTCCATTTCTCTCCAATTTAGACAGGAGGGTGTAGTGGGGGCTGTGTCAAAAGCTTTACAGAAGTTCAGGTAAATGACATCTATAGGCCTTCACTTGTCCACTGGTGCAGTTACTCCATTGTAGAAGGCTACTAGGTTGATCAGGTAGGACTTGCCCTTGGTGAAACCATGCTGGCTGTCCCAAATCACCTTCCTGTGCCTTCTAGGAGGACCTGTTTCATGATCTTTCCAGGCGCAGAGGTGAGGATGACAGGTTGATAGTTCTCAGGGTCCTCCTTTCTACCCTTTTTTAAAGATGAGTACAATGTTTCCCCTTTTGCAGTCACCTGGCACTTCATCTGGCTGTCATGACCTTTCAAATATCATGGAGAGTGGTTTGGAAAATACATCAGTCAGTTTCCTCAGGACTCTGGGATACATCTCATCATGTCCCATAGGCTTATGCACAATCAGGTTGTTCATGTGGTCATGAACATGAACTTTACTTACAGTGGGAGGGTTGTTGCTCCCTCAGTTCCCATCCTGCAGTCCATCCACTCGAGAAGTGTGGAAAGAAAAGTTGCTACTGAAGACCGAGGCAAAAATTTTTTGAGTACCTTAACCTTCTCATCATCCATAGCTGCCAGCTTACCAGCATTTTTCATTGAGGGGATAGACCTTCTTTGACCTTCTTTGACCTTCTTTGACCTTCAGTTCCCAATGAATGGGAAAGTGAATCTACAATTCTTGCAGTGACAGCATAATAGCTCTGCATAAGTCAGGCACATCTGAGTTTACACTTAAAAGCTGAACTTTGGAGTAACCTTTATTCTTGGAATACAACACTCTCCTAGGGGTTAACTTCCTCAAAACAAAACACTCTAAATTAAAGCACAGATTTACTTTCATGAGTCTGTAGTTAACCCTCAGCAATAGCGATTTCTGTCAGTATGGTCAGATTTATATCTGTTATATTTTACAAAATCTACTCTAAAGTTAATGACACAGATGAATTCCCTTTGTCTATCCTGTCTGATTTCAGTTATTTATCACTTGATGATTATGGCAACTGTAATAAAGCAATTAGGAAAGAATCAGCCCAGCAGAGAGCCTAAATGAATTTGAACTTTACTGGCCAGTATAGAAAAAGAAATAGGAATAGCTTTTTGTGGTGGTGGGGAAACAGTTTTCCCCCTGCAGTTATAAAATGGTAAAACCCCAGGGGGTGGTGACCCTTGAAGTTTTGAGGTTTTACCCAATGAACGCTTCTGCAAAATATAAACATATCACAAGCAGAATGGAAGAGAAGGTAGTTGTAGTTGTTGTTGAAGAAGTAACCATGTTGTGAAGCCACGAGGAGTGAGGGCAGGAGCCCCCTGGGGGGACTTGGAACAACATAAGGCTGGGCTAAGTACCTATAACTAAAAGCTAAAGAAGTTTTCTGCACCGTGAGTGAGCAGAGACAGAGCAGCAGCAGCGTCCAGAGACTGTGGCTGAGAGCCAAGAGATAACCGAAGAAGCAGCAACAAACATGCAGCCAAGGAAGACAGAGTTGTCTGAGAGAGCCGAGAGAGAGCCAGCAGCAGAAAGAGCACAACTAAGCTCTACAGAGACAGAGTTGGGGTAAGTAACTGAACCAAAAACCCCAAACTCCTTTTGTGACCTTTCCTAAGAGGAAAGGATGGACTCCTACTGAATAGAAGTCCTAAAACTGCAACAGCACTGCAGAAAAGAGCTGAAAAGCTCCAAGAAGGAATATGGAGAGGGTGACCTTGCACCCCCCCCCTGCTGCTTGAGACAGAGCACAGAGCTCTGCAAAGGGGAATTTGAATCCCCTGAAGATAGGGACCGTCATGAAGACCGCTGTACTTTGTGATATGACGTAGTGAAGTGACCCTTGTCCCGGTGAACACAGCCTATGGAAGAAGACCCTCGCTTGAAGATGGGTGGCCGAGGGGCTTGGATACCCTCTCGTGTGTACTGGCAGAGATCCAGCTACAGCTGCTGCTTGAGAAGAAGAGCGAAACAGATAGACCTGCTGCCCTAGAGACATTGCTGCTCTGAGAGTGGAAAGGGATCTTTTCCTTCTTCCCTCCTGGACTTTTATTTGGAGGGGAGAAGACATTTGATCCATTGTAAATACTTTTATGTCATGGTAGAGATAGCTAAGATTGTATATAATGTATTGTAGTATTTATTTTGTACAGTCGTTGTAATGTATATTCCCTTTCCCCCATTCTGAGTCTTGTGTGGTGTCTGGAAAACCCATCTCATACTGGGTTGAGAGGTGGGAGGGGGACTTGGACTAGGGAATTAGATTTTGGAGCTCTCAAACCATGACACTTTTCTTTGACAGATGAAAAATGCATTTGTTAAGTAAGTGAGTAAAGTTGAACTGACAGTATCCAGGCACTGGAAAGCTGCTGAAGCCTTCTCTGCTTCAGGCTAAAAAATCCCAACTCTCACATCCTGTCTTCATAAGAGGGATTCTCCAGCACTCTGATCATCTTCATCACCCTCCTCTAGACTTGCTCCAACAGGTCCATGTCCTTCTTGTGTTGGGGTGTCCAGAGCTGGATGCAGTACTCCAGATGGGGTCTCTGGCAGAATCACCTCCCTTGACCTGTTGGCCATACTTCTTTTGATGCATCCCAGATACACTGTCAGCTTATGTCTAGCTTTTCATCCATCAACACCCCCAGTCCTTCTCCTTAGGGCTGCTCTCATTCCATTCTCTGCCTAGACTGTATTTGTGCTTGGGATTGCCCTGACCCACATGCAGGAACTTGCACTTGGCCTTCTTGAACTTCATGAGTTTTGCAGAGGCCCCCTCAAGCCTGTTCAGATCCCTCTGGATGGCATCCCTTCCCTCCAGCACATCAACTGCACCACACAGCTTAGTGTCATCAGCAAACTTGTTGGGGGTGCCCTTGATCCCACTGTCCGTGTTGCTGACAAAGATGTTAAACAGCACCAATCCCAGTACTGACCCCTGGGGAACCCCCCTTATCATTACACTTCCCTTGGGCATTGAACCATTGACTACGACACTTTGAGTGTGACCATTCAGCCAATTCCTTATCCACCTGGTGGTCCATCCATCAAATCCATGTCTTTCCAGCTTAGAGGGAAGGATGTTGTGCAGGACAGTGTGAAATGCTTTGCACAATTCCAGGTAGATAATATCAGTTCACTTTCATTATTCACCAAAGTTGTAACCCCATCATAGAAGGCCACCAAACTTGTCATTCAGGATTTGCTGTTCATGAAACCATGTTGGCTGTCACCAATCACCTCCTAATTTTCTGTGTTTCCAGGAGTGTCTACTCCATGATCTTACCAGGTACCAAGGTGAAATTTACTGGTCTGTAGTTCCCTGTGTCTTCCTTATTTCGCATCTCCCCTTTGCCAGTCAGAGGGAACTTCACCAGGATGTCATGGCATCTCAAACATGATGAATAGTGATTTATGCATTTCCTCTACCAGTTTCGTCAGGACTCACTGATACATTTCATTGGTCCCATGGACTTGTGAATCTTCAGGTTCCTTAGATGTTCTCAAATCAGATCCTCTCCTACAGCAAGCAGTTCTTCAACATCCCTATCCCTGTCTTTGCCTTCTGTGACTCAGGAAATGTGGCTGGAGCACTTGTGGGAGAAGACTAAAGCAAAAAACTCTTTGAATATCTTAGCTGTCTCCATATGTTGAGTAACCAGGTCTCCTGTTTCAAGAAGTTACACACATCTAATAGAAAATATTATTGACTGTATCAGATATGAGAAAAGTAGTTCTAGGACAACCTATTTTCAAAGCAATGAAGTGCCCAGTTGCCACTTTACCTTATGCAACATTCACAAGACATCTTCATGTATGAACGCGTCATGGTAGTAGATAGATCTAAGTGATGACTATCAATCAGTGCCTGGTAAAACAGTCATTTATTTGTCCATGTCATAACTCATACAGTGAAGGTGTGTGTTCCAGAACTGTCACTGATCTAAAGCTGCTGTGAGACAATTCTCCAGTATGACAGAATATTGGGTGGAGGTGATCCCAGCCGAAGTCTAAAAGAAATACTTTGTTATGTAAGATTAAAGCACTGTCAAACCAAGTGCAAACCAAGTGCAATTCTTAACCTTCTGATGTTAAGAATAACTGTAGGTAACTCTTCATGATGGTTAGAAAACCTAGTGATTAAGATTTCTGTAAAAAAATTTCAAACAAGATGTTATAGATAGATTTGAGAACACTTCCCTATTTACTGGATGTGTAGAATTGGTTGTTCTAATTTAGAATACCAATCCTTCTCTCATAACATTTTTAAAAATGAGTAGGCAGTATTTCTTTTGAGAGAAGAAATGTAGCATATTAAGGAAGTAGAAGAAAGAGAATAACTATTTTTTTATGCATAAGAAATGTTTAAATTAAATTACAAAAATGTATTTTATCAAGGAAAAAAGATAACTCCATGTTAGTAGTTTATGATAAAAGACAGTACTGTTATATTAGTTGTCTGGTTTTTGACTGAGGATTTTGGGGCTAAGAAAGAAAGAAAGACAAAGAACAAAAATATTGACATCTTACAATAGTAGAATAAACCTGTACTCCCAGTTGGAAGGTACATCACTTTTGTATAGTGCATATAAATACAAGATGCGTGCAAAGAAGTTGATGCACAGAAGAATAATGAAACTGGTGAAGGGTCTGGAAAACAAATCTCGTGAGGAGCAGCTGAGGGAGCTGTGGTTGTTTAGCCTGGGGAAAAGGAGGCTTCAGGGATATCTCATTTCTCTCTACAGCTACCTGAAAGGATGTTGTAACAAGGTAGGTACTGGTCTTTTTTCCCGATTAACAGATTTTAGGACAAGAGAAGTTGGCCTGAACTTTCACCCATGGAAGTTTAGGTTGGATATTAGGAAAAAATTTCTTCACTGAAAGGGTGGTGAGGCATTGGAACAGGCTACCCAGGGAAATGGTTTTAAATACCTGACAGTATTTAAAAGACGTGTAGATGTGGTGCTGGGAAGCATGGTGTAGTGGTGATCTTGGGACTGTTACATTAACAGTTGAATACTCAGTGTCTTCTCTGACATAAATGATTCTATAAATAATAGCATTTTGGCTTATGGAGGTAACAAAAACTGCTGAAGTACCACCATGTCACAGGAATAGTTGAAATACTACAATCCCTTCTGTCTTTTAAATAGCATTTAATATCATGAAGTGAACACTGGAATGAAAGACAGCTACGGTTGTGTGTCTCTTGTCTTGCACAGAATGAATAAACAATACAGCTGGGAGTGTGCAATCAGACAGGTGAGATTTGGGTACATAAGAGACGAAGAAAATATGATGTGAGAGTGAGTTAGAGGGAGCACATATTTTCCTGCAGCAGCTTAATAAAAAGCTTTTATAAAACATGGTTGCTGTTTTCATCCACCCACCCCTCCACCCACCCCTCCATTTATCTTAATTGTACTAAACACCACTTTAAATTCTTGTTTATAGTAACATTAATTTGATTGCAATCTCTAACTTTTAAATATCTGCTATTACATTGCAGATGCTGTAATGATTTTCTGCATACTTTTTTCACTCTGCTATTTGGAGAGGTCTTGTTTAGTTCTGCTTATTACAAGCTATCAAAATTCTTGTGGCATTTCAGTTTAGACTGACAGCATAGCCAAAAATGCTGTACTTGAGGAGCTAAATTACATAAAACCACATGCTTGGAGACCATAACAGTAGTTTAGTAGGATGTGCTTATAACAGCACAGGAGAACTATTTTACCTTAGTCTTCCATCCTGGTCCTCTAGCTCTTTTGATACTATTTATTACATGGTTCACTATGAGACATTTCTAACCCTTGTCTGCCTGAGGATGCACTGATAAGACAGGATTGACTTGAATCATTCAGACTATCTGACGTACAGAGAAAATGAGGTATGGGGTGCTACCTTTCTAGACTATCCTCTGCAATATGAGATGAGAAAGGACTTTTTTCTAACATCATATGTGACCGTATGAGCCAGGTTTAAAATTGCTGTGAGCCTGATACAACAGATTTAAATTATAAGTCATCTGCAGGCCATTGGTAGCTGTGCCCTTGATGGAACATGAGTCATTCATGGAAAAATGATTGCTAAAGTTTTAGATACAAGAAACTGGTGTCCTTTCTCAGTTAAAAGCATGAGAAGCTTGCTGGAGGTGGATGATTCCAAATAGTAAGATTGCTTACTTATGTGCGTGCTTGCTGCTTGAAAAATTATACTCAAAAAAATACATTTTTCATTAAGTGTTTCAGCTTCATCTTTCAAAGTGAGAAATGGACTCAATAGTCATTCATATAAAGCCTGCCAGAAAGTAAAAACCCATCATCTCAAAACAAATCAGAAATTTGTATCTACTGGGATTTTTTAAAGAACAGTACTCTGACGTGTAGATTTTGAGAAAAATGTGGTTTCTTCTGAGAATCAGTTTGATTTGTTCTCCTCTCTTTAAATTTTCACACGTATTAGTCAGGGAACAGAACATAATGACCGTAACTACAAAAATACTACAGAATTTGTTATTTCTTTTCCTTGGATTGAACTTGGATTTTATAACTTTTACAGTGCACACAAGCTGAATTCTTGCTTATCCAGGTCATTGTCACAGAATTACATCTTCCAGTTGTCATATCAGGACTTCTGCCTTTGATTTGGTAAAAAACTCTCTGAAGTATATGTACATGAATTTGTGTCTAATGCTGTTAGAAGTTTTCAATGTCTACGTTCTTATTATTGTTTTAGTTCCTTGGTTCTACCTCTGGGATTAAAAAGTTTTCTTTTTGGAACTTGACAAATATTTTCTGACAAGTAGTTCATTTTTATTCAGCAATATTGATGTCGAAACAGTGTACAGAGTATAATTTTATAATATTTCTCTTTTTATTATGAAGATAAGGAAGTCAGGTAGATGTGATATGTTCAGGTCATCTAGCCAACCCATGTCACCAGCTCAGAATAGGAGGACTGGAAATAAATTTTCTTAGAGCCCAAGTGAGACAAGTTTTAGGTCAGGATATCTGTGTTTCTATCTCCATAGTTGTAAAGGTGAAGGCCTTGAACCTTTAGTCAATTTGGTTCCAGATTAAATGTTGTTTGAATACAGATTACTTCTGCTCAGTCAAGAGTATGATACAAGAGATGCAGGAAACAATAGAGTGAAAGAACGAGCTGTAATTTTCTGTTTATACCTGTTTTCATTTAAAATTAACAAGAAAATGATAGATACCAGAAACAATTCCTGGACTTTGGAAGTCTATGCTGTTCCTTCTGGCCTAGAAATTAAATCATAATTACACACAAAAAATTAAATTCTTCCTTTATTCTCTGGGCAGAATCACAGCTATAATTGCAAAGTCTTTGCTGGAATAAATTCCTCAAAACAAATACAATCCTCAAATGTGATGTGTACTCCGTATTGTACAGTCACAGATTCTAATTTTCATTTATTCCTACTGGAATGAACTTATTCATTAGTTTTTATATTGTCTCAGCAGTAACTTTAATATGCAATAATATTCCATTCCCCATCTCTATTTTCAGTTACCTACACTTTCTAAACCAATTACCTTTGGGGTTGAAATTCTCTGCCTGTGTGTAAAAAACTCAATTTTTTAGAATTCCTGTGAAGTTTTAGATGAAAATATAATTTGGAGTAGGAATAAAGAAAGAAGAGTTGTTTTAATTTTAAATAAATATAAAGACAATACTGAAAGGACAGGCTGACCTCCTGCTTCCCCGAAGCACCCCCAACTCATTACTGGGGCCTTCCACCAGAGGACTGTGCATGATCCACAGTGTTGCAACAGACAGTGTAAAACTCCTCCCCTGCCCACCCAGGAGAGGTACCTGGGCATTCCTACATACCCCTGATCATATATTAACCCATCAAAATCTTTGTTGGGCTTCCAGTGGATCAAGATGGTGATCACCACTTTCACCAACAGATATTGAAATGGCAACAATCAAATCTTATTTGTGGATCCACAGGTGGCAATATCCTTCTATTCTTTTCCTTCCTTCCTTCCTTCCTTCCTTCCTTCCTTCATTCCTTCCTTCCTTCCTTCCTTCCTTCCTTCCTTCCTTCCTTCCTTCCTTCCTTCTTTCCTTCCTCCCTCCCTCCCTCTGTCCCTCCCAACCCCCCTCTCTCCCTTCCTTTATTTCTTCCTTATAAATTTCCTAGTGTTATTTTTATGCTTTTGTATTACTATAGATAATTTAGGTTGGAAAAGACCTTTAAGACCACTGAGTGAGCTATAAATCTAACACTGCCAAGTCCACCACTAAACAACGTCCCTGAATGCCACATGTAGCTGTCTTTTCAATACCTCCAGGGATGATATCTCAACCAGTTCTCTGGGCAGCCAATTCCAATGCTTGATAACCTTTTTGTGTTAAGAAATTCAGGTTTCTCCAATAACACAAAGGTGAACAAGAATAAACTCTGCCTTTTTTGCTTTCATTATATAACCTTAATTTAGCACATAGAAATTTTCATATCTGACAGCATTACAGGCAGAATGACAGTCAAGGAAGCATTTTAAGATTTTGAATTAAAAACACAATTTTCAAAATTGGATAATTTCTTCCAAAAGTAATTCTTCAGATTACCTAAGTTTTCTGCTATGCTGCAGTTTAGATAAACCACTAATTTGAGTTTCAGACACTTGTCAGAAAGGTCAAGAAAGAGTCAATAGAAGACACAAAAATAGTGCAGATATAGATTTTCCCTTTTATTGTAGCTTTGTGTCCTATTATGAGTAAGGTTTAGAGGGAAAATAGTGAATTACTCATAAACCCGAAATTCTGTATAACCAAAACAACTGAGAAGGAACAAAAGATACAGGACTAGGAAAATGGTGTATTAAATAAAAAGGGTAAAAGAACAATAGCCCATGGCTGGCGACTGTCAATGATGCAATAAATAATCAATATCAAAATCCCAGGACCAGCAGAATCTTATTTTAAGTGTCCTCATAATGTGAATTTTGATGGCTGAATGATTAAAACATCTCTAAAGGCGCTTATAGGAGGTTTGTTGACGGCCTCTTATCTATACATTGAAGTGACATAGAAAAACAATGCCATTTTCAGTCAGGTGTGTTTCTGTACATCTACTGGATGAGAGAGGTAATTGATTATTCTATATTGTCAACTGAGATGGACATGAAGGCAAAATAACGGGCAAAAGAGGAAGTTTGAATGACAAATATAAGTAAAACATAGTGGTTGAAATGACAATAGATTGATGCATTCTCACAGCATGACTGGAAGCTACAAAATGTTCAGTAATATCTTTCAATATCTGATAAAGTCTGTTTCCTTTTTTTTTTAGTCTCAGAAGTTCAGTGAGAAAGATTAATAGAGGAAGCATGTAGGCTTGAGTTAATAACAAATCACGGTCTTTTCTTAGAGATAAGAGAAATCACATGTTAAGAGACATCACATGTTGAAAAAATATTAAAATTTCTTTCCACAATAACTGAGATTTGCTCATGGATTAGAAAAAGTAACATATTGTTTGGATAGGGACAAAGTATTTAGTTTTGGAAAATCATGTTCTAGAGTCTACAAAGTTGAAGTAAAAACTTGAAGCCATTGTTCTTTATCCTTCCTATTTTCTTTAATTATCAAGAGGTAAAAATGCTAACACAAAGCCATTGTAGGCTGTTCTACAAAGAATATTTTCTTTCTCCTGTAAATAAAGGAATATTTTACATTGTGTATTTGGATGCCAGGATCACAAAGAAGTAAAATCCCATAACATTGTGAATCTAAATATGACATGACTCTGAAGGAAAATTTTCAGATGGATTTCAGGAAATTGTATCAAAATATGAAAATTTGTAGAGTAAAAGTAGTTTTGGCATTTTGGCATGCGTGGGAATACAGACAAAGCATCTCAATTATTACATTAGGCAAAATTTACCTATTTCCTGACTTATAAGCTTTTGAGTTACAGTTTTATCTTATGATTCTCTCCTCTCTCTTTTGCCTATTGCATTATTGAAATAGAGGTTTAATACAGCCAAAAATTCCTTTCAAATACATTCCTCCAACCTACGAAAATGTGCACTTAATTTTGACAGCATGATGGAAAAGGGTAGAGGTAGAAACCTGATTTATAAAATAATAAATTTTGTCAGTAAAAAAGTAAGAATTCCTTTATGAAAAGACTTTCTGAAATAAATAATATTTTAGAGCCACTTGAACTGTGAATATTTTTTCTTTACCACTTCATGCATGTTTTAGTTTTTTATGGTGTCATTTAGGATGCAGTTTTGTTCACCAAGATGTAGCTTGGTGCCATTTTTATGCTTATCAGTACAGTAGTCAAGGCACATGACCTGCTGAAGATTGAGGCAATTCTGGAAGATCCTTCTGATCTAAATCTTGCATACCCATAACTCAGACATGAAGAGGTGACTTATAGCACAAAGATTGCTATAAGGTTCAAAATAACTTGTTAGTCCTATAGCCTATAGCCCTATATAAGTCCAATAACCAAATCTTGCTGAAAAGTTATTATCATTGATATAATAAACACAGAAATATTTATTCTGTCACTACTCCACACAACTGCAATGTATTTTAATGATGTTTTTTTCTTTTTCTTCTGCTGCTGCTGATTCTCAGGAAAAAAATAGAGGAATATTAGATTGTATTGAAGGATTCATACAGAGGACAAGCATAGTTATCAATTTAACAATACTGCAGGAAAATGCCAGATTGTCTTTTTGTTCTATAACTGGCAATATAAACCTGTAAACAGTGTTTCTCACTCCCTTATCAAATCAACATAGAAAGGATTTTGCATTGATTTCTTCTGTATTAATTCATTAGAAAAAAAATAAAAGAATATCCCCTTAGCTGTTTTTGTCCCAAGTAGCATTTTTGTCCTGCAAAGGATTATATTAGTGAAATTTGTCAGTAAATTCATTCTTTATTTTGCTTGAGACTGTGTTGTGTAAAGCTGATAGCAGTCAACATCACTGTTGCAAATAGCATGAGGGCAATAATAAAGCCCTCTGTAATGTATATTCTTTACATAAAATAAACTTTTTCATTACTTTATGACATGATACAGATCACATAATGCTTAGCTGGAGTAGGAGCATCTGAGCAGTATAATTTTGAGGGGTGAAATTTCAGTACCAGCAAATACAATCAACTTAATCATCTTTAATAATTAAAAGCTTTCTTCTTTCTCCCTTAGGAATAGTAATAATAACAATAATAATAATGATAATAAACACTCAACTTGGGAAAAACACTCAAGATAATGTAGTTAGGATGACTTCAGAGTCAACAACATTTTAGAATGGATGACCTGTCATTCCTTCTCTGTCTTGAACCTGACTGTTAGCTTATAATTTCTGCACAGAAGTCTTTCACGGACAACTTTTTCAAGATTTCTTGACTTCTCTACACCAGCAGAGCAGTTCCAGACATTTATGAATGGAAGAGAGAAAATCCTGCTGATGTTCATTCACTTCAAGAGGCTAGCTAGCTCATTTTTTTAGTGGACATATCTCAAACAGCTGAACATATGATCAAGAATAAGAATTGCTTGCCCTTTGGTAAGCAAATTTATTGGCAGGACGGGAAGCAATGGGAGTTTTTCTTCAGAATCAAATTTGAGGTTGAAAGCTTTTGTCATAAGGCTTTGTTTTCACTCTAGAATCTGACTGAAGAAAACTATTTTCAGAAAACCTATTTACAATTCAGTAGGTCAGTCAAAAGTAAAAGAGGCATACCTGACAGGGTTCTGACAGTGCATTGCTGCCTGAAACATTCTGTATAGAATTTTACGTGCACAGTGGAAATATTTCCTCTAGACTGTAGCATTTTTTTCACAGAATTTTCTCATGACTCACAAAACTCACTTTTATTTTCTTTGAAACTCAAGAAAAATAAAAAAGTTCTTCAGTTAAAATTAAAAATACATTATTTCCACTCAAAACGCATTTTCATATATCTTGGATGAAGAAAAACTATGTTTCTTAGCTTGCTCCATGGTTGCATACATGATGAAAATGCAGCATTTGAAAAAAAAAAATTCTTTGTTAATAATTAATAAGAATCTCTTAACCTTTCCTACTGCACAAAAAAAAAAATCTGTAAATCCCACTTGTAAAAAGCTTATTTGAACAACAACAAAAAAATTCCAGTTACATATGGAAAGTTACATGGAAAACAAAATGTAATTTTTTTCTGTTGTTGCATTTTTGTTTGTTTTTGTAAAGACAGTATAATATGAATGTTTGAAATAAACAAAAGAATAAACAGAATGGAAAATGCATTTTTAAAACCTCACTACCTAAACTCCAAGGCATGAGTATACAAATAATTTAAAATAAGTTAGATTTCATAACACAATCTAGGGGCACCTGACTTTTTGACTTTTATGAACAATATCTGTGTGGACAATCTCCCAAGGCATATTGGATAAGCTAAAACTTTCACAAAATAATTTCAAACACTGCACATTGGGACATAATGTTTGAAAATGAAGTACATTTTTTTACTGGAATGTTATTATGTTGCTGACATTCTTATCAGACAGTGAAAGCAGAAGCTAAAGTACTGTTTGCAAAGGTACGTTCATCCAACTGCAGCTGTGTTCATTCTTACCTCTAAATCTTTCTTCTGAATAACTTGAAATATTCAGTTTAGTATAACAATAGTTATACTAAACTGTTCCGTTTCTTTGCTTGTTTCAATCATAATTTTCTATTATCCTGAGAATAGTAGTGTGGAGATGCAGTACATCTGCATAGCAATTACAAAGAGATGCACAAGTTCCCAGAGATGGATTTTTTTAAAATTTTTTCAATATATATTTTTTTTTTCAACCTGCTAGAAATACTTAGCTACAGGAAACAGAATTTCTTAGAGACAACTACAGGAACACTGCCTCTGCTGTAAATGCAATGACACTAGTCTTCTTTTCTCAGTAAACTTAAAAAACCAGTCGAAGGAGGTGATTGATCCGCTTTGCTCTGCCCTGGTGTGGCCTCACCTCAAGTCTTGCGTGCAGTTTTGGGCACCACAATATAAGAGAGATATAAAGCTATTAGAAAGCGTCCAAAGGAGAGCTACAAAGATTGTGAAGGGTCTAGAGAGAAAGAATAGCTCCTCTAGAGAGGAGCTGCCAAAGTCCCTCAGCTTGTTCAGCCTGGAAAAGAGCAGACAGAGCAGAAACTTATAGCAGCCTCCAACTTCCCATGAGTTCTACAAATTCTATCAGTTCTCAGGGTAAGCAATCGCTTGGTTTAAAAATAATGATGCACATTAATTGAGCTGCATGATGAACAACAGCTTTTTTGTCTTGGCCAAATCTATTCATATTAAAAAATGTCTTTTATTTTCACATAATCATAGAATCAGTGAATATCCTGTGTTGGAAGGCACCCACAAGGACCATTGAAGTCCAGCTCCTGGTCCAGCACTGGACAGCCCCAAGAATCACATCATGTGCCTGAGAACACTGTCCAAACTCTTGAGCTCTGGAAGACTTTGTTCTGTGACCATTTCCCCTTGTGTTCCAGCACCCAACCACCCTCTGAGTGAAGAACCTTTTCCTAATATCCAACCTAAATCTCCCCTGAAACAACTTCAGGCCACCCCCTTGGTTCCTGTCACTGATCACCACAGAGAAGGGATCAGTGTCTCCCGTCAGTCTCCTCCTTTTCCGGCTGAACAGGTCAAGTGACCCCAGCCACTCCTCATACAACTTCCCCTCAAGGTCCTTCACCATCTTTGTGACCCTCCTTTGATGCTCTCTATTGGTTTTATGTCCTTCTCATATTGTGAGGAATGAGGGGAAATGACAGGAAAGGGTAGGTGTCAAATACTTAGTAGCATGGTAAAGGTAATTCTGCTTGCTTAATTTCATTATTCTTAACCATCTCTGTTGGAGACCTTTCTCAGAAACAAGGTTTTGCTGAAAGGGACTGGATATCAAATATATAAAAGATAATTTATTTTTATTTGAAGTTAGAAGTAAAAGGATTGAACTTGAAAAAGCAGTTCAGCAGCTGCTATATTTGAGTAGGAATTTGTTTACATTTGCTAAAATTCTTCATGTTACAACAGGCAACTGAATTACAACAGGCAACTGACACCAAAGAGTGTTCAATACTACTGAAAATCTGCATATGATTCTGTGAAATGACAATTCCCTAACCCCTGTTTAATTCCAAGATTCTATCCCAAAGTAATTTACTTTACAAATAAGCTACAATATGTAAGGAATAAAGACATTAATGTGAGGTGGTACATATAGTTCTGTAATTTTTTATAGTAAGGTGCTCTGTCTTTTACTTGAGCGTGCATCTGTCCGATAATTACAGCTTAAGGTACTGCTGCTGTTTACAGACATCCAGTAGAGATTTACAAGAATGTTATTAAAGCAGCATCAAAAAGAAGCAGGAGATAGCTCTTTCTCGAAAGTCTGAATCACTGGTACTTTATGGCTTAGGAAGTCAGTTGATTCATACAGCGTTCCTTAAAGAATTTAATAGATTTTACAAATGTAATTTTATATTTGGTCTGGTTTTATCAGTGATATGTTCCTGTCATCATCATGGCTGGGCTTCGCAAATGGAGATTTGAGGAGGGCTCTACCTACAGTTGTTACAAGCGCGCTGGTGGCTAAAAAGGCCAATATGAGATAGACACGTCCAGTTGCAAAAGGCACAGCAGAAAGACCCCTTAGGTGGAATATTCTGCAGGGCACAATTCCTTCTGTGTTGTCTTTTCTCCTCAAGGGTGATCCTGCGTGTGTTCCCAAAGGCATCAGCAGCGTTATAGATGGTGTGTCTCCAGGTCTCCCGGTTGGAGGCCAGAGTAGACCAGTTATGATGATCAATATGGTCAAGGCTGAGATGTTGTTTCAGGGAGTCCTTGTATCTCCTCTTTGGAGCTCCTCTCTTGCGGCAACTGGTGGCAAGTTCACCATAAAGCAAGATCTTAGGGAGGCAGTGGTCCTTCATCCTGGAGACGTGCCCTGCAGCTGTTTTGGGATAGGCTTTATGTTCCTGTTGATATCACAAAAATAATATTTTAGTCTGTTGCTGGATGAAATGACAGCTTTGCCTTTTAACAACCATATATTAGTATCTGAACAGAACTCTAGACCTTGGGTTTAGCAACCTGAAATAATGTTGTTTAACAGTGTAACACAACACACTGATTAGCAAACAGCATCCACCAAAGGCTTCTTAAGCCGCAAACCTCCTTAGTCTTGTGTTGAGATGTTGTATATTAAATCTTAAAGGATTTGTGAAAGGGAAACCTTTCCTACTTAGCATAGGAAAAATACATTGTATAGAAGAATATGGGGTGTTTGAAGAATGATTTCTGTTATACACTAGGGCAGAGATGTTATGTTTTTAAGAAAGCATTTACAAAATCTGAGGGAATGTAAGAGAAGACATAATATTGACTACTTGAAGTTTTTGACAGTCTAAGCTGAAAATAGTATTATTTGTTTCTCTCCAGTTAGTGAAAATTTATGCTGGGGGATGTGCAAATGCATGGACTTTAGTTTTGGATTTAAACTTCATGGGATGTGCCTTTCAGATCCTTAACCGATCTTTTAAATTGCTTCATAATTTCATCATCACTTTAAAGCAAACCTCAGTTTGATGTATAGGATCTAATTTAATAAACAAAAGGTTAATTACCTGCATAATAATATTATTGATGAACTACTTTAGCTGTTCTTTTTACAGTGTTTCTGTAACTATGCCTACCACTATGCCCAAGTCTCCATTAAGAAGAGTTAGGGATAGTGGCATGCCAGTGGTAACCTCTTCAGTTCAACTTGAAATTCCAGATCAGTAGTAAGGTGCAGTTCCTATTTATATTACTATTTCATTGGTACTAACAAGTTTCCTCAGCCTCACTTTTACATAAAAACAGAAAAAGAGATGTGCAGAAATTTCTACTGCCAGAAATTTTCTACCATTTCTACCAGTAGAAAATATCCTGTACCTGTAGGAATATCTTTATTGGCTATTTCTAGACTACTTGAACTGCAACTCCAGCTTTTAACATCTAGTCAGTTATATTTAAATTCCCTAGAAATTTCCAGGAAAAAATGAACTTGAAATTCACAATTGTTAAGCTATTAAAAATTTCTGGTCTTTATTTGGACCATCTTATATTTCTCAGTGAATTTTTATGAAATAGCAACACAGAGAGTGACACAAATTGTCATGAATCCCATATAAAAAGAGAGAGGTGGAAATATTACTTTGTCAGTACCCTATTTAAACAATCAAAGATGGTGTAAAGCTTTTTTCACGTAGCAACATGACAGCAGGATTTCTCCTCAGCTGGTTATCTATGGTGACTTTAAGTGCTTTTTACAGCTGCTGTTTTTTCGACATAAACTAACACTATGGTTTGGAGCTCAGTAATATTCCACATCTGGCCATTTTCTGTGGGATAGGGACCTCTACCAGAATGCCAGTGGTACCAAGTGGTACCATGCCAGAAGTCCTACCTGTCTTGCTGTAATAGTCATGGAATTTTTGTTAACAAATTATTAGGCACAGAGAAGTATAAACTGTGACTGTTGAGATATAGGAGAGCCCATTTCTCTATATTTCTAAGAATATTTCCAAAGAGCAGGACAATGCTCAACAGAATTCCTGTTGCTGAAGTTCTTGTCTTCAGTCCCAGCCACTACAGATTTCTTGTCTGTTAGGCTGTTTGGAGAATATCTTCTTTTTAATATAGTGGTGATTTAATATACTTCCAAACTCACCAAACTCTTTTCTAGGAATATTTTTTTTCTAATTAATGCTGGAAGTCAACTGTGGATTATTTTTACTTGTGTTACTGTTTGTGAAAGTTACTAATTTGACAATGCCAAGTACCTATAGGTGAAGACATCTAATTTCATTGAAGACAAAGAATTACATAAAACTGACTTTTCGATACCAAAATATGATGGTTCATTGTCTTCCCCAGTGTGCAAACCTGAAGGTCATACACATTTGACAGTGAAGAGTGACTATCTGGTAAAAACTATATTTCAAAACATCCATGAAAATATAATGAAACATCCATGGAAGTAATTTTTCTGAAGAGAAAATAAGTTACGTTGTTGTGTAATTCTTATGTAATTTGTTTTCAGACACCAGATATAACACTTCATTACTCCAATTTTGTCCCATTCTAGATTTATTGACATTGATAGAATTCAACTGGTGATCACGTGGAATAATGTAAAAGTAAATCAGACATTCTATTTTAATTTTTCCTCTTTGGTTTTACATTTATTTAAATTCCTTTTAAGTCAATGTCAAAAGCCTGCTGGGAGCAGAACTATATTAGACATTTGACTTCTTTCTTTCGCTCAAACTGTCAGCTTCAGCACAAAGTTAATCTGCAGAGAGAAAGTAATTCTTAAGAAGTATTCCTTAGTCTTTTCCTCTTCTCCTGTAATGTGTTTTTTTTTTTTTCCCATTGTATAGCACTTCCATTCGAATTTGAGTATAAAAATATACAAAAAGTGATACTAAAATATAAGCTTTTAAAGAAGAGACTTGGGTATAATATCTAGCATTATGGATAGACTTTCCATTTCTTGAAAACACTTTATACTCTGCCTTTATATATTCCCACAGCTATTTGTTGTCTGCATTTTGTCAGCAATTTACTCTTTGCTAGGTGTTATACCCTCGTTTCTATGGACCGGTTCAGAAGAAATTGCGATATGTTATGGCCAATTCCCAAGCATATTGCTCTAGCATAGAAGGTTGAGAAGTTTGTCTATAAATGTGAAGAAAATGAAGTTGGAATTCTTTGGTATGAGAGTTAATATTATGAAAAGCAAAGACAATTATTTTTAAACTCTTTAAAGATAAAGGGCTCCTTTTCCTACGTATTAAGAGGGTATAGCTTGCAGAACCGGAAGTGAAATGATGGGGTTGTTGGTCTTGCAGCTCTTAAAAGAGATCAATACACATTTAATAGAAACATGCACATTGGATGTTATTTAAAACACATTTTTAATATTCTAAGTAAATATATTATTTATTCACTGCTTTGGCTGGTAAAAAGAAAACTGTTTCAAATAACAGGTTATGTGCTGAAAATCCAATGAATAAAAATCAACACATACTTAACAGAATGCTGAACTCAAAAGTACCAGTAAAATTTAGTTCAGAGAAAAAAACCTGAAAGCTTCTGAGAGGAAACCAAGGAAAGGTTGAGAATGTATTTTAAAAGGGACTGTAGCAGTAGAATCAAGGTCTGGTCTTCTCCATTTTAAGAAAGTTTGGCCTTTTGTACAGTTAAAGGCAGATGCAGCAATTGAATGAGACTTCACGATCTGCTGAACTTCAAGTACACTGAAGTAGCAGCTCTGTGAGTTTTATCCCCTAGGGCACTCATTATTACAAGGTAAGACATGAAGGTTGCATCTTTCTTCTTTATGCACACATTCTCAGGAGGTGGAACTTCTTTTCAAAGAACAGAAGTCAGCTGAGGACTTCATAAAAGACTGTCAGGGTCATTAGGTACTCCATTTGTTCAGTATGCCTGTGATTGAGAATGGACAGGTAAGATAAAGATTAAGTCTTATTATTCCTAGTCAACATTTTGATCTGAGCGTGATTCCGGCCCATGTCTCCCTCCTCTCTCTCCTTCACTGCACACGTTCCATGCCATGCCATAGTATGAATTTTGTATAAATGCATATTGTCCTGCAGAAGTCTGGTGCTCATACCTCCTGTTAAGAAGAGGACATGATCAACATAACACACCTGACAACAGTAAACAGGGGTATGTGGGACTGAGGAGGAATAATTATGACAATATGAACAAACAAATTTTTTGACTGGTCAACTGCATTGCACCTCTGTGTTACCTGATGTCATACTTGGGATTAGGGGAGGAGATAAAAATCTAATGAAATACTGAAGAGAGAAGGGTAAGGTCTTATGAGATATGTAAGAACTGTCAGATAGGTGCTTTATCTATCTGAGCCTGCATTAACTCAGGGTACAGGGACAGGGCCCTAAGATCAAAGTCAGCAAATAGAGAAGATAGCACATGATGGAGTCAGTGAAAAGCATCCCTCAGCAATGAGAGTGGGGATGTGGCTCTTTGAAGAACAGCAACTCAAGCTATTAGCTGCAACTGAAAGACGATGATTTCACCAACCAGTTCTGAAGGAGCTGCTCTCACAGAACGTTTATTCTGCAGACTTCAAAACGAAACTGCTTAAAGTATCCTGGGAGTAAATGAAGGATAGGGTGGATTGATCCAGGATAAAGAGGAAGCCAAAATACTCCTAACTGAACCATAATGGTGGCAGCACTTACAGAATTCTCTTATAGAAGACATGCCAGACCCCTTACTGAAATGGGGACTGGCCACAAAAGGGAGGATTCTTGGAATATAAAAAAGGCTGTACATAATTCTGACAATATCTCTACCTGTGCCTCTGAGATGAACGCTGTCTTGAGAGTAGCTGTGAAAGGGTCATGTGAACTTTTAAACATTTTCACAGACAAGAGAAAAGCAACAGCAAATTAGAAAAACCAGAATTAATTGATTAATGGAGTTTATTAAGTGAGAAACAGAGGAGAAATTAAGGTGACTAAGTCCATAAAGTAGAATGAAGGACCAAAAAATATTAAAAATAATAAACTTGAATTCATAATGTAAGGCATAGAATTAAATGACAAAATATAGCAATGAGTCTGGAATAGAAAAATTACCATGTACTAAAAAATACCATACACTAATGACTTTATGTAATTATTTAAAGTTGAGGCCCTGTATATACACTTACAGATGCACTGCCTTATTATCTGAAGTCTGATTCAGCTGCTTATGGTTGCAGTACTACTTTGGTTCAGGTAGAATCCTTTTTTAATTTTTTCAGCTTCTGTAGCTTTATTGTAGGGAAAGTGAATCGTTTTTTTCTCTTAGTTTACAGCATTTCCTTCCTGTGTTTGCTGTACATACCTTTCCTGGGACTCATAGAGTAGGATTTCTATTTGTTCACAAGAGAAACCATGACATTTTTAGCCTTGTTGCTCTCAGAAGAAATAAAAACCACTCGATGGAGTTACTTGCCTGATAGCACACCTGCCTCATAAGAAGCAGTAAAAGAAATTATTGTTCAGAAACACTTTGTACTTCCCTAGGGTAGAATTTTGAACAGGTTCATTTTTGATTTAATTCTTAAACAAAGAAATGACAACAGGAATGATTTCTCAGATTGTAGTTTGGCTTCAGACTGCCCGTACTGGCCTGTTCATTAAAAAGCTGGAGGCGAAATTTTGCTAATGTTACCTTCCTGAATACTTGTTGCTCAAATAGGTATTTATCTGATATGGAACATGTTAGCAAGCTCTGGGAAACTTGGACAGCTCTGTTGCATGGTGCTACAATCTGCTTAAATGTTGCAGAAAGGACTTCAGAGATTCGAATATTCCCCTGAGCAAAGTTAAAACTCACACACGTTATCTGTTGATACCAAAAATTGATTTTATTAATTGCTAAGAGATCCAAAGAGAAAGAGGAAAAAATAAGAAAAGGTAGGAAAAAGCTAAGATTACTTCTAGAAGCAGAGGAAAGATATCACCATAATGCCTTTCTGCTGAGCTGGTGGGGGCTGCGAGGGGTGGGGGGAAGCAGTTTATGCCTTTTTTTTCTCTGTCTCTGCCACTTTGCGATGTTATCTTTTTAGCTGCAGCTGGATCTCAGCGGCTTTAGTTCTCTGGAATGCAGCCAGGATGTGTGGTCTCGCCACCGCTCATGTTGAGTCGTGTCCCAGGCCATTCAGGGTCCCGATTCAGCAGCACCTTTCAGCCCTCAGAAATATGGTCAGGGTAGAAGAACAAGATATAACTCACTTATGTCGCACAGTGAGTTTCAGTTCTTCTCCAAGCCAGCAGAGTTTCAGTCTCTGGTGGTGGGCAGGCAGCATGCAGTGGCGGAGAAAAGGTGAGGGGGAGGTAAGAAGAGATTCTTGGCTAGGGTAACTTGTTGTCTATCCCTTTCCTCTCTCCCTGATTTTCCAAAATTTTTCCTCTTTTGAACTTTTATAGTGTTCAAAGGAGGTTGTACGTGGTTTCTTGGCACGTAGCCCCATTCAGGTGTTCGAGGAGATATGATAACCATAAACAATCGCAGGATCTTTTGGCAGGAAAATTCTAGCAGGAAGCTCTGGCGAGAATTTCTTGCAGAAAGCTGACAGAATTTTTGGTAGGAAATTTTGACAGGTAGAAACAAATTTTTGGCATTTCTATATTATATGGTTGTTACACATGGTCTGGTCAGATATTGGATGAAGTTTTTTCAAAGACAGCTCTTCAGTGATCCTCCACAATTGCATACCATTTTTATCATGATGATTTCCCTATTATCTCCAGGTACTATCTCAGAACATTAAGCATGATTTAACCTTCTATTTTTGAAAAAAAAAAATGTTCAGCATAATTACAATATAAAAGTGTTTCCAAATATTCTTTCCAAATGTGGTATTGCTTAATTTTTGTTTGTTACAAGGAATGGATTAAGAAGCCTGTAAAATACTATGACTGTTTGCACTATGCACAGAATATAAAGCTGAGGTTTGAATTCAATTCTAGTTAAAATAAGAATATTTCAGGTAGATTTTCTGCTCATCTTGCTATGTTGTAGAAAGATACTCTATTGATGGAACGTTAGGAACAATATCATAACTGTAATGGGGGCAGAGCTTTTACAGGTGATCATATCTCATGTCCTGAAAAGAAATATATATGAAAGAGGGAAACAAATCAAAAGGTGTGAACTGGAAAAAATAATTTATTTTCCACCAACCTGATGTCCTAAAAGAGGGCAATATTTTCAAGTAACTCATTTAAATGAACGATAGGCAATGGTGCCAAATCTCACAGAATATAAATAACTTAATTTCTTCATTTATAATATTTCTTTCATGTATCTAACCTTTCAAAAAAAGGTTAGTTGGACTTTGACTTATTTCATTCCCTTTGTATATGAACAGACAATTTCATAAATTTTTATTTTGTCCAGACAGGGAGAATAATTCATTCAGTTTCAATCTTTGGACTAACCTGTATCAGCACACCTCTGTTTCAGGAAGAGCAAAAGAACCCAGATTGCTTACTCTATTCCCTAAGAAGTTCTGGTTAGTCTCGGGTACAAGCAATAAGCCTGTAGAAAAACTGAAGCAGTTTTAAGAAAATGGAGATAGTGGGGTTTGAAAGCACATCCAGAAACATTTAAGCTCCTGCCTATATTTTCATGGGTCCTGTATTACTCATGATTGATCAGGAAAATTATTTAGCCATCAGAGGGAATGTATTTCAAAGAAAGACAATAACTCTGTTTAAGTGGACAAATCTTTAAGTAACTGAGACATGTTTAAATTTAGGCTCAAAAACATTGAAAATTAAAAAAAACCCAAAAAATGTCAATCTGACCTTACCTGTGTCTTTTTACCCACAAAGCACACGTAGGTGTCAGATTATAGTTTAAAGGTAGTGATTAATTTTTCTTTCTATCTCAGCTGAATATTTTTTAAAAGCAGAAAAAATCAGACACACTTGGAAAAAAACCAAAACAAACCAAAAAACAACCAACAATTAAAAAAAACCAACCAAACAAAAACAAATTAAAACAAAAACCCCAAGCAAACCAAGACCTCATAAATGTTTAGCAGAAGACTGGAAAGATTTAGTGTATGCCAGATCATAGCATCCTAAAATCATAAAATTGTTTGGGTTGGAAGACACATTAAAAAATCATCTAGTTCCAACTCTCCTGTCATGGGTAGGGCCAACTTTCACTAGACTAGGTTGCTCAGAGACCCATCCAACTTGGCTTTGTGCACTTCCAGTGATGGGGCATCCACAGCTTCCTGGGCAACCTGTCTCAGCACTCCCATAGAGAATAATTCCACCCTTATACCTCATCTGAATCTGCCCTCTATCAGTTTAAAACCATTCCCCCTTGTCCTATCACTACATATCCTTGTAAAAACTCCATCTCTAGCTCTCTCGCAGCCCCATTTACATATGGGAAGGTGTTATAAGTTCTCTGCAGAGCCTTCTCTTCTCCAGATGAACACGTAAAACTCTCTCAGTCTGTCTTCATAGGAGAGGTGCTTCAGCCCTCTGATTAACTTAGTGGCCCTCCTCCTGACTGGTACCAACAGGTCCAGGTCTTTCTTGTATTGAAGCCCCAGAGCTGGATTCAGTACTCCAGGTGGGATCCCACAGGAGCAGAATAGAGGAGCAGAATCAGCTCCCTTGCCCTTCTGTTCATGCTGCTTTCACTGTGGCCCAGAACATAGCTGGATTTCTGGACTGTGGGTGCACATTGCTGGTACAGTTGAGATTCTCATCCATCACAAACACCCCCAAGTGCTTGTCCTCAGGGTTGCTCTCTTTCCACTCTCTTCCCAGACTGTACTTGTGCCTGGGATTGCTCTGACTCCAGTGCAGGACCTTGCACTTGGCTTTGTTGAACGTCATGAAGTTTACATGGGCCCACTTCTCAAGCCTGTCCAGATCCATCTGGATGGCATGCCTGCCTTATAGTTTGTCAACTGCTCAACACAGGTTGGTGTCAACAGCAAACTAGCTGAGGGTGCACTCAACCCCACAGTCCATGTCACTGACAAAGATGTCTAACAGCAGTGCCAGTCCCAATACCAACTCCTGAGAAATGCGCTCAATGTGGACTAACCTTCATGTGTAGATATAGAAGAAGCTACAGTGAAAAACTGCAAAAGTAACAAGCATACATTACTAAATCTGTAGTGGAAAATAACATATAAATAATGTTCTAATTATCATGTTTAGTATCAAGCTTTTATGTTACCATTTCTAATTGTATTCATTTATGGCCTTTTTTTTTTTTCCTGCGGAAATACCTAGCTTTTGCATGTATTAGATATCCAGCATGTCTGTTCTCTTATGTTGCATAACAATTAGTTCTGGAAAGGTCACTTTACTTTGTTACATCAAACATCAATAGGTAAAGCTAACACTTCCTTGCTTTGTGCCTCAGCTTTATTGGTCCATGGATTTCAATCTCTGAAATATTGAATGAAGCATTTATACTCTATTATGTTCCCTTCAGCCTTCTATTTTCTCTGATAAACATTCTAAAAAATTGCTCCCAGAATAATTTTCCTCATATGACTTCATAAAAGCAGCTATAAAACTTTGTACTGTATAATTAATGCTGCTTTTTTTTTTTCTCAGAAGCAGGCTAAGAAATCAGAAAGCACTCAAAATGCAAAAGCCCATCCCTGCCTTGACAAAACAACAAAAACAAGTTCTGACACTGGGACCAAGAAGCACTATTTATTTTCCACTGAGTAGAAAAATAACTTGAAATTGATTTTTCTGTGAATGAGGATTTTTCCTGTAGGAAAGGTCTTTGATTGATCTCCATCCCTGTAGGTTTTTAAGATGAGACTAGATGTGGCACTTGGTGCCATAGTCTAGTAACCACGGCAGTCACAGATCAAGGGTTGAACTCAATGATCTCAGAGGTCCCTTCCAACCCGGCTGATTATGTGATTCTGTGATTCAGTGTCCAGTATCTAAAACTAATTAAGCAACAGTGTGTAAAGGTCTCCATTCCACATGAAGATTCCTAATTCTGTTGATGGCACAGGATTTCAACTGGGAAATTTACGTCACCTTTTGTTTCAGTGGATCAACAGGATTGAAACCTACCAGCTTAGAGAAAGAGGAAAATATATGTGTTGGATTTATTTAGCTTATTTACAAGTTTTCTATATGTAGTTACCCCTGGTAACTGTTCAGCCAGAACAGACAGCTACTGTCTGTGCAGTTCAGTATTTAGAGACTTCAAAAAAGAAAATTTTCTAGAAACTTTGACATTGTTTTGGATTTAACTTAGTATAAATCAAACATAGCAACGAATCAAAAGAAATTAAGATGTACCTCATTTTATGTTAGGATACAGAGAATGTCACTGTCCTTCCAGTTCATTCTACGCTGACAGGCCCAATGATTGTGTGCAGAGACAGGTAGAGTTGACATGTTACATATTATCAGACATCAGATCAGTTATTATTGGGGCAGGACCACCTTGTGGGGAGTGTGTGTGTGTGTGTATGGAGTGGGAAGGGATGAGTCAAACTTCAGGGAGGTGGGGTGGTATTGTATCCCTCATGGCAGCCCCTGGAGCCCACTTGGGAAAGCCCTGGAGTAGCTGTCAGTCACAAACAGCCCAGGAAAACTATACCACACCACACATCCTGGAGCCCCTAAGCCAGCTCAGATTGGCAGGGACAGTGAGAACACTGCCCCTCACCCTGGCCTGGAACCCCAGAGTGGCCAGGGGCTCAGAGACCCTTCCTGGAGGGGTTGGCCATAGAGACCACAGCAGGTAAAACCACAGGCATGTGTTTGCCTCGTGTCGTAGCCTTGCCACCTGGATGTGTGAGAACCGGTCTTCTACAAGGTTTTAGTGGTAGCTCTCTCTCCCTCTTTGTCCTTCTCCCTTCTTGCTCCCTCTCCTTCTCTCTTTTTGCTCCTTTCTTGATACTTAGGGTGACTTGGAGCTGGAGGCATTGGATCTTGATTTAAGTGTTGTGGAATTGGTTGGATTGTGCCTTAAGCGTTGTTGGTTTATTGGATTTTGACTTAAGTGTTGTGGATTAATAGTGTATTCTGAGTAAGCTTTTTGCTGAAACATTTTTGACTAATTTATGTGGTGTGCTTTTGAACTTTGGCCAAGTTTCCTTGTTTGCCCCCCTAAATTAATAAAAAATTCTCTTGGGAACAAGTCCATGGCTTATTCTCTTGATGCTATCTCAAGGTATTAAAGAAGCCTATATCTATATATTAAAGTAAAACTCCTAGCCAAGCCCGTGAGCTGGTAGCTCCCAGGACTTGGAGTCTTATACATGTGTTTAAAAATGCCTTCTTAAGTCTTGTAGTTCAGATACAGGTGCCTAACAGTGAAGGGAATAATAAAAATATCACTGTCCTCACACTTGTTTTAATGTAGAAAGCTTATTTTAATAAACCTACAAGAGCAACTCAAAACATGAAAGGCAGGTTGGAAGAATAAAGAAAATCACTCTTCCAGAAAGACAGCAGAGAGTGGAGACTAGCTTTTTCTGCAGCAAACATTTCTTCTATTGGTTATAACAGTGTATTTTGTCTCGTATTGTACACTGTCTTTGTACCTTAAAGACTAATAAAATTGCTGGATGTAAGTAAAGAAGGAAAACTGGGACTCATTTACAAAAATGTTAACACTTGGAAATAATTAATCCTCCACCTTTGCAACTACTATGTTTTACTTCCTAAATGCACTGTTTCCTTGAAAAGCAACTGAGGAGAAAGACAAGAATCTGAAGAATGCACCCTATACTATACCTCAGTTTCATAGTCAGGTTTACACAATAGATGTTGTCCTGTGAATATATATGTGCATGTGAAACTTACCATATGGAAACTTATCCAGACAGCAAAAGACATTAAGAAATGTGTGTCATGTTTCTGTGATGTAAACAGCAGTGTGCAAAGCCTCATAATTCCATTGAAACCATTGAAATGGATTAAAAACCAGTGTAACAAAGGTCCACAGAGTTGGAAAAGGAAACGTAACAGTATAGCAGATAAGTCCTATAAAAACATCATCAAAAGGCATGACTAAGAATGAATAACACAGAAAATAGACAAAGCAGCTTGGTATTTGTATTGCAAGGAACATTTTGTTTCTTAAGAATGCAGTTGGTTCTTAGTGACAGCAAAAATGAACAAGCTTAAAAAAATGGGTTGGAGACAGTAATCCAAAGTAAAACATATAATTTCCCCTACTTTATATGAGTGAAGTAGTAAAAGACCCTGATGTACTGCCAAAATTTGAGATGCCTGTAATAAAAACTAAACATGAAAAATGTCTACAAAGCTCTAAGTGTTTTGATGGGCTCTGTTGTTGAAGAATGTCACTAGATTCTAGATTTTGATTTCTATTTCAAGCCTAATAAGGTTAAAAATAATATTTGTCCACTTTGCTTCTACTTATTCAGTGATTCTGCTGATGACTGCGCTGACTTCAAATAATTTTTTGAAGAACAGAATGCAGAAGTTTTCAATTAGATTATAACACTCTAAAACTTGCATTATATTTAAGACGGAAAAAACCCCAAAACACCACAAGCCCCACAATAAACCAAGAGATGCTTCAAAGTTCATTTTTTTCATCTCTGTAGTCTGTTATATTCAACAGCATCTAGGACACTGCAGTACATGATTTTACGCTTCTCTTCCCTGACTTCCCTCTTGCCCAAATCTGTTTGAAGATCCTTTTCTATATCAAACTCAGAATGAAACTGGCATTTTCATATTCTCTTGGTTTGCTTTTCAAACACTGTGGCAGCATTATGGAAATATGAGAGCTGAACTGGCTGAACATGTTCATGTGGATGTGCGCAAGATCCACAGAAGGCTCACAATACTCGTTCTTTCCAGAAGGATGTGTTCTCTTAATGAAATTGCTGCAGTTCACTGCAGCACAATTGTGTTCAATAAGTCTTGTAGCTAAATCAAGCCTCGCACTTTTAAATAACTGCAATAAGATTCAAATAAATGCCAATACAACTTCTTTTACGAACCTGCAATTATACTTGCAGCATTTTAGCCCATTCTGCATATCTACATCCAAAATATACTCCCTGCCTTAATGCGATAGTTCAGAATCTGTAGCCCCCATCTTCTTCTTTTACTAATTTATTACACCTGAACATCAAATTAATTTTCCAGCAAGTAGACCATTTTACAGTAGATGACATTCTGTAAAGTTCCGTTTGTTCCTCAGTGGCTTAGTCATGACAAACATAAGTTTTCTTAAAATTAAAGGATTTGGCTTTAAAAATATTCAAGAAAAGAAAAAAGGAAAGGAACAGATGAAAAGGAGAAAGAAATAATGTTGGTCTAGTCATATACAAACATTATTCTTACTCTCTCCAAATTAGGTAAACTTTTTTGTGTGTTTAAACTTCTCTTCAGCACAAAATAATTAGAAATTCTCCAAAAAATGTTTTTTTCCAATAGTTTGACACAAAGATATTGAAAGCAAACCATTAAGCAGTCAAAAAGACTTTTCTGATGTTTCTTTTTGTATTATCATTTTCTGTAACTCTTCTATTTCTTATAGTTATATTTTAAGTTTGTATCTTCCTCCAATAATTTGAAAGTTTTAAAATTTACAAAAGTTAAATTTTTAAAGACAACTTTTGACATTCCTCTTTAAATTATCAACATCAGGAAAAATTCTCAGCACAGCAAAGGAGAACTTCATGGCAAAAAGGCTAAATATATTTATAGATTAATTTTAGTGATAATACTAAACTATATTTCATAACTTAGTAATCAAAACACATTGCAAGTAATAATTAGCCCTACCATCCCTCCCGTGATCTTATTATGTTGTTCTTACACAGGAAAAATCCCACAATTATTAACACAAAGTAATGTGAAAATCAGTGCTGGAGCCAGCATTATGGTTTCTGAGCACCCTCACTATTTACCCTGTGTGATAACCTCTGTTTTACAAATCACTGCATAATTGGAGGAGTACTAACTTTCCAGTCATTTAATTTTGAATGAGGGCATAAAAATTTAAACTTATATCTTTGCTTTACAGAGCTCAAATTCACATTTACTTCTTCTTTTATGAATACAGCAAGTTTCTAAATTCCCTAGAGTTTCTTGTAATTTTCCTAAAGGAGGAAGTGACAGAGAAAACTGCAGTTGTTAGGCAATTAATTAGGTACAACCAAGTTTATTATCCTTTTAATTCTATTCCCTTAACTCTGGTTTACTTCTGTCTTCCCCTATACTCATCATCAGTTAAAGCAAAGTCTGCATAATATTAATCAGGGTACTTAACATAACTGTGTGCAGCTTAAACATAAAATGTCCAAAAAAGAAGATCCCCCTGGCTCAGTGACTGACCTTAAGGTTAGCTGAATTAGTAACAACACATGGTGAAAAAAATGATCGCTGGGGAAACAGCACTGCAGTGAAAGCCAGTAAGATCTACTGTGGACTCAAAACAAAAAAAATAATTTCACAGTCCCCAGGAAAAGATGTACCCAAATTCAGCAGCTGGAGATCACAATTACGTAGACAGAAAGTGATTTTAATTAGAAGGATAGCCACTAGAAAGTAATGATGAAAGCAATACTAACAATGCTTCAAACCTGAGATATTTTTAATTTTGAACACAACAGATACTCTAATGACATAGTTTGTTTTCATACAAAATTTTCACACTAAGTATGCTTGAAAGGCTCTCCCAAACAACATATACTGGGTAATAACCAATTTGAAGAAAAGTGATATTCAAATGCAATTCCACTTGTTTTCTATATTCTCATTTTATTTAGCACAGAAATGCGTATCATCCACCATGTAGAGTGAAATTAGTCTCCCCCATCCCCTTCCAAAATCTCCGTTTTCTACTGATTTGTGAAGACTGACAAATTCTTGGCATTTCTGGGTCAACCTCAATTTATTTGGCCCTGGTTTTTGCCTATTGCTGTCTTTATTGGAAGTCTCCTTGCCTCCTCACATATTTTGCTATGAAATAGTAATGTCAGCTTGAATTTTGTCCCTGCCTTGCCATGGACTTCATCTAGTAACAATTTGTCATACAGCAGCCTGATAGGAAATCTTGTGCTGCCTTGTTCTCCCTAGCCAGCCTGGTCCTAATTTGATGCCACCAAGGTGAATGCCTGGTGGGGGAATAGCTCTGGAGACCTGGTTTAGCCCCATCAGGGTCTACCAACAGCTGGAGCCCTAATGTACCTGAGCACATCTTAGGTCAACTGAAATATCAGTTCCAGACATGGGATTTGCTTTCCCATATGTGTGATTCAGAGCTTGAAATTCCATTGCAATATCTACACCGTGGCCTTCTATTGTAAACATTGCTTTCAGAATTCTTTCTTCAGTATTCCCTGTGTATAAATTTCTTGTGAATGGAAACTTCATGACAACATAATTAAAACACTTCTACTTTAGGTAAAACATTTAATTAGTCTACAGTCATTGATGACAGTTATAACTTTTATGTAGAGTCACTCAAATATATAAACAATTTTCTGCGAAAAATTGTAATTATTTTTGTTCTATTTTCTCTGACATTTTTGTCAGCAATATAAAAAATGCTTTCATCTGACACTGTTATTTCCTTTCTTTTTCTCACCCACAAACCAAATAGATATTGGGGGATATATGGATATCTTTTTTTCTAGGGAATCACATTAGAAAAAATTCTCTGAAGAGCTGTCTTCCTTTAGCTATCTTTCTTTCAAAAACAATAACAAAAACTGCTTCAATTATAACTTTTTCCCATCACTTCAGCTTTTTCTCTGCTACGGAGTTTTTGTTATACTTAAGGAGAAGTTTTAGAACAAAGGCAACTTTTTTAAAAATAAATTTTCCAATAATTAAAATGACGTTGCTGATCACTAGCATCATAAACTTACCAAAAGGGGGAAAAAAAAAAAAGCCTGATCTTGAATGTCAGAGTCTCTAGAAGAGTCAAGGGAAGGAGAAAGGGGAAAGGGAAAGGGGAGAAAGGAAAAGGAGAGGAAGGGAATGGGAAGTGAAGGGAAGGAAATGCAATGCAAGACAAGGCAAGGCAAGGCAAGACACGGCAAGGGTATAGCATACATAGATGTTAGCAAAATATGCTAGACCATTATATCTCACATCAGCTTTCCATGTGGTTGTTTAACAGTACTGTTTCACCGTGATTATTAGGCTCCACACATCTAGATGAAAACTTCTCTCTCATATATAGCACAAACTTGAATCTTCTTGCATTCAAGCAAATTGAATAATGCAAAATCTTTGACAGAAAGGAAGCTTTTTTTACACAGAAAACTACTTTTTGAAACTATTTTTCCCAAGAAACAGATGGTCTTTTTGACAGGAGAATATGTTCAGATCAGGTCTTGCAGGACATGAAGTCCTTTTAAAAATGAAAACCAATGCTTTGTATGAAAATACACATAGGCTTAAGCCTAAAATTAGTACACAAAATAAACAGTGATAAAAATAAAAATAAACACGGAGAAATAACTTGGTAGACATCAGATCATGAGGAATGGCAGAAAGGTTGAAAAATAAACACAAGTAGAACATAAAAGCAAAATTTATAGTAGTTATAACACTCAAAACACTGATGTGAATACAGGAACTGAATTTTTCTGATGTTTATATTTACTCTCTTCTAAAGCAAGACAAGATGTATCATCATCATAGACACATTCACCATGATTCACCTCATAACCCCCTGTTAAATATTGAGAAAAACAGTGTCCACTTTAAAAGATATTTTAAAGCTGATATTTTCACTAGAAAAAATGTGAGCAGCTTACTACTGTCAGCAGCAATGTGTCAATGAAAGACACACTGATTTAAATGGGCAAATGAACATGCTTAGTGAACATCAATATTGACAAAGCTTATTAAGCCAAAAGAAGAAAGAAAAAAATTGTATGTTTTAAATATCAGTAAGTAATGGGCTTCAGTTTACTTTAGCTTTTCATCTTTATTTTAGAAGGATCAGGATAGAACTATTTTAAAAGCATTTTTTCAGTAGCAGTTCAATACGTAAAGAGTTAAGAGATGTCAAGAGCATGGCCACTTGCACCAGCCACTCCAGCCTGGGCATGCCCCACCCAGGCTGTGGGACATGCCTGCTGTTTTCCTGGGTGCATGTTCAACCAGTCCCAGAGCTGCACAGGGACCCAGAGACACACACACAGGGGACACTGACACGACTGGTCACAGACCGATATGGCCATGGTGCTGCCTTCAGCAACACACAGATACAGGACTCATATAAAGCACAAGCACAGATGGCCACTTCCCCTCCTCCTCCTGTAGTTTCTTGATAGCCCATCCTCTAGCAGGAGTTGCAGGGTTTGTTTATCTAATAGACCCCATGTTTGTTTTGTGAGGTCTGTGTCTTCACGTTTTGATTTCGGTTTTGTATTTTTGCCCTTATTTCCCAATTGCCAAGGTTCCCTATAAAATAATCTCGTTGAAATAATCATCCTCAGACTCTCCCACACCATCTTCAATAAGCATGACTGACCAGGCCTGGTTCTCATCACTGCATCTTTTATCATTTGTCTGGTTTGTAACCAGGCACAGCTTCACATACGGCCACTCTACTGCTTAGTTTGGCACAAGGAGGAAATTTTTTAAGCTGTCAAACACCTGCACTATTCTGGAACTCTGCCATCTTGACTATAAATAAAGCACAAGTGTACACTAAGCACAAAACAGAATGTGTCTTTTGTTGTATTCTGTCACTAAGTCCAAAAAACATTATTCCACCTGTAGCAGATGGAACCTTCAGAAAGAAGGTTATAGTCACACTGATGTGCACATCAGTGATTGCACTGCAATGCAATGTATCCACAAATAGTCCCTGCTGGAGTATATCTCACCAGACATTTATACACTGCCTTGAAGTTATGCAGTGCATCAAGGGAAATTTGGTAATATATTCAGAATAAAAGCTAGATTGGACAAAGCCTTGAGCAGCCAGAACACAGCCGACAGAGCTTTCAGTGACGGATTGGATCAGGGAGGTTAGAGGTTGCCTCTAAACTAAATTATAGTTTGATCCTGCCTGATTTCATCTCCATTCGGAGTTTACAGCATGTTCAGGTTTTTGACACCATCTTGTTCATCCTCCACACTAGAAAAGGTTGTTAAACAGCTTATCCTGTAATTTACTGGCTAATGACACGTTATCTACAAGAGTCTCAATGGTTGTCCTAGACAGTCACAACTGTGACTGTCTTTCTCCTGTAAATGTTGCCTGGGAGGTTGTGTATGTTGCACAAGGCAAACTGAAGAAAGAGTAATCGTTAAGGGACCATAGTTATTACTAATTCCACCATGAGTCTAAACAATTTCTATTAAACAACCTATGATCTTAGTGCTTATCCATCAGCTGTTTTTAGATCAATTACTATTACTCTCAAAAGTGACTTTTCTGATTTACATATAGGTATTTTGAACAAAGTATCCTCAGATAAGCAAAGCCATCTTTGTGTTTCAAAGTTTAATAATAATTATAAAGAAAGGTTTATTTACAAAACAGATTTCTAGAATTATCTAAGGCGTTCTGAACATGTTAAACAGATCATTAAATCACACACAAGGATAAAGGGCCATAAAAATTAAAGAAATAAAATGTTATAAAGAATTGAGAAAAAACTGTATTTTTTGAACAGATTTCTAACAATAATAATACGGTAGAGTAATCTCCTGCAGTAACCTACCCGGCATTTACTTTCCTACCCAGGTCTCTTTTTATGAGAGTGATAATTCTTTTGACTGTAGGGAGACAAAACTACAGGTAAAACCTATCGTAAATTAAAGCTAATGTTATGAAATAACATGACTAAAACAAGGGGATTTAAAAAAACCCAAGATGTTATATTTAATTCCATGTGGTAGGGAAAGGACTGTGATCCCTGGCATTTCCCATGTCAAAGGTAGTTAAATGAGCTATGCAAGACCTTTAACAGCTTAGAAAAGAAACCAAGGAGGAGATGCTTCCGTGTGATGATCCTTCTTGTGCCTTTTTGGGCCATCATTCAGGAGAGGATAGGGAGAGAGGAGAGAGACGTGGTTCATTAATGACATTTGGAAACAAAGTACAACAACTCCTCCTTCTTATCAGGTGCATGATCCAACAATAATTGAAAGGGAATGGGTGAATGGGTATCAACTGTAAGGAGAGAAGCACAAGACACCTTGTCACAGTATGAAACCATACTGTTTGTCCTAAATTCCTACTTCTTATCACACCCACATTCAAAGATATAATTAAACCTGAAATCTTTTTCTGTGAAAGTTTAGGAAATACAGTTTGTAAAAATGTACAGCATTAGCGAGTAATGCAAGGGGGAAAAAAACCCAAGACAAAACCCAAAACTATTTGGTGTAGTCCTAAAACATAAAAGGAAGGGAATGAAATCACATAGGACAGTCAACCCAACAGATGTTACAAAGAACTCATGCTAGATGAAATCACATCTGATTGGAGAGAGATTTCTATTAATCCTACACAGGTTTTTAATTGAGATATGCAGTTTGGCAACAGTACAAAAGCCTGACATTTTGCAAAGGGAGGGTGTTGAGGTACATCATGGAAACTGCAGTGCTTACCTGCAAGATTTCCTCCCGCCTCTGTGGACTAGTATCCCTTGACACATTATAACACCCATGTAGAAGTTTGGCGTTAAGTCTAATTAAGGAATAGCGATTTTATAATGAAAGACAGACCACTCGCTTCATAAAAGTATTTGCTTCATAGAAGAGAATGGCAACAAAAATGTTCCTAAGAATTTTAGTTTTACTGCACAAATAGAGAAGACAAAGTTAGCATGCATTTTGTTAAAGTGTTCATTTTTTACAGATTTTAAAAGTTGTGAAAAAATCTGAAGCTTTTCACAGCAATTTAGTGAAAGAAAATATTCTACAGTGGATGCTCACACTTTACATACATTGGTTCTGTTCATATTAAATATACAAGTGAAATGTACCATGCCAAAATCTTACTGCTAAACTATATTTTGGGGGAGAACCCATAAATGTACCCTTCCTTTTCATTAATAATTACATGAGTAACTGAAATGAAACCAAAAAACTGTATGAGCTGTATATTAGGTAGATGAATTAAACTCTAGGTCTCTTATTTTTCAGCATTTAACAATGACAGCACTCCTAAACAGTTGTGCCTGTAAACTTTCAAGAAATTTGTTTAATTGCCCATTCTCTACATTAAGTAGAATTAATCATTATTTGCAGACTATGACTTTTTTCCAAGGTTATTTTTTAGGGCATACAACTACAGAAGTGTCCAGACACACAAACTGCCTTGGTATTTCACACTGACATGAATTAATGAACCTTCAACAGTGGGAAATTTAATATGTTCAGAGTTGAATGTAAATGCCACATGGTTGCTTTGTAGAATACTAACACATTTCTTCTCTCCATCCTCCTCTCTTTTCCCCTTTTTTTACTAGACAATATGGTAATTATCAGTCACTTGAAGACTTTGGGAAAAATTGGCTGCTCGTTAATGGACCTTTAAGCACCTTAACATGCTCAAATTAGAGATAATATGGTTGTGTTTAGTAATGACAGTACCCATATGCTCATATACCAAAAGTGCCCATAACAAGATAGATGTTATTTTATCCCCAAGCAAGCTGAAGATGTAATAAGAGGATAAGACACTGAAATATTTTATTTATTAAGTGCTTATGGGGACTCCGTCATCCTATTCTGATTTTAAATTATTCAGTTCTACATTTTCCAACCTTCATACTTCTGAGATTTTACTTATGAAAATGACCCTATTTCAGCACTGTTTCTCTTGGGAGGAAATAAAAAAGGGCAAACAAACAAAAATTAGAACAATAAAAACAAATAAAAACAATTAAAGAAAACTGAACACATGCACACAGAAAAACTCACTAGCTCAAGAATTATTTTTCCATCAAATGCTCAGTTAAAGCATAAACTTGAATCCCAGTACAGAAAATCTAGCTGTATCATGTTAATTAATGAGCAAATATTTTAGACTAAACAGTTTGAAGATGAGAGCATTGTCAAGTATATGAATATTACTAGTCACAATCTCTATTTCAAATATACTTAACGTAATGGGAAAATATGCAACAATTCAAATTTAGTGTTCTGTCCCGCATCCCATTGACAATGAGGTCAATTTTTCAGTATGACTTTGGATTCTTTAAGTACCAGGTATTTAAAAATTATTTAAATTGTTTGCTGCTACCATGTTAGAACTTAATTATCTGGGGCTATTCTGTTTAATATCTCTATCAATGTTCTGGATAAGGGAATAGAGTGCATTCTCAGTAAGTTCACAGATGACAACATGTTGGGTGGGAGTGTTGATTTGTTGGAGGTTAGGAAGGCTCTGCAGAGGGATCTGGGCAGTCTGGATCAATGGTCAAGGCCACTGGTATGAGGTTCAATAAGGCCAAGTACTGGGTCCTGCCCTTGGGCCACAATAACTCTGTGCAGTGCTACAGGTTGGAGGCAGAGTGGTTGGAGAGCAGCCCAGCAGAAGGGACATGGGGGTGCTGGTTGACTGAAAACTGAATATGATCCAGAGTGTGGCCAGGTGGCCAAGAAGGCCAATGGCATCCTTGCTTGTGTCAGAAATAGTGTGGCCAGCAGGATGAGGGAAGTGACTGTCCCTCTGTACTTGGCACAGATGAGGCCACACTTCGAACACTGAGTCCAGTTCTGGGCTCTTCACTGCAAGAAAGCCATTGAGGAGCTGGAGCGTGTCCAGAGAAGGGCAGTGAAGGTGATGAAGTGTCCAGAGCAGAAGTTTCATGAGGAGTGGCTGAAAGAGCTGAGGTTGTTTAATCTGGAGAAAAAGGAGGCTAAGGGGAGACCTTATCACTCTCTACAATCCCCTGAAAGGAGGTTGTGATGAGATGGCTGTCAGTCTCTCCTCCCAAGTAAAGAGGTTGAACAAGGTTTAGATTGCATATTGGAAAAAATTTCTTCATCTACAGGGCTGCCAAAACTGGAGCAGTTTGCCCAGGGCTATGGTTGAGTCACCATCCCTGGAGGTTTTTAAAAGACATGTAGACATGGTGCTTAGGGACACATTCCAGTAGTGGACTTGGCAGTGTTGGGTCAACTTGATGATCTTAAATGTCTTTTCCAATATAAATTATTCTATTATATGATTCTGATAGTCAGGGAGAAAAAATTTAAAATTAAATTGTACCTTTAAGTACCATAATTAACCATCTGGCAGCTCTCCAGATTTAACCTTCATTGGAAAAATGCAGAAAGCTCTATTTATTTTTTCTCTTTGGGATACCACAGCTTTCCTGCTGTGCTCTAACTTCAGACTCTGTTGAAAGTGAAATCCTAAAGTAAATTATGATATCCTGCCGTGTAAGTATTTATTTCTTACAACTTATTCCTGCCAAAAGAGAATTTTCTCAAACTTTATTGAAAGTCATACTCATTTATTCTTGCTTTAGATTTTGTTGCATCTTTGTTGCATTTGAATTCTATTTAGTCATTTCACCTTATGGAGTTTGGTGATTTTTTGATTAATTTCTAAAGTAATATCGTATGCATAAAGAAGTAGAAGCTACTATCTTTATGGTCTTTCAAAATTGTGTCTGTTAATACAAAGTGACCTATCATGCATGATTTCATACAGTGATTTCATAAATAAAAAGAAAAACAACAGAAAAATATAATTGAACTAGTCAAACTAATTAAAACCATAAAAATCAGACTGTTTTTAAAGACAACTCAGCAAAAATAGGCAGGCAAAATTTGTAGGTGTAAAATATAGCACAGTGTTGGAAATTGGAAATGAGGCAATCAGAACAGGTTTCTGAAGGGAATTAAGGCAGATAAAATCTAACACAGAAGCGCAAATGAAAAAAAGTCTGTGAAAAACCATGGAAATTCTTTCAGTGAGAACACACATAATCACTTTTTCAGACTAGAGTAAGTAGAAAAACTCAAGTGAAAAGTATTTCCATTCAAGGTTCTAAGTTACTCACACTAACTAATCATATAATTTTTCCTTCGTTTAAGAAAGTACAGGATCTTAAATTGTTCATTACTCTAAGCCCCTTTTCTTCATAACCACCTTATTCACACCTGTCACTTACTTTCCTTAATATGTCTCCTGTCCAGTTCACAAGGTTAAATACAGGTCACAGAACACACTGATCTCTGTCAGATTAGTCTTTATTAGAAAAACAATAAAGCACAGTTTTCCGTCAATTTACCTCAGCAAATAGGTGACTTTGCTTTCGTCTCTTTGACCTACAGTTCTAGTGGCTGTTGTTATCCATTACATTTTTAAAACTTTTTCATTTTTTTCATTCATTTACTTCATTCCTTTCCCACCCTGGTCCCCATGTTAGTCACTTAAAAAAATGGGTACAGGACTCTTTAATGTCTGCGGATATGTAGTTCTTTAATCTTACCAGTAATTTGATCTGATGCTTTAAACAAGAATTATACCAATGTTTATAATTGGTTTGGAGGCTGTCATCAAAGCTAGTATAATGGAAAACCCCCACATTATTTACCTATTAAACCTTCATCAAGTTAGAGGAAAAGTAGTGTGGCTGAAATTCAATGTCTGTGTATACTGGATTATGTCAGAGGAGAGAATAAAAGAGGTTTCCAATCCCTAGTAGAAATTACTAAACTATAAAAAGATCCACAAACATCTCTCTGACACATTAAAAATTACTCCAAATTCTCTCACTACTGTTTAATAACAATTTCTTAAGAGTTTTAATGCAGAGTTCTGCTCAAGCTTTCACTTTGAATATTATTTGAGCATAATTTCTAACAATAAATGCTGATTGAATTAATGTTCTTAGAATAATAGCTTCACAAGTATTCTACTGTAAAGATGCAACTCATATGGACAGCAAACTTTAGGAATCAGAAATTCCTGAGGAATTTAAAAACAGGTCCACAAACAGTTTTCCCACTTTACATCATTGCAAATTCATCTGGATTCTGAGTAATTTTCTTTTCCATTCTCTCAAGTATATGATAAGTTTTGTCAATAAACAAGTTTATTGTTTCTTTTCATCACTTTCATTCAAGCAGTACCATGGTAATTTACTATTTATAAATTCACTTGTCCAGAACAGAGGAATATTGATAATATTTCTTGCATTTTTTCCCAAGGGTCTCTCAGCTGCTAATTTATTTCTGCTTTGTCCATCATTGTGGAGAGTGATCAGTGATCCTTGAGTGTGCTGTGGTTGATTGCCCAAGTCTCTTTTGCTACAATGATGTAGAAAACCATCTTCTGTGAGTGTGATAGGTGCCAGGCATGGTCAGATGGCTGTATTATCAACAAATACACTGATTTCTCCCTGAGCTGGAAGTGGAGATTTAGCTTCTTACAGCTGGTTTATCTACCATGCAGATTACAAGCTTGAGCAAAGTCCATGAGCTAGTTTTCAGGCAGTCAGCTGCAGTCCAGAAGCGTGGTCGGGGCACTAAGATGTGTATGTGGCTGTGTGACAGCATGATCCTTTGAGTGCTGTGGGGCACAACTATTCAACTGCTGATCTTATAAATTCACAACCTACCTTTTACTTTCTTCCCAGTTTTTCCTCTATTTTCTTTTCTACTTCTCTCTTTTATATTGTTATTATACTTAAAAAGTTATTTTCTTCAAGCTTTATGAAAAAGGATGAGCAGTGACATCCCCATCACGCATGTGACAAACTTCCTACTTCAAGTCACTTGTAAAGATGTGTGACAACAAAAGCATCCAATAAAGATGCCCAGTATAATCTCTTGTGCTGAGTTTACTGTCAGGTTTTCTGTGACAAAATGAGGCCAGTACTTTCTTTAAAATAAATTAATGGATAATTATATAAAACACGTCAACTGCAAAGCCTGGAATCAAGGTATCTGGTGTTTAGATGACAACTGCAGTGCTAATTCAACTTTGGTCACTCCGAAAACCTAAATCACAAGTCTCTAGTTAACCTGCACCTGCAGGGATCAGAGGACTGGATTACTGGTTCAAATAAAACCTCTGCATAGGTGGAAAATAGTTGAGGTCAAATTTCTTATTTGTTTGTCTGACTCCAGGAGAGCTTCCAGTAATTGGAAATTTTATGCCACTTTCAGCATTTTAAGGGGGTTAAATCTTTGTTCTAAAGTTCAAACCAGTGTTGAACTCCAGCATTCCCTGGTGTGAAGTATAGATGCTGCATAATGTTCCATAGTTTTGTAAGTTAGGTCTGGACTTCAGCTGTCTCCCCTCCGGATGCGGGCCAGGATGCAAGTGAGCTACCCATCACCTCTGTCAAGATGTCCTTGTGGTTTCTAGGATGGTTTTTGTTACAGGACTTAGACTGAATGTTATCTGTGAAAGGTGTGGAAAAGAAATTAAATTTCTACTGTCAGTTCTCTTCTAAGCTCCTTAAACACAAAATACCACGAATTAAACCTCTCCATCAGTGTTATGAAAATATTAATTGACACCCAAAGTCCATTCTAAGCCAGTTAAAGTTGTGAGACATCTAACAGAATGTGATATCAGGAAAACAGAGACGTGAAATAACACAAACCCCATCACAAAGCTGTCTAACTTTCTGAACCAAACCAAACCAAACTAGACAAAGCAAGGATTGGCTTTTTTTTTTTTTTAACTTTTCCCACACTTACAGTGCATTCTATGTAACCTTTTTCCTCAGTAAATTACCTTTTTTTTTTTTTAATTAAATTGATACTATGGTTAGGTAGACATTTTACTAGGTTCGTTGAAATCCGTGGAACATAAGCATTGGTGTGTATTGAGTTCAGGTCCCCATGTGCTGGTAGAGAGTCTACAGGTGTGGCCTCTATGAGGAGCAGCCCGTGGCAGACCCAGACATTTCGAGATGCTTTCAGTCAGCTCCAAAGACATGCTGCTCAGCCAAAGCTGAGCCCATCAGCCATGCTGGTAGTACTTCTCCAAAAACATGCTCAAGAAAGTGCAAAAATTGCTGCACAGAAGCTGTATGAGAGCGGAGTGAGAATAAGTGAGAGCAGAAGTTCTGTGGACACCAAGGCCAGTGAAAGAGTAGGGGGTGGAAGTTCTCCAGGCACTGGAGCAGAGACGTGGTGACCTAGGTTGTTCAACCCCAGTTATGTCTTTGTTTCTCACTATCCCACTCTATTTTTTCTAAGGCAATAAATGAAAACAATCTTCCCCAAGTTAAATTTGTTTTGCTCATTATGATAATTGCCGAGTGGTCTTCCTTGCCCTTTTGTCAATGCACAAGAATTTTCATCTTGTTTTCTCATCCTGTCTTGTGGAGAAGGGGAAATGAGAGAGTAGATTGTCAAGCACCCGGCAGAGAGGTAAGATGAGCCCATTACAAATTGGTCATAAGTGGATCAAAATAAAGACATCTTCCTAAGGAGAAAGGGATGATTTTTTTCTGGTAAACAAGTTCTGCTATTATTGCATGTGAGTGTTTGTTTTCCCCAAGGGGATGTAACAAATGAAAGATTAATTATTATGTGTGATAATCAAAGGCATTGGTGCCTTCAGTGACTTAAGCTCACTTCATAATTGTGTAATTTTAATATTGTGCCAAATATGAGTATTTCTTCTTCAGTAATGTAATTGGTGAATACTGTTTTCTCTGTTTCATCAACCTTTGATTTCAATAATTGACTGTTTTCTGAAATAGTGGGTGGTTGTTTGTTTTTTAACCTCCCTTCTCAAGGTCTGAAAATTCTCAACATGGTTGATTATTTTGACTGCATGTCTATAAATACCCATTCTCAAGTATACATACTGGAAACCATTAATAATTAAAAAAAAAAAATCCAAGAAAGCAAACAGAAAAACATGTGGTGAACACTTTCATTCTGTCACTACTGAAGTAATAAATAATTCTTACTCACTTTAAAAATGAAACAAACAAAGCCTGAGAAATGTGTTTTTTCTAAAATGAAGGACACTTTTTTTTTTTTTTTTCACAGAAACAAGTGAAGAAAAAGAGATGGTTAGCACTTCTGAAAACCATGTAAGTGTTAACATATTAGATGAAAGAAAATATTCTTTAGTCTGCATGCCATCCTTAATGATATGAATTAGTAAATGAGGAGGGATGTATATCATACTTTTCCAGCAATAGTGAGTGTTGGGACTTTCTGATCGGAAGGCTGTATCTGGACTGTTACCTATAGTAACATTCAGGAGATCTATTCTTCAAGAATTTTTCTAACTATTTTCTGAATTTATTTACACTTCTTGATCTTGCAGCACCTGCAGCAAAGTCTTCCATTGCCACTGTGGGTGCTGGTGTTGGAAGACGAGGAAAATTTCTGTAGGTCTGGTCAATGTTTGCTGCCTTGTAATGGTTCAGGTTCTTCTTTCTTCCACTGTGAGAAATAGTGAATAAACCTCCCTTCCTTGTCTTCTACACTCAGTTTTAATTTTGACAACCTTTCTTTTTATCTCCTAACTGACATTTTAAGCTGAAGAATCCCAATTTGCTGAGAATTTTTTCATGCAGAAGGAGGTCCATCTTTCTGGCAAATTTTTTTTCTCATGACATAGGACATGAACATGTATTGGGGTGTCAGGAACTGACAACTAGAACGCAGATATCAATCATCCTGAAAAATTTTAGCCAAATACTTTTACTTGTGCAAAAAACCGTATCTTCATCTTCATGAGTTTAACAGCAAATTAAGAAGGACTAAATTTCCATATTTGTTGTAGATGTCTTTTCTGAATTAATTTTGTCCTTTTAATGCTCTGATATAATTTTGCCCCACATTCTTTTTCATAATCAAAAACAAAGGAGGGGAGAAAAAGTCTGACCGAAACACCTGAAGTGAGTTTGAAATCTTTATTTACCAACTGAACCTGTTAATGTACAAGGGCACACATAAGTTAACACCAAGCTTAAAACTGTAAAGCCTATTGCTGTTTGCACTGTGAACCTAAGTGCAGATGTCCCGTCTGCAGTCACTGTTACAACTAGTACCCTATACTGTCAGTTATCTTCCTCTCATGTCATCAAAGAGAGTCAGAGCATTGTCTTGTGCTTTCCCACTTCTTTCTCCTTAAGATGAGATAAAACATGGAGTGGATTAACCAAGAAGGACATTGTATTCACACCTTTACATCTGCTTGTGCAAGTAACATACCTACTTCTACTAATAATATACTTCAACAGCCCCTGCAAAAGAGGAATAAAATATATGTATAGTTTTTTCATAGTATGAGAGTTTAAACAAGAGCAGGAGCTGCCTGCCCCATGGGTATGTGTCTACTTGCCCCTATACCACACTTGTCCTTCTGCTGGAGCACTGCTGGTCCCACTGATTTTGCTGAAGCGGTGACACCCAGGAGCCTGCCCCTTTGCCAGATTTGGCAGCTGTCCAAAGTAAGCTATGAGGGCTGACTGCACAGTTCTCTCTCTTTAGGAAAGTGAATTGCAAACAATGGCATAAGCCAAAGATAAATCAAACAGGAGAGGAACTTCTGTGAGCTCCCTCCTGCACAACCTTTTTTTTTTCAGACTGAGAAGGAAAACTATCCGTGTAGGACCTCCAACTTTCTTCAGTACTCTTTTGTTTCCTTGAAATCAGTGGTACCATCCACAGTCTTAAAGTTCCAGAGTTCCAGCTCTAAACTCTATGACAGGCAGAGTGGATGGTGTTGAAGAGATCAAAAGTTTTTGCAGAAAGAAGTCAGGGCAGTCTGGACTTTTTCAAGTTATTTCTAAATTTTCCACTGTCATGTGAACCTAGACAAAATGTTGAATTACAGTAGAGAAGACATTAAGGGACAGAAACTGAAAGGACAAGCATGAATGTCAAGGCTGATTTAAAAGCAGGCACTTTCATAGTGTGAGAAAATTTTAAGGAAGATGAAGTAAAAAAATACATAATAAAGTCAGGAGAGAATGCAAAGGAGATGTTCAGCAGGTGATGTGGGTTTGCATAGGAGGGACTGAGAGATAGGAAGGCTGCCTTGCTTACTCGACCATTAGGAGGTGGTATGTAAGCAGACAAAGAGCAAAAGAAAAAGAAGTTTTGTACTTTATGTAAGGCATCAATTAAATCTGTATTGCTAATTTCTTCTGCAGCTCCACAGCCATTCATTCTTATCTATCCTTTCTCAAATAAAACTGCAGAATTTATCCTTTTTGTTTTTGACAGCTTACCTGTTCCTGCAGATATTTTTGTGCCTGCAGAACTGATACCACCTGAAATCATTGGAAAGCCACCCATAGTAGCTCAGACTGCTGTCTACAGCAATGAGGAATTATATAGGCTTGTCCTAATCCTAACTGAATTACTAGCAGCTTTGTTGGTTTACGGAGAAATATATGTACATATTGAGTAATATATACATATATATGTACATATTGAGTTCATGTTTGCTCCGAAATGATCCCTGAGTTTACTGTAAATGACAGAACAGTTCTCAGTCACAATACCAATGTAAATTTTCATGTCTGAGTCGTAATCCCCATAACATTCTGATGCATTAGTGCATCAAAAAAAAATCCTTTCTTATTAGGTATGCCAATTAAGAGTGAAATTTCTAGGGGACAAATTGAAATTATATGTCTCATGGGTTAATTTTCTGAGAGTTCTGTTGGTTTCTGTAGGTATCCTGTATTTTTTCAACCTAGCCACATATTTACAAAGTATTTGACAAATGAAAATCACAAGTAAAATAAATTAAGAAACAGTTAGAAGAGTCAAAATTCAGTAAGGTTTGGAACGACTAGGATCAAAACAGTAATTTCTAACTAATGGAAAACTATAATAAACCAGAAAAATCATCATGGCTAGGCTTCGCGAACGAAGATTTGGGAAACCAGAAAAATACAGGTTCATTAAATAGATGATTTTATGGTGCGAGAGAGTACAGCTTGAGAAGAAATTTCATCAAGACAGCTGTCGGTGTCTTTAATTTTTTTGCAGTTTCTACAGGAGCCCTCATATCCTGATTCATTTTTATGGTGTATATCAAAGTATGTTCAGTTAGATATTTAGAGGCTCCAGTACAATCTCATTTTATTTGCAAATTAAAAATGCAGAACAATCCTTTTCTGAAATGCAAAATTTCTTTTACAGTTAGAGGAGGAAGGAAAATGTACCCTAGAATCTACTCAGTAGTTTGTGAGATAAATCTTTAGGTGTCAAGACAATCTGTAATTCTTTTTATTCACTTAAATGTCTTGCCCAATGAAATACACATCTCTAAAGATCAATGCAAGGAGAACAGTTGTGTTTTACTTACAAAATGTAAAAAAACATTCAATCTTATGTATTTGTGTGGGGGTGCCCAAATTTGGATATTTTGTCAGCTTGTATTTCTACACGTGTTTTTTCATGACTGAAAATTTTTGTGATCCCTTGTGGTGTTAATGCTTGAATTCTGTGAATACTGAACAAAAAAAAAAAAAAAATCTTTATTTGGAGGGAGAATTTTCCTGAAAAGAACACTGAAAAAAAAAAAGTCACTGGAAAAACAAAACAAAACAAAACAAAACAAAACAAAACAAACAAAAAAACCCACAAATTTTGAAACTGTTGAAGAAAGGACATGAGAAAAAGGGGAAAAAAAGCAGTCAGATTTAGGATAGTAAATCCTCCTCTTAAGTACTTGATTATTCTATCCTACTGACCAGATAACTATTCTAAAACCAGTTGTTACAATAGTAAAACAATTTATTTATAATAAGGAAAAACTGGACCCATTTTAACACTTTATACAAGATAATTCAAATCAAGATGAATTTTAAGTAACTTCTGTTGGATTGGATACAGAAACCAGACGGGCAAGGCTATGGATTCTAGATTCTGTATATTGTCTTGCAAAATACATTGTCATTATGAAGGATATTTTAGAATTTATTTTTTATTTTTATCTTTTGAGAAAGAGATAAGTGTTTCCTTAGGAATGGGCTAATCAATGCTAGTGTATAGAGTAATGAAGTCTCCTCTAGCTCCCTCCATTCTGTCACACAGAGTAATTCTTTGCTGCTAAAGGGAGTTGTGCTGTTTAACAGAATGAAGAAAGACACAAAACTGCACAACTATAAATGAGCGTTCCTTCCTCTCCGCTAGCAAGAGGACACTATTCTTTTTGTTCAACACCTGAATTATTTTTCTTGAGATTCTGTCAGATTTTTTTTTCCTTTTTCTTCATGACTTCCCGCAGATGACAACCAACTACACTCATGATGCACTGTTTTGTGATCTGTAATACATAGAACATTGTATGCTGGCTAGCAAATTAAGAAACAGCACAGCCTGGACCAATTCAATCATATTTTTGAGAACTCCCTGGAAGGTAAGAAACATGTGGGAGAATGATCATTTATGCTCTGCTTTGGTGTGCTGTTGGAGTAAATATAACCATTCTGCTTAACTAGGAAAATGAGCACACTCCATGATTTTTCTTATAAATTATTTGAAAGAAACTCTGTGCTGACAGAGAGCAGAGTGAAAGAAGAGCTGAACCATTCAGTTCTGTCAGGTCTTTGGATATTTTGCAATTCAACCCCAGAAGCCTTACTCTACTATTGTTAAGAAGAATTCAGAAATATGTCAGATAGCAGTTGCTGAATTTCTTGCTCTATAGGAAAGAGGAGTAGGAGTGATCTCATTAAATAAGCCCTTGGCTGTTCTTGAAATGTTAAGGCACTTTTAGCTGAAATCTTTCTCTTCTTTCAATGCTATAAAGCTTTATTAAGCCTTTATAAATCTATTATTATTTCAATTATACTTTAAATCTCTGAATCATTGTTTTATGTTAATCCAATTCTAGTTCTTGTTCTAATGAAAACAATGAGCTAGCAACCTCAGAAGCAGAAATTACTTCCTCAACCAAGCTTGCAATATAAATAAAGGAAACTCAACCAAACTTAAGTTAGGGCTACTTCCCACATACAAAATACATGCCAGAACTGAGGATTCATCCGAGCTTCAAAGACTTTTTGATATCATACGGGTAACATTCAGACAAATGGTTTAATATAACAAGAAGGAATTGTAGTCAGATTCAGAATGCAAGACAAGGATGGAGAACTTCTACGGAAATTTCATAAGCTACAGAGAGCTATGGACAGAGTTCACAGCACTGGTAAAAATGGGGGTTCTTCATTTTAAGCCTTATGATTTTTAAGGTTCTGTGGCATCTCTTCTCCCCAAAGCAACTTCCCCCAAAATTCAAAGAGTTAATACTTGTCTGATTGTAGTGTGTTGGGATATAGGTCTGACAGTAGAACAGATAGGGTATAGTGATCTTTTGATCATTTGTTTTCAATAACCCTGGTAATGACTGGAATTGCTCTCAGGCTTCTGTTCTTTCTGATAAAGCAAATCATAGTATAGTAGTTAAGGAGGTACCTCTCTGTTTTCTTTTCTTTTTTTTTTTTCAATTTGTTCACTGTCTCTGGGAATTAGCAACATAAACCAGCACGATTTGAATTGTTACTGTCTTACTATAAACTACAGTATCCTTATATGTACAAGCAAAAAATTGTATCACCTGCAATCCCAAGAAGTCCAAATAAATACAAGATTTTTTCAGATAAATTCTTCTGTATTTTAGGATCATGTTCCAAATGAATATGCCCTGTCTTACTGCCAGCAATAAAAGAATGTATTGCACAGGTAAGCTGTAAGTAATGTATTGCACAGGTAAGCCCCAATAAAAGCTGAATTTCTTATCCTATAATGTATTTTCAATGATATTTTGATGTTAAGAAATCAAAGAAAAAAACAAATCTTAAATTGTTCTTCTAAATTTCTTTACTTTTTCCTTGTGCAGATTTTTTTATGTTTCTATTGACTAAGTAAGATTCTCATAAAAAACCCTGACTCTACTTCAAACAGAATTTTAAAAATGCATATCAAAAGGTCTGATTGATCTGTTTTAAAATTACTGTATTTTTACATCCTTATGTAGACCGTATATCTTTATGCTCTGCCTAGAAAAGATGAAGCATGAAGACAGAACTCCAATACTGATAGGTATCTTCTATTCCGTACTAATATCTCTGTCTGCAAAGTTGTGAGTTTATTCAGTTTGAACGATCTTGCCCAACATCTTGCACTTCAAAGATTCTGCATTGCTAAATCTAGGATTTGTTTCAGACTTTTGTTATTCAGATTTCTGTACTAAACTGAATAACATCAGCTGTCATTGGTACCATGAAACTCATTGCACTATCTTAGATAAATCTAGAGAGAAATTTAAGCAGTGTAATAGTGAAGGAATCTGATTTGCTTCTAGGTAGGTGCAGGTATAATTTAATTTTCTATATACTCTAAAATCAAAATGTCAACTACAATTTTTCCCTATAAAATATTTCTGATTTTCTAATTAAAAATATGTAGTTGCATAGTAAATTTTCATCATATTTTTGATTGCAGGTCATCTACAGTCAGGTGTGTCTACAAATGACTGGGGAAGATAACAATTTTCATGATAGATTAGGCTAACATTTCCTCTACAGCAACACCCCTTCTTTAATTGAAGCTGGGTGAAAGGTGAAAGGACTTGACAGGACAGGAGCTAGTTTGTCCTGTATATTTAGGAATAAAAGTATTTTAAGGTGTCTTTATGATCTGTGTAGATATCCAAATTACACTCAACATAAGAATGTTTACACAGAGCCTGTGTATGTTCAAAACTATGTTAATTCATGTTGAAATTCTATGTTCTTGTACACCAACCACTTTATTTACAAAGGAATTTCTATTATTGTGTACAATGGGTTTGTAAGTCATGTCTTAGCTTCACAATGAAAAAGTTTCTTCTTTTTTTTTGTGGATTTTTTTTTTTCTTTTACATTATTCTGTTTTGTACCTACTTTATGAGGCTTTGGTGTCACTACTTATTTCTTCTACAATTTGTCCCTGTCTAAATAAGTAATTTCTTAAGGTGAAATTTTGATGAGCAAAAATAAAACCTTACACTCAAAATGACAAATATTTTTACTTTTCACCTATAACGTAGATGTCATATATGATTTCACAAAATTTGCTAACAATTCAAAGGTACTATATATGGACTATATGTGCTCTTTATACCAAGTGCCGGTGCTTATGTGCTTATAATATTTTTTAGTGAAAAGAAACAGTTGCACTAGGGGTTTATGCGGATTCATGGTCAACATTACCACGAATTTAGATTTAAAACTACATAACATGTCAGTAATTTATTGACTAAATAACTTAAACAGAACGAACCACACAAACTTCCAGTCAGGAAGCTGCTGAACTCTGTGGCTCAAAAGAAGAAAGGCTACCTCAGGTCCTTTCTCCAAGTCCAGCCAGAGGTGTAGGCACACGTGCACAATACACAGGGGCTGGGGCAGGAGCTTGTTCCCTTGTCTGAGGTGTCACCGCCTACTGTGGTGACCCTCCAGGTGTCAAGGTGGGCCTTTATCACATATTCAACACACATTAAGTCATTTGGTAAATCAGTTCTTACTAATTAAACCTGTTAGAACAAAGATTTTTTATTTTATTGAAGTATTGTTTACCCCAATAAATTTTAAAGTTCTGATTTTTGAAGATGTTCACTACAAAACACGTAAACATGCTTTGTTAAAGAACAGGTTTCTGCTTACTCTCCTGTTATTCCATATGCCTGCTCAGATCAGCTGTTGTTTAAGCCCTTCCAAAGATTTAAAACAAGAAATATCAATTAAAAGGAGAAAGCTATAGGTGTTTATTTGGGCTTATTAACATCCTTACTATCTGTTTTTCCATTGGGCTTGGATGAAAACTCAAACTATATCATTGAGAAAAGCATATATAAGTGAATTTTGTCTTCACACCCCCCCTTTCCTCACAAGTCAGACCCAGTTTCTCCAAATTTTCTTCACAACAAGTAAGCTGTTTCACCATCATTCCTTTGAAACAGAAGGATGCAGAAGTCATAGGAAGTCAAACCTTGAGAAAGAGTAGATATCTTGTGGATATTCCAGAGAGAATTTCAGTTTAATTTCCTAATTCAGTAAGAAAGGCACATAGTGAAATGAACTGAGAGTAAACAGGTCTCCTTGTCAAACAGTCAAGTTCATGATGCATTTTTTTCCAGTTTTTTACTGATTTTTGGTTTTATCCTTAATTCTGACAGACGGAATTCATCCAAAATTTTAAACCGGTATAGCTACTGCACAGAACAACTAAGATCAAGTATAAATGTTCATATGCTCTGTGTGCAACATATATTTTGTACTAACTTAGTGCAATTATAAAAGCTCTAGAAATAGCTATATTCTGATTTATTTTAAAAAAATTTCCTTTCCAGCTAGTCCTGCAAGTTGGACTTTCAGTCATAGTCAAGGAATTAAAAGACTAATTTCATTTTTCAACTGTGGTAATAATTTCTGCTCAACATGTTCTAATCATTCCTACACAACAACAACAAAAAAAAAATAAAATTCTGCGAGGAGTACCTTGCACTTGTGAGCAGTTGTTAATCTTATTTTCCATATTAACAGATATCCTATTCTATTCAAAGATACAGAAGGTGGCCATTGTGCTCACTGTAAATGAGGGTCCTGTTCCAAACACTCAGGATATGCACTCACAGAAATCTTGGATTTCAGACAGGCTTCTACCTCTTGATGATATGCCATAGAGCTCTGCTTAGACTCTTAATTCTAAGCAAATTCCAAATTTTGTTTCACTGACTTTCTCTAGGTAATTATGAATACATCTGCCAGCTCACAAATTGCTATATTTGTGCAATATCTGGTCCTGTAGGTGGGTTCTACTTCACTAAACAAATAGTGTAGAGAAAAAAGTATCAGTGTGAGTGATTAACATTTCATTTAACAAAGCAATTATCTGTGAACTCAGCAAAGCTTACAGAAATGAAGTGGAAGAACCTAATTTTATCTTGGATACCATTACTGAGGAGCAGAATAGGGCTCTGCTAGAACGATTCTGATACAGTAAAAACAGCTGTACAAATAACTGTTACAGTGTTTAAACGTCTCAAATTACTAAAAATTCCTGAGTCAAACAGATTGCAAAAAGAGCCAACCCTTCCTTTTTCTCAGTGTTCTCAGAACAGAAAAGCTTTTTAATAATTTATTCTGGAGATGATAGTTTGGAAGGGAATACAAAGACGTCTGTTGCCAATGTTGTCACATTTCTGGTATTCAGATCAGCTTGCTGAGATAGTACACGTACTTCCCTTCCCCAGAGGTGCTGAAATAGAAGATATTCTTTCTCTAAACTGTCACAGCTAAATAACCATGTGTAATTTCATTTACAGTGATGACTTCTTAGTGCATTGTTCTATACATAGTAGATTAAATTCTCCTCTTTGTCAATGTCAATAGGAATTTCACGCATGGAACACAGAAAAAAAATGTCTAGAGCTATCTTTTCTACCTGAACACACCTGTTTCCCAAGTAATCTATGTTAAAAATGTGGTATAACTGAACTACATCCTTTTCTCCTTAAGTGTTTTTCCATTTGACCTCCTGATAAGTAATACTGAGCACTGAGGTCTAGACTAATGAATCTGTACCACCATATTCAGGGATTAGATTTGTTTTTAAATAATAAAAATAGGAATTAAAATTTTATTGAGATCACAAGAAGTGTTATACCAGGTATTCAAACACATACTATAAACATATATTTTTATATATATATATATATAAGTACATTCACCTATGTGATATTTAGACAGATAAACACAGATAATCTTTTCCAAAAATATATATTCACTAGTTGTACACAAATTTTGCAAGGGTTGAACAATCCTTAGTGTATCTTTCAGACTAAGCCAGGACAGATTAAATATCACTTATTCAAAAGTCTATTACAGATGTGTGATAGAAAGCCTGCTGTGGATATAAAGTTGTTCTTATTTGAATCATGATAGCTCTATTTCCTAATAGTGAGTGTACTGTGTATGTGTGTCATTACATTATTCTTGAGGTTAATTTTTGAATAGATACAATTAAATAGGAGATTGTCTGGTACTTCAAATGTATTTAATTGAAGAGAATTTGTAGTAAATTACCCTAATAACAATCATCATCGTGGCTAGGCTTCATGAATGAAGATTTGGGAAGGACTCTATCCACACAATTAATAATATATCAATTATTTTTAAAACACTTTTTCTGACCACTTCTATAGGTACTCAAAATTCAGATTTATGGGACTTCTATCTTAATAGAACAATAACATTAAAATCACTTCCCTTGCTTTTATTGCGCTCCAACTTCACATTTCCAGTTCTGTTTCTGAGCCTATTTTGTATAATTTTATAATAAAGATATAACCTTAGTCCATTTTGAATTACAACCTTAGACAAAGATTAAAGAGGGGAAAAAGCCTATGTAATAATTGCCCTTTCTATAACTGAAGGTTGTGGTATGGAGCAAGAGAAGAAATACAGATTATGTTACTCAAAACTCAAAGTGAAGATATAATTAGTTGTTCTGGTATTTCAAAGTGCAGACACGGAGGAAATAGTAAAATAGACCAAAAAATTCATCGTGTCTTTCACTACTCTTCACTGACTGATTCTATTCTCTTGTCACTCTCAGAGATCATTTAGGCCAGTTTAGAAGTGACAGTAGGAAGCAAATTTTGAAGCTGGGTTCCTGAGGTGCACATCAGGATGCACTTAACTAACCCATTAGCAATGCAGCCAGAGACGTGTGACATGGCTGGTGTTTGTGTTTCATTTATCACTGTGTTTGTGCTTGAAAACATGTTCTCTGCCCGGGGTCCCACAGCCCACTTACTGTAAGCAGCAGTTTACCTGAATGTACTCATTTTCCCTATCCAAGAGGCACCACAGATTTAACCAGGGTGCCTACAGGCAGGCAAGTGTTTTGGCTGCACTATGTCTTGGGGGAAGGTTCATTCAGAGTCCCACTACTGAGCTTCCCAGGTTAACATGAGCCCAGTATTTCTCTTAGTTTATAAACACTAAATTAAGAAAGAAAAATAAAAGGTCATCCTCCTCTACTGCCCATCAAGGTGTATTAATTATTCTTTTTTTTTTCCCATTCTTCTACTCCAATTGTACTGAAGGAATTTAAATTATTAATAAACAGATAAATAAGGAAGTGAATCAATAAATAAATGGATAGCCTAAATACCAATCACCCAGCACTACTGACAGCTTTTAAACATGTTAAGATCCTGGAAAAGGGAAAACTGGGTAGGGAATTAAAGTAAAGAGAAGTATTGCCAACCAATATTTTTTGGGAGAGGCAGTTCTTTTTCTATTTTTAGAAAGGAGCACTAATTAAATGACATATGAAGTGAATTAAGAACTGGTTGACAAATCTCCAGATAGCTGACATAAAACTACCATAGTTTAAGAACAATCAAAACGCCTGGTACTCTTCATCGGGAGTGAAGGTCAGCAAAAATGAGAATTGGTCTTGGTTGTTAGTCTTAAATCATGCTGTTCCAGTTCTGAAGTTCCATTCTTAAATGCTATAGTTCCTACACTTTGGCTACCGGCTAAATGTCTTAACTCAACCTGGGTTATTCAGAATCCATAATTGCAGCATGACTTATCATTTTTCCAATGTCAGTTACTGTATAGGATAATGATCACTTTATATTTTGTAAAACTCATGAATTCTGCAATAGCACCTTTCTGTAGAGACTACTGAAAATCTTTCAGACATAAACATATCAGGAGCACAGCATTAAAAACAAAATCTCAACACCATGAATTACCTGTTTTTTTGAGTTTTATCACATCAATATTATGACATCATTTCCATCTTCCCTGTTGACAAAATACTTATTTTTCTTTCTTGAGGGCAAAAGGTTATTTTACAACACTACCCACCAAACTTCAAATAATTCTGAAGAGCTACTAGCAATGTAAGATGTCAGTGGAGAGAAACTGGTTTGAAATAATGAAATTCCTTTTACCTCACCTGTGATGACTGAGTGTAGAAGGAAACTCATGCTCCATTCAGAATCACCATAGTTCCTACACAGAAGATGGTTGGAGACTAAAATTTGGATATAGCTCTTGAACACTTCATTTTTTGATGTGGCCTGTGAGGAGTATGCAGAGTAATCTGAGTGCAGTCCTCTGGGTGGGACCATTTGAGCAAGGAAGGAACTTCTACTCACAACACATCTAAAGTAGGTCCCCATCTTCCTGTTTGTTGATTGAGAAACACACAGTCTGGATCATCTGAAACAGGAAGGCTCAATGCAGAAGACATGGGACATGCAGAAAGAGCTGCATCACACTTGTTGCAAAAGTGACTTTTTTTGCTGCTAAAAATGAAGTATTTTCTTTGCCCAGCTGAGCTACTTCCAGAAGAGATGCAGTTTCACGAATAAACATATCAATGTCACATTTTTCTTCTTCTAATTCTGCATAACACTGTTCCACAACTATAAAATTGATAAAAAATAACTTATTATGGGGAATAGCACTACGTGAAAAGGGGATAAAAACCTAAGAAACACAGGGAGATTTTGGAATTTCTTCTGTTTGTCTCTCTCAGAAGAGCTAAAATTTAGGAAACTGTGGAGATAAAAGGGAATGAAACCTAGAAATCGCCTGTGGCTCACACCTACCCTCTGATTGCAGAAGTCTTTGAATCTTCCAGACTCTTTTTTTTCCCATAGTTCCCTATCTTCTAAAACCCATATAACTTTGATATTGCAATATTCAGTGCTAGTGGGGAACTTTCTCTGCTTCCTTCAATTGTAAAACATCAAAGGAGAAAGAGAAGTAACACATGGAAAGGTAGATTAATGTCAAAAGTAGTACTTCTACTGAATTCCATACATTTACCAGAAACCCTCTTATTAGAACTTGTATTAGTACTAGGGGAGAAATAGGGTTATCTTGGGAAAAGAATAGTTTAATATGTTTTAAGACAAAGAATGAAAGTAGCAAAAATAAACTGAAATATATTTTTATGCAGCAGAAATAAAGTATCATTGAGTAACATAAACTGAAACTGAATAGCAGCTTAGTCATCAGTTTACAGTGAGATGAAGCTTTCCCAAATATGCAAATGTTGCCTGAACAGAACATAAAAAGCCTAATATATACCTGGAAAGGGGTGAAATACTGTATTGCTTCATCTCTGAATTTACAGTTCATTTTTCTGTTACTTATTGTCAAAACACTATTCACTGGAGAGAACTAAGGGAAGACGAAAAAGATGGTCCTGGTATCAGGGGCTGGAATGACTCAGGATTTTAAGATGTATACTTTGGTAGATTAGAAATTAAGAGAACCTATATATAGCTGAAGCAGGTAAGTGTTAGGCAAGGAAAGGAGATTTTATCTTCCTGAGTCACTTGTTAAATATTGTAATGAAGTGAAAAAAAGTAGAACTGACAAAAGGATAAGACAGATGCTTCAAACATTTGGATCATTTTATACTGTACAGCTGTTTGGTTGCTATTAAATATATCCTAAAGAAAGCAAATGCAAGAAAGTGATCATTAGTAAGTATTGGAGTTGTACCTGTTCTATGTAATTCTACTCTTTGCAAATAACAGTTATTAAAAAAAAAAAATCTGGATAACTACCCTAGTTAAGATGACATGAAGACCTACAATCAAAAGAATGTGAAAATTTATTAGTTTGCTCATTAATATGTTTTTTTTGTCCCTTTTTATTCTTTTTTAATAGGGGAAAATATTCACTGGTTTTGGTAGTATAAAATATGGTGTCAGAGATTTTAGTAGAGAAAGCTTGCCTATAAAAACCATTACATTTTATACATGTGTAAAGTGTGCATGCATATGTTTTATACACATGTATATACATATTTGTGAAATGAGTGTCTTATATGATTTGCTGTTTCTACAATTATGCGATTTTTATGTTTTTTTAAAACTTTGGGAAAAGGAATCTTTTTTTACAAAAGTTTCACGGAACCAAGTCAAATGCTGTGTAACACAGCACTTTTAAAAACAGGAAAATCCGTAATTTGGTGACTTTCAACATATAAATGATTAGATACATGTTCATTTTCCACAAACAATTTGAAGGACAAAAGTTATTTTCTTATCAGTGTATCCAGTGTACAGTGAACATTTTCTGAGTAGATCTTGAAAATCCTTCATTGCTTAAAACACGAAGGAGAAGCCTTCATCTAAAAAGATGAACTTATTTGGAATATGAAGTTATCAAAACCAAACAATCTTCTTTGCTAAACAAAACTTTGTTAAAGTAGGCATACACATTAATGCTGCCTCAACTGGTGTAAGCAGTACTTCAGGAAAGACATTTTCTGAAACAAAGTCAAATTTGACATTTCACTACCTTTTTAATTAGAACAAGAACATTATTGGTTACAGAGGCTAAGCTGTGATACTTTTACTTCAAATTAATTGAAATCCAAAACAACACAAAATTTTGGAGTTAATGGAAGACATATTATTTTAGTAAAAATTTCTTACAGCTATGAAAAATTATATGTTATCAGGTAACATTCCTTGTTTGGAAAAAAACCACCTGCACTTAAAATCTATCACTACAGATAGCAGAATAGAAGGGTTAATAAGGAATAAAAGACCGTGACCCACCATGTTCTCATGGGATTTTTAGGAATGCATATATATATAGGGGTCTGAAAAGTGTTCATCTTCTCTTTGGACTGTGTTACTTGGTCAGAATATTTTTCTCTCCCCTCTTTCTCAAAAAATGTTGGGCAAGAATATTTCCCTTGTAGGTGTTCTCATTTCAAACACTTTAATTTTGGGCATCATGGGCAAAACAGACTCAGCTAGGAGAAACTAATTTATTTCCAATCAAATCAAATAACGAGAAAACCCCCAAAATCTTAAAAACCCCTTTCTGCCATCCCTCCCTTATTAATAGGACCTGATTCACTCCCCATTTTCTCTACCTCATGCAGGGTGCAGGGGACTGGGGAAGAGGGGATGCTGCCAGTTCAGCACATGATTTCTCTGCTTCTGTTTCCTCCTCAGCATGAAGATTTCTCATACTCTTCTCCTGCTCCAGCACGGGGACACTCCTATAGAAGACAGGCCTCCATGAACTCTTTCCACATGGGTATCCCCATGGGCTGCAGTTCTTCAGGAACTGCTCCAGCATGGGTATCTGGCATGGGGTACACCCCTTCCAGTGTGGTACCCCCACGGGGTCTCAAATCCTGTCAGCAAATCCAACCCAGCACACGCTTCTCTCTCTATAGGGCCACAGGTCCTGTCAGGAGCCTGCTCTAGCTCAGGCTTCCCATGGAGTCACAACTTCCTTTGTCTACCTGCTCTGGTGTGGGGTCCTTTACAGGCTGCAGGTAGATATTTGCTCCTCCATGGACCTCCATGGGCTGCAGGAGTACAGTCTGTCTTACCATGGGCTGCAGGACAATCTCTGCTCCAGCTCCTGGAGCACCTCCTCCCCCTCTTTCATTAGCCTCTCACATATTTTCACTCCTCTCCCCAGATACTGCCATGCAGGTGTTCCCTTCCCATCCTGCCACCCTCCTTAAGTCTGTTGCCCCATAGAAACTACCACTATCTCTGATGTGCTCAGACCTGACCAGTGCTGGGGCCATTTTGGAGCCATCTGACATTGGTTCCATCGGACATAGAGGAAGCTTCTAGCAGCTTCTCACAGAAGCCACCCCTGTAGTGCCCCTGCTACCAAAACCTTGTCATGCAAATCCAGTACACCCAGCCAGCAACTGAGAACCTCAGATCTGCTCCCTCACTCTCTCAGGTGGGGGAGACAACTGGAAAAGTGAGAAAATTTGTAGATTAAAATAAGGATAGTTTTCATAGACAGAGCAAAATCCATGCATGTGAGCAAAGCAAAACAAGGAATTAATTCAGTGCTTCCCATGGACAGGCAAGTGTTCAGCCAGCACCAGGAAAGCAGGACTCCATCACGCCTAATGGATTACTAGGGCAGACCAACACCATCACTCCAAACATCCCTCTCTTTCTTCCTTCTTCCTCAAGATTTGTATGCTGAACATGACTTTGTATGGTGTGTGGTATCCCCTGGGTCAGTTAAGATCAGCTGTCCTGGCTGTGTCCTATCCTAACTTCATGTGCATCTACAACCTCCTTACAGGAGGGGATAAGTAGCAGCAGAGGCCTGGGCTTTGTGTGATAAGAACATCCCTGCGTTATCAACTCTGTTTCCAGCACAAATCCAAAACCATACCAGCTGTTGGGGAGAAAACTAACTCTATTTCAGGCAAAGCCAGCACACATCTCCGCTGGGGTATTTATATTTAGCTATCTTCAGCTTCTTGTCTCATAGGACTATACTGTAACATATCACCTTGGTTGATCAGAGAGACATAAGTTTAGTGTTGTGTTAGGTCTGTTCAGGATGGATCTTCTGCCTCCTGGGAGCAGTGTATGTGCACACGTGGCATCAGTTAAGCACAACTCTTCCACTCCTCTAGGCTGCAAGTGTGTACCCACACTATATCCATTTGTTTCTCCCATGCAGGAAAATGTACCAACTTCATTCGGAAAGTCCCTATGAAATGAGATAAATTAAGGACGAAATCTTCTTCTTATAAATGAATAATTCTAACTGATAAAAACATATATTTTATGATTATTAAGAAACTTGTCCAAACAATCCTTGTTTAATTTTTTCTCCATGTATTTTAATACATGCTTTCACCTATTATTCACAAGTGCTTTCTGAGCATTTCTCTGGTATCGTATAAAGTTCTGAAAAAGTATCTTCAAAGTTTCAAAAGTGGCTTGAAAAGAGTATGTTCAGTGTGATAGCTGAGAAATGTGGGGCAGGTAAACCTGTTACTAGCATACAATAAGAATAGAATTTTATACTGGCAGTGAAACACTCCTTCGTGCAATCGCAACAAGATTTTGTTCACATATCACCAAAGTGAATAGCTCTTCATTTTGGAAATGATTGTCTTAAAGGTTTATTGTTTGCACTTTGTAAATACAAAATCTTTCTAACTTTGTCATAAACTTTGTTGTGGTATTTTGAATACTAAAATCCAGCCTGTTGATTGGCAAAATCAAAATATCTAAACCCAGTAAGTTGCTTTGAGTCAGGACCACCGTGTTTTCAGCCATATGATCTTTTGACACTTGAGCAGCTAAACAATGTGAGACAGGTTCACCTCTGTGACAAACTACAGAGGCTCTTGCTTTTGAGAAATGGGAGAAGGAATGTTTATATTAGCAGCAGGAGAAAAAGCTTTGATCAAATCCAGAGTATAAGAGCACAGCACTAGATTTGCCTGTGACACAGTCTAGGTGATGTTTGAATCAATCCTGAGATTGTTTTTTGTAGATGGAAATAGGAATGCAAAGCTTAAATTTGTTTTATACTAACAAAATCTATGCTCAAGTGCTTCTCTGCTATAATGCAATTTCTTATGTCCTGACAGCAACTTTATTAATAATAAATAAATAAATAGAATAAAGTATTGTTTGTTAAGCTTTTTTTATCTGGTATAACGGACATTATGAAAACCTTATCAAATAATATATTATGCATATTTGCTTTGTAAGTAGAGGTGTGAAATTACTGTGAAGCAGGAACAGACAGTGCAGTAGGTAAAATAAAACACAGAAAATATAGAAACTCTTTTTTCAAATATATTTTTAAGTCTAAATTTTCATCAGTGACCTGCAGGTTGCTAAGAAGGAAGAAAATCTTTCTGCCTTCTTATTTTCTTTGAAAATTGTTTTGAAAGCTGTCACTTTTTAGTGTGTGTCCATAACAGTAAAGCTCAATTCTGCGAAGAAGCAATATCACACAGTACATCTTTCAGAAATGTTTATATCTATTTATCAACCCATTTCCTCCCAGAAGCCTTAAGTGAACACTCTAGTTGCAAAATTTAAGAATACAAATGAGTCTACACTTTTGTATATGCATAGGTACACAAAAAATCCCATTTGTAAACATATGTGCATACATATCCACATGCATAAACGTGCACTTATAGTCTCTTCAAACTCAGCATGTCCTGTGACTCTGTGATTATGTGATATATAATCCCTAATATCACCTATTTAATGCTTTAGCTACTAAAAAACTATCCAGAATTTCAAGACTCATTGTTGAATTAACTGTTTAACTTGCATAAAATAGATTTGAGTTTTGATTTACATAGGTGGACATGGATTGAAATGAGTGATGCTGCAGATATTTATCTCAGAAACTGTCCAAAAATATCAGTTGAAAAGAATAAAACCCTGATGATACAATAAGTGTCTGTGAAGAGAAGTATTAGACAAAGAATTCTGACCACTCATACAGTTCAATTATGAATTCTGATCCTTATAGTTACAGTTTTCACTCTATTAGCTATAAACCACCATTTGTAACCAATTAGATGTTGGAGAGCTATTTGAGACAAATTTTCCTGTCCTTGTGTGTACATAGTCGTTTATTATGGATTTGAAAAATGAGCATATGTGTGCCCTTCAATTATTTCGTCTCAAGAGTATTGCCACTTTCCAAAGCCCCAGGCAGTCAACAGTGTAGCTGCTGTCATACTGGTAGCCAAAAAATTCATATAATTGGATAATGATGAACACCACAGTGCATCATAAAGAAGTTAATCTGGGAGATTTTTTTAAGGTTGTGATTTTACTTTCACTCCTTTGTGTCATGATAATAAAATTTCAAGTGTCCCATCTAAATTAACTGGGAAATGCCTGCTACTGGAGTTGAGGATGGCTGACCATTATTTGTAGGCTTAGTTAATGGTAGACTTTTAAGACTACCTGTTTTGAGTGGTAAACTTTTCCCTGGTGTGTTTTTCCATGACAAAACAAGAAAGGAAAAAATGGGAAAAAATGTCCTTTGTGTATGACCTATTGCTTTTACTATATCAGATTTTTTTCAATCTCATTTGAATTTAGTATTTGGGCCCCAAAGCAGAAGAAATAAACATGTTTGCCTTTTACCTGTTTCTTCAGGAGTACAGTGCTTTTCCAGATTATTCAGAATGAATTGGTGATACAAGTTTGATTTAAATCTCCCTTGCTTCTCAGCAGTGAAAATGTTACTATTTTTATGTGTTTTATCATACCAATTTTATCATTTTAATATGAAAATGGGTCATTCTCCACTAACCCACTGACAAAGCATGACATTTTTGCTATCACTGCTACTTCTGTAGTGCACTTAAATTTGATTTATGAGAACATTTTATACATGTTTGTCCTTAGAAGGCTCCAAGCGATGAGATAAAGAATACTAATGTGAATTTTTTAAAGAAAAAGGAAAAAGAAAAAAACTATACAAATAAAACAACCCAAAGTACTTGAACACTGATTTGAAACAGATTTAATTTCAACAACTGAAATCAGAAATGAAAAAGAAGAGATTGTTTTGAGATATTCTTAAAATTACTGAAACAAATAAGATATGAGGAGTTAAGCACCTATTTGCTTTATATACAGGATAAAGAAAAAATGTGTGAAATCCCCCCAAAATATCATCAAGCAGATTTTTTTATTGACTTGAATTATTAAAATTAACTCCACTCAAATATGGTCAGATCTGGGCTTTTACTGCTGGGTTTTTTTCAAATGAGGCTGTTATAAATGAAAACTTTCCACTGAATGTTCTACACATCTGCATTTCCTCAACTCACTGTTGGTTTCAGATGGTTCAGTTTTTGATTCTTGAAAGCAAGCTAACAGTTGGAAAAAAAAATTTCTTGGTTCCATCTGAGCATTGATCTCTTTAGTATCAAGGCTATTTAGATATGTCCCACTTGGTGTTGAGGGTAGCTAGCTGTTCAAAACCAACCTCTGTCATAGATAAAATTCTGAGTTAATTTAAGGTTGTATTAAATGTTTTCTTTCACTTGTATTAGGTCCTGTGTCTTTGAGGTAGTCTACCTGGAAGTGTGTAAGTAGGTCTTCAGTTGTATCCTTCCACCTTCAAATGCCATGAAACATTTGAGTTATGATGCTTAAATGGTTTTGTCTTTCTCATTTGGAAAACAAGGCACTTCAGAAATCTATACAGTAAAGAACAACTGGAAGTTCCAGTATAAATTTGGAAGCAAATGACTGTGCTGAACTCAGGGGTTTTCTTTCTCTTTTGATTTTTATAGTGTGACTTAGTATTTATAAAGGGTATGATTTAGAACTCCTGAGTCAGTTACAAATTCATAAATGGGGAGGGGTTGTCTTTAAAAATGAATTAAAAGTCTTGCTCTGCTAGTATCTAGTGCTTAGAATATACAGAACTAATTCTTCTGAACAAATGAGTGTCATATAAAATGAAAAATATGCAACATATCTGGGTAGCTTTCAAGATGCTTTATATCAAGCAATAAACAACAACAATCTGTTGCGAAACTGAGGTCTTTGATTAGTCAGAGATCCTGTCTCATCATCCACAGAAGTTCTGATGCTTCCTTCTGAAGAAAGATGTTTCTTTCTGAAGTGCTTGGGATTAGGGTTAGGGTTTAACAAGTATATGATCAATGTCTCCACATAACTGCCTTTCCTCTCAAAAAACCCCTTTGAAAATCATAATCATACAATGTTTATCTTACGATCCACATTCTTTCTTTAGGATTTCCACATTCATTTAAGAAAGATATATTTTTTGCTTCAAGGTATACAATTCTAACATCTGAGGATCAAAGGTTCTACATTGGTTAGTAGAAATACGGGGCCTTTGGTAAGTACCTGGAATTTTTTGAACATTGATAAATACATTGTAGTGATGCAGATATTATGGGTCTTTAGTCTGCAAACATTTACTTCTGCAATGTACCCTTACTCCTGATGCTGGCATACATCAGTTATCTGAAACATGGACTGCTTTGATGAATATGAATATATGCAGGTTGGGGTCAGTTTTCTAAGATGACTTTTATTTTTTTACTTTTATTTTAACACTCTTCATAAGCATTACATGCTCAATGTATCTAAAAGAGACTTTGCAATGGTAAGAGTTAAATACACGCAGGTACCCCCGAAAACCAGGCATTGGAAGGATTTAGGATAATTTATTTTCAAAAGTCGAGAACACTTAAGATATCCGCACAAAGCTGCACCAGGACTAAGAAAGGCAAACTTCCTGTTCTTCTCAGGGCTTTTGTGGTCCCCAGCCCACCTCGCTGCAGGGCCTTCAGACATGTCTGTAAGAACTTATCTTCTCTTGTACCCTGGAGTCAGCTACTCTGGAATGCAGGAGAAGAAAATACCTAAAACTGTTTCTCGGAAAGATGCCTTTTTCCAGGCAGGAAAGCTTCCTTAAGTGAAACACTTTAATCTTCTCGTAGTAAAATCTTCTGGAAGGGACTTCTACAACTTACAGCAATGTACTAAAAATTGTTCACTCTTTGATTAATGATTATCTAGTCTATTTGAATGTAATTTCTGATATTTATGCAGAAAGATGTTTTTGCAAACAGGGATGATTCTCTCATTTTGTTTCTACAAGACTTTTGTCCTCCTGGAAGTTTTCAGTTGTATCTTTAACTTTTTTGGTTGTTCAACAGTAAAAGAAATAGCAGAGAGAAAAAAAATACTCCTGGGAAATTCAGATGTGTTGAGACCAGTGTTCACCTCACTGGTTCTGACAGTTTTGTTATAGCTTTCATCAGCAAAGATTCCTGTTATTGTAATGGAATTCTGGTCATCATACAGGAAAATGTGAAATACATCTGAGCAGAAAACTTACAACGGATATGGAAACGCTGTATTCAAGTCTCTCCATCTCCCCTAGATAATGAATACCCCAAATCACAAGGCTACAGTTTGTTTGGAGGTAAATTTCTCTACCTGGTTGGCTTCAAACAAAAAGACAGACATTTACACACTGGACCAAAGAGTAAAACTAGGGACCATCTTGGAGACTACCAGGCAGACATCACCTAATGTTTGATGCTTGTTTTAATGAATGTTTTAATTATCTGTACAAGGTAGAACTACTCTATCAAGAGAGACTAATCACAGAACCATAGAATCAGAGAATCATAGAATGGCATAGGTTGGGAGGGATTTTAAAGACTGCCTAGTTCCAATTGTGCTGCCACGGGGCAGAGAAGGACTAAGAGAAACTATGTCCAATCAAGGTCCCAGCATGTAACAAATGTTAATTTGCTATGGCATATGTGCGTTTAGATGGTTGCTAGGAGCAACATCAAGCATAATTCTTAATTTGTAGCATTGTTCAGGTCAGGATTCATAATTATTTATGGTATATCAAGCATGTAATTATTTCGATGCATATTCAAATCTGATTACAGTCTATGTTTCAAGTATGCAAGATTTTTTTAATAAAATGCAATTATGCTAATAAATAAAATAATCAGTATGATGCTCACGTTAACATTCAAAGAGCAAACTAATTTTGTTTTTCTCATATTGAATCTCTCTGTTTCTAATAAAAATTGACCTACTTTATCATGTGGGGAAATTTTTGTGACAGTAATCCTCCACCGTTATTCTTCATTTTCCTCTCCTCTCATCAGCTCAGATATGATTGGTGCAGGTGGATTTCTGTTAATAGAAGCCATTCTGCACATTTGCTTTTGCAAAATGCAGTGCTCATGTAATATCTTTCATTATTAGCTCTGGGTGAATAACACAGGAAGAAATACTGTGCACATTGCTTAAATTATTCCTACAATTTTATTGCAACAAAGCTCTTGAATGCCTGAACTATTAGATAAGAATTTAATTTTGATTTCAGACCAAAACCATGTTTCAAAAAACTCAAGCAGATATGTATTAGATATTGGTCAAGTGTTATTAATGTGTCTAAATGTCTCTGTGGCTTTGTGGTTCCTGCTGTTCAGTGGTAGATCTTGGTTGAAGATTTTATATCCTATGGATGTTATAGTTCATCTGGAACAAGAGTAGGGAACTTTGATCTCCATGGCATATGACAGATTGTGTCATTATTGAAAAATAACATAGCTTGAAATAAGCTCCCTAATTCTTCCTCTAAGTTACTTCAGAAAATGAAAGCATATGTCTTTGCCTTTTTTTACTGGTGACCTCATTTCTTTTTGCCTTTTGACCTTCAGCTCTCGTAATAATGGGATCTTAGATGAGCAAAATAATAGCAACTTTTCTCTCTCTCTCTTTTTTTTTTTCATTTATAAGTAGGAACACTGTGAAACAGATTCTATCTTATGAAGCTGAATATTGGTGTGTAATATGGCCATTGTAATACAGAGTTGATTTTTTCACCATGATCCTGAGCTCCGTTTTTAATAGCTCACATGGTTTCAGATAAAAGGTCATAGAGATTACTGGGATTATAACTTTATTAAAACAGCATTTTAAGAGAAGTGAACCACCTCAACACAGATATACATGTGATGAATAAAGCAATGGCCTGAATTCATCTGTGATCTTGCAAAACTACCTGAAATAGTTTTATACCATCACAAGATATACTGTGAAGTCAGTATATTAATATAAATAACAAACTCATACCTGGTTCCTAGAACAACTGATCAAAATATGAGACCCAGAATGGTCAGCTTGAATCATGGCATGACCTGAAATATGAGACATATTTATATAATACTGTTACAGTAAGATTAGGAAATCCCTTCTTCGGTAGCCCTAATGTTTTCATGAAGACTTAATATTTTGTGCATCAAATCACTTTGCCATGTGTCATAATCCTCTGAAAAGAAATCAAACTCTATTCGGCAGCTTTAATATGTAAATGTACTAGTGTAAAAGATCCAGCAGTTATCTTGAAGTTATAATTTAGGAATTGACTTCAAAGGAATAGATGTTCATCTGAATTAGAGACAAAACACAGAAAGCTTACTATGTCCTCACTTCATGATGTATTGAAATGTCATTATTTCCACAAGAAGGATAAAGACAGAAAAGGAGACATCATTTTCTTTGTGGCTGATGATACAGATAACATTGAAAATAACAAAAATCAGCAAAGCAAGCAAATAAATGGTGATATAAAAAGACACAGTATCTCTTTCATGGATTGTAGATTTTTTGGGGGTTTGTTTGTTTGTTTGTTTGTTTTGGGTTTTAAGAGGGGGATTGGTTTGGTTCTTGTTCCTGGTTTTGTGTGTATGTGGTTTTGCTTTGTTTCTTCATTCTTTATACCCCCAAAATCTCACAGCTGATATAATCACCTCTGTACGGCTGACCTAAGTGCTTGCTTCAATTACACTTCCCTTCCTGCATTCTTCAGTTCTGTATCATAGCATGGGCAGGACTGTTGATCTGCTGAAGGATAGAAATGCTCTTCAGGGGGATCTGGACAGACTGGATTAATGACCTGAGGCCGATTCTATGAGTTCAGCAAGATGAATTGCCAGGTCCTGCCCTTGGGTCACAACAACCAGATGCAGCACTACAGGCTAGGGGAAGAGTGGCTGGAAAGCTGCCCAGCGGAAAAGGTGAGTTGCTGGTTGACAGCCAGCTGAACATGAGCCAGCAGTGTGCCTAGGTGGCCAAGAAAGCCAATGGCATTCTGGATTGTATCAGAAGTTGTGTGGCCAGCTGGACTAGGAAAGTGATTGTCCCCCTGTACTTGGCATTGGTGAGGCCACACCTCGAACACGGTGTTCAGTTTTGGGGCCCTCATGACAAGAAAGATATTGAGGTGCTGGAGTGTGCTGAAGCTCTTGAAGGGACTGGAGCACAGGCTGATGATTGGACTCAATGAACTTAGAGTTCTTTTCCTACCTAAAGTGTTCTGTGATTCTACCATCTTCTCTTTTTAATAACCCCGTTGGGAGAAGAGGATTGTGTGAACAATTTCTCCTGCATTTTTGTGGGCCTTGCCTTAACATGGCCAGGCACAGGCAGTAAAAAGAACTGCATAGTCAACATGACTTCAGCCTCTGAGGCTGAAACAAAGAAGAATCTGTCCCAAGATTAAGGTGGAGTCCCAAAAGTTAAACAAATGTCCTCACCTTGTATGAGCACCTACTATAATCCAATTAGAAGCGGTCAATAGGGCATGTTTGCATTGTGAACACTTCCGTGTAACCAATAATGTAGAAGAGAAATCACGTGCCAGGGTGTAGAAGGGGTACATCAAGAGTTTGTTTTTGTGAATAAAGCAGACATTTTGCAGATCATATTGGTTGTGTGTGTTTGTCCCTAGCCCCTCCGTGACACAGCCCTATTTCAGAACTAAGACTCATGAGCACACTATTCTTCAATTATTTTTTTTTTCTCATTATGAAGGTGATGGTATGGTGGTATTTTTGAATAAAAACAATATTTCTGTGGCAGGCCTCACAGAAAAGTCTGTATGCTCAGTTTTTAAAAGCTAAAGAGCTTCCTATATTGTATTTTATTGTTACAGTATCTGTTAATGGTTTGCTTTGTTGGGTTTTATTTCTGGTAAACAAACCTGATTTAGACTTACTGAAAGAAAAAGTAAAGATGAATATAAGACCTAACATCTCTTCTTTCTGTGATATGTTTTGTGGTGTCTAATCAAACACAATTCACCATCAGGTGTTCCCAAAAAGATGGTCTGAAATCCTACAACTTCCAAAATGCTTCTCCTAGTCCCACCCTGCTCAATCCACCCTTCTTGATCCAAGAACCATGGGTCACTCCCAGCTCTGCCTCCCTCAGTCAGTACAAATAGATGAATCTTTCTGAGTATGTATATGCAGACACAGAAAATTGCATCTGAATCCAATAGTTATTATTTGCCATTTGTGCAATAATAAACTAGAGTGTCCATGAGCATTGGCCCGGTGTCTAACAGAAAACTCCATGCTGATGCAAAAGCTGTTATTTATTGCTAAATCAATACAAATTTCCTACATCTTTACTAAATTTGAGGTATTATAAATATCTTTTCATACTGTTATTGAGGGAATTGGAATTAGGTATTACAGTTTAATTGATTCTTTTTGAGCTGGTGAAGCTAAAGGGAATCTTACACAATCACTTTTACAAGAAAGCTTAAGAAGACACTTCATGGTCCTGTGTACGTAGTTATCACTGCCAGATCTATATTTTTTTTCTGTGTTATTTATTTTATTTTAAAATCTAGACAAAATTTACCTTTTTTTGTCCAGAACTTCCATGGGGCTTCCATTTGGGCTTTTATTTTTTTAACAAATTTTTTCAGGATGGAAATGTATCTGTGGAGTGAACAACATATACTTCATGTAACCATTCTTTCTTCATAGGGCTTCATCACATCCTCTTCCTTCCGTGCATGGCACCATTTATCTTGTTAGGGGATGAAAATAGCACCCTGTGAATTACGGGGAACAGTAATAACTGCCAATGAAAACATTATAGAAACAGAACTAAGAAGCAAGACAAAGAATAAAAATACTTTAGATTAGAAACCAAATAGAGCAAATAAAGTAATCAGTGCACAGTTGTAGATGTGGCTTTCAAAAATGCCTAAGAGAATCCAGTACCAGTTTTCACTGAAGAGTGAGTTGCTCAATTTCTACTGACTTACATTTTATCTCTAACTGTCCCACCCTCAAACCTGCTGGAGTGCAGACATCTAATTAATTGTATTCTAGAAATACTTCTCTAAGCACTAGTGGAAGGGCTGTAAAAATAAAGCTTCAGACACTTATAGTAGAAAACTAAAGTAGTAGAGAGTTCCTTCTTTCTTCCTATTCTTTTTAATAATAATAATGTCTCATTCTCCTTTTTGTTGACATGTCCATGTACGAAACCCTGTATCTTAATGGGTTTGTGTTATTCATAAATTTTCTCATACAGCAGTTTTCTTATTTTCAGAAAAAATTTTACAGATATTTGTCAGAGACCAGGTTTGTATCTCACCAGATTGTTTGAGCAATGGATAGAATAAACCATGTTGCATATGTGTGTGTGTTGGGGCAGGGGAGGGAAGGGCTAAGCCTAGGCCTGCAGAGTGGTAAATATGTCTCTCTCCTCTCTTTCTCTCTTTATTCTTTCTTCTTTAATCTCTCTTTCCTTCCTCTTGTGGACAACTCAAACACCTATTGTCTATATTTCATTCAAGTTCTAGGCATTGTATTTAAGTTGTATGGAGTTCATGTTTGCTGGGTGTAACAAAGGTTCCCTTACTATAGCAATGCTTGTTAGTTTCAGTAATCTGTTGTAATGCTTTCAGGAAGTTGCATGTTATTTCTCTGAAACCTTTTTTGCCCAAACACCTATTTTCTCACGAAATTAAAAGAAATCTCTTAGGGAAAAATGTGGAGTTTTTCTCCAAATGTGAACTCAAGGTATCAAAGAATCAAAGACTTTGCAAGGGTTTCTATGGGTGAAATCTCTTGAAGTCTAAATATAAGGTGTACAACTGGTAAAAACATGGAGCTTCTGGACTGGGGTGTAACAATATCCAAAGTTTCTGCAAATAAGTGAAATCTTTAGGTAAATCTCAGGTACTATATTGACAGCAGCTTTTTATTTAAATAAAAAATATTGTGCCACTAAACTGATAAAAAGTTGTATGCAAAATATAAAAGCCAAACGGAATAAATCATCATAAACTTGCAGTCCAATCAAACAGATGTACCAGGATTTGACCATGTGTTCCTTCTTTTTTTCTTTTTAGTGTTACAATTTCACAGCTTTGAATAAGGTCGAACAAGAGAGGTCTTTGGTGCTTAATAACTTGGAAAATCAGTCCTCTCTCTATGTTCCAGGTAGCGTGACGGCACCTAAAAAGGGGAGACCTCATCACAGTCTACAACTTTCTTGTGAGGGGAAGAGTGGGGGTAGACACTGATCTCTTCTCTGTGGTGACCAGTGACAGCACCCAAGGGAATGACCTGAAGTGTCAGGGGAGCTTTAGGTTGGTTATTGGAGAGAGGTTCTTCACCCAGAGGGTGATTGGGCCCTGGAACAGACTCCTCAGGGCAGTGGTCACAGCACCAAGCCTGACAGAGTTCAAGAAGCGGTTGGACAACACTCTCAGGCACATGGTGTGACTCCTGGGGATGGTCCTGAGCAGGGCTAAGAGCTGGCCTCAATGATCCTTATGGGTGTTTTCCAACTCAGTAGATTCTGTAATTCTGTGATTCTGTAATCTAACAAATAAGGTGAACCGGAGAGAAGGTCTATACGGCCTACATAGGTTTACAAAAAATATGGTGCAAAAGGAAATAGTCATCATCATGCAGTTGATTTCTGCATGCAGGTATAAATCTGAAGAAAGTCCATTCCAAGTAACTTGCATTATGCCATTATAAGCAAAAGCTCATCTTTCAGCTCATGGGGGCAGCCTGCTCTAGTGCCTTTAGGGTTTCCTCCTTGAATAATGTCCAATCTTACTGCACTTACTGGCTACTTTGTATATTGCAACACAGAGGAGCAATAGTGGTGCTGATACGTAAGAAACATAAATTTAAATGTATCTTTTTTCTCCTGGCAGAGGTTTAACTCTTCTATGAACATCTTCATAAAAAGCCTCAGATACTGCACCAGTATTGTTAACACAACTGAAACAAACCAATCAAGTTTATTTTAGCTCACAGAAGCAAAAGATAATTTTTTCTCTCCCACACCTCCTTTATCTTGCGCTCACAAAAATCAGATTTAGCAATAACCTAGTTTCCTTTTTCAACACCAGATTCTGAGAGAATAAAAAATATCACTTTCTCATGCTATTTGTGTTTCTAGAAGAGCAAAGCTCTTCAGAGATTTGTTGCTTTAGCTTTTGTATATGTGAACAAGTAGCAAAACCAGACTTCAATATTGTTTAGGTTCCAAACACCAAAACTGGACACCAATAACTTTAGGTTCCTTGGTGAATGTAAAAAGTAATATAAATTATTATATTATTAATTAAATTTTCCATTTTACTTCATTGAAAGTCTGAAACTAGGTCAATGCCTTCTTGATTTATCTATTTATATCCAGAATTTATTGTACAGTTTCTTTTTTTTTTTTTTTGCAAGGGTAGCAGAGAACAAATTTTGAACACACCTGCATTTGTAGTAATACAACTCCGAGGATCTGACAGCTTGAAAAGGCAGCTGTATTTTTTTCATTTAAGGAAGAGAGTGAGGAAATAATTTACAGGAAATAATTTACAGGAGTCAGCAATGGAACAGTTATCAGCTGGCAGATAAAATAGTGATATCCTAAATTCAGTCATAGCCAATATTTTAGATGATAAAAGCTATTTCCTTACTAAAAAGTTCTCAACTGTATAGTTACAAAAGTGGTGTTTCTTTGTTTAGAAATACTAAAATTTGAGAACCTATTAATTGCAAACAAAATATCAAACTTTGATCCATAGACAGAATAAATTCTATAATTACATATTTCTTTATCTGGCCATTCTTAACATAGAAAGTTGGTAAAATAATAAAGAATATACTTTAAAATTATATAAAAATGTAAAGTACTAAATGTTTATCTTAAGCAAAATTGCTTCACATTGTCCTATCAAAATCTACATTTGTGTCTTGCATATTTGGGGTTTTTTTCAAAAAATTAATCAAAACAAAACTCCACCAACCTTTTAAAGGATTTCCCCCCTGTTAAGTTTTTAACTGGCTGTTATTATATGTTATTTAACTATCCATTGAAAGTAGTGAGGACTCCTGCCCCTTCTTGCTAAAAAACAGAAGAATAAGAGTTGTCATGATTTGTGAAGTTGCTTGTATGCATGTATGCATGTTGCAAGTCAAGAGAAGGTAAACTCAAAAATGAAAGCTTATAACTAAAACAAAACTAGTATTAAAACCAGAGAATACTCTAGTTTGTACTCATTACTTCCCTGCATTGTCACCTCAAATATTGTTTCTGTTGCTGTTAAAAGCAGCAGCAAAGGACAGACAATAGCACAGATGCATCATTTTTTTCTCAGATAAGTGGTACTAAGAATATTGGACAGCAAATTCTATTTATCAGAACTTCAGAGAAGGTGGATTCAATGTACTTGCCACAAAAACCACTGAGACATTCAGCCAGAATCTGAAGCCTGGGAGAAATAACATCCCGGCCACACTAACTACCCTCGGTCTTGAAGTGACATCAGTTCTCAACAGTACTTCATACCTGGATTATTGAGAATGTCAAGAACCTTGACTAGATGATGAAGAGCTGATTTTTCACAGAAGCACATTTTCCAAGTCCATAGTTTTAAAATCTAATTTTTCAGACTCTCATTTTCCATTTTTCTCTCTTCTACTGTATTTGGTTTTACCCTAAGCCTACTTTGCCCTAGGGACTTAAAGAGCACAGTTGCCTGTCTCAAACATTGTTAAGACCACAGAAGGAACTAGACATAGGATAAGCTACCACAGCAGGAACTTGAGAGAGATACAAAAGGGAAGAATTTATGGTGCTGATTCCAGGCCTGGCAGAGGTGAGATCTGGTTAGCACATCCTGGTTTAAAGCATCCAGATGAAAATTCCCACTGTGGCAAACAGTGTAAAGAAGCAATTACTCACACAGATATCACAGGTCAAAAAAAGGTCACCCCACGTTATGGGACACATGGCATCTACAACCACCAATGACCACCAGAGGACTATGAATGATCCACAGTGTTGCATCAAATAGTGTAAAACTCCCCCACCCTACTGGGGAGGCATCAGAACACTCCCACATGCACCTGACTGTATATTAACCCATTGAACTCTATGGTTTTTGGACTTCCCTCACCCCTGATGGATCAAGATATCACTTCAACTGATGGACATTGAAGTTGCAGCAAGAAAGTCTTGTCACTGATCCACAGGTCATGTTATCTTTCCTCTCCACTATCTACTCTTATCCTCTGTTTCTCTTTCTTACCTTTGTAGTGAGTTTCTGTGGCTGGGTTTTGCAGGGGGGGGAGGGGGGTGCTTCAGGGATGCCTTCTGTTAGAAGCTGTCAAAAGCTTCCCCTGTCTTGTGCAGCCAATGCCAGCCGGCTCCAGGATGGACTTCCTGCTGCTGGCAGAGGCCAAGCCAATGAGGAGTGACAGTAGCACCTCTGTGATAACATATTCAAGAACAGAAGATTGTTGCACAGAAGGAATTCCAGCCAGGGAAGAGCAGAGTGAGAAGATGGGAGCAACAAGGTAGACACCAAGGTCAGTGCAGAAGGAGGGGGAGGAGTGCTGCAGGCACCAGATCTGAGGCCCTGCAGCCCGTGGTGCAGACCAGGGTGGGGCAGCTGTGCCCCTGCAGCCCATGGAGGAGCATTGGGGTGCAGAGACCCACTTGCAGCACATGGAGGAGCCCATGCTGGAGCAGGTGGATGTGTGAAGGAGGCTGTGACCTCGTGGGAGCCCCAAGACGGAGCAGGGTCCTGCTGGGGACCTACAGCTCGTGGATAGGGAAGCCCAGGCTGGAGCAGGTTTTTCCCAGGCAGGATTTGTGGCCCCTGTGGGGGACCCATGCCAGTACAGCTCATTGGTGAAGGACTGACCCCATGGAGGAGTGACCCACGGGAGAGCAGTTTGAGAAGAGCTGCTGCGTGAGGGATGGACTCAGGCTGGGACGGTCCATCAAGGACTGTCTCCCATGAGAGGGACCCCACAGGAGCAGAAGAAGGATTCCTCTCTCTGAGCAGCGTCAGAAACAACTGACCTTAACCCCCATTCCCCACAGAAGGGAGGAGAGGTGGGGGGAAGGTGTTTTTAAGACTGTTCTATTTCTTACTCTTTGGCTCTTATCCTGTTAGTAATAAATTTAAGTAATATCCCTGCTTTGAGTCTGTTTTGCCCATGAAGGTAATCAGTAAGTGACCTCTCCCAGCTCTTATCTCAGCTCATGAATCCTCAACTTGTTTTTTTCCTCTCTCTCCTCTCTCCAGTTGCAGAGAGAGAGTGAGAGAGTGGCTTTAGTGCACACCTGGCATCCAGCCAAGGTCAACCCACTACAACCTTGTATATTTTCTTAAGTAACATTTTTAAACTTTTATATCATTATGGTTCTATAGACAATAACAAAAACAACTACATACCTCCTTTGCATTAGAACCAAATTGTTCTAAAATAAAGCTGCCATTTATGTACATATTTATAAGCACCTGTCATTCAGTGTCATTTAAATCTAATCTGCCTCAAGTCATCTATTAACAAAAACCTCAGTTCCCCTGCCTCAGGGAAGGGTCATAACACCCCTTCTCCTTTTAGTTTAGGTCAACCTATCCTTTGTCCTGAAGTGAGCTTATGACTTCATCGTATCTTTATAATTTTCATTTGCTTTTCCTGATGATTTCTTTAATATTTTTTTAAATATTTTATATGAATATGTTTGGAGTCTATTGTTGTTTGCTTGTTGCTATCTACCCTTCCTTGATCACTATGCCTGTCCAACTTTTTTTTTTCTGGATAAGTCTGAATTTTAGGGTATGTTTCCTCCATATCTTTTATTTGAAGCAGCAATGATTCACACTGTAAGATACTACATTTCAACTCCAAGTCATCAATTATCACTATTTGATAAAAGCCAGTTGGCTTTTCTCATTCCCTGTGCTCTATTATCTCGAAATTTCCAATATTCACTCATCATTTCTTTTGCTGTCTTTTGAGAATGCATTTTATCTTAAAATTTAGTACTTTTTTTCTAATAAAAATGCTACTACCATTTTTCTCTTCCACTTTTACTTTGTGAAATTCTGACTTTTTTCAGAGAAAAGAAAAAACAGCGCCAACCAACCAAACAAACAAAACCCCACCCTTATTTATTTGCTATAACATCTCTTGCTTTGGGACTTAAACACTCTTCTGACTTCATCTTCCATAAACTTTCCTCCAGGCTTTTTTTCCAAAAAAAACTTACCTTACATAGTCTTCCCCAAATATCGCAAGTAATTCCCTCTTTATATTAGCAGATGTATTTACTGTGCACAAGAAAAGCAATGTTTCACATATTTCTTGCTCGTGTCTGGCCAGATTTTGTTGCCTTGTCTCAACAGTTAACAAGTAGTCAGGTGGATACTGACCATGTCCCCCACAGCATCACACAGGGTCTGTGTTTGTTTACTGAAAATACATCTTATTCTTTCCACACAGTGCTATATATTCCTTTCCCCAGAAGCCAGACAGACTTTACCCCTGCACAAGTTTCCTTATTAGAAAACTGAGACTTAATGAAAAGGCCACAGAGAGTCATGGAGTCTTTTTCATTGGTTTGTGATTGTGAGCCCTCTGGATCTAGACAATGGCCAAGAAGGGTTGCGAGTGGCACAGCTAGCTGCATCAAGTCAGATCTTAAAGTACTTAACAAAACTGTGACAATAAATATTTTTTCTACAGTTCTTAAGTGAAAAAGCAGACTAAAATTGTGTACAGAGTGAAAGTTTTATAACTAAATTGGTAATTAACTGGTGGTTTTTAAGGGATAGACAGTTATAACTGGAACCTTTCACTCTTGCTACTTTGAATTTGGTAACCATGACAAGAACTTTCTTCTGTTGTGATAAATGGGTGACAGCCTTAGGTCAGTGCTTTACTCTAAAACTCAAAAGTTGAAAGCAGATTCAGTGATGCTTTAAACTGGAATAGGTAGAGAGGCCAACCTCCAGGCATGCAACTTTGGCTCATTCTAAATGGAAAGAAGTCGATAACCGAAGAAAAATGACTCATGATCTGTAGAACTCTGAGAAAGAAATTCAGATCATTCACAGTTTTTTCACATCATCAACAGCTTCCAGACAGTGTTGCAGAAGATGTCTTTGGAATTGACTGGCTGTTAATTATTTATGATACTATTTCTACTATAGAAACTCTTTGGTTTATAATGTGCTGTTTATTTTCTGTAAAATGGATGTGAATTTTCCACCTGATCAAAAATTATTCATGATCACAACCTGTGGATCAGATCCTGTTGCACTACTGAAAACAAACACAAAGAAAACTACAGCTTCTTCCTCTCCACGCCCCATCCCACCCCCCCCCAAAAAAAAAAAAAAAAGAGTAGAATAAGAATCTGAATATTATAGACTTTTGGAAATTCAGGTGTAATGTAATACTGTTTTGTTCTATTTAAACCAGTTTAACTGTTTTCCCAGCACAATGGAATGAGAGCTACAATAATGAAAGGGACCTAAACGCTCTGGGTAAAGAAAGAAAATTGACTACAAAAGGTTTTAGTTTGGATTTAAGTAAATATTTAATATATAAGTAAATATTCTGATCTTCCCCTCTGATTTATGTAACAGAATGGTGTTGGAGTACACATATTACACCTACTGGTGTTGAAACTAAAACATGTGGTAGAAGTGCATGCTGTGCACTAGCTGATGTTAGCATATTCAACCCATGAGATGAGACTAGACCTGTCCTGAAATGAATCACATCATCCTAAACCCATATGAAGTAGACAACAACTCATCAGAATCACCTGGTTTCCTGCACAGGCTTAACTGTGTTGCACCTCACTATGAAATACTGTAGCTAAACCACTAGCAGTTGTCTTTTATTTGTAGAAGAAAACAGGCAATTAATTCATAGCTCAGCGACACACTGTGAAGATAAGACCATTGGAATTTGTAGAGCTACTCAGATGGGGAGGTAATGAGGTCCTCATAGGTGCTGTGCTGCAACTTTATGTGCAGAAACATACACTGATGCCTTTCTCTCACTTGGACAGTGTCTTGGGCTTATAACTCTTTTGAGGCCAAGTTCCGAGTCACTGCTGCAGAGTACTGGCTGCTTTCTGCAGTTTTTCTTCACTTCCAATTTTCATACATTGTGAAATGATTACACTGAATTTCAGAAATCAGGAAATCCAAAGATGGAGAAATCATACTGGTTTTATGAGACAGGACCTTTGGGTGTCAAGAAAAGTAGACCTTTTCCTGGGGACTAGGATGAAGTGGAATAAAGTAATACCCTTTGTTTAAAGTCTCTGAGATGTTTGTTTTCAAGGCCATCAAGAATGAGCTTGATTGTTTAACATATTTAAGAGACACACTATCTCTCAACTGTTTTGTCTTTCTGTTTTTAACTTCCTGTTAGTCAAATAACAATTTAATAAAATATATTACTCAGTACAAGCACTCACAAGAAGTGTGGTCTCAGTAGAATGTTAACCCTAGGCCACAGTGGTAAAGAAATAATTCCAGATATATTCAAATTTGTCAGAATTTGCAGAGGGGACAAAATTAAATTCTAAAAGACAAAATGAAAGCCACAGGTAACACACAAATACTTGGAACTTCTAATGAAGTGCTACAATTGCTTTCAGTGTTTCATCAAAAGCTAATATGGGTTTGTTTTGTGATATAAATGATCTTGCTATAGATAGAAGTAAGAGAAGAAGAGAAGAGAAGAAGGTTTTGAGAATTTATTATGTTTAATAGGATTCTACAAAAGTCAGAGGGGATGAGATTTGGAACAGATAAATATTTTGTTGCTAACCTCTTAGAGCTTTAACAAGCATTAACCTATGTATTGGGCTAAAATGTGTGTAGAGGAGTCAGAAGTGCTTTTTACAGAGTATCTTCAAATATAATATTGCATCAGTGCTTAAATTTTCATCAGACTTTAGATCTTCATCCTCATTCTTTTTTCTTTCTTCCCTGAGGCACTGCAGTGGGAAAAAATACCCTGAGACCACAAAGCCACTTCACTGTTCTCTTCTTTCTATTTCTCTTCTCTCTTGAAAATACTAAAAAGCTCAGAAATGAACATGATAGAGTGTAGCTTTAACTTCCCCCAAAACAATAACCATATGAAGTGACAGTTACTGTATTTAAATATTCAGTCTTATTGTTAGTGTTTTATCCATTAAAGCCCTTCTATCTCCAAGAATGCAACCCTGGTATCAAAGGAATGAAAGGACCCATTTTTAATATAACTTTCCTGTATTTGTTTCATAGTTGCATTTTTTCAAAATTCCTCTCTACACCTCTCTTGACCTGTAGGAGCAGCTGTTCTTTCTGACATCAGTTATTCTCTCAGATATGCCTAAAACTGTATGCACCTCAACACAAATCCCTCGTTGAGGTGTCTTCATTATTGATGGTGAAACTTACATTGAGGTCACTGACTGTTTCATGTCAAGACATGATGAAATCACCCTTGAAGAAACAGGTTGATGGGCTAGTAATATAGCTGTGATAATACAGGGCTCAGAATACATTGCAGAATATGAACGTGGGTGTTGCCTGTGTGGATCACCTGGCTGCTACGCTACCAATATCCTGACGTAAGGAGTAAGTAGCGGGCTTGTATTGTTTGCTCATATTGCAGGCACTTTAGTATAGGTGCACCAAAAATCATGCTCCAAATGGTACTTTCTAATTTAAGGTATATTTTCATATAGCAAAATATGATCTAGAAATACAGAGTGGTCTTGTAGCTGCCTAAAGAAAATAGTCACACGAAAATCAGGCAGAGAGTAAATTGGCCTATTTCACTGATTGCTGATTTGCAGTCTAAAGATTAAAAAAGACAAGGTAAAATGAGAAGCAGGGAATTATGAGAGATTTCTTGGCAAGAAAATGTACTGAAGGGAGGTTCCATTGTGGTAAATTCATGGAAACACTCCTCATATAAAGATTTGACTACTGATTTCAAAATAATGAAAGCTTACCCAAGAGGAATGCACCAAGTTAAGCATCAAGCAACACTGGGAAATATATACAGTGAAAAACCAGTCGCTTTGATATCTCTTTTTTGCTCGTCTTCCTTCCCCTCTCCCTCCCCCGCAGTTCCTTCATGTCAATGGATTTGTTCTTGCTATAGTCATCTACAAAATGATTATGGATTTACTCCTTGGTAGGTAAAAGCACCTTGATAAAGACTTCCTGAAGAACTTTTCCAACAGCATTCCTTATTTGGTTCCCATATACCCACTGAAACATTTACAAGAATAACTCTGTTAAATTTTGTCTGATACGTTGTTTGATTAGATAAAAACTTCTTAAATATTGCTCTAAAGGTGTTTTTTGGGAAATATAAAAATGTTGCTACAGTTGTTCAGGGTATTTTCAGGCAAATAGCACTAATACAGTATTATTACCTCAAAGTAATAATCTAAATAGGGACAAAGAAAGCAAACAAACAAAGAAAAACTTCCTCTAAATAAAGAATGTAATTTAATAAACTGAATAAACATTGAAAACAAAGTTTATGTATACTTATCTATTAAATTTCCATTTTTGGAACAATCTTGGTGAAAAACTTGTTAGTTTATACACTATTCAGTAGAAAAAAAAGAACAAGAAAACAAACCAACTAAACCAAACCAAAATGAAGAAGAGTTAGATTACTTCATTAATTTTTCAAAAGAGATTTTGAAATTAAATTTGAATTTTTTTTTTTTAAAAGGGATCAGTACTGATAGAGCCTATTTCGACTGTGCAAAAAGCTAATATATTTTATTGTTTCTTTCCTGTTCTTAGAACACAGTCTGTAAAACTCAGATCCTCTGTGATTCTTTGTTAGAAATATGTTCTTTGGATCAAATAAATTAGATTTATTTTAACATGAAACATACATTTTAGTATAAACTTTCTTGTGGTGATAGTACTTATATCAGAAGGGCAGCTTGCAACAGAAACTAAAAATAGTGTCTGTTATAACAATTCAATTTCAACACATTTTCCAGATCTTATAGTTAATATATTGGATTACAGGAAATTACAGTAGTAGTTTCTTTACCTCAGTTTTACAGCAAACTTGGCATATCATTCTGTACCAAAGGAAAATAAATCATCTATCTCAGTGAGAGCTAAACCAGATTTGACAGGACACTGACCTTTTGAGAACAGTTTCCAAAGAAAAATACGTGGTTTTGTTTGGTTGTTTGTTTTTTTTTAAGGGGTGGAATGTTTATTTTTAACTGGACTTTAAAAAGGACAAAGATGCAGATTAAGATAGGCATTACTCACTTTCTCAACATACACAAGCATGTCTATGTCTTTCAAATAGAGCTGAATCTTAAAAGAACAACTTTTGAATATATAGTTGTAGTGGTTTGAACCTTGTTTTCCCCAGAGGCTAAGAGAAGTGGTAGACCCCAAGGGGTGGAAACCCCTGGAAGTTTTGAAGTTCTGCCCAATGGGCGCTCCTGCAGAAATGTAAACATACCACAACCAGACCGGAAAAGAAGAGTTGTAGTTTTTGGTTGTAGGAGAGGTGGCCATGTTGTAGAGCCACGAGGTAGGGGCTCTGAGCCCCTTGGGGCCTCTGGCCCCCTCCCAGCCCCTGGCTGGGGGCTGCAGGGACCTGGAACAGCATAAAGCTGGGCTAGGTGCCTGTAGTTATGCCGGGAGATGTTTTCTCCATGGGCACAGAGCAGCAGCCGACACTGACCAGAGAAACGGTGGCAGAGAGCCAGAGATAAGGACCTGAACTGAAGGGGCAGCAGAAGCAACATGCAGCACTGCAGAGGAGACTCCTGGAAGGAGAGTCGAGGAAAGGAGAGCCAGCAGCTGAGAGCTACAGAGTTCTTGGGGGTAAGACTGTACCACACTCCCCCAAAACTCCCTTGAGACCCCTCTTGGAGAAGAGGGACATGGACTCCTATTTTGGAGAGCAGTTTTAGACATGCAGCACTAGAGAGAGAGAGGAGCTGAGAAGCTCAGAGCCTCCCGGAGCTGGACCAGGACGGCCAGATGGAATGCGGGGGGAGTTGACCTTGGCTCTTCCCCCCCCTTGCACTGCTGCCACGGTGGCAGCCTGAGAGACAGGGCACAGAGGCCCTGCAAGAGATACCAGACCGTCACGAAGACTCCCCTGTGTCTTCGTGATATGACGTGGTGAAACGACCTTGTCTGGGGTCACGAAGCCCACGGAAGACCCCTCGGTTGTGAGGCGATGGGGCCGAGGGAGCTTGAATACCTCCCTCGTGGACGCTGGCAGAAAGCCAGCTATCAGCTGCTGCATGAGATGAGAAGAAACCTGCTGCCTTAGAAGATGCTGCTGTTCAGAGACTGGAAGGGATCTGTCCTTCTTTCCCTCCTGGACTTTTATTTGGAGGGGAGAAGAGATCTGATCCATTGTAAATACTATATGTCATGGTAGAGATAGTTATGATCATGTGTATAATGTGATGTTATATTTATTTGTACAGTCATTGTAATATATTCCCTTTTCCCCACTTTGAGTCTGGTGTGTTTTGTCTGGAAAAACCCATCTCACATTAGGTTGAGATGTGGGAGGGGGAATGGAGCTAGGGAATTGGATTTTGGGACTATCTCAAACCATGACAATAGTCTATCAAACCATAACTTTATCCTTGTCTAAAGGAAAGGAAAAATTATCACCAGTTGTGGCCTAAGGTTTAGAAAGAAACACCATTTAAATTTACTGCAAAGCAGTTGTAATCACTCACTGATGCTTGCCAAGGTGCTTCTGTGTAGTTTCTTTTCTTCAACTCAGTATTTTGAGGATAGTGAAGAAATGGCAATATTTCCAAAGCATCATCTAAAAATAGAAGGAAATAGGAATATACTGCCAGTATGCTGTGCCAGTCCATGATCCTTTCCTTCATGATTCATTTCTTTGTGGGTAAGAAGAGATCATGATGAGTAGGATTGACAATAAGAGAAGGGTTTCACAAAAAAGCTGTGGTGAGAGGATAGGTATGGATGTGGCTAAATGACATCACAGTCACTGGGGATGAAAACACAGGTTCAGTATAAGGGACCTTGTTTAATAGAAATGCTGCCATACTGTCTTCTGCTTTATGTCAAGGGTTGAAGGTCTGGTAGAGAAGGCACTGGAAGAGGCACCACAAACATATCTCCTCAGCAGACACCAGAATGACTACAGGAACATCTCTGGTATATTTTTATAATCTTCATATGACTTACATAGTCATACCATAGTCTATCTCAGTCTGGATGTTCCTTGAAACAATGATAAGTCATGCAGAAACCTAAGCCATAAGTGAAGAAAGAAAGTCTTCAGACACTGTAGGAGGAAGAAAATTAATTTCAGGATTGTTTAAAAGTACTTGTTTCTGAGGAGAGTCTGCTAAAACATCCCTAGAAGGTGTTTTGATTGTGTAATTTTGCCTGTTCATTAAAATTCAGACTCAGTTCCTCATCTGATTCACACACAAACAGTGAATAACTGCCAGGAAGAGGGTTGTCCCCATAAACCATCATTGCTATGAAGAGAACACCTGCAAAATAATTTCCATAAAATTATCTAAAGTACAGCAAATCCTTTGCACTATAGGAGGACACTTCACTCTAGCACTCTGCTACTAACCTGTTATTGGCAGTAGAAACTACCCTGCTGTTACTATATTATTATTTCTAATTTTGCTTAGACATGATGGTGTTGTCAGCTTTGAAGTTTACTGAGAATCTGGAGATTTATGCTGTCATGCTGCAATTCAGGAAGCAATCAAACAAGCATAGAAAAAAATAGGTACCAGAAATTAACAGTGTTTCAAAGCTGAAGGTTGAAACTTGGAAACTCTTGTTCTATTATCCCTCTGCAAATGGATTATGAGAAATTGTAGTAGGAAGATGCAAGATTTTGTATGTATGGCTATGTGGAAAAAGGGTATATTTTTTTAATCTAAAGGTTAGACATTTTTTGTTGGAAGAGTGTTAAAATCTTTTAAAAATGATTCAATAACAATTTGATTTTCCTCAAACAAGCTAAGTAGCAGACAACTTTTACTGAAAATAATAGGGTTCTTAACAGAAGAATGTTAACATAAGAGCATTAAGATGTTGGCTGGAAAGTGGTCCAGCAGAAAAGGACTTGGGGGTGCTTGTAGGATCTCAAAATCAAATACCTGCAGAAAGGAGTCTGAATGGTCTCAGTAAAAGGCCTTGGGCTACAAAAGCTGGGGTAAAAAACCTTGAGGACCAAACAAGACATCACTGCTTTGGAATGTCCTGCTCAGACCCAGAGAGATTGTACTCTGATTTTATCAAGCCTCTGCATAAAATCCATTGTTATTTTCTCTCTCCCTGTGTATCCTGTGTATTCTGTAAACTTAAATATCCTTCCCCATGTAAATCCCCAAAAGTGTAATCCTAAAATAAGTGTTTTTTCCCCATGATGTACGTGCTAAACCCAAAAGGTGTAACTTGGGTTTTTCCCTTTCGTCATCCTTGTAAACCCCCCTGTTCCTAATAGCTCAGCCCCCCATGAATATGTAGACCCCAGACCCTTAAAATGTCAGCCTGTATGTCCAATAAACCATTCCAGTTTTTGCCCCCATAGCTGGGATCGTGTTAGTTTCATTGACTCCCACAGGTGCTGGTAAGCAGCTGTCTAGGTACGAGCCAAGAGTGTGGCATGAGCCAAGTGGCCAAGACAGCTAAGAAGGGCAATGGCATCCTGGCATGCACTAAAAACAGTATTGCCAACAGGACCAGGGAAGTGATTGTCCCTCCGTACTTGGTCCTGGTGAGGCCCTACCTTGAGTCCTTTGTCTGGTTCTGGGCCCCTCAAGTCAGGAAGGACATTGAGGTGCTGGAGTGAGTCCAGAGAAGGGCAATGGAGCTGGTGAAGTGTAAGAGTAATTCATATAAGGAACAGCTGAGGGATCTGGGATTGTTTAACCTGAAGAAAAGGAGGCTAGGAGAGAACTTATCATTCTCTTACAACCACCTGAAAGGAGGTCGTAGCCAGGTGGAGGTCAGTCTCTTCTCCCAGGGAACTAGTGGCAGAGAGGACAGAGCTTCAAGCTTGTGCCTGGGGAGGTTCAGGCTGGACATCAGAAAGAATTTCTTCATGGAAAAGGTTGTTAAACATTGCAATGGACTACCCAGAGAGGTGATAGGGTCACCATCCCTGAAGGTGTTCAATAAACAACAGGACGTTGCACTAAGTGCCATGGTCTAGTTGACAAGTGATGATTCTTCAGAAGTTGGATTTCATGATTTTGGAGGTCTTTTCAAACCTGTATGATTCTGTGATATGTTTGAATTATAATACTTTATAATATCAATGTAGCCCTTTCTTGTCCATATTAGATGGACTTTTTTCCTCTGTTTATTTTTTACTGACCATTTCTATTTTCTGTTCAGATATCCGACCGAGCCAATCTTTTAATGTGATCAAACCCAACCTACAACTCATCTTCATTACCCTCAAACAGGTAAGACTGAGGCCCACTACAATGGCAACTGTCATCACATTTCATCCTTGTTTTGCTTCACATATAGAGATTTGTCCTCATATTGTTATTAATATTCTCCAGGGAAGTTTGTGGCAGTATAGCTTAAAGAAGTGTTTTCTCATTAAGTCTGAAACATGCTGCATCCAGTAAACAAGCATGTCTTTATCTGTCTATAGTTTTGTTTCAAATTATTGACATCTTTCTTCCCCACTGCCCAAGAGGCTTTAGTCACTGAAAGCCATCAGTTGTTTCTTTAGGAAGTTCCAACAATATATGGCAAATGAAATGTCAAAAATCTGGACAATTTATATATATACATACATATATTTCATATTTGAAATACATTTAAAATATAACATAGATTATAATGTAGGATATGAACAAGAATATTTTTAAATAAAATTTATACTATTTTTTCCTTTCTGTTATTCAAAATACTTTCGGGTGTAAAAGTATTCCATCCATTGTGGGTAATAAAACTGAAATACAATAATCCCAGTATATCTGTAAGAAGGAAGATAGGAATATTAGTGGGATGTTCTCCTTCAGGAACCACTTCTTTGCTTTTCTGACTCCCTGTACCAGGAGTCAGTTTTGGTTTGTGTCTGTGCCTGAACCTAGACCTTTGCTGAGCACAATACTAACATGCCCCAAGAGATCTACACAAGCCAGTGAAGCAGGTTTTCCAGTCCCAGATCCAATTGTGGCCATGCCAAACTGAAGCTGATTCCAGAAGACTGTCACCCCATGGAGGGGATGGCACAATTCACCCATTGGGAGCTACATCTCTGCAGGTATCCAGCTTATAATTCCCTCGAACACCATACGCAGAAACAGCGAGCAGAAGACGTCCCTGAAGTAGTTGAGGTACATTTTTGGTCTTCTAAACGAGCCTTTACAGCACAGTTAATTCACTGGTGGCAACTGGAGATGACGACCCTGTTATTTGTAAGAATTAATATCAGGTCCACAAACAGAAGACTTGCACTTTAAAAAATGACTTCTCTCATTTATAGCTCATTGTGCTATATGGTGAATGGAAAGCTAACTTAGAAACAAAGTTACAGTGTCCTTGTTACTTCCAGAATACCCCAAACAAATATTGCAGAAGCAAAACGTATGTCGTGATCTGTCAAGAAACAAACCAATACTAGAAACTTAGGGCAGTCAAAATCAATGTATTTTACATCTAAAAGCAAACAGTTGTCAGAAAAATAATTGCTATAAAAGCATTTAATAGTACATTTTACTGAGCTAGTTATATAAACTTTAAAGCATAGACATAAAGGTCACTGTTCTTAAATCTATTGCACACTTTACTAAGCAGTATGAAGTACTTTCAAAGTAGCTAAGTTTGTGAAATTTGTTCTTATCAATGTCTTTTCAAGGAGTACATATGTAAGCAGTACTCATTAAAAGAAAATATTTCTTCTACAACTTTATTGTTACAACTGCTTCATTATGGCATGCATCTGTTTAGTGTATCAATCAAAGAACCACCCTTGTTATAGCAACTTTCAAATATGTTTAAAAAAGCAAACCACATTTCATTATGGAGATTAATATTCACATTTCTATGAGCACTGATGGTCAAATGGGTCTATGATGACCATATTTCTCTATGGAAGAAAAGCAAAGGAAGTTTTAAAAAAGCTGCGTTATCAATATTTAGCTGAAGGAATCCATGACAACAGATGATATACTATTTATGTGTCATTTATAATTAGTTCATCCTTGGAGCAAGGGTGTTATATGACCTACATAGAATAAGCTTTTGAAGGTTGGCAATGATAAAAAAAGTACTCAAAAGCACCTCCCTGACTCAATAGTATGTTTCTACTAAATATTCAATAGGACAGTCTTCTAAATTATTATACTGCTTTCAAAAACCTTTAAAAACCTTGGTGGTCTTGCGTTTACAAAGGAATACATTAAAAAGACAAAGAAATCTTATTGACCTCTAATTTCATATGCAGTTTTTGTACAATGGTGCTGATACCGGTGAGAAATGCAGGATTGATTTTCATAAATGATAAATTTACTCTAAAATTAAATTCACATCATGCATTGATATTTATAATGACAAATATTTGACTTCTGTTTGCTCTAATAAGGTTGATTTAGCCCATATAATAGGCTATTGATAACTATGTGATTGGCAAGATTTCTCCAAGATTATCTCAATCATTTGTTTCAGGTTGTACATAGAAGACTGATGAGCTTCTGGTCCTTTATTTGCAAACCTGAAATGCAGAACATCAGGGCCAGGTAACATTTAAGGTAGAACTTTACAGAACAGTATAGCAGTAAATACTGAAAATGAAGGCTTGAGATTTCAACTGATCTCTAGGAAACTAACCTAAATAATACCATAAAGTCCAGAGACTTAAAAAATTACACCCAGATAATGAAACAATTTGGAGTTAATGGAACACTATAAGAGAAGTATGCCAGTGATCCAAGATAACTTCTGTATCCTTTGGTGTAATTTACAGGCTATCTTTCTGTAATCTGAGGACCTGTTGGGAGGAATGGGTGAAAAGGTGGAAGCTGATGAGAAGAACTGTAAATCATTCAAGAGACCTTGCGGCTGGGAATAACGTTTGGTAAGCCTAGATGAAGAGTAGGCCAGTGATCCTCTAGCATGTACAGAGTTTAACAGTACTGCATCTCCATCTGTGTGCCTCTGCTTGGTGTTGCTTTGATCCCCTGATTAGCGAGGTAATGGAAATAAACTTACTCTGTGTTCCAGTCATGAGTTTGTGGTTGTCCTGGCTGCCTTCCTGTGTCAACCGTCACGGTTCTATGACGAAACAACCACCTGGATGGATGACAAGAGAGCAGTGGATACTGCCTACCTTGACTTCAGCAAGGTTTTCAACAGTCTCCCATGCCATCCTCATAGGCAAACAGGAAATATGGACTGGATGAATGGACAGTGAGGCGGATTGAGAACTGGTTGAATGGCACATCCCAGAGTGCCATAATCAGCGGCACAGGCTCTAGTTGGAGGCTTGTCTCTAGTGGTGTTTTCCAAGGTACAATACTGGGCCCACATTTTTTAACTTATTCATCAATGACTTGGATGAAGGGGCAGATGCCTCCTCAGCAAGTTCACTGACGACACAAAGCTGGGAGGAGCAGCCAATACCCTAGTGCTGTTTAGTCTTTCAGAAGGACTTCAGCAGTTTGGAGAGATGGGCAAAGAACAGTCTGAAATTCAACAAACGCAATACACGGTCTGGCACCTGGGGAGGAATAACCTCATGCACAGCCTGGGGGCCAACCTGACAGAAAGCAGCTCTGTGGAGAAGGACCTGATCCTGGTGGACAACAATTTGTCCATGGGCCAGCTGTGTGCCCCTGTGGCCAAGAAGGCCAGTGGTATCCTGGGGTATCAAGAAGAGCAGTGCCTTAGAAGCATTAGGAAGGTGCACTAGAAAGAACACTGCAGGTTGAGGGAGCTGGTTCTGCCCCTCTGCTCAGCCCTGGTGAGGCACATCTGGAGTGCTGTGTCCAATTCTGGGCTCCCCAGCACAAGAGAGACATGGAGCTCCTGAAGCAAGCCCAGCAGAATGTAACACAGACGATTAGGGGACTGGAGCACTTCACTCAGGAAGAAAGGCTGAGGAAGCTGGGCCTGTTTAGCTTAGAGAAGAGATGACTGAGAGGAGACTACATCAACGTACATAAGTATCTGAATGAAGGGTGCCAAGAGGATGGAGCCAGTCTTTTGGTGGTACCAAGCAATAGGACGAGAGGCAATGGCCAGAAGCCAACGTACAGGACGTTCCACCTGGATATGAGAAAGAACTTTAGTGTGTGGGTGACCCCACATTGGAACGGAGAGGTTGTGGAGTCATCCTCACTGGAGATATTCAAGAACTGTCTAGAATATATCTGTGCACTAGGATGACCCTGCTTGAGCAGGAAGCTGGACCAGATGGCCTACTGCGGTCCCTTCCTACTGTACCTGTTCTGTGATTCTGTCATTTTTTTAATTATGTCTTCTGTCATTCTGTCCTTCTGCCATTCTTTGACTGTCTGAATGAAACTGAATTGCTGTCTTCATTTTCTTCCTTAGCATTTGGATGTCCTGAATTCTGAGACTCCATTTAATACTTGCAGTGATATTGTTTTAAATTGTAGTAGTATCTGAAACTGCTTTTCTAACCTTTCTTGAATGCAGCAAGAAGGGAAAACCAAGTCAATAGCTTCCAGCTCCCTCTAAATTACAGGTAAAATTACATGAAGCCTCCTTCAAAGGTATAGGAAATGTTGAATGGAGAAGACACATTTCTATAAACACAGAGGGGAACATGAGCTCCTTAACAGTTAATGTTAGTGACTGGTACAAATTACATTAAAATTGAAGACATGTCATATAAGTTCTTTTGTGACACAAAATTTTATTAATAATTAAAAATTTACAAAGCTCATCTATTTTATGTTTTAATTTGTGGTCAAAGGAGGCAGTAACTTCTTGAGAGAATATGGCTCATGCACTAGAGGGTGACATTATCTAATTGTGATCCTTCTACAGCTGATACACCAAGTTTAATTGCAAAAGAGCAGTAGTGAAGGTAATATTGTGCCTTTGACAGTAGCAGTTCAAGGCATAGTACAAACCCAGATGCCTGTTTTGACCCTGCTGTCTGGTATATTTAATGGAACCTGTGATGGAGAGTCTCACTTTTTTAGGTGGCTGTCCCTTAAATTTATTGAAGCCTATGCTCAGACACAGTTCTCACATATGACTGAGTCTTGCAAAATTATACCAAGAAACTAGAATTTAACTTTTTAACTTTATCAATCCATACTGCCATAAGTAGTTTACATAAGGCCCTAATTCAGACAACCATGTAAAAGTATTACCCAGCATTTTTGTAGTCTTAGATTGGCAAATATCCCTATTAAAACACTGTGGGTAATGTGGGTTTTGTGAGGACTGTTCAGCTGATGAGATTTAAAGCTTCAGAGCAAGTATGCTAAGTTAGGGGGAATTTTTATTTTTCTCAACTCAGTATCTCTGCACCTACAGACACATAGAAGTGAGCTCCTGTACTACTGTGAAAGAGAAAGATATGAAGTAGTTATGAATGAGTTGGGAATAAGATCACTGAGGAAAATTAACAGAAAGCCGTCTACAGGCACAGTGTGCCAGGCACTGAAGGCTTCTCATGCCACTGAGAAGCAGAGCAAGGAGGCACATGAGCAGTTTGCAATGCGGTTGTAACCAGGACTTAAGGGAAAGTAGCAAAGGCTGATCAAGAGCCCTGTACCCAGGGGCACAAGTAACAGAAAAGGGGAAGAGTACTGTCAGGATATCTTCACTGCAGAATGAGCTTTCACTTCACTAATTCTGGTTTGCCTCCAGAGGGCTGAGCTCAATTTTCCTAGCTTGAACAAATAACACGGCGTACTTGTAGGGATTAATGTTATCTATTGCATGCATTGTAATAAAAGCCCCACTGGGCAGTTACATATCAAATTACAAAATGTGTAAGCAGTCTGATTCCTTTTTCCCCAACTTCCTTGCTTCTTGTAAAGCTGAAGATTAATTACTAGTTGAGCTGCCTTGGGGCATGTGAAAAAATGGGAAAAAATTGTACACTAAAATGAAACTCATGTTATGTTCATTTAAAAAAATTGTGTGTATATTCACAGTTTCAATTGCTTTACATACAAAAGAAAAAGAAAACATTGTTACATTACCTTGTTACATATAAACAGGGTATTGTGACAACTTTATATGTATTTTCTGTCCCATCATTTACACCTCAAGAGTCATCTTAAATTGGTTAAATTTTACCGTAATTAATTTTTAATCACACAATACAAATGTTTATTTCAATTCATTGTTTTTTACCTTGAATCAGGTGCTCAGCCTAGGAGATGGTACGTTGAGAGAACCTTAATAATTTCTGCTAATTTTTAGTATGCTGTCTTTTTTTCTTTCCTTTTTTTTTTTTTTTTTTTTTTTTAATTTCAGTTTTCACACAGGGTTTTTGCCTGCAGTGATTTGTTTGTTTTTGCAGGAACTATTTATGACTACTGGCCATTTGATTTTCCTCTCTTAAGTCTCTAAAATTTTTTCAAAATCTCATTATTCTCACATTAATGCATTACTGAGAACTTCAGTTTCCCTTCTCTCCGCTTTACTCCTCCCTCCCCCCCACCCTCAAGTGTACTTTGCTGTTTTATGTTGTATGATTCACTTCTATTCTAAAATGTCAGGTGATATAGTGTTCTTGCTTTGTCACTACCTAGGATTTTGTTTTACTGAAGGTCTTCCTTTCTGCCTGCACATCAGTAAATATGACTGGAACCATAGTCTTCCTGATTCTATGTTTATTTTCACCTCATTTGAAGGCTAATGCACCAACTTTTTTTCACTTATTTTTTTATTCTGAGTCTGCTCCTCTCCATATTTCTTAGAATCATAGACTTCAAGGTAGAATTCAATGACATGACTATTTCACTATTCTGTCTTAACAGTTGCTTTTTTTTAATGACAAAAATAGAGATTCTGTAACTTCCTAATTTTTTTTCTGCCCAGTTGTTTATTAGAATTGAATTATTGTTCAAGAAAAAGTCATTGTTCATCAGACTGGGATATACAGTAGGGTACTAGCTTGGCAACTGCTTTTTAGAGATCCTAAAACACTGACATAACACTGACATTTTTTTTTATGTTCAAGGTGTAATTGCTGTGAAGCTTGTGTCATTTTACAGCAGTGTGGATATTTCTGTTTTATCATTATCTAGGATTATTTCAGTAAACTTTTGGAGATAAAGCTGGAAACCTGTGGTTTGTATTAATCAATATCATTCAGTACTTAGCTTTGTATTTCACTTTTCTCTGGCACTTCCCTGATACTTGCCTAAGTACTTGTGATCAAATTGAGTCTACATGTCCAATAAAGATCTCTACCTCTCTCCAACCAATGCTACTGTACTGAAATTTGGACTAGTCAAAATGAGTAGGATTGTTCCTAATTGCCCTTCAGCTAAATCTTACTAGGAGTTACTTCTAGTAAGTGTTTCCCCTGAGCTTCAGTAACCACATGTGCTAGTGCTCAGGGTAACTTGATTGGGATAGGCAGCAGCAACTCTAACTTAACTTACATGTGTTCTTTGAATAGACATATGGATCATGACAAATAGCTTTTGTGTCAAACTGTGCTTCTTGTATGACGATTTGCTCTTTGTCTTGTATCCTGGGTGTAGCTTTGCTAGTGAAATTCTGATGGTTTGACAGCTCTCCTTATTTCCTTTATATGTTCTAGTTTAAGTGTTTTGCCATCTCCTGGTCCATTAGCCCTCCATCTATTGTGAGACTAGACTTAGTTCACTATGTTCTCCCTGATTCCATATAAATAATTGCAGCTTTTGTTTGCTTGTTTATTTCTACTGGCTATGTAATTTATTCCTTCCTCTCTAGTCTTCTTGAAGTAGTTTTGGAGCAATGACAGGAACAGTATTGCTTTTACAGATGGAATAATTAACAGCCATTTGTTTTCACCCAAGCCTGTTTAAACAAACCACCTTTCCCCATTTGAACTATACACATACCTAAGGAAAATCCATTCTCTGTGTCAGTTAAGTGGAGAATGGTACAACTCTGCAACTTAATGTGACGAGTTGTGTTGCAAGTGGAGGAGAAGGAGTCCCTGAACTATTGTGGAAAGAGCTGGGCTGGGCAGAATGTGAAGTGTGGCCTCACACTCAAAAAATTCAGCAGAGCTTCCCAGATGAGCTAGAAGATTATGCACTACAGGCAAGTGGTAAATTCAGGATGAGAAGGTTTGTAGGTCAAGCTGATCAACTTCAAGGTTTTTCCCACCAGTGTTGGTGGAAAAAGCACAGATTCCACATTTTCTCTAGGAATGCATAAAGGCCCAGTAGTGAAAAGCTGCTACAGCTTTATTAAAAGTTGTGTTTGGTAGAATAGTTACATCAATAGGTGTGTACAGAACAACTTTTAGTACAACAGAATTAATACAGCTGACGATTTTTGTGAATTTGTAACTAAACAGAGCAAAGCCTAACTGTTTGCTTTTCAGGAAATATTCTTTCTGAATTATGAAAGGAATTTTTTTACAATGAGGCTTTCTAAAATTAGTCTACTAAAGTCACTTAGGGTGCAGAATTTTTGTATTTTATTTCCAACTCACTGAATTGAAAAAAAAATAGAAAATTCCCAGTGTCTGGGTCAGTAGTGTGTGTTGCTTACCCTGTTGCAACTAGCAATGAGCTGGACATGTCTGTCCGTCCCAAGTGAGGGACCATTTTTCCTGGTGCCATTAGAAAATGTGCTAAGTAATGAATGCTATCTAGGATACCGAATGCTATCCTTTTGTCCTAACAGCAGTCCAAGTATTCAAGCACAGGCAGAGGTTTGATCTTCTCTTGAGTCTGTGATTGCTTGTAGATCCATTCCTGGACAGACCAATCTTCCGTTTTTTTTTTTCAGTTTGTGATGCTAAATGTTGGCACCTAGCAGGAATAACAGGCAGAGGCCACTGGCTGCATAGGGAACCCCTGCATAGAAAAGTTCTCTCATTATTTTCTGTTCTCCCAAACCAGATATCTTTGGATAACTGTGGGAATGGGACTCATCAGCAGAAGTTTGAGAAGAATTCACCTGAGTACTTCCAATATCAGAGTCAGCAACAAAGCTAAAGGAGGGATAGGTGGTTGACAGCTCATACAAGTGTGAGAATTGACAGATAAGAGCTTTCAATGAAAACGTGCCAAGCTGTAGCCTTAAATCTTACCTACATTAAAGTAATGTATATAGTCCTGCATGCTAGTTCCACAAGAGTTTTTTTCACATAGTAACATACTTTTTTACTAAGGTGTTAAGAGGATTTCTACATTTTCACCTTTTTCCTGACCAGTTCTTGAAAAGTTAGTTTTAATCCTCTATCTTTGTTCCTGATTGACAAGTAGTTTTCACACTATACTATATTTGAGATATCATAGGGCATTTGGGCAAATAAGAAGCAGAAATACATATTCTTAGAGTGTATCTCAATAGGTAGATCAAATTCATTTCTAAAGAAAGTGGTAGAAATTAATTAATTTTGAGAGCAATTTGCCACAGAGAGTGTTTCATAAGTTTTGTTTTGGTTACTTTTGCACAGTGCACTGACACAAAAAGTTTTTAAATCCTAAGTCATTTAACATTTTTAAATTAACAGCTGGAGGTATTATTCATTGATAACTTCCCATCCCACAGATACCATGTCTTAAGAAGTAACTAAGGATTTCCAAATAAGATGTCCTGTGTGGTTATTCTCTCTTGCCAGAGCTTTTTCCTAGTATGTACTTTTTTCTTTTTTTTTTTTTTTAATTATTGAAGTTTTTTAGGAGGCAAATAACTGGGACAAGTTTCCTTCTGCTTTTGTCCTATTGTAAGAAAACCTTCTTCTGACTTTTAGAGGGGTTCTAGCAAAAGTAGAAAGCTACTAATGATACAGATGTTGAAAACTTATGAAAAAAGTCATAAGACATACATTCATTACCACCTAAACCACTGTCTCTTAATGGTACCAGTCTCTATTCTTTTTAGAACTTTGATGGGTTTGTGCATCTTTCCTATACTATCTGAGTAGATTTCCCATGTACTGGAATTAAGAGCTAATGAGTTCTGCTGAAAATGCTCCTTGTTGCCCTGTAGATGCAGGGGTGTTTCAGGCAGTCAGTGGCAGATAAGTTATGAGACACCTTGGAGTGACCTGAGAGATCCCCAGTAAGAATGTATTGTAATGAGAAGAATAACTATGACCTGTCCTTTTTGTATTCTTCTGAAAAATGAGTTATACTCCTTTCATGAGGGGATGGCCTTAAGGGCAAAGACAGTGTATACCTGTCACAGAAATAACTACTGTGCGATGAATTACATTTTGTGAAATTAAAGATGATGTCAAATCAGTTGGCTCTTCAAAACAACATTTTTTGGCTTTTTTCTCTGAATCAGGACAAAAAGGAACAAAACAAGTAAAAGCCACATTCTAAACAACTTCTTTATTTTTCAACAACTTCCTGAAAATCATAGCTGCATGAAAATAAAATGTGCAAGGAAGAGTCTGCCAAACAAGCCAACCAACAATCTGGAGCTACATAGTCCTCTGTCATTACTGAATAACAAGTGAAAAAAGTACAGTATTCAATATTTAATAAATTCTCCTGAAAGAGAGGAGAAAAAATCACATGCCTGCAATTTTTTGTGTTTCCCTAGTGCTGTGACCTATGTGTGACAGCAGGATATTTCTTTCAATTATATTCTAATCCGCTACACAGCCCTACAAATGTTTTTCAAACTAGGGAAGATATCACTATCAACCTGAAAATCAACAAGGAAGGATGATAACAGGAAAATCATGATTCTGCTCACGTACCATCTATTTAGACATTTAATCAAGATAAGCTCAGGTTGGAACTCCCAAGCTCAGAAAATATTCTTCACAGTGTGTTATTGCATGGACTAAATAGCAATTCCCTATTTTACATGGCTCTGCAGAACTGTGTATCACCAGTTTCTCATCTATCATTGTAGAGCTCCAAAGGTGCAGACAAGGTCAGTGCTAGCGCTTGATCTTCTATAGGATATCTGGAAGATAACAGGTTTATGTAGCTTGCTGTGGTTTTTGAACCTATTTCACCAACTCAAATCTCAGTCAGGGCATGCGAACTCTCAGTGAACATTGTCGAGAGGAATAACTAAAAGAAGACCTCTCTTTTTTTTTCTTTTTCTTTTTCTTTTTTTATTTTTATTTTGTATTTACCATTTTAATTGCTCTAAAGAGTTCTACTGGATGCAAAATGCTAAGAGTTTCTGAAGCAGGCATTTTGAGGACTCATGTTTTCAAGATTAGCAGGGAAGATCAAGATCACTCTACTACGACAGACTAGCACATGAACACACTCTTCTGTTTTTCAGAGAATAGCACCAAAGGAACTTCCTGAAGTGAAGTGCAAGTGAGATAAATAAAACTGATATCAAATTAAGGACTGGAAATCAATTATTACTTTTCTATTGTGTCTTTGTGTAGACTACAAAAAAAATCTGTTTTCTATTTTTACATATTGGATGCTTAGAAGTCGAGTCTAGAACATATTTGTTCTCAGCCTTTAAGAGATGCAGAGTATTGCAGAGAGGAGGCTTTACCTCATCATCTCCCTGCTTGCTGGTTAACTTAACTGAGCATACTAGGAGTGTTCTCTGTGTCTGTCAAACTGTAAACTTGTATTTGGCTTTCTGAGAACAAAGAGGAAACAGAAGAACAACTGTGATCCTGGAACTTGCACCTGACAGCAGGGCCAGTGGTCCTGAGCTGGGAAAGAGTTTGTTGCAAAAAGATTGCTTCTTTCCCAGACCCGCTCATGCAGCCAGATACGCAGCTTTTCCCAAATTCAGGCAGCCTCAATCACTCTGGCAGAATTAAGCCAGTGAAAAGGATTGTAGTGGTTGTGTTGGCAGAACAATAATGGGAGGATGCTGGTGAAGGGATGGTAGTCTTGTAACTGAGCTACCATTAGAACAGCACATGCTCCCGTGGGCTGGCTTACAGTTTCTTTTGGAGTGCACACTTTCTTTGCTTTCTCTTCAGAGCCGAAATTAAAATGATAGTTTACACCAGAGGCAGCAAGAACCATCTATTTTTTTTTCTGCTGTCTGTGTGAAGCATGAAGATGGTAACTTGGAGTAGCAGAAGAGGAGTATATATCTCATTGCTGTTCTTCCTCTCTCTGTTCTGTCTTTTCTCCAGTTCCTTTTAAACAGTTCTTTTGCATTTGTTTAAAAGAAATGGATTAAGGAAAGGCATTGCAAGCTTCTTCCCTCTTGCCTTCCCTTGTTTTTCTCAACTGCTTGCTAGGCTTCAGATACTGTGAAATTAGTATCCTCTAAAAGGTATAATAAGGCAGTGTATATCGTCTTTCATCTTTCTTCCAAATACCTGCTTTTATTTTGGCCTAATGGAGAAAAGCTGCTTTCCTGTAAGCCTGTTTTAGTCAACTTTTAATGCACAGCTTGGAAAGCTTTCAGAAAGTTAATATAACTACTCTATAACACAGCATTCACAATGTCCTTGTTTTTCTGGTGAGTGCTCCAATTATAATTGGAGCTGATGACTTATTGAGTTATAATGGGCTGATGACCCCAAGCTTTAACCTTTACATCTCAGAGAAGAAAAACTTTAAGGCAGGCAGGCAGATGTACCTGTCACCATCTATTTTCACACAGGGAGGGAAATGTCCCAATGTCATTATTATTATTTCTCCAGTTACACAGTTGAGGCCTCTGGTGTGATAAAGACACGCAACAACAGAAACCTGAGATGCAAAAGAAAGGAAACATCAAAGGAAGCTAATAAACAAAATACGAAGAAGAACAAGGGGAATGGAGGAGAGGAAGAGAGAGAGAAATTTTATAGATTAGAAATTGAGGACCAGAAAGTTTAAGTTAAATATTTGTGGTAATTCAGAGTAGCCTAATTCAGGCTTCTGGAATTCCAGGTTAACAATTTCAATACAAAAGCACCCAAGGAAGTAAAGCTGTATTTTAAACCCTAAGGACAATAGTATTTGTAACCCATAATTAGAAAGCTATCATATACCTCAGGAGTGTTCTTCTGAGAGCCAGCATCACCCATCATTCACTGGAGTCAGCTTCTAATATTGCATCTAGGAAGACACCTCTATGCTTGCAGTGGTCCTTGGAAGACAAGGTAAAGACAGGTGAACCGTTTTCTGTGTCTGTTTCACCTTGTTTTTTGACAGTAGTAACTGTAAAATCAGTTCTAATGGACATACACAAATGGAGAAAGGTACAAAAACCTTTGAGGTATCATTCTAAGCCTTCTGTGGTTCAAGCATTATAGGTTTCATTTGTGTCTTAAAGGGCTTTAATTATTTTACTGCAGATATCTTTTCTTCCTCTAGCTGACATTTTGGTAGGCTGGGAATTTTGCCTACTAAGAATGTAATGGATTTATAATGTAATTACATTATGAATATTTTATTGAAAAGAGAGCCACAGAAATGTTGGCTTTCACTAGAAATTCTGTTAGGGTGACTTATTCTACTGTACTTGCATTTAGTGGTTCTTTTTATTAGCATAGTCCCTCAAGCTGATTTCCCTACTTGTTCTCTTTTTTTTTCTTCTTCCATTACAGAGATAATATTTTTTCTGTTTAGTGCCAGCTGAGTAACAAGTAATGTTCTCTCTCTTTTCTCAGTTCTCCTTTGTTTCACCTCTTACTCCTATTTCTTGTTCCTTTTCGCATTTTTATCTTCTTAGCTAAAGTCTTTGTTTTCATCCTATCTTGTTTATATTCCTAAATTATCTCTTCCATTTCTCTCTCTCTTTTGATCCTTCTATACAAATTTCTTGTCTGATTACTTACTGCACAATTTGTCACAAAACAGTGGTGTCTTAGTTTGATGCAATTTGTAGGGGCAAAGACCTTAGAAGTCTCCACCATCAGATTCAATACCCCTGGTCTCTCCAAATACACCTGGACATAAGTAGAAAAATAACTGTTTATCAAGAAGAAAGGCTTATAACAACACTGACAAAACTGGGTTAAACCAACCAAGTTAAACTAGAAACTTCCCAAGCCCCACCCACTGGACCAAATAGAGATGGTGGCTGGCCTCCCCCACCAACACAAAGAACACATCTGGCCACAGGACAGAGACAAGATGGGCACCCTTCCACCTCGTTCCCCTCCCTCACATCCTGAAAACCTGGCAGGAATAGTTGAAAAGTCAGCGTTGGCAGGAAATGGTGGATGGCTGGGATTCGATACTGGCAGATGCTTGCACGGCCCTGGAGTGAGACTGCGGTGCTGGTACAGGCAGTTGGAGCAGGGCTGTGGACACCCCAGGGGACTGGCAGGACCCACAAGACACCTGTTGGATCCAGGAATGAGACCTGTTCCTTGCAGTTTCGATATTTAATGATTGAAGTGGTGGTCATAGTCTGGATCTGCCAAGGAGGTGGTGGTGGAAGCTCCGGGGATTGAGGAAAGTCCTGCGTGGTGAGAGAAGAAAACCAAGCGTTGAGTGAAGTCTGAGTGTGGTCTTTTATTGGGCTCAGGTCTAGGTGGGAATACCTCCACTGGGATAGGGAGTTCTACACTGGGTGATGTATTACTGTATCATGGGATATTTAAGGAGTCTGTGACACCTTGTAAGGTGCTACAGCTGCCTGTTACAGTCAGCATGGGTGGATCCATTATGGCCCATCACGAGAGTTGAATATCACCAGGATGTGTGTGAATTGTTCCAGTGCTTCCCCAAAGGGAAGTTATCTGTGTAAGGACAAAGAAACCTACCCCATCTTGCAGGATTTGCCTCTCTCCTTATCTTGTTTAACACCTACCCTGAAGTGTTGGGTATGCATGCCCTCAGCACCCGGGTGGCCACTCTGCACATTATTAGCAAAGCACCCTGCTGATTGAGCCATTAGCACCAATGGCCTATTCTCTTGTAGCACCTGGGTGGTCACTGCAGGTGGTCGAATGTTTGAATCATTAATCATCAGCAATTGAGTCTCTTTAAAGAGGGCAAAACACCAAAAGGGTATATCTGGAGAACAGAAAAGAAAAGGCGGTACCAGAATTTTCGTGTAACCCAGGACCTGAGGAAGTATGAGAAGACTGCTTTGAAGAACTCAATCAGGTGAGCATAAAAACAGGTCTCCCTTTTAATGCTCCCAATTGCTCCAACAATACGATAACTTTCTAATGGTGGGTTTCATATATTATCTTCTGACAAGATTTCGAAACCACATATATTTTAATACCAGATTTCCCTTCACTTTTTGAGATAGAAAGAAATTGTATGCATGCATGTCATTAGGTATGGGTATGAAGTATAAAATAATTTACAAGTAGGATACTTAATGATTTGTAGACTTTAGATCAGGGACCAAAATGCAGTTTTGGCATTTCCAAATCTATGGTGTGGCGCAGCTTGAAAGACCATTCCTTCATCTGAGAAAGATTAATAGTTCAAAGCACTGTGTTAGTAGGCAGGCAGTGAGTCCCATTCAACACTTGATTTTGTTGCCTTGGGGCCTTTTGTTAGGCAAGTTAAAAGGCCATTGCCTAAAAAGTGAATGTGAGAAGCTCACTGCCGATTCTAACTTCTTTAGGCAAAACATTACCTAATGGAATTTGCCTCTCAGGGATGCAGCAATGAAACATCTGGCTTGAAGAGAGTAAATGCCACCTTGCTGACCAGGCACTGAAGCAGATAATTTTGGTTGGCTTTTGGTCTAGAAATTCAGATTACGTGACTGGGAGTGATATGTCTTAATTTCAAGAGCTGCATTCTACTTTTAGTCACTTAAATCTTTTTAAGGACCTGTCACATTTTATCTTTCATTTACCCGGAACAATGAGATTTATCAGATTTTTTTTCTTTTATCTTGCTCAAGGTTGGAAACAGTCAAGCTAAAATTTCAGTATCAGTTCAGATACTGTGAATTTGGAGGCATGTAACTTAAGAATTTGGTAGGTCTCTGAATTATAAAATTATCTTCATGAAATTAAAATACTTGTCTCTGATTTGATCACTGATTTCAGAAAAAAAGTAATGCAGGAAATAGCTGAATTCAAGATTAAACAAGGGCTGATTTCACTAACTTATGCTATTGAGCAGAGACTGCAGGAAATTAAGTTGGCCTTCCATTGACCTCTTATTAAAATTGTAGGGAAGGAAGCTTCATCTTATTGTTCATTTGATTTCTAACTAATGAGATTGGCCTTGGAGCTGGAACTGCCCTTCTGAGCAGCTATGTTTGAAAATCATGACTATGATATCTTTTGTTATTTCTGAAATCTGAAGTGATACATCCCCATAATTTACATTTTTAGAAAATATTGTAGTGTTATCTCCAGCAATAAGCTCGTCAGCCATATCATGAGTAATTTTCATTCACTACAGGCCTTTTTATCTGGTTTAATTTTCTATGTGAGTGCATGAATTGGAAGTTAGATTTTAGAGTTTGAAGGTTTATAGCTTAAAGTAAAAATGTGATAGTCCCTTACTGTAAGAAGTGCTTTTTTTCATTCACCTTGGAAATTACTACTACTAGCAGCCCTGGAACTCCTTACCTCTGCAGTTGGAATTCCACCAAGTAGCAAGAAGTTTGGGGTAGGAAGAGAAGTATGTGGGAAAGGACAGAGACCTTCATCTTGTTTGGGAATCTGTTTGACAGAATCCCGTGGAAACTGTCATGACAGGCAGAGGAGGTAAAACGTTGCAGCAGAAGGACAATCCAAAATCAGAAAAATCAGCAAAAATTGAGAACGCCATGCGCTGAGACAAAAAGCAACATATAGAGTTAGAAGAGGAGATGAGAAATCTCCATATTCCTACAAGTGGCCTGAGAAAGCAGTGTCTTGAGCATCTCCCAGCACCAAAAATCCACAGCTCAGTTGGAGCTGAAATTAGCAAAGGAGGTCAACCAGAATGGCTTCTGCAAGTAGCAAAGGTAAGGATTAGGAAAATTTGAGCTTGTGACTCACTGGGACAGGATTCTTACTGGCAAGGGACTCGAAGGAGTCCAAGATACTCAGTGCCTTTTTCACTGCCAAGAGCTTCCCTTAGGCACTCGTCTCTGAGCCTCCTCACAAAGTCTGTGAGAGTGAGGCAGTATTCATAGGAAAAGGAGATTGAAGAGCACTTGGGCCACTCAGACCCACGCAGGTCCATGAGACTACAGAGGACACATCTAAGGGTGCTGAGAGGTGTCTGGTGTGTCACTGTGGGGGTGCCTTTGAAAGGTAGTGGCAATTGTTACTGGAAAAAGACAGCCATTGCCCCCATCAAGAAGGGCAAGAAGGAGGTTCCTGATAGCTACAGGTGTGTCAGCCTCTCCTCAGCCCCATCCAGGTAGGAAATGAAACAAATCCTCCTAAAAGCAGCTTTCAAACCCTTGAAGAAACTGAAGGAACAGCCAGGCTGGTTTTCTCAAGGCTGAATTTTGCCTGACCAACGTGATTATTCACGGAGATGAAATGACTGACTGTGTTGATATAGAGGGAACAGGGGATGTAATATATCCTTACAAGGCCTCTGGCATGGTCTGTTTACAGTTGGTAATGCTTCAGAGGAATATGTCAGATGGATCCTCAGAGTAGCAGAAAGATCGCTCCTGCTCTGGAGAATCCATTTGGATATACAGATGGGAGAATATGTTCCAGAGATCATGGGATATGATGGGGAAAGAGCTAGAGCATGAGATCAGAGCATGCATAGGGCCTGAGACACTGTACTGGGGGGAATGAACCACAGCCTGGATTGCAGAGCTGTAGTGTTTTGTGGGATATGAAGCACAAATTTCCTGCATATTCTGCTTGAAAAGCAAATATATCCTTGGCATCATATCTGTAGGTGATTTGAATGGGATGGAAGCTGAGAAAGCTTTTACAGTGAAACTAGCATCCTCAGTTTCCTCTTGTGGTTCACATTCCCTATGGGAATGCTGAAGGCAGAACAAGCAGATTCTACCTTGCTTCTAACATCATGTTCTGGTTTTAAAAAGCCAAGCATTAGAATTATCAGGGTTATTTTACTTTCTGTACCCTAAAGAATGTCTTCAGGCTTCTGAAATAATTAAAGTTTCATTTGAACTGTGAATAAGTAAACTGTGGTAGTTGTATGTAGCAAAGTATGTTTAGCTTCAAGTATCCAGGGAGATTTCTACTATCCTGGACTGATATGTGTGGGACTACTGCAGTTCCCTATCCCCAGTGAGTAATGAGACCGGGTCCAAATAGGCAGACCCACACAAGGCCAGCCACAAAAATGAGGACAGGTGGAATACAATGCATTTACCAACACTCACATAAACATGTACTGTAGGGACAGCATGAACACGATTCTTCAAATCATAGGTATGATTTGAATTCTCACCTGTTGTTTTCTGTGATTCAAAAATATAATTTGCCCAATTAAAAAAAAAAAAAAGAAAAAAAAGCACTTTATAAATTGAGGATAGCTAATTTAAACAGCAAGAATCGTCTTTGATTTTATATTTTTGCTCATTTTTTTTCTTTGCTACTCACAATGGATACTGAACCGGCAAAAATAATTTCATTTAACATTTGCTAGTCAATTACAGTCTTTAATTTTATAACATTTTACATTATTCCTGGAACATATTGATAGATGGGGAAGGACATAGGAAACAGCATACAGAAAACAGATTTCTCCACCAAAGGAAACAGCACTTTACTTCAAAACAGGACTTTTTGGAACAGCGTAAATTTAATGGCTTCTTTGCCTAAGTTTTTGCTGATAAAACTGGCCATAAGACCAACATTTAATGGTCCCAGGGCCCTGAGACTAGAGGGAAAATCTGGCACAAGGAAGACCTTGATGGAAGAATATTTAAAGGTCAGGAAATGTTTAGTTAAAGGAAGAGAGGCTCATAGCCATGGGATTTTTCAGCCTGAAGAAGAGATGGTTCAGAAGAATTTTATGGGGGAAATAATGAAGACGGATCCAGATAATTCTCAGTGGTACCCATTGACAGGACAAGAGGTAATGTGTACAAGCTGAAACAGAGAAAATTTTTTTAGAGTGATCAAACACCCACAGTTTTCTGGGAGAGGTTCTGGAGTCTCCATCCCTGGAAATACACAAACCCTGGCTGGACATTGACCTGGGCAACCTTCTCTTGGGGATGCTGCCCTAGGCAAGGAAAATTGAACCAGATGATTTTGAAAGATATCTTCCAGTCTTAGCCATTTTGTGACAGTGTGATAACTGTTTTTTTTATACTATCATAACTTTTTAAACCTGTGCTGCATTGCTGAAACAATTGCTTTTCAGATAGGGGGCTCAAAATGACACCATAATGAACAGTAAAAGTTGTTTGGAATTTCTGTTCTTGCTCACATGAAGCAGAATCTCAAATCAACTAAATTCCTGCTTCTAATGCTATTTTTATAATAGAAGTGACAATGTCTGGAAAAAGACTATATGAAAAACCCACTGTCATTTCAACTTGTACCATTATGTTTTCTGTTCAAACCGCAAATCCAGTTCATACCATAAATCAGTAGTAGCTCTCAGTTTGGTCCTTTCTGAATTTATCCTGCACAGGTACTCTACAAGCTGTTTGTACCTTTAGTCAGAAGTGGTACAGAAAAGGGTAGAGAATATTAAAAATAAGAGGAAAATTTACTATTTTTATATATAGTGATATATAAAATTTACTGGTTTTACAATAATTGTTTTGTTTGTCACATAAGGAAATGATCCACAAAAAAATGAAGGTTTACAATCAGTCTATCATTTTCTATGTGTGGGGCTACAATATTTTAATGGAAATGTGTATCAATGCAATTCTTCCAAAAACGATTTCTGGTTTGTTTAGTTTTATTTTCAGAAATGGTTTTTAAAGTACAAATTAATAGTTGATGTGTCTAAACTATTTATTCAAATGAAAGAATGTTTACAACAACCATTTGGGGAGAAAATGAAGTTTAATCTGTTCTCTGAATCTCACTGGAACAGGTTGCCCAGAGAGCTTCTGGACTCTCCTTTCTTGGAGATATTCTAAAGCCATCTGAACACTCCTGCTTGGGTGGGAGAACTAGGTAAGATGACCTCTAGAAGTCACTTCTAACCTCAAAAATTCCATTAACTGAGGAGTAGGTCAATAGTATAAATTGGATGTGATAAATTCCAGTACATCATATTATTAGCACATATTTACAGATCAGCTTGTCTCAGAGAACATTGTAAAACCTTTTTGTGATAAATCATAAGTTCTGACAGAAATTAGAAGGCCACTACTGGCTCAGAATTGTTAGCAGAGCCTATAAATATGCCAGTTAAAAGCATGGTGTTCTTTGGCTTTAGCACAGAATTACAGAATATGCCAAGTTGGAAGGGAGCCACAAGGATCATCGAGTCCAACCCTTAGCCCTGCTCAGGACCAAGAGTCACACATGTGCCTGAAGGTATCGTCCAAATGCTTCTTGAACTCTGGCAGGCTTGGTGATGTGACCACTTCCCTGGGAAGCCTGTTTCAGCGCTCAGTCATCTTCTGGATGAAGAACCTCTTCCTAATATCCAACGTAAAGCTCCCCTGGCACAACTTCAGACCTTGGGTCTTGTCACTGGTCACCACAGAGAAGAGATCAGTGCCTGCCCGTCCTCTTCCTCTCATAAGGAAGCTGTAACTGCAATGAGCTCTCCCCTCTGTCTCCTCTTCTCCAGGCTGAGCAGAACAAGGGACCTCAGCTCTCCTTTGGTTACTCTCTAATGGCTTGATATCTTTCTTACATTGTGGTGAAACTGCACACAATATTCAAGGTGAGGCCTCCCCAGGTCAGAGCAGAGCAGGACAATCCCCTCCCTCGACTGGCTGGCGATGCTTTGCCTGATGCCCCCCAGGACAGGGTTGGCCCTCCTGGCTACCAGGGCATTGCTGACTCAGGTTCAACTTGACATCGACCAAGACCCCCATGTCCCTTTCCTGTCACTGCTTTCCAGCCTCTCATTCCCCACTCTATACATACATCCAGGGTTGCCACATCCCAGGTGCAAAATCCACAACCATGGCTGCTGTGGCTGTTGGCTATGAATAAGTTTCATTACATGTGTGATTTCTGTTCACTTGTTTTCCGTCCTTTGGCTTGCCATGTCCTGCTAGACATATGGTAAGAGAAATTACTGGATAGAGACACTAATCTTTTCTGTACAGTCCCAAACAAATGAAATCCAAATGCCTGTTGGAAGTCTCTATTTTTAAAAAACAAAAGTAATCATCCCTTTGTAGTAACTGATGTGGCTTTTTTTTCTAATATAATTTCTGTAGCCGGAGGAAACTTGACCTGCTGGTCAGTAGAAGGAAAGTGAAGTTGTTAAGAAAAATGTCTTATGTGTACAAATCTGAAAAGTTTGCAACAAGCCCTAAAGAAAGAAATTTTCTTACACAAAACTTTTTTCTCATTTGTTTTCAATAACCTTTAACCTTTTTAGAATCCTAGGCTTTTAACTGTGTTAAAATATTTGACCATCTCTCCGACAACTTCCTTCTTTTTAAGAAACCCTAAAATGTAAGCAGAATCTATATCATGTTAAATTCAAACAAAGATAATTTAGTCTATAGACTCTCATATGATTAGCCTTTTAAAATCTGGAGAACAGGACTCAAGGTGAGGCTGCAACAACACAGAGTAGAACAGCCATCTCCTCTCAGAACCAGCTGCCTTTGAGAGTGCCAACAGCTCCTTTGCATTTTGTGTCATCTACAAACTTGCTTAGTATCCCTTCAAGTCCTGCATCCAAGATATTTGTGAAGATGTTGAAGAGCACTGGGCCTAAGATGGAGCTCTGTGGAACATCACTAGTGATGTTACACCACCCTGGTGTAACCCCATTCATTATAACCCTTTGTACCCTATCTGTTGCAAAGCAATTTAAATTTTAGTAGTAGAATGGCTAAGGCTTAGTAGGAGAGTAGGCCTAGAAAAGCAACACTCCAAAGAAGTAAGTTAGCAACCTTGTTTGTGTGCTGAAAAAAGTGGAAACCATAATCAAAGGATCTAGTCAAGCATGTATATAATGATTTGTTACCTGGGATATAGTAATTTGTTACCTAAGACGAAGTAAGGGTCTGTTAAACAGTTTCTAGGGGTAAGACAACTTAAGCAGATTTATGATTAGAGTAGATGATTATTAATTGTTATCAGTATGGAGCATGAGCTTGTTTGTAACTGCACCTGGTTTACTGTGGAAACTGTAACTGTTTTGCTGTGGAAACTGCACGTAAACTTGTTTGTGTATAAAAGCTGAACTGAAAATGAGGGTCTTTGGAATCCTGACTTGGGACGCTAGTCCTCAGGTTCCCGGGGCCCCGAATAAAGCACCGCATAAACCGGCACTCTGTTGGTTTGTGTTTCTTTTGGTTACGGGCAACATATCCACAAGTCAGTTGCTCACCATCACATGACATGTTTATCCAGCTGTATGCTGAACTTTTTGTCCAGAAGGATATTGTGAGAGACAGTATCAAAGGCTTTACAGAAATCCATCAGTCCTGGCTATCCTGGCTTTAAGGAAAGAACCATAGTATTTGTTTCCTTGAGATGATTTTTTACTCTTTCTATTGCATATACTTGGTAAATCTTGTGGTTCATATTATAAGACAGATCATTTTGGAGGCTGCTATGACAAGCTTCAAGACTGTAACATCAGTCAGCGTAGGTAGTGTCATGAAATGAGTGTTTTAAGGTCTCCCCAAAAATCATCAGCAAAGGCATCAGCAAAAGCAGTTTTAACATAAAGGCAGTGGCACAACAGAGTTCGTGGCAAGGTTCACTCTACTACTTAGTAAACAGCTAAAAACACTGAGAAAAAGCGTACAAAAGTCTAAAATCAGTATCAGTCCAGACCAAAATAAACATAAGACTATGCATGTGGAGACTGTGGCTGGGGAAGGCATGGGGGTAGGCAAGACAAAAAGATAGAAGGAATAAGGACAAAATGGAATACAGCCTAAAGGCCTGAAAACATTTAATTTAACTTATGACTTGACCTAACAGCACTTAACTTATAACTTAACACCTAACAGCATTTAACTTAACAGCATTTAACTTAACCCTCAACCCTTAACCTATTAACTTAACAATTTAACTTAGATCCATATATGATTTACTACACTATAACGGTAACTTACTCATAAATCTAAAGTGCTTAAGAATTTAAGAAAACAGTATCCCTATCACATTTGATATAGCATATACTCACAAAGAGTCTGTACAAGGTGCCTGTGAAAAATTTCCCTCGAGTTCCGTGAAATATTCATTTCAAATGTTTTTGCGTTCTTCTCAACAGGCGAAGGATTGAGTCTCAAGGAGTGAGATGTCAACCCAGGATCTGTCAGCCAGGATAACCCGAGAAATAACAAGCAGGAAAGTTGCTAACTCTGAGAGGCATCCCAGCTCAGAGGGAGGTTGCTGGTCGCGACCTGCTGCGGGCCAGGAGAGCTCAAGGGGTCTCATTTTGGGCCACTGTTTGTAAGGTCTCAGGGCTTTAGTCATAATAACCTTTCACCTTGGCTGCACTTTTCATTTTTACACTTCAAAAACGTGAGAATAAAAAGTGTTGTTGAGGCAAAAATTTCTAAGGATGTTCATTAGAAAAGCAAGGAACTCGTTGGACAACACAACACTGTCTAGGAACAGACGGTATTTCTGATAAGCTCAAAGGAGCTCAGCCTGAGTGTTGTCAAGGCTGAGGCCTAATGAGCATTACTCAGATCATAACACAGTCTGTGAGGGGGCAGAGAGGGGGGTGGGTAATGCACCACTACAGGTAGGACCTAGTAGCAGTTGTGAATACATCCACATTATCTGAGAACATTATCTATGTTCTCAAATTCCTTCCAATACATTGATCTTGGTGCATGAATGCTTGGGGTTGTGCATGGCAGCACACACAATATATGCTAATAATTTTAGACCTATGCAAGCGTTATTTTTATCCAAGGATTTTTGTACTTTGTCTCTTGGACTGGAGCTGTAATTTCTTATCACTGTAGTTATGCTAACACAATATGCAGTTCATACATTATCATGTCAGAATAAAGACATCATCAAAAGTACTTCTTGTGAAGGAGTTGGTTTGCTGCAACCAGCTCATTTCAGCCACTTATAATGCACATCATTTATGGAAGTTTTTGCTTTTTCAACTTTACCAAGAAAGTTCATGCAGTTTTGCTTTTGTAAATGGTCCAGAAAAAGTGTTAAATTTAACAGCTGCAAAGACAAAATAAATTTATTGAGCTCTGTCATAAGATTAGTTATACTGTAATGTTAAGAAAAAGTGTTAACAAGGGTACATTAAGTAAAGTACTAGTAGAAGTTGCTTAGAACTTTGTGTAGTATAGTATGCACTAAACCCTACCCAGAAACCTGTTAATAGATGGGAATTTAAGTAGGCTGGCAGTACACATCACCCTTTCCCATTTCCCTAGGCTGTGCCACATTGTAGCAACCCACATCTTCCAAATTAAATAGTATTGCTTTTTTTCTGATTACAGTCATTCCCAAGGCAAAGAAGATAGTTCCGTTTTCAGATGCTTCAGTCACAGGGCAGAGTAGAGGGAAATGACAAGCTCCCTCTACTCTGAAATGTCTGGATGACAAGTTGCTGCAAGTGAGAGTGCCTCGGAGGTGGGAGAGACACTTAGGGTTTGCTTATGAAATGTTGTGTGAAGGAACGCAAAAAGAAAAAAGTAAAGAAAAAAAAAGGTTATAGCAAAACAACATTGAGCCTAGGGGAGCCTTGAATCACCACACACACCAGATGAGTCTTTTAATCTGAGATTCAGACTGTCTGAGATACAGAGAAATGTGTGAATGATTGTGTGCAATTGAGACAACAAATGAAGTACAATAGAAAACAACAATTTTTTTTTTCCTCCCTCTATGTAAAGGCATTTGTAGGCATGGTAGTACAACAGATGCTCAAATGGTGCCGATAATGGCATATTGAAGCATTTCTGGTTTTCAGTGTAATTCTTTCGATTCTAAAATGTAAGTTAAATGTATCTGATACCAAGCTGTCCCTGTCTATAACCAGAGGTAAGTCAGTACAGACACTGAAGTAAAGTTTGACCTAAGAACAATTTAGACAAGGAGATATGATATAGGAAATTAGTACGAGATTGAAATTAAAGGACCGTTCACTTAAAATTAATAGAAGTTTTTAGTTCAGATTTGTATAGTTCTTTAGCAGATACTAAGATGTGACTGAGCCAAGAAATGTGTCTATTTCTGTTATGGGTCTAGATCATATTTGTGAAAAGAGGATTGTAATTGTTGCTGCTTGTAATGAATATTGATCTTTCAGACCCTGGAGGGATCTTTTCCTTTTCTGTTCTCATGGGGTTTGGTTTCTAGTCCCCCTGCTTCCACCATTACTGTTTTACTTGACAGAGTGTAGAAAAGAAAAGCTCCTGTGCTGGCTAGCATCCAATATACTTACATGGTATATCTATTCTGTATTTTATATTGTGAAGCAGAACACAGGTTTTGAAGATTTTGGTTTCTCAGTTTACTACTTATTTTATAATCAAAGCAACATAAGACTACTTCTAGTGCATTTGAGTTCATGCATAGTGTCCATTTATAGTAGCTGCTATTAGAAGAAGGAAAGGTGGGGGTTTTTTTCCTCTCCATTCACCTACATATATACAAAAATATGAGAAAGGAAAGTTGTCTTTTACTTTACCATAGAGACCAACTGATTTAGCATTGCCTATGCTTAAGGAAATGGATAAAAACTAAAGTGTGTCTGAATTACTGTTTCCGATTAAAACAACCCTGGTATTTAGTACATTCAAAACGTGTATTCAAATTCTGTGGGTTAAACTCATAACTAATTACTAGTGCTACTCCCTGGTTCAGTGTCTTAATCCCTACTAAAATATCTGCCTGTGTTGCATTTCAAAGGAGAGCATTTGTATAAGGTTGCAGGCTTGAGGCTGAGTTTCTAAACTCTGCTGCTCTCCTCATGTGGTGGAAGCATCTCTAATTCAGCATTTGAGAGCTAAGTATCAAAAGGGGACAATTCCATGCTGTTTGTGGAGATGTGACAGGCTGAACTCATCGCTCTCATGACAGTTTTCTCTTTCCATGTGGTTGTAAGTATCTACAATTGGATATGTGGTCTGTGAACTAACACCTTTCCATGGAAGGGTTCTTCACTGCAGCTGCATGGTAGGCAGATGAGTTGACACATAGTCTGGGTAGTAGCACTAAGGAACTAGCAGTGCAATATCCAAAGCCAGAGTGATTAGAGTGTATTCTGTGGTAGAACACCACCAAGGGAACTCTACTGAAAACTAGACCTTCAGTTCAAACAACTTAAAAATTAATATGTTAAGCAAATTAATCCTTTAGACTACAACTACGGTGCCTGAATATGTTACTGTCCTTGGTGAGTAAAACATATTTGAACTGTTTGAAAAGGAAGTCTTTGCTAAGCCCTAAGTTGTCTCACTGAACTTGAAGAAGGCACACGCCCATCAGAAAGGGGAACAAAGAATCATCTTCTAATATTGATGAATAATCACACTGAATAGAGGGACTCCAACTAGTCTCTTCAGCTGTCACATCACTGAGATAAAGATCTGCTTTCCTAGCTAGAAGGTTACCTATGTCCAGGATGGTCCTTGTTGCCTTTCTGATTGTGTCTACATCCTAGCTGAGACACAAATGATGTAACAGTTGTGTCTGTTTCCACTCTGCCACATGGAAGGGAGGGATTTCCTTGAACCCTTTATCAACCTATCAATGCCCCCAAGGAAGATGAGACCCTTGCTCCCAACAGCCTGTCAGTTCCTTGTTATAGGGACCCCACTGGAACAACCTGCTATATCAGAGAGTGGTTCAACTAACGTATTCAGAGTCACATGCTGACAGTGTCCCCACTCTTATTTGGTATATTATCAGTTTTCTCAGGTGTTATCTGCTGTCAGTTGCTGCTAGCACCCTTGAAGGACTCACAATAAGCAGTTTATGGAATAACACACTTTATTAACAAACATACTGATAGGAGAAGACTGTGGTCTTCTAAGGTTCAGAGATTGCTGTTGATAGCATACTGATTGCAAAAATGAATTGGGAGCAATTAGATTAGATAAACTGTAATCATCAATGAAAACTAGCTCAAAATAATCATTTAGCATGCATACAATAAGGTTCTTACCCAATGGGCATCCCTATGGGGAAGAACGTTCAATCTGTTAATCAGTTCCAGAAATTACAATGGGGTTTGCTCTTCCCACTTAAGTTATATTTATATTATTTTCCTTGAGAAAGAGGAAAAGGCAAAGTTAGAGGTAATTTCATGTTTAGGTAGAGTTTGAGTGGCTTTAGTCATTTGGATATGTAGGGCATGAAAAGTAATACGTATTTTTTACCAAATGAAGCAAAGTTCAGCTTTCAATTACTGTCTGGATCATTCCTTTGGCTCAGCTCCTATTAGCTTCATTGTTTTTAAAAACAATGTTTTTAATGGAGTATAACCACCACACTGTTGTGTTGCTCCATCCTTTTTTTCTTATCTGTATTGTACTGGATTCCAAAATTTGGGTATCAGAAAAAGACCCTACTGGGTTTAAACAGAAGCCATGGGCTACAGAAGCTGGGAAAAACCCTCTTCATTGTCTTCATCTCTCTGGATTTTTCCTGCCTTCTCCAGCAGGATGCGAAGAGACTTTTTACATAATGTTATCACATGTCCTATTATATCTGCTCCTCCATGCATAATCCTGTCTCAAGAGATGTGAATGTCTTTCCCCCATGAATATCCCCTATGATGTATGTGTTAAGACCCCAAATTTGTTAACCTGGGTTTTTCCCTTATGTCACCCCTGAAACCCCCTAAATGTAATAGTTGCGATAGGTACAACCCCCTGTTGAATGTGTAGACCCTAAACCCTCTAAATATGAACTTTTAAGTCCAATAAACAATTCCAGTTTCTTACCTCCCTGGGATCGTCTTAGCTTCATTGACCTCTGCAGTATTGACTTCAACAGAGCATGACCTCAGCACCTTTGTGCTGCTCTGCCCTTTGTTTCATGTTTCCCTTAGAGCACTACACCAAGCTCCCTCAGCATTCCTGCTCCTAAGGTTTATTCACCAGTTTGTCCCTAGTGAACTATAGCCAAGTAATGCACTCCTTTTTTCTGAACTTTGTTTTTCCGTCTTCTCCTTACACACACATTCACAGAAGATTTCCAATGCAAAAGTTAAAGAAATGTTTGTTAATAATTTAAAATGTGGTCCAAAACTGTAGTACAGAAAAGATTTAGTGTTTTTGTTTGAATGGACAATATCAACCTGTTTCCACCCTTTGAAAATCCCCAATTTAAACTTATCCCAACTCGTAAACCAGACAATGTTTCTGCTTTCATATTCTCTTTAAATTAGTTTGCTGGGAATTTATTATTCACACTGCACTTTCTGCACATAAGAGAGTTATTTTGCATGTTAAAAATGCATAATCAGCTATTTAACTATGTCACTTTCACCAGAGCCATCACCAAGTGTGCTTTTTTATAAGAAATACATAATGAGAGCAACTCTCTGCAAAAAAAAAGAATAGAAGCCAGGGATGAATGTATGGCAATAATGTTAAAGACCTACATTTAGATTTAAATTGATGGGAGAAGACTAGAACATTTTTCAATCTGAAACTTACTTTAAATAACTTCAAAAATTTCCTCTTAAAACTAACTGTGGTTTAGTGAACTGTGTTCTGCTTATCTTACTGCCATCCTGTTCAAAATGGTTTGAATTGTACTTAAACAATGAGTTTCATAAAGGGCTCAAAAATATTTTCAGAACAGTAATGTGATTTTTTAATCTGTACAAGCTAGTTCATGAATAACCAAGATGACACATTTTTAGACACCAGATCAGTGGTTATTGGGTCAGAACCACCTTGTGGGGAGAGTGTGTGTGTGTGTGTGTGTGAAGGGGGAAGGGATGGGTTGAACCTCAGGGAGGTGCAGTGGCGTCATGTCCCTCACAGCAGCCCCTGGAGCCCATGTGGGGATGTCCCAGAGCAGTTGTCAGTCACTAACATTCTGGGAGACCTATAACACACCACAACTCCTTGAGCCCCTAATCCAGCTCAGATTGGCAGGGTCAGTGAGAACATTGCCCCGCACCCTGGCCTGGGACCCCAGAGTGGCCAGGGTGTCAGAGACCCTGCCTGGAGGGCTTGGCCATAGGGACCAGAGCAGATAAAACCACAGGCATGTGTTTGCCTCGTGTTGCAGCCCTGCCACTTGGATGTGTGAGAGTTGGTCTTCCACAAGGTTGCAATGGTAGCTATATAATCTGTCTCTCCCTCTTTCTCCTCCTCTCTTCTTGCTCCCTCTGCTTCTCTTTCTTTGCTCCTTTCTTGATGCTTTAGGTGGCTTGGAGCTGGAGGGATTGGATTTTGACTTAAGTGTTGTGGATTAATAGTATATGTTGTGTCAGTATTGTTGTGGAACATTTTGTCTAGCTTGGTGCAAGGGTGCTGCCCTTTTGAGCTTTTGCCAAGTTCTCTTATTTTTTCCCCTAAATTATTAATAAAAATGCCTATTGGTAACAAGTCTGTGGCTTATTCTCTTGACACTGTTGCGAGGTATTAAAGAACCCTAAATATATATTTTAAAATAAAACTCCTGGCTGAGCCCATGAGCTTGCAGCTCCTGGGGCTGAAGTGTTACACACATCGAGCCCAAAACTGTGAAATATTGTTTCTTGGCCATTTTATCTATGCAATGCCTTTTCCTTACTTACTTTGTTTCATGGGATACTCACCATAAATTGTAGTTTAGCAGTGAAACACTTTTGGCATTCTAACAACACTGTATTTACTATGTTTGCCAGATCAGAAAAGGTATGGTTCTTAGGCCAAGTGTAGTTGTGCATCAGTTTAGTGTGGGTACCTCCTCCAATTTAAACTGCTAGCTACACCTGCTTACAAGTAAACATTATTTTCACAAGATTTCCTCCTCTACATGTGCCAAATGCATTCTATCTGTACACTCATGTGCCTTAAAACTGCCTAAAGATGTTTTCCTCCAGGATGTTTGGAGAAGATAATTAGCTGAGAAATTCCAGCAATGGAAGGAAAAGTGTTATTCATAGGGACAAGAAAATACTGAATTTTTATACTCATTAACTCTGATTGCTAAACAATTATATCTTTATAACATACTGTGCTGACAACATAGAGCTGTAGCAAAAAAAGATCATTATTAATTATACATAAGAATGAATAATAAACTCTTCAATCCAGGTGTACTCCTAGTGTGTCAGATATCACACAGTGGACTGTACAGAAGAACAGTCATTACATTTCAGTGATTACATTTCAGAAAAATTGCTTTGTATGCATGTGTGTTTCTTGTTTTTATAAGTGTTGTAAAGATGAGTATGGCACAGTTAAATTTACCCATGTATTCTTCAAGATTTCAGGTGGAAATGGATTTTGGGGACAAACAGCATGTTTTTCTAGTCTGTGAATGATAATTATAAAAAAATTAAGAAAAAAACAGCCAAAAACCCATTAACACAGTTTCCTACACACTGAATTGTATACATAAAATGTGTTAACTACATTCCACCAACTGAAACCATAATGGTTGAGTATACAGAAACATCTGATACTGTATTTTGTTGAAAGTAGTAGTCAAGGTCAGTGAAAAGTATTAATTCTGCTCTGGGATAATATAGCAATATAAAAAAATAATTACTTTAGAAAAAGTTTGGATCTTCAAGCATCTCTAACAACACTTCAAATAACAATCACGTAACAAATGGAAGCAACAGAGAATTTTTACCTTGACCTTTTATACTCCTCTAAAATAGCAGTTACTTTTAAATCTTTTAAATACATTTTAGAAATCCCTTTAGAATAACATACATATTCACACACGTTAATCAAATACAGCCATCTATTAAATACTTTTAAAAGGGATTGAACTTCTATGGATTATTTCTTAGAGGTTTTTTTCATTGTAATCCAAGATTCAAAACTATTTCTCTGTCTGTTGTTTGTTGCCTTCTGATGTTCCGCAGCTGGAGATTACAATCCTACTGGGTATCAGGGCATAAAACCTACTGCTTCATAAATTATTGACTAGCATTTAACCATCAGATGAGAGCAGGGAACAAAATGAGTTGCATACTTTGAACTTATTGGTTGGGAAAACACTGTTATAGTTGTCTTCCGCCTAGGAACTTTGATCATTATCTTTCTGTGTCTGCTAAGATCAATTTTCCATTGAAGAAGTAAAACATTTGTTTTAGTTGGTGACGCAAAATTTGGTTGTTTCAGTGCAAACTTAAATGTTTCAAAATTTGGTTTCAGACCCTGTTTCTGATAATTTTGTGCCTTGATGTACAGAAAGATAGAAAATATCTGGATGATATAGGTAAACTTTTAATATATAGGATGGAAATATCGGCGTGGTCACTCATGTGAAGGGTGTCTATTGGCACAGATAATGGTTCAGCTATAAACTTTAAATCAGGAAAGTCTTTTTGAAGCTGAAGAAAAATAAACTGATATGTAATGATGTTGAGTTCATAAGTCTACATTGTTGGAACCAAACTTTAGTGGTCAAATTTTTAAGGGGTCTTAGGAAGCCGGAGTTTACGTGACTACTCTTTTTTTTTTTGCTTATTGACCATCACTACTCATGAAGGTAGGCATCAGTGTGTTAAATGAGATTTTTTCAAATCTCTTTTATCTTTATAAAACTAAATCCGATTCAAATTTTTTGGCTATGTATTTGTATCACTCAGCTATTTTGTTTAGAACCAGAAGTAGACACATATGTGCACTGCTTTAATGAGATTTGCAAGCCGAATCTACCATAACATTCCATTTCATCCTTTTATGATAATTCCTTTATCAAATTGGATAAAATAGATTTAAAGCAGATTATCTGCTTGCATAACTCCAGTAAAGTAGTTAAAACTACAAATGGAATTTAGAACTTCATAGTCGGTAGCACCAAATGTTAAATAAACAAAATTTTAATCACGAAAAAAATCATACATCTGGTGCAGTGAAAGAATTGGAAGAGAATTATTGTGTGGCTGTGTCTAGATAGGTGTTTGCTGTGCTGGTTCAAAGGGAATTCTCTGCCCTTGCAGCCTGGGTCTTTCCCTGCCATAGACAAGCACTCACTGAAATCCAGTGGGCTGCAGCATTTTCTTTCCTGTGCAGTATGTGGACTTGGTGCACAGATCATTTGAGCAGGTGATGGGCTCTGTTGGTATCATTTACAGAGGCTATGTCCTACAGAAAGCCATCCACTTTGGTTAGCTTATGGTGAGAACTATGTAGTAAGACTAACATGAGTCTGCTTTTACTCTTGTCATAAGCACTTTCTTTGTCATATCTATTCCTATGAACTGAGCTTCAAAGATGTATGAATCATTGTACCTACTTTTGGAAAAAGGATACACCATAATGAATAAAAGTCTATATTTTTTGCAGCTCTGGGTGTAATGTTCCTGTTGTGACTCCATAAATTTTTGAAAAGGAAATTAAGTACATTTAGGAAATTACAGGATCCAAAAAGCAAAAGCTGGAATGAATGGTGAGCAGTCCTTTGGGTTCTACTGTGTGAAATATGAAAGAAATTTTTCACATTATAAATTGTTGCAATAGAAAAAACATCAGCTGGAGCTTTGGGAATATGTGTTTATGCTTTCTCATTACAGCAAGCTCCTCCAAAATATCTGAAAGTATTTAGATAAAAATTTGTGTAAGGACTCTGCAAGTTTGCATGTACAGTGGAAGCACCTCTTGTTTATGCTACACTTCTGCAATCTCCAATTTATTTCAACAGCAATGCTGAAGCAGAGTTAATTCCTCTGTATTAGACCCTCAGGGAAAAAGGAGAGGAAGAGTAAATGACGCTGTGGCTTTGTTCACATTATGAAATACAGCATGCTTTGCAACCTTTTATTGGAGAGGATTATGTTCTGAATGTGAAGATATCAAGTATTTTGGAATCCTGGAAGAGGTAAAGAAAAAAAAAATAAAATTTCCAGTATTTTGTCTGCAGTATTGGCTATGAAAGAGTTTAAGGAGGAAACAAAGATGAGAACAAAGAGGTGATTATATTTTCTGTGGAGGAAGAAACTTGGGAGACTAGAGAGGGGAAAGGGATAAAATAGTCAGGTTGTGTGTGGACAGTGTTGGTCAATGTGCACCTGTATATACATATATATAGGCATGTTCCCTTCTACAGACCTGCATCCTCCTCAGCAGGAGAGAGGAGCAGAATGAGTCCACTGGTGATGTTTGTATTCATCTGTGTGTCAACTTCTGCTGAGTTATCTGCATTACCAGCAATGTAGACATGTGCCCAGAGGGTGATTGGGCACTGGAACAGGATTCTCAGGGAAGTGGTCACAGCACCAAACCTGACAGAGTTCAAAAAGATTTGCATGATACTGTTAGGCACATGGTGTTACTTTTGGGGATAGTCCTGTGCAGGGCTAAGGGTTGGACTCGATGATCCTTGCGGTTCCCCTTCCCAACTCATATATTTGTGATTCTGTGATTCTGTGATATGTTGTATAAACAGGTATTTGTGTGCATGTGCATGGTAAATGTGTGTTCAGATTCACTGCTAGCTGGACCTGTGGGTATGGAGTTGTAGCAGCCTCACCTCTGTTGGGCTGCTGAATTTGACCTTCTCTGGTTGTTGTCTTCTGATGTCACCAAAGAAAACAGTTTAGACAAAATTTAAGACTAAGAAAGATTTCCCTTTGCCAAATAGAATATTTCTGTATTTGAAGTGAGAAGAGCTGATGTCTATTCCAAATAGCAGGAAAGAACTTGGTGAAGCTCTTTTTTCAAAGAAATGTCTCTTTAATGAATCTGTGGCAGATTATATTTCAGGCTTTATAGAAAAGAATTTTATCAGAAGTATTTATACTGCGAAAAGGTTTAATAATTGTGGGAGTCACTGTGACATCCCACTTACCTCCCAAAGTCTGTTTTACATAATTATAATACTAGCTTATGTTAGGAACAAACAGTTGCCCCTCCCACTGTTTAACCAATAGCAATAACTCCACTATAGACAGGATGGAAATATTGTTCCATTTGCCACATGTGTTCCAAAGCCCTCAAGTTGCTATTACACATGTAAGACTTGACGACTCAGCACTAGGTCCCAGGCAGCTGAGTTTCTGAAAAACAAATACTTTTTCAGCATTTAACACTTTAATTTTCAATTTTTTTTTTTATGTGCCCCTTCTGATTACATTATGTTGTGGTTTAACCCCAGTGAGCCCCATGTGGCCGCTCCCCCAGTGAAATGGGGAAGAGTATCAGAAGGGTAAAAGTCTGAAACACTCTGGGCTGAGGTAAAATAGTTTATGGGTAAAGTAAAAGCTGAAGTACCAGCAAAGTAAAACAAGGAATTAATTCACTGCTTCCCAGTAGCAGGCAAGTGCATCACACCAAAAGATTACTTGGGAAGACAAACACCGTCATCACTCCAAATATCCCCACTTTGTCCTTCTTTCCGTAGCTTTTTATGCCACCCATGACACCATAGGGTATGGGATATCCATTGGGTCAGCTGGGGTCAGCTCTCCCGCCTCTATCCCCTCTCAACTCCTAGCTGATGCAGTGGGGGGAGGAGCAACAAAGGCCTTGGCTCTGTATAAGCACTACTCAGCAGGAATGAAAACATCCTGTGGTATCAAGACTGCTTCCAGCACAAATCCAAAACACAGCCCCATACTAACCACTATGGAGAAAATTAACTCTATCCAAACCAAAGCCAGCACATCACTTTAGGTCTTTTTTTGTCAATTATCAGATGTTTCCTTAAAAGTTTGCTCATAGACTGAGGTTTTGTTTTAAGATCTATGATAGACTAGAGATCCATATACACTTTCATTTTAGTTTAAAGTTATTATCAGGCAAGTTAACATTATGTTAAACTAGCAGAAATGTCTATTTGTTGGCTTCAAAATGTCAAGTAAGGGTTCATATTTATTTTTAATTGATTTTTTGAAAACACTACTCAAATAATCATTAAGAAGAAATTATGACATATCTTTAACATTTTCTCTGAGGGGAAGAATGTGGAGGAAGACATTTCACATTCATCTTGCTGTCAGTGCTGGTCTACTTCCTTCATCTGAAATCTGCCACAGCAGCCTACTCATACAAATATGTGGCTGCAGCATGATGTATCACAACCCTTTTTGCAGATGTGACTAATTATCTTGTAAACCAGTAAAGGTAAAAGATATTAAATAAGTGACCAGGTAATGGTGCTACTGAAAGGAGATGTTTTTCCCAACTATTGTAAAGTGTCTGTACTTTTAAATTATTAGAAAAGGCAAATCAAACAAACAAATTGATATATCTTCTCAGCTATTTCTAATAATAAGAATTTCTTAGTCCAGAAATAAAAGAAGAATCCTTGGAAAGCTACTTTAATTTTGTCTATGTTTGACAGGACAACCTTTAAAAAGTGAAATTTGTTATCTAAAAGCCCAGAAAGCAAACAGAAATGTATTTTTTTTTCTACCAATAGATAAATGCAGGGATCTCCAGTGAAATAGAACTGGATGTGAAAAACTGAAGAGGAAAACAGAATAGTATTATATCTGTGTCTGGTTTTATCAGATCAGATGATGGGCAACACAACACATTGAATAACTTAATGGCTGTTTGCCACAGTAGGGAAAAGAACAAAAGAAAAAGATGATTTTTTAAAAAACAATATTATATTTGGAAATACAAAAGTTGTGAAATCTTTGAGCACAGGCGTAGTATATCCCTAACTGAAAATGTTTCCAATTTTAATATAATGTGTATATAAATACGGTTATTAGCACATACTTATCTCCCTCTTGAAAGTATTTATGGAAGGAAATACAAGTATTTGAAGTATATCTTGAAGTATATCAAGATACAGTTTGGACTAGGTATGTGCAATAACAGATTAAAGTATGGGTACTGTGTATACCCATTGAGTATAGATTATCATTGCTTTTCTGATTAAATAACTTTTAGGGTTTGTTTTTTTTTCCTTTCTCTCTTTGGTTTGCCATTCACATACTGACAGAGATCTGAGTCAACCACTGCTTTGGATGACTAGTAAGAATCATCCTAGACCTTTCCCACACTTAGGTCTGCCACCAAGTTTAAGTGGTTTTGAATTGAACCAAATAAATCACTTCCTTATTTGAATTAGAGGAAATAATTTCCTTTTTTTGAATAGAGAGAGCACAAAGTGAAGAAAAAAGAAAAAAAAAAACAAACAGAAATAGGAGTGTATTTACCTCTCTCCACCTTTGCATGGTGTCCTTTCAGCCACCTAGGCTTCATTTTAGTAAAATCAATCATTCTTTTCTGTGACCCAAAAAACTCTGTACTCTTTTATGGTCCCTCTGTAGCGTTTTTCTTTCTCCTCCTTTGAGGTAGGACTGTCTGTGTCATCCCGCCCTCAGTCTTAATCAGCATGAATTGTAGGCTCTGGACCTGCGCTGTCTTTCTTGCCCTCAGTATGCAGTGTTTTTTGTGATCTTTGTTCCCAGAGCCAGTTCAGTTGCTCACTATTCTTACCTGAAGTCTATTTCCTCCATGGCATTTGGCTTTTCTTGTTCTTCTAAGGAAACACAGAAGAGTGGTGAATATTTTTTTTTAAAAAAGGAAACACTGTTGGTAAGTAAGACATTTACTAGAAAACAGACCTTTCATTTTAAGGCACTTCATTTTACTCCACATTTATTCCTTCAACCTCCTAATTTTTTTTTTTTTGGTGATGCATCTCAGCCTTTTAAGGTAATCACATTTCACTAACTGGCACTATGGATAGTAATGTAAATGCTGAAAAGATGCACCTCAACTAATTTTTACAGTATTTGACCATCAACCTCTCTCTAATCTGGTACTTCTGCTTTTATTGCTGTCTGTTCTTAGCTTTTTTCAGTATCCTGCTTTGCTAACATCCAGGTTCACCCAACATTTCCCATGCAGGTTTTGTATTGTTTACAACATTATTCATAATACTTTATAATGTCCTGAATTTAGACTAGAACCTCTGTGCCCAAGTTGAACATCATCTTAGCAAAGGTAGCAACTCTTCATTTGCTTTAGGCAGTCTCGTGATTTTTTATTTTTTTTTTCCCATTTAGAAATTCTTTTTTTCCCATTCCCATGGGGCTGGAGTGTGGAGGAGAGAGGAAAAACAGTCACAAAAGGATCTAAACAAGATGATATCCCCAAACAGTATTTCCTTTAAAAAAAACACTTAGCTTGACCATGATAAATGACAAGGAGTTTCAGCAGAAGATCTAAGTAAATGGTTCTTCCACTAAAATTAAGGAAAACAAAAATTACAAATTCAGTACTTCATTAATTTTTCTCTGGATTATTCACGTTCCAAATTAAGATTTGGCTCTTAATTTTATGTGGAAGATATCTGGGTGTTGGGGTTTTTGCTACAATGGAATTTCTGCTACTCTGACTTTAATTATGACAAAGCACAAGTCATACTTCTCTGTAAATAACAAGCGACAGAATGTAATTTTGTAGATAGTCATATATAGTTGCTTTATACAAAAGTATTCCCAAGATCCAATTAAATTATGTTAAATTATTCATTGTAATTATGTTTCATTTCAGGACCTACAATTATACGAGCTAATACTGATTAGGCTTCATTTATATAATTTACAAAAGAGCTTGGTAGTTCTGGTATAACTGTGTAACCTCTCTACATGAAATTTCGGTGTACTAAGAACAAATGTTAATCCTCAGAGGTGGGGAACTGCTCATCAGTGGCTATAAGTATTGATCACTTATAATTGCAAAATGCATATGGAGTCTTATGCCATGACAAGTAAAGCTTCAAATTCTCTCTTCAGCATTTGAATAACTCCAAAGATCAACTAAGTTGACTTTTTTCTTTTTTTGATGGTGCAAGGAAGGCACTAATTCCTGTTTTCAAAACCATTCTCTGCCTGAAAGTCTTAAGTTTATCCTTGATATTTCTTCCTCAGCTTTTCAAAAAGAAAATATCATAAAATTATTGATGAACACCATCTGAAGTTGCCTGTGGAGCAGCATCAATTTTTTACTTAAGGAAATTACTCAAACCAAACCATGAGTCACTTGGTATGTGGAAAGAGGTTGAGGAATGCAGGCAGGCCAGTGTGTTGCAAACAGCAGGCTGCTGTAACCACATCCTACAACATTTTAAATGAGAATAAGGTAATAATTAGCTGTACCACCTCTCTGCATTGCATTTGAGAATAACAATAATACAGCTGGGGATCTTGAACAAACTTTGACTACAGTAGCTTCAATCTTTTCGAAGGCTGCCAGAAATGCAACACGATGCTAATGATAATGATAATAATGTAACCTTTCCCTGGAGCTTTTTTCTCCGTATAATATAAGATGTGGATTACACTGTTCTATTAAAGTTAAATGGCTGAAATGAATTATTGGGCTTGAAATTTGTGGAAAAGTTAAGGAAATAAGGCAATAAGTGAAAATGAGTCTCTGGGGTAATTATCTGTACTGTGCATGGGTGTGTAGCAAGGGAAGGAAGGTGCTACCACAGCCTCCTCAGCATTCTTGTCCTCTATCTTCAGCATAGGGCTATGCTACAGCTGTGATCACAACTGTAGCTGAGGAAGAACAATTGCCCCAGCCTAACTGCTGCCTGGTGTCTTGTCCCATGCTCCTACACCAGCATCAAAACAAACATGTTTACAGTTTCTTTACTGTGACAGTTGTAATTTATTGATGTCTATGGCTCTTCAGCTGCATGACTCAAAAGCATGAGTCCATTCAAACTGGTCCAATAGTTTTGATGGGTCAACTTTTTACTGGCAGGACTTATGCTCTGCAGTTGGCATAAACTTGTAATTAACTCAGAGTTCTGGGTTTAACCTTAGAAGCACTAAGACCAGTGAACTGGTGTTAAGGGCATTAAATAAGTGTCATTTCTGGTTTTACCTAGCCGTCATGAATCCTGATAAAATCAGCAGTGTTCAGGATTGCCAAAATTAGCCTGACTGTTCCTATAGTTTAGGACATTCACCAGAACAGCTGAAGTTATGAGGTTCCTTCAATCCATAGAAAAAGTACAAAAAAACCCCAGGAATAGTAAAATACAAGACAGAGCTGGGGAAGCTGGAGATAAGGGAAAACTTTTCTCCTGCTAGAATAGCTGAGGAACATGACTGAAGCCCAGGGCAATGATGGAATTTCCCTCCTTGGACAGTTTCCAGCCCTGCAGGGTGGAATCCTAAGCAGCCTCAAGTCCTAAGCAGTCTGGTCTGATTCCACAGCTGAGACTGCTCTGGACAAGGGGTTGAACTAGATGCCAGCTGGCCTGTAAAGTTCCTTGGCTCTTGAATTCAGTGTTGCAAAGCACCTTGTGTTTAGATGTGCCTAAGCACTGCTAACTAAAAGGCCAGTGAAGGTGAAGACAGAAAGGTGAAGACAGTCCCCCATAAACATCGGCTTAGCAGTAAGGATAAATGGGTTACACCTTTCTCTTTGACAACTGACTTCTATAAAACACTTTTTCAGGGCAGTTATATTCTTGTCTCCTTGTTTTTTGAAGACTTCAATTATGGACCAAAAAAGGCCATTTTTTTCACTGTTTTAGTTGCTTCTCCCCTGTTTTCATGCTGATAAGGAGCTTCTAGCTACTATTATGTTTTTCCACACAAATTTCTGAAGATGTGCTTATTGTCACAGTTTTCACTAGCTACCTTTCTTAGTAGCTTTTCTCAAATTTTTGAGTCCCCAGCCTGTTTCATGATTGATCCACGATTCCTATTTGATATACATGTGATATGTCTTCTTATTTTGCAGTTGAAATAGGTTGAAATGAGATCTACAGTTTTCATCACTCCTGTTTCATGGCTTCTCTCATGTTTTTGCACCATTTTTTTTTCTCCCTTTTGCATGCTGTTGTATACCACTGAAAGCAGAGGTGACCAGCTCCTTACAGAAACGGGTTATCTAGGAGACATCATTGAATCAATGTACCATTTGGAGGTAGTGACTGTAGCATATAAAAGGATTTGCATTCTGGTCTTACCCTATATTTAAACTTCTAGTGAAGTAATTTTGTAGGGTGAAGTTATTTGAGACTGCCAGGGTTCATGGACATCTAAAGTCAGAGGTTATAGACACTATATAGATGCATGGATACACAATTTTTTATCAGATATATGTGTACATTTTTTTTTGCAGCAAGAATCAAAAAATCTTATCATCAGAAAAAGCTAAGCTTTATTATTTTTTTAAAATAAATTCTTAAATTGGAAAACTATGTGTTTGATGTGACTACAAATGGCAATGTTTGGTATACTCTGGTTGCTTTGCATTTTTTTCTTGCTATTGATTTTGGGTTTTTTGGTGTTGCTCTACACATATAATCCATAATAAAGTCAGAAAATAAAATTTCTCCACCTACCACATTTTTTAGGCCAGAAGCCATGGCTTTCTTCTCAGAAGCAAGAGTCCCTTACTCCCACCCCCAGCAATGACAGGAGGTGGTATAGAATAGCCTCTTAGCCACAGGTCCTCAGCCACAGTCTCCTTCCTGGCAAAAAATTAACTCTGTTCTGGCTGTAACCAGGGCAGAGAGATAGCAAGTTGGGATTTTGTAAGTGTTATGTGAAAATTGTAAAATGAAATTTCACTATTTAATAACTAACATGGTATTTTTTATTTCTTAGACAACTGGTTCACCTACTGCCTAGAGCTCTGACTATAGGTAATATATTTAATTCTTACTTCCAGACATGAAAGATGATTAATAAAAAAAAAACCACAAGAAGGAAGATGGTAAAACTGAAGTATTTTCTGAAACCTTTGTAGAATTCTGACAGAATTCAAATCACAATTCTAAATCAAGATCTGGCTCCTCAGCTTCTAATCCTGCTTGAAGGGCAAAGCAAGGTCTTTGTTTGCCCCCATAAATAAATGACTCAAGGATAGAGTCTGAATGTTTATACTGGCCAAATAATTTTCTTCATGTCCTCTCTTTTGTTATTCTTGTTTTGTTCACTCCTGTGATTACTTCTCTTAAATAACTGTACTTTTATTGTCTACAGAGGTGTAAATAAGAATAAAGTATCATATCTTTTCAGGGATAGTACCACATGAGGATTTAACCGATTTGCTAAATCATTCCTGAAAACTGTTTGTTGCCTGTTAGAGGAGTGTGTTTGATAGTAGGAGTATATAGCATCTCTGCTACTGAAAGTAGTGTGACAAAATCAATATATTCTGTTACAGGTTTTGTTTCTGCTACTTTTGATTAATAGAAAAACAACAAACAAGTAAACTATTATTTGACAGCTTCACTGCAGTGAAAATAAACATATCAGAAGTAATTATGGTCCTTATTTCTGCCCCTATAGGGAGGCTTTCTGTGCTTGTCTGCAATTTAATATGGTCAACCTCTAGCTCACCTTCCATCAGTCCCACAGAATGACTCAGTGAGGTCAAACCAGGGAAGAAAAAGCCTCTACAGGAGTTGTACTATATACTTAAAGAGCTTGGTAAAGGAAAGCTGTTAATACAGATGATGCAGTGACCTATCTCCCTTTAGAGCTTTCCAAAATTTTGTACTCTTGCCTAGACAGGTTTAAACCTTGGTGGTGCAGGGAAATATGGAACCTGAACACTCAAAAGGCAGCTCATATGCACATCTGCTTTTGTGGTTAAGTATGGCAGAGGCACAGCTGCTAGGGTTTTAACAAACCAATTCAACATTAGCAGATTTATCTTGCTAGGATGATCAGAAAGAAGAGTTTCATCAGGTAGGCAGAGGCAGTGCAGTCCATAAAACACCTGGGAAATGGAAATAAAAGACATTGTGGCACAAATTAATAAGAATGACTGCACTTTTTTTTCCGCCTGTTGTTTGTCTCCACATACAGTTATGAAATCAAGCAATAAGAAGCTCCCAGAGAAGCCTGACTGCTGAATTGATTGTTAAATATTGGTAATTGGAGACATTTAATTATTCATAAAAGATGAAATCTATGCCATGTGCTGCTCCAGACCTAAATTTAATTGCTTGTGCAATCTTGAGATTTGTTTCTTCTCCCAGACCATCAAGCATATCTTACCTGATTTTGAATGTATTGCTTTTCTTTTCTCTCCCTTTCTTTCTTCCATCTTTAAATGGTTTATTTGAGCTACATATTTTTTCTGACATGTGGTGCCCAGAAGCCAGGAGACCTGTATTTTGCCCTCTCTACCCTAACCCAACCCGGACAAATATCACTCTCACTTTGAGAAGCATCTGACTTTTGAGAGATGCTGAGAAAGAAAGGAAGAACTGGACTTCATATTACAAGATGCTGCATATGAGAAGAATATGGGAATGTACCTCTTTCAAGGATGTCATAAACCTTTTGTCTGCTGATGTTAAGTGGGAGCAAAGGCTTTCAACACTTTTCAGAATAAAACTGACACATACAATAGGTGTGATTTTTCAGAAGGACAGGGAGAGAAGAAAGGAAAAAGTAATTCATGTTTGTCACAAAGTACTCCCTTTTACTTGAGCAGAAATTTACTCAGTTTTTACTGCTACATAGAAAACATATTGAAATCCATTACCTTTCTAAACCTCAGGAATATTTTTCCTGAAGCTTATTCCAGCACTCACATATAAACTCATGTTTTTTCTGGTTTTGACTTAGAGTTCTAAATTGCTTCTGAAAAATGCAGTTCATGACACATTTCTTACACTGCCAGAGACCCTCAAAATAATCATTCATCTGTTTCTATTGCAATGACCAAGCAATGAATGCTGCAAAAACTTTACGAAACAAAAATGTGTTACAACACAGCAATCGGTTGTGTACTTTTATGGTTGCTGAAGGCTTTTGCTTTCCTCTGTAAATGATCTATCTTAAGTGCACATGGATTTCCATCAATCTTCCTATTATGCCATTTATTGCAGTCATATTTTATATAAGAAAAAATGTATAGCTGGCCAAATACCTGATCTTGTTCAATTTTAGACCAATCTTTCAGACAGGAAAATGGAATACTTAATTTACCAAAAGCTTTCTGAAGTTTTGTGCTGGAGATAGACTTATTGAATAATGCTCTGCATCCATCCTGCTATCATTTTATGTTGAAAAAATGCTAAAAGTAGCTATTTCAGAAGTTTAAGCGGGTAAAGTACTGTCAGCATGATTTGGGCTTGTATTGATTTTCCTTTGAAAACTAGTGTGAGGTGCATATTACTGTAGTTCTCTTAATTCAGTTTGTCTGACCTCAACTTAGGAATTAAGTTAGACCTAAACATCAATAAAATATATATATAACACAGTTGGGATAAGCCAGAGATTTTTTACTGAAGTGGATTGACGACTGGCTGAACAGCAGATTACAGAAGGTTGTAATCACACAGGGTCCTGTCACAAGTGACGTCCTCCAAGGTTCAATAGTGGCCCCAGCGTTGTTTAACTTATCCGTCAATGACTTGGATGAAGGGGCAGATGCCTTGTTAACAAGTTCACTGCTGACACAAAGCTGGGAGGAGTGGCCAATACCCCAGAGGGCTGTGCAGCCCTTCAGAAGGACCTTGACAACTGTTCTCATGGGACAGACTGGGAACTGAACAGTTCAAACAGTGTATTATGCTAAGTCACTGGAAATGTCATCATTCAGATGAATTGCAGAGGCAATTGAGTGTTGTGAGCTATGAGCTGGTCCAGCTCTCTAGCCTGTTAAGTGTGTGGAGTAGAACACACTTAGAATAATGATCTAAGAGGTAATTATGCCAAACTGTTAAACCTTTCTCTGAAGAGGAGAAAGTAGTTCACAATGTTCACAATGTTCTTTTGCCAGCAAAGACTGAGAGAGAGGGTAACAGTACACCCAAAGCTTAAGAAGAGGTCTTGCTTTTTGAGCTTTGTGGGACAAAATAAAAGTCTGGGGAAAAAAAGAAAAAAGGTTATCTAAAGAAATATCATGAATGGAATGTGCCTTTGAATTTGGAAGATAATCCAAATTTTAAAAATACCTGATAAAGCAAATCTAAAATTTTGTAGTGACTAGCAGATAAATATGTTTATTTTTGTGGGAGACGACTTTGTTCACATTACTTGTTTAGTTACATGCAAACTGAAACATGACTTTTGACGAATTCTTCGCAGTTTCAGCAATGTCCTTTCGACCTTTAAGATACCCTTCTGTGAGAAGAAAAAATGAATTCATTTGATTTCAAGACATATGGGAAAATAAAATCATTACTTTCTTCATGTATTGATCCACAATCACATTATCCTACCAGTTCTATTAAATAAACTGGATGGGAGGGATGAAAAGTTGAATAGTTTTATTTGTGTTTCATCAAATTATAACTATTCATTGGACCTCTGAAATACAGGATGTTTTCACATCCTATGAAAAAATAATGACAGACTATCAATTGCTTTTTGAGATTCAGCTTTATTTATTCTTCAGGCTAATGGAAAAAGCTGCTGTAAGTAAATAGTTATCTCAGAAAAAAGCCAAAAAGATAACAGTTTGCAATGTTTGGTTTTCCTTTGACCTTTTCTATCATGTTTAAGGGATAGAAATAAGGAAATTATGGGGAAGCTTAAGTTTCTTATCATTGCTCCTTTCTCCCCAAGATATGCAATTCAATATGAAAGCTATATTTTAATGGGGATGAAACTGTGGTAGGGAGAAATGGACTTCTTATGGCCATATTCAGTGAACATTGCTACATCACTGACCAGATTTTTCAAGAGTTCCACAGGTAGATGACAACACTGTATGCTACCAATTTCCACTGTCAATATTTCAACTATAGGAGTTCAAATCTTTGACTTTTCTTTATTTGTATTATGACTTCCTCTATCCTAAACATGTTATCTGATATGGATAAAAATTCTCTTTTTAATGGATTTTACTGTCCCTTGATGTCTGGCAGAGGTAATGATATCTTCATAGGAATTCTTATCATGTATGGATTGTCCTGTCTCTTCTCTGAGATAACTAAAAACCCTGTAGTCGAAATAGTTAGGAGCTCAGCTCAAGGCTGTGTACTTGTAAAAGAATTATTAGATCAGTTTAGCATCATAACATGCTCACATGGATTATGAGTTGTCTGGAGAACAAGAAAACAAGCTTATATATGGCCAGAATACACTGAAGACTATATTCAACATTCACTTTAATAGAACAGATAAAATTTTTATTTGTCAGCCTTATTTTCTAATGATATACAGGCTACTTGAATAATAAAGTTCCAAAGACTGCTTCACTTTCCCTCAGCTGTGAGGTATTTGGAAAGGAAAAATGGTTTAAATAAAACTGCAATATTTTTAAATATTTTTCCTAGAAGAAGGGGACAAAAATTAACCCTTTCTGCAGCATTGTAAAATTCTGACCAGCTTTAATCAGTATGTCACTTAAAATAGAAATACTGTAAGCTTATAATACATTATGACAGATTGTCATGAAGAGGTAGAGGTATTGATGTTTCAATCAGGAGCTGACACCTGAGTTTCATTAAAGCAAATACATATATATAAAAAATAAAAAGATAATCATCTTTTTATGAGCAGAAATAGATTCTAAGGTCTAATTCTACTACAACTTCTTTATTCCTGTCACTCTGTCGTGACTTCTACTGTCCAAAAGAAGTTAGACGGAAGAGGATAAAAAGTTATCTTTTCATTAAATCTTATGATCTCTGTTGTTTATCATCTCATTATTGATGTTAAATAAGCTTCAATCAGAAATGTAGAGACATTAATGGAATCAAAGTGTATTTAATCTTAAGAAAATATCTTACAATGTTTAAGTAATAAAAGCTTTTTTGTTATTTTGGGTGACTAAAACCTTTTCTTAAAAAAATTATTCTTAGAATAACCTTTGGAGTAATAAAGGTGAATGTGCTTATGAAATGACATGATATTTAAATCTTTCCTTACAGTTGATTGATATATGATCTTTATCCCTGATACTTCAAAATGGTCTTTGTTGTGGTGATGGAGAGTGACTGATAAACCCAAATTTTCCCATTTGAAAATGAGTATGACAAACACATCTCAGAAAAAGATAAGAATTATTTGAGGACATTTTTATTTCTAAACAATACCTTTAATGGATAGTTTCCTCTATGTCCTTGCATTTCCATCATTTTACCCAAAAATCTGTGCTTTTGGAATACTACTGGTAAGACAAGTATTTTAGACTCAATTGTAACTGAATTAAATTTTGTAGGAAGAATTTGGGTTTGTGGGATTGTTTCCTAAGACCACAGTGTTCCAGATATGTTGACATACGATTACACTACAGTGTAATTGATTTACTGGCAACTGTTTTAGCAACTTTGCTTTTGAATGAGATACAGAGAAAAAAGGTAATTATTTTGGTTTTATTACATTTCTTTAATATTCTATGCACAAAATTCCAGAAGTAGAGACAACAATATGCAATGTTGTACATACTGAAATGTAAAGGGGTCCAGCTGATCATGGAGATGTTCTAACTAAATATGTACAGTGAGCACAATCAGTTTTCTGATTATTGTTCCAGATATGCTACAGGATGATTTTCTTGTATATTCTGAGTTTTTGGGGTTTGGCTATTTTGATTCTTTTTGGGGGCAGGGTATGTTCTCCCTACCATCAAAAAATGCAAAAGAAACTCTGTTAACATCAGTCCAAAAGGAAAGCTAAACACTGCAGGTTGAGGTCAGAAGGGTCAGAATGAATACTCTTAAAGAAAAGACGAAGGTCCCATTTGCAGCAGGTGTGCTGCATGGGTGAAAAATAATCATGATTCCTCTGTCAAAATGGTCCAGCGGGTTCACATAGGGCCTGTGTGCTTCCCTACACTCACATCAATTAACTAAAACACACAGCCATGTGTCATTGAGACTAATCTCCAGGGCTGTTTTGAAGCTCACCACTGTGTCATTTTGTAAAATCTGCATGGTGCTCTATGAGGCAGAAGCACTCTGCAGGGAGGCACCAGTGGTTTATGAATCTGCACGCTGGGAAGATGAAAACAAGGAGGTAGTGGCAGGGGGTACATGATGATATGGTGGGGGGGAGCACACAGATTGGTCCCTGCAACACAGCTGTGGGAAAACTGGCGTATTTCTCTGGGAGACTGGGACTACACTGCATGACACCAAGGCCGAGGTTATGCAATAACAGTCACTCTCCTATTTAAGCAGAAGGAACCTGTTGTAAATATGACACCCAAAATCTGCTGCAGTTCTGAAAACCAGATGCAAAAAAACCCAGAAGTGTGTTTCTGTACAATGTGCTGACCTGTGCTGCACACTAGTTGCTTCATCAAGAGCCAAACTAGAATGACTCAGGGAAGATAATGTTTCTAAACGGTTAAACTGATTTCTGAATACTTGACTAGCCAACCACATAATCCCCGGGTGGCATGCCTGTACATAAATCTGTACTGGTAATCAGAATACATAAACCTGAAGCATTTAACATGAAAATCTAGCAAGAAAGCCAAACAGAAAAAGAATACTTCGTTGTCCAAGGTCTCCGGTTTGCAGTTAAAGTGAAACAGACCTGGCAGCTAGAATACATCACACACATTGTAGTTCCACTTATTGGACAGCAGAAATTAGAACTCAGTAAAGTACTGTCTTTAGCTTACAGTCTTTTTTTCTAAGTGGGATTTCTTTGTTGCCAAAGGCATCCAGTGGGTGTGTTATTGTCCACAGTAAGATCTTATTAGTATTCTGGCCCTGTAAACATTGATGGCTGATGACAACAATCCCTTAGTGTAAGCTGGTTTATAGAGTTGTATAATATTATTGATGTTACTAAGGGAACAGAAACAGGTGGATATACCATCTGTGATTTCTACCTAACTGATATTTTACAGAAAAATTATTAGAACAGTTTGCTCTGGTACAAAGGAAAGAAACTGTGAATTCTGGGGGAAAAAAATGCTAATACCCAACAATATTTTCTCTGCTGGTTTCTCTTTGTTTTAGTCTGTAAATAAGAGCTGAGATACAAGGTTTATGCTTGATGAACATGGAGGAAGGAAGCAATGAAAAGCATATAGAATTTTCATGTATTATTGCAGGATTTAGGGTCCAGTTGTGACTTTTTTTTCCTGCAGTATATTTGTACTTGCACAAAACAAACTTGGAGGCAAAGGCTGATTACAGACTGAGGAGAACAGGCTTGAATTCTGGATATATATACTGACTTCCTATGCCCAGATTTCTTTATGGTGGAAAGTAAGGAACAGTGATGGAGCAGAAAATGTATTGTCTAAGAAGACTTTAGCTTTGATATCTTGGGAAACAGAATATCGGGGAGCACTAGAGAGCATAACTACTATGTATTCACAAACAGATACTGACACAATACTTTAACTTAGTTTTACCTCTCATTCCAGCTTTAAACATATTGAATCACATTTTCATTAAGTATCTGTATTAGCATTATGTTACAGGTCTGTCTCCTCTTATGTGATATGTCTTTCTGTAAAGTCAGTAATAAATACTTTCAATTACTGTTTCCAAAGCTCAATTAAAAATTAAATTTAGCCATATTTGTGTTGCTGCATGTCTGTTTTCTTAAAAGCAAGATTTTTTTTTTTGCAATTTTCATTAATGTTCAATGAAAAAAAAGCAAGAAAGTGCTGGAAGCAAAAAATGTAATAGTATATCAGTAATGGTAGAATAAAGAGGCAACATATTCCAGTAAAAAGGTCGCTAGAATGGGGGGATCTAACATTATTTTAATCCTGAACATGCTTGGCTTTAAGGAAAAGCTTTCATTTTAGTGGGTTTTCTTTTCCCTCTTTTGCCTGTCATCTTGCAGTTTTAAAATCTTTGAAGTTTTTATGTGTGTAATGACTACCTTCGTGGAGTCCAGTTTGAGCTCTGGCAGCAAATGTTAATTTTAACAAATGCATATACCAGTGAAAAAAGATAGTAAGGGTACAATTTTTATATCTAGTCGATGGAGCAAGAATTCTGCAGCTCAGGTATTAGTAATAAATTTTTCATAAGATTGTTCATATAGAAAAGACATGCACTGTATCATTTATGAAGAGATTAACAAATGTCAATTCTTTTATTTTTTAATTCTACCCATGTTTTAACAATACTTTTTTTCTATTAATTCAAAACTCAGCTCACCTTCTAGGAGGCACAATGAATCTCCAGTTGTCTGTTACTGTTTATTGGCATTGCCTACTGTTACCTGTCCTATTCATCTACCATTCCTGCACTTTGGAGTGAAGATGAAAGCTGTGAGGCATAATCTTGTAAAGAGGTTAGAGTAAATGATAAAAGAAAATAAGAGAGACACCGGTGGAATTTCTGACCAAGTTCTTTTATGAACATGCTGAATTCTGCACTCTCAGAGTTCGTCTTGGCAGGATTTTCAGAGATCAGGCAGAAATCACTGGGCTGCTCCATTTAGTTAAGGCCTTTACACTAATGAAGTGCTGTGCAGCTGAAGCCACCTCAAAGGTACCTGTACTTATACAAGTAAATGCAGGATGCCATTTGCTTTTTCTTACACTCTTGAGGTTTTGGCATCTTAATAGACTTGAGCTTTGAAAAAATATGAGGAGAGAGTTCTTGCATTTGAAACTATTATTCTTAATCCTTGTAATTGTCTCTCTTCAAAAACAATCAGATAAAATGTGTCAGGTATTACTTAAAATAAAATGGTGTTACAATCCTGTACCAGCTTGCTGTGCCAAATAAGTTTTATACATCATTCCACAGGAAGCAAGGCTTTCAAAACTACTCAGTACACAGGTTTAAGTCATGTAACTGAGTAGGGACAATTTAAATGAAAAAGAATTCTGTAAATAAATATGTCATATGGAAAACTTTCCCACTTTCTGCCACCCTCAGAATTTTTCTGGAGACCTGGAAAAGCATTCTCTGAGTAGTGGATTTGTATTCGAAAAATATAATATATCTCTGGAATATTAATTTTATTGTCAAAATATACAATGACATAGGATAGAGGAAGCTATGAATAGATGAACACCATTGAAACTGTAAGTGGAAAGGATATGTGCAATGAAAATGTTCATGTGTCATAGAAAACAGCACAGGCCTCCGACAGGGTTACCTTTGAAGAGGGTCAAGCAGGGAGGAAAAGGGGACCAGCCTTTCATTTTCATCTGTAGGACATATGATGAAAGCTGTTTTTATTTCACAGAACAAAACAAAACAAAAGCTGTGTAGAAAGTATTATTCATTTATGAAGAAAAGGATGTTCTAATTTCACCTGATTTGAGGCAATTATTACCTGCGACTTTCTCTCCAGACAGAATTTTCTGATGCATGTCATGCAACTTCTATTTGTCATACAGACTAAGCTGCTATGCAGACAACTGGTGTTGCATCCCATAAATACAGAAGAGAAATAGAAAACTAAGCAGGGGGCATTTAAGATATGACAAAGGCAAGTGCCAGTTTATGCACCTTGGGGCAGGGCATGGATGTATGTACAAACTGTAAGAAGAATGTAAAACAATTAGAGACCGTGAAAAGGAGTGTAAGGGAGACTGTGGAACAATGGATAGGGTTAAAAATTAGAGGAGACTAGGAATTACAGGGTAAAATGCAGCTGCTACTCCCTGGAAGGAATGTGGTCGACATGCCTCACAGAGGTTCCCTAAACAATGATAAGGACCTGGTGTAGGGGATTGAATGAGGGGGGAGTGAATCAGAGACTCTGTGGCCTCCTCCATAGACATCCCTGCAGGGAGGGGAACATGGTAGTACTTTGTAGTTCAAATTGGAGGAAGACTCCACCGAAACTGCTAGGATCAGTTGGCAGGATGAACCTGTCTTCCCCACCCCAGGGATGCCTACTCGTTAAGAAACATTCTATGTGCACTAAATGCTGCTATTAAGACTAGAGCTAGTGCTTGTTTTGTAGTATTAGTAGATTGATCGCTTTAAATACTTTTTTGTAGTCAGATACTATCACTGATGACCTACAAACATTATTAACCTGCCACAGTTTATATCAATAAATGGTAGTATTCCATAAACTGTTAGAGTGAGTCCTTTATAAGGTGCTATCAGTTGTCAGTGGTGGATAACATTGGGAAAACTTGCTGAGGAGTCTTCATACTCTCCCAGACTTGTTGAGGAGTCTTAGCCTCCCAGCCCCCAGGAAGGGCAGTCAAATTACTGTCTGATCTTGTGAATCTGTTCAGTGAGGGATCGATCCCCTTATGGAACACTGACAGACTGGTTGGACATAAGGGTTTCAGCTTCCCTGGGGGTACTGACAGACAAATAAAACACTAAGAGTTGAGAAAATCTCCCAACACTAAGAGTCAGGCAACCCCCCCCATCCCTTCTCATGCCAAAGATGGTGAAGGGCCTTGAGGAGAAGCTGTATGAGGAGCAGCTGAAGGCACTTGGTCTGTTCAGCCTGGAGAAGAGGAGACTGAGGGGAGACCTCATTGCAGTTACAACTTCCTCTTGAGGGGAAGAGGGGGGGCAGACACTGATTTCTCTGTGGTGACCAGTGACAGAACCCGAGGGAATGGCCTCAAGTTATGTCAGGGTGGTTTAGGTTGGAAATTAGAAAGAGGTTCCTCACCCAGAGGGTGTCTGGGCACTGAACAGGCTCCCCATGGAAGTGATTCTCAGCACCAAGCCTGGCAGAGTTCAAGAAGCATTTGGGCAACAATCTCAGGCAAAAGGTGTGATTCTTGGAATAGACTTGTGTAGGGCCAGGGGTTCTACTTTCTCCTCAGCAGATTCTATGATTCTATGGTTCTAAAGACCTACTTTAAGTTTAAAAATTCATATATATGACAGAGCACAAATTTTCTGGTCTTCAGGAAGGGCCTGCACTGTCCTGCAAAGGCAATGAGCCTCTTAAACAGCCTGCCCCAAGCCTGACACTATTTATTTTCTGGAAAAACTTTCTACTGGGTGTGTGAAATCCCTCATAATCAGTGTGCTTCCAGAGAACTCTCACACTAAGCCAGGAAATTTCCCAAGAGAAAATAGGGGTTTAGAAAGCAGATGACCCACGAAGCCCTGAGATCTGATGCTTGTTGGGTACACTGGGCAGCCTGCAGGGTAGACTGAGAGTGAGGGAAGGAGCTGAGACATCTTGCAGACTCCAGAAAGATGACCTGTATGAAGCAAAATTATGTGCCTGGCTTTACATGTCTGTATCCCAGGGACAGTAGGAGATCTCTGCTGCTTTCCTCCTCTTGTTTGTCATCTGCAAGTCTGGGCAGAGACTCACCTTGAAATTCCAGAAATATTTAATCGTCTTAGCATTTGAGGTAGTAGAAAGAAGCCCTCAAGTAACTGACAGTGCTTCATATTGCCCAATTTTCTCATCTGCTCACAGTGAGGCTAGATTTTTTAATTAATAAAGTGGGAAAAATCCTAGCCCACCTAAGCAAGTGTTACTGGTAGTTATCCTGATTTTGATAGGGTCATCTTGGCATTCTAATTCTACTGTTATCAATACACAAGAGTACAAGTAGAGTGACTGAAATCTGCAAACCACAAGGGATTTGTAGATTCTTCCTGAAAAAGGAAGCAAAAACAAAAACAGCAACAAAAAACCCAAATAAACACACAGAAAAAACAAACAAACAAGCAAACCAACCCCAAAAGAACCCAAAAAACCCCAATATAAAACAAAAAAACCCAGCAGTAGCAACAGCTAAGGTAATTGGCCAAGTTATTTGCTAATAATTACTTACCATGTTGTGCCCTTTATCAGCTCATTAACTGATGGTGACTATAGGATCCAGAGATGATTTGTTCTGGTGCCAACAGTGAATATAAAAACTTTAATTAAACATGAATATGCGTGTTCTGCTATTAATCCTATGAACTTCTTGCACTCTTGTCTTTTCCTGGTACAGGTTATTAAAGAAATTTAATGGAAAATATTTTTTATAATTCTATTTCAATAGGATGTGTGGATATTTTAAGAGTGTCTTGCAGGTATTTGTATACTAGATGAATACATGCAATAATTGCCAGAGAGCTTTTGGGTTAGTAATTGAAAAATTAGTTTAGATTTTTTCAGTATCAGCAAAGATGATTCTTTTATCTAACTTGTCCGTATTTTTTGTAGATTGTTCTTATTCCTGAACCTGTTACAGCTTTCACTGAGGTTTTTGTTGTTGTTGATTCTTGTTCACTATTCTAACAAAGCCTTCACTCTGTTACTTTACCACTTTGTACTTTCATCACATTTTCTCACAACTGCATAACAGGATTTCTCCTTCTATGGAGTAAAACAGGCTAAAATACACATATTAAATATGAACCTACTGATTAAATTTTCAATCTAATATTGAAGATATTGTTATAATCAATAATATTCAATTGCTCACTTATGTACTGAAATAATTCTTTTGCTAGAGCTAATTAAACCTTAGTTTTACTTATTAGTTGTACAGTTAATTTTGTTCCAACTCTGTGCTTGAAGTGAATATCCATAACTACAGTGTTACTGAACCACATTTATTAGAATTGTCTAGATCAGTCAGAAATGTTGACTTTCTTTCACTGAAAATTTATCTGCTCCATTACCAGAAGCCTGTAAATTGTACTTCTGAATTAGGACAACATGGAAGCAAAAACGTGTAGAAAATGTAAATCTACTAGAGAGGAGAAAACTCAGTGCTTTTTTTCTCCTTTAGTTAGGAAATTACAGTAGGGAAATATACTGAGAATAAAGATGAAGTGAAAAGAACACATATGAGCTGAGGAAATACGCATATGCAGTGGTAGGTACATTAATGTTGTTCGGTGATATATAGCATATGTTACGTTATGAATAAAATAGTTACATAACAGATGTATTAACTTTATTTTGCATAAACTTAATTAACTTCCCACCTCCTATACCTTGATGGTACCTTTTTCATCATATTTTCACATGTACCTATAGGTAAGCATGATTTAAACAAATACAAAAAGTATCTATTTAAAGCACTTCAGCATTATCTTGTCACAGAAATTTTACCGGTTTTTGTTAGTGGCAAGAACAAGATCCTAAATGGGAAGGACTATACTGAAAAATAAATACCTGCCTCTCATCTTCTGTTACTGATATTGTCTGTGTATCAAGCACTTTCAGTTCAGTTAGTAGTTAAGAGTAGAATAAAAGACTGAATGATAATAAAATATTTTTATTTATTTATGATAGTGCACTAGTTGAAAAATCATTTGCAATTCATAACTGATGTTGTTATATATTTTTAGTAAAAACTAACAACTTGAGATATAGCCAGCATCCTGCTCTTCCCTCACTACAGGTTCAGCTCATAAATTCCTATTTCCATGAGCAGAAAATGATGGACAATAAAGCAAGAAATGGCCAGGTATTTTATCTGGAAATGTAATTAAATTAAGAAAGTTTTTTGTCCCATAAATATTCTAATTATTCATTACATTAAATTATTCAGAAGTACTGTGGACACTACAAGATGTGTTTTAGAAGCTCTTAAAGCCTAGAAGATGGTGCTTTAAAATTAGTCTGTTGGAACAGAAATATGTATATGTATATATAAATATATATATATATTTCCTGCAGTAACACAAATTAAGAGAAAAACAAGTGAAAAATTATTTTCTAGCAGACTACTTGTTCTGTCTTTTTATTCTCACCTCCCATCTTATCTAAGATTATCCAAGCTAATCAGAAACATAATTTTATTTTTCTGCACCAAGTGGCAGCAATGGTAGAATTTTTAGTTGTTCTTTTCTGCCCATTCCACTTGCAGGTAATATCTGTGCTGTGCCTGTACCTGATAACAGATGAACCATAGAAAGACTTGTACTGATAGTGGTCTTGATGAAAATTCAGGTACGTGGTCTCCAAAATCTGCTAAAACTGGGGTTATAATCTGTTCTGAAAGCAAAAAAAGGTGTGGAAATGTCAGTGTAGTGGGAATATCCAGAGAATCATTTTAGCATTTCGTTTAGTGGAAATGTCCATAGATAAAAAAAGGTTTTTCCAGTATGAAATAACTGATTAAATACTCCTTATTGGACACCCTGCACAAAATTGAACTGGAGGAATATTGTCAGCATCATATTTAGAATGTTCCAACATTAGGTAAATTTTTGTAAGATGAAATATTGTAGTCCAAATTTTTCCATGACAAAATCTTCTTAAATCTAATGAAGGAGTTGTTTATTCACAGAGTTGTGATTTCCAGGTTAGGAAAACAAACAAAAAAAAAAAAGGTGGAAAAGGGCCAGCTCTCCATCTCCTTTGTGTTAGTCTAGCTCAAGGATGTCCCTTTCCTTCCTATATTAGATCAAGGTTCTGTATGGAAAAGGTAGGGGCAAAATTATTTCTCCAAAAGAAGAGGGAACAAACTGTGACTTGAGTCCAAGCAGCGCCTGACCCACAGCAATCTGTAGTCTCTGGGAAGAACCACACAGTGAAGCAAAGGAGGGCTGATGTCAAATAAGTTTTCCTGTGGACACCAAGCAGAGGACGTCACAGAAATTTGTCCAGCAGAAACAACGTCAAGATTGCCTCCTATCTAAAAGTAAAGTTTTAAAGTTATTATTCAGAAATTGTTGTAGCCAACATAGAAAAAGAAGTCCCATTCATTCTGAGCTGGAGTGCAACAGTTGAAAAATATATATTTTCTGAGACAGTTTAATTCCATTCTATCTTGAGGTCTTCCATCCAGTTTGCTCTGTCTTCAGACGGTGTCAGTGAATTAGTTGACATATGAATCAAACTCATGTACAGATTATAGACAATCTGACACCTAGGGAAATGAAACTCATTATCTGATTCTGTATCAGAGCTATATGTGATTATCAAAATATTCTCTACTGAAGAAAAATGTGCTGCTCAAAATTTCAGCAGCCTGTTTGGACTTGAGGCCAGTAGTAAAACAAGAAAAGTGAAAAAGTCACTTCCTTGTTCTTTTGCAAATGGTACACTTTGAAACATTAATTGGCTTAATTAAAATCAGATTTCTTTGTTTAGTTCCATATTTGTGATGGAAACATGAAACAAAAGCTCTTTTTCTTCAGCTTGTAAATGTTTGTAGCTGCAGATGTTCTGCAGATGGCTCCCATTCAGATACTGTGGAAACACCTATTTACCCAGCTGGTAGGCAGCACTGCAGCAAATAAAGGCAACAGGGATCTGTCATTTTAGTAAGTTGCTTTTTGGGGTTTATATATTTTAAGGAGAAACTGATTCATGCTAGCAGTGACTGTGACAATTCCATTTTAGGATTGCACAGTTGGATTTTTTTGTCAATTGCTTTATCAGATTTGTTTTTTCTAACAAAATGATTATTTTACTCTTTCTCTCCTTCTCATCTCTTCAGCAATCAATTCTGTAAGTCATCTTTAGATTAAGAAATTCTATGAGGAAATCCACGAGAGAAAAAGTACTTCTCTATATTTCACCACATATTTCTTTTGCTTTCTTCTTTATGTCTGGGAAGATTAAGCTACATTCTCCTTATTTAAATGCTTTAGTCCTCTCAGGCAGTAAATATCACTGGCATTATGTTTTTGTGGGTACAATTATCCATAATCCATAGTGTTGATTTGTCAATCGTGTTATATTCATTATTTTGGTGAGATTACACATGGAATAAGGTCTCTCCTTGTCTCACACACTTCCTGAACTTATCAGAAGTTTTCATAGTCCAGATGGTGAATGCAGATGGCGCTGCTCATTATGTCTAAGGACAGGGGCTGTAATCTTCTGGCAGCCACTGTTCATAATGAGACCCCGTCTAAGAAAGCCGTGCAGTCCTGCTCCTGCAATACTGTACACCGAGTGCTCAGTCAAGCAGAAAGAAAGGGGGTGAAAATTTTGATTATCCTTGCACCTTTTGAGCACAGAAATAAGCAACATATAGATGTCCATAGAGAGGAAATCCTATTTGTGACATTACTATTTTTAAAAAAATACATGTGTGTCTTGGGACAAAATCAGCTGAAGCTGCAAAAACTAACAGATAGTTGTGAGTTTGTGGGAGTGAAGGGGGAAAATTAAACTTTGAACTTTCAAACAGAAGATAACTGCAAACAATATGAGCTGGTTATAAATTTTTATGACACTTGAACTAATCTAAAACAGCTGTAATGGGCTTGCATGGCAAGGCTTTGGTGGCAGGGCAGGTGCAAAGGTGACTTCTGTGAAAAGATGCCAGTAACTGCCCCCATGTCCAAAGGAGACAATGACAGCTGGCTCCAAGTTGGCCTCACCACTGGGCAAGGCTGAACCAAACAGCGATGATGGTAATACCTGTGGGATGAGATCTAAGAAGAGAGGAAAAAAAACTGCTGTACAAAAGCTGCTGAACGGAGGACTGAGAATATGCGAGAGAAACAACTCTGCGGACGCCAATGTCAGTGAAAAGAAGGAGGAGGAGGAGATTCCCCTGTAGCCCCTGGAGGAGAACATAGTGAGGCAGACTGACTCCCTGCAGGCCTTGGAGGTCCACTGTAGAGCAGAGATCCACCTGCAGCCTAAGAGGGAACCCACGCCAGATCAGGTGGATGTCCAAAGGAGGCTGTGACCCTCTGAGAAGCCTGTGCTGGAGCAGTCTGTTCCTGAAAGACTACACCCCATGGAAAGGACCCACACTGAAGCAGTTGTAAAGGACTGCGACCCATGGGAAGGACTCACAATAGAGAAGTTTATGGAAGACTGTATCTTGTGGGAGGAAGAGTGTGAGAAGTCCTTCCCCTGAGGAGGAAGAAGCAGCAAAGACAATGTGTGAACTGACCCCAGTCCCCAGTCCCCATTCCCCATTCCCCATCCCCCTGTGCCACTGGAGGTTAGGTAGAAGAAACAGAGAGTGAAGTTGAGGCCAGGAAGAAGGGAGGAATAAGAGGAAGGTGTTTTCAAGATTTAGCTTCATTTCTCATTACCCTACTCTGATTTGATTGACAGTAAATTCAGTTGATTTCCCTGTTCTGCCCATGGCAGTAACTGATGAGTGACCTCTCCCTGTCCTTATCTCTACCCATGACACAAGCCTTTCATTATATTTCTTTTCCCCTGCCCAGCTGAGGAGAGGAGCAAATGAGCAACTTTTGTAGGCACTGGGCATCCAGCCATGACCAACCTACCATAACACTTTAAAAGGAAAATAGATCAGATATTCGGGGAATGTAAAATTCTCAAAAAATTACTTAAATTTAACAATTGCCTTTGAAAATGCATACAGAAAAGCCTATTAGAATTAAACTCTAAGGGCAAGTGCTCTTTCACTTGTAAGGTGTATATGTTTGTCTTTCAGTTCTACTTTATTCAGTTCTACATTCAAGACCAAGGAAAAATAAGAGACAAAGCCTCTGTAAGATTGAAATATGTGCCCATTGCCTGAATGCAAGGTTTACAAACACAGTCGAGTATTATTATAAGACAGACGCTGATGTGACAGTGCAGGACACAATTAAGACTGTAACTGAAAAGATAATAAATCAGGGAGAGATTACTACATTGTATAAACAATATGTACACTGAAATATATTTCACAATAAAGGAGGCTTTATGAAAAAAGTGAATTTTTTGAAAAGTTTTGGGACACTGACATTGCATCACTAGCTGAAAGGTTAAAAATTTCAGCTGTTATTTATTTATATATTTTCTTACTACGCTTTCTCTGTTCCATGCCACATTAAGCACAGTAGTGTCTTCCTAAAGGTAAAGTACATATACTTCAGGAATCAGGACATTTGAAAAACATGCCTTTTTTTTTTTTTTTTTTTTTTTTGGAAAGACAAATGAAATAAAAAGGGTTTTTGGAGTGAGAAATGATTTGAAGTATTTTCTTTTTACTTCATAATAATTTATTTCATTTTCTTCACCTCTTATGCATTTAAAAGATATTGAAGTAAATGAAGCAAAGCTCTGCCAATTTCTCCTATAAACTAGAAAGTTAATCAAGAGAAAATATGCTGCATCTAAAATTCCCTTGTGTATTAAAACTAAAGATGTTTGATTTCTGCCTGTTTTACGCTGTTATATTAAGATTGCAATTAGTTTGACATATTCTATATAAAATAAAGTCCTAGCTGAGATGACTTTTTCACTGGTTTAAAAAAACCACGTATATTTAAAGGTATTGGGGAAAGCCACATTTCTTATAATTTAAATTACTTCTAAAAATTTTAATTTTTATTAAAAAGTCAAAAGTTCACAAAAAAACACTATTATTTTGGAAGCGAGTGGTTATATAGCATTTCACAGCATTTCCAGGTACATCTCACAGCACTGTGTTATGGCAGAATCTGGGCCTTAAAATACTTAAATTCTATTAGCTTTAAAAATTATAAAGAGCAACTGATAACTTAGCACCTACTGAAACACTGTTTTAGTTTCTTTATGTTTTTAGTTCAATGCAGTAATGAAACTACGTCACTCGGGAAAAACCACGGAGAGAAAAAGAATTTTGAAGAGAACCAACTTGTTTTAAAAATTTCTTCATAGACTGAGTTTCATGAAAATGAGAACATTGTTTATTATGTTTACATTTGAAATAACAAATTTTTGAGTATATCATGAGTACTAGGTCCTCAGTTATGGCAGACTCTATAGAGACTTCTGCATTTGAAATATTAGCCAAAAACTGACAAAGTAAGTTTTAATAGTATTTGCAAATTTAAGGTAAAACTTTTGGTTACACAGAAATCAGAGGAGATTATGATTTCCTTCTACAGTGCAGAAGATTTTTTTTCTTTCCAACAGGGTCAGTAAGACTGGTGCTGGAGACTTGTTTCCTTAATCAGATAAAATAAAATAAAATAATTAAATTAAGAAGTTTGAGGAATAACTTGAAAAAGAAAGAAAGAAAGAAAGAAACAACAAAGAAGAAACAAAGAAAACATTTTCTAATTAATTATCTTTGAATGTTAGCTTCTGTTTTATTAATTACTCTACATTTCACCCAATGGTTGTCCTGTATAATTTAAGTGATATTTTGTTGGATTCCATTTAAAGAGGAAGTTCAGATTACTAAAGTACTCGCTTCTTTTTTGATGGTTGGAAAAGTACAAAGGAAACCAAAGTAGAAAAGGCTGATTAATTGACTCCTATAAACACCTGTTTAAATTTTTTTTAGTTGGTCAAGTTGTAAACATTCATCAAAAATCGATTATAAGACTGCTGTAATACCAAAAAACACTCTTCAATTGTAATCTTTATCTTCATTAAGTAATATGCAGTTCAGATTCCAGCTGGTGTAATTTCATTTCGGGAAGATAACAAACATACTTTGATGCTTTTTCAATGGTAATGAGAGTATATTGTCTATAATGTGAGTTCAGAATTGTACAATTTGAAAAATGCCTCCCAGCTACTGTGCTTGTGTGATATTGTGCTTTCTATCTAAATGACACATTGTGATCATTTGTCACCTGAGAAAAAGAAGACCTGAGTTATCCCTGTTTTTTTTGTGTGGATTTTTTTTTTGTTAGTTGGTTGTTTTTTGTTCTTTGGTTGTTTTTTTTGTTTGTTTTGTTTTGTTATGGTTTTGCTTTCAATGAAAAGTAGATCTGTTGGAAAAAGAGATGTGTATTTTCCAAGCTTAATTGGAAATATACATCAAAGCAGGACTAGTTCAAACTTTCTAAGAAACTATATAATATATATATATACTTGTGATTTTCACTCTGGAAATCTTTTTAAAAGCCTTAGCTGCACAACTCCTGAATGGAAGAAATATTATTCAATTAAAAATAACAGCATGTAAAAAAATTTTGCGTACCTAGTATAAATTTTATTAAAATTTCCCTCAATTTTTGCTCATTGTTAATGAAAAATAACTTCTTGTTTCTGGTAGATCTTGTAGATTTTGCACTAGATGTCTGAAAGGCTAAAATCCACAGTTGCACAGGGAAAGACCGCTGTAGCTCTGAGTAATGCACATCACCTAGGAACATGACTTTGCATTCTAGTCTCCTGAAAAATCCTCCCAAAGACCTCTGTGTGAAAAATTAAGTGACAGAGGAAGATACTTGTGCAGGACTAAGATTCAGAATTCAGCTTAAAAGGTTTGTAGATAAGTCTAGGAGACAGAGGTTAAAAACTTAATGAAGTAATCCTGTTCTTTTATTTGAGAATTTAGAAACATTATATAAATACAATGGACAATTAGGCCTCAGTTTCTGATTTATAAAATGTAATGGAATTATAAAATTGTTAAAATTTTCTCACCATCTGTTTCAGAACCAATACCAAAACATGTGTTTTGCTGTTTCCTGAGGATTGCCAGTCCGACATTCTGTTAAAGCCAACATATGTCATGTATTAGTTCTCTCTGTAGAAGGAGTTTCAACACTGGTCGTAAAAATTATGACTAGTAGCATGTAATGGTAAAAGTCTAACAGAATAGCTTTGTGATATAAAAATATTGCTTTTTGTGCCACTCTGGTCTTTGACGTGTCTGGGGGTCTGATTGCACAAGCAGAAGTAATTTTGCAAGACAATAGAGAGAACACCATCTCTTTCTTTCTACCATCTCTTTCAGGGATGACTATTCTTCTAATTCCTTTTTGCCTCGTTCCTGCAGTCCCAAATAAATCTACCACATCCCATTGCTCTTTCTGAATTGAAAACACACAAATACACAAGTAGTTCAGAATGCCATGATGGATCAGAAAAAGAGTCATGATACCACAATTAATTCAATCAAAAATACTTCTCTATAGGTTCTTGTATAACATATTCTTCAAGTTTCCTGTTTTAAAAAGACCTTGAAAACATAATATTGTAGAATCATAAACTGGTCTGAATTGGAAGAGAATCGTAAAGATCATGTAGTTATAACCCTTCTACCATGGACAAGGACACCATCCACTAATCACAGTTGCTCAGAGCCCCATCCCACCTGGCCTTGAACACTTCCAAGGATGGGGCATCCACAACCTGTCTGGGCAGTGTCTTCTTCTTCCAGTGTCTCACAGTAAAGAATTTCTTTTTAATATCTAATCTAAACCTACTCTTTGTCAGTTTATAAAGCTATTCCCAACTGCATGCCTTGCTGAAAAGTCCCTCTCCAACTTTTCTTTAGGCCCCATTTAGGTACTGGAAGGTGATATAAGGTCTCCCTGGAGCCTTCACATCTCCAAGATGAATCAGTCTGTCTTCCCAGAAGACATGCTCCAGCTCCCAGGAAACCACTCATAACATGGAGAGTAACATTTGTCCCATCTTTATTGCTTGAACTTAGTGCATTCATCAACAACTTGTTGGTTCTTCTACAAATAATAATCTCTCTCTACTGCTAGAACTCTTTGTCAATAGAAGAGTATATACAGAGACAATCTTTCACCACAATTAACTGACTGCAATCCAAGCCAGTGAATATTTAATTATTTTGGTCCTCTCTTATCCATCTCCCAGGGGAAAGATGCGAGAGCACACTGATCAGTAACGGTGTAAATTAAGGGACTTGATCATCCTTTAACATATGCATATTTTAAGCTAGTATAATTTCTTATTTCAAAGAAGATATTGAATTTATATTAATGTAATGCTACAGCTGAGGAATGACCAGTCTGATATTTATACCCAGAATCTCAACTGCTGTAAATTACTGTGTCTGCATTTACTGTGATGGGATTATAATGATTTAATATCACTTGAACATTCATCTCTGAAAACCCTGGTACCAAGAGTGTCTGACTTGCATAAAGGAAAATTTGTAAAGCTGAAGTCCATGCATAGATTCTACTGGTGTTATGCACATTGCTGATCAGGATGCCCAAAAGAGGAGATACAGATAAATGCAAAAACCTTAAATTAAATGACTAAAAAACTGAAGTTGTGGTTTGAAATAATGGATTTTTATCATGTCAATCAGCCCAGGGGATCAAACTGCTAGAGGGAAAGCTGGAGAATTTTTTTAGGTAGATATAATTGATTATTTAGAAATCATCAGAGAGATGCTTTTCAAACTAATATATCTGTATCTGTTGTCATCTTTATTTCACAGAATCAGAGAATATACTGAGTTGGAAGAGACCTACAAGGATCATTGAGTCTAACTCTTAGTCCTGCATAGGACCATCTCCAAGAGTTACATTATGTGCCTGAGAGTATCGTCCAAATGCTTCTGAACTCTGTCAGGCTTGGTGCTAAGAACCACTTCCCTGGGAGCCTGTTCCAGTGCCCAACCACCCTCAGGGTGAAGAATGTCTCTCTAATATCCAGCCTAAAGCTCCCCTGACACAATTTCAGGCCATTCCCTCGGTTTCTGTCACTGGTCACCACAGAGGAGAGATCAGTGCCTGCCCCTCGTCTTCCCCTCACAAGGAGGTTGTAACTACGAGGTCTCCTTTCAGTCTACTCCAGGCTGGACAGACCAAGCGACCTCAGGTGCTCCTCATACGGCTTCTGCTCAATTCCCTTAAAGGCTGTATGGGTGTAGGGAGCATGTTGATTCTTCTTTAAAACAAAATAGACAGCTGTAAGAGCAGCATGATTTGGGTATTATGAAATTTAAACACTGAATGTGTTCATTTGAAATGTGATATGATGCTGAATGATAGTTTGTGATAGGTTAGTGCAGGGTCCAGAACAGACATACAAAAAGAAAGAGTATTTGTCAGGAGTCTTTGTTCCTGAACATAGGCAAATTTATGTATGAATCATTAAAGGAGAATATTTTCCAGCATTCTTGTTTACCTAGGTAATTTTGGTCTTGTTTCATCACTTAAAGTACCAAAGAGTGACAGTTATTCAATGTGGTTTTGTACAGTACCTGTGAAGTTTCTTTTCCCCAAAATAGTAAAGATATTCTTCCAACAGAGAGGTTGACAACCTTTAGTGCATGTAGTAGATCAGTTATTACCAGCTTGTGTACATCTTTTCCCTAACAAACACTGGTGTTGCCCTCTCTCCTAAAGAGAAAGCCCTAGGAGCAAGAAACTAATTCAGCGAATCCACCTCGTCTCACTCTCCTTAAGGAGAAAGATTGCATTCACTGAACATTTGCACTTCAGCTTTGTCCTTATATTTCAATGTACTTCCACTACATTTATATGTACCTTGACATCACACACTAAAAAAACATCACAAAAGGGTGTGTGGGAGTAAATTTAAAAGCTGCTTGTGGCTTTTAGGGATCTGATTGTAAATATTGAAAGCAACATTTGATTTATGGGGGATTAAGACACTGCTATTCTGCAGAAGATGAAGTAACATCAGAACCACAATAAAGTTATTCGTTAGTCTTTTATCAAGTGGGTTATCATGTGAAAGATTTGTGACTTCAGGAAAATTATATTAAAGTGTAATCAACTGAAACATTAGGAAATAAATTAATATATAGCTCATAAAGAGAGAAAAGTCCACTCTGTACATTGTATGGGTTTTGTTAAAGATCACATTTTTGAAAGAAATTTCATTTTACTTTCTCAGTCTGTTGGTTTAGTTGATTAATTGTACATTGGCACTGGAACAACCTTAAGGAGGATTATATTTCTTACTTTGCAAACACGTATACTTCTTTAAAACAGTGAGGATATAGAAGGGAAAGAAGATAATCAGCTAAAATTGTAGCTACATCATTTATTTGTTCTAGGGTATAAAAGAAAAGGAGAAAATGTGACAGTAAGAAGAAAAAATATTTCAAAAGTTTCCTTTGTTGTTCTTATTCTGTTTTTATCAGTGTACGTTGTGTCATAGACTTCAGGGAAAGAGATTAAAATAACATTAAGAGAATTTGTAATCCTATTAACAAGAATTCTTATTTCTGAAAGACATTTTTCATTCACCAGAGTGAGTAGGTTTTGTGTGAATAGTGTTATAATGCTAACTGAAAAGTTCAGAAATGTTATTTTGCATGATTTTCTCTTTACTGTGGATTTTTATACCTAGAATTGTCAACTCTGCCATATTTTACAAGTTCTCACCACCAAGTGATCTTTTGAAAGACTTAAAGTATTCCAACATAATTTAATACAGTTCAAATTTTGGCCTCTTCTTGTAAGGCTTGGTGCCTCTACCGACAGTATTAGGAAAAGTTAAAAGTCCATCTGCCATTCAAGCTGTGGAAGGAGATAAAGTTAGTGAACACTTAAAGAAACTGTAGATATACAAGCCCATGGAAGTGGAAAAGTAGCACTCACAAGTGCTGAAGGAGCTGATTTACATCATTACTAGGATGCTCTCAATTACCTGTGAAAGTTTGTGGAGACTGTGGGAGGTTACTTAAGATTGAAAGAGAACAAATGTCACCTTTATCTTCAACAAGATCAAGGAGTACCTGGGGAATTCTAAATCCATCAGCCTGCAGAGGTTTAATCCCAGCTGGCTACTAAGTACTACACAGCCTCTCACTCACTCCACAACCCCCCCTCATTGGTGGGATGGGGAAGAGAATAGGAAAAAGGTAAAACATGTGGCTTGAGATAAGAAGAGTTTAATAATTGCAATAAAGTAGCAGTAGTAGTAGCAGTAGTAATAGTAGTAGTAGTAGTTTTGATAGTAATGATAGTGATGATGATGATGACAATAATAGTAATAATTATATAATGTAAAGGAAAAAGAGGGAGAGGAACAAATCTTGAGAGAAATGGGTGATGTACAATACAATTACTCACCATCCACAGACCGATTCCCTGCCTGTTCCCTAGCAGCAGTTGGCAGTCCTGGCCGACTCACCCCAGTCTACATACTGGATGTGATGTTCTATAGTGTGGAATATCTCTTTGGTCAGCTTGGGTCAGCTGTCTTGGCTGTACTCCCTCCTGGCTTCTTTGCAACTGCACACTGGCAGAGCATGGGAAACTGAAAAGTCCTTGATTCAGAATAAGCACTCCTCTGCAACAGCCAAAACATCAGTGATCAGCACTACTCTCATAGTGAATCCAAAACACATCACTGTACCTGCTATCAGGAAGAAAATTAACTATCCCAGCCAAAACCAGGACACAACCTCACCTCAAATGTGGTGCAGGTAGTGGAGCAAATAATTCTGGAAGCTGTTTGCAAGCACATTACAGACATAAAAGTGGCTGGAAGTAGTCAATATGGATTTATGAAGATGAAAACATACATGAGAGCTGTCTATGATGAGATATTGAATTCATGGGTGAGCAGAGAACGGTGGATGTTATTTACCTTGTCTTTTCAAAGCTTTTAAGGCTGTATCCTGAACATCCCCAAGGACATATCACTTGACTATGTGACACGTAAGTAGACAGTGATGTGGCCTGGAAACTGACAAAGCTATCAGACTTGTTTTCATATACTGATAGGCCGAAATGGTTCTGATGAGTGGCATGAAGTTCCTGCAGGCCATTCTCCAGTATTGCACCCCAGGTGTGGATACTGGCTCCAAAATAATTTAAATCTTTGTTAATGATCTGAATGATGGGACAGTGTACACCCTCAGCAACTTTACAAATGACACGAAACTGGAAAGATTGGTTGACATAGCAGATGTTTCTGCTGCCATTGAGAGGGACCTCAATGGCAGCAGAGAGACTGAAAAAAAAACTGTCAGGGAGCTCATAATTTCTAATACAGGAAAATATCAACTCCTGCCATAAGAGAGAAAAGTCTCTAGGGGCAGGCTGAGGGATGATTGTCTGGAAAGTAGTTCTGCAGAGAAGGGTCTGGGTGTCTTGGTGGACAGCACGAAGCTCTTGCAGTAGAGAACAGTGGTCCTTTGATCTATATAAGAAGGAGTGCTATCATCAGGTCAAGGGTGGCAGTCCTTCCCTACTCAGTCTTGGTGAGAAACATCTTGAATTCTGAGCCCAATTCTACAATCCTCCTTGCGGGAAGGATATGAACTTACAGGGCTGAATTCAGAGTAAGGGCCATATAGGTGATGCAGTGACCAGAGCATCTCTCTTATGAGGAAAGGATTATTCATCCTGCAGAAGAGAAGCCTCCAGGGGATTTTACCATTTATGCAAACACCTGCTGGGAGGAAGAAAAGAAAATGGAGGAAGACTCTTCTCAGTGATGCTCAGTGACAGAATAAGAGGTAATGAGTACAGACTGAAATAGAAGAAATTCTACTGAGGCATTACTGTAAGGTGTTTGAGCACTGGAAGAGGTTTCCCAGAGAGGTTGTGAAGTCTTCATCATTCAAGCTATTAAAAAACTGACTAGACACAGACCTGAGCAAATTAGTCTAGGTGTTCTTGGTTGAGCAGTGGGGTTGGACTAGGTGACCTACAGAAGTCCTACAAAGGTCCCTTCCACTCATCAATTCTGTGATTTTATGAATAATTTATGGGCATTTATTTTTATCTTAAGGATTATTCTCAAATAAAACAACTACCTGAAGCTGCGTAGACTAGCTCTAGAAAAGTATCCTCAATGTGACAGTGACAAAAGGTAGTTTATCCTCAATGTGACAGTGACAAAAGGTAGTTGAGTGTGCGTGTCCTCCCACTAGCTCCCACACATACCCTCTCCCTTGCAGTTGTCTCTGATAGCCAATATGATTTGACCTATGACAAGAACACCAGGTGTGAATCGTCTTGAGATAAGAAGACCAGCTCTGAATTGCAGAAGGAAATGTCTGAATGCTCATGTAATTGATGCATTCCAGAGGTGTGGAAGCTGTGATGATTGTGGTTGACTTTGGTACACATCAGCCTGCAAAAGCATATAAAATGCTGCTGGAGTCTGAGACACCTGGACAAACTGGGGTCATATGCAGCTTCCAGGTGAATTCCCACACCCCACTCCAGCAGGGACAGCTGCAGGAGTAGATCCAGCCCAAAGACAGAAAGCACTCACTTTTGCATAGGTGAGTAAAAGCACTAAGATGTGGTAATGTATGGAGATAAAATCCTAAAGTAGCTCCATAGGTGCTTTGTTGCTTTGTAACTGTGCATTCATGACCCTTTAGTCCTGCTTATATTTTATACTTAATTGATAATAATTGATATTCTATTAGCAATGTGTAATCATAATCATCCACATAATCAGTGTCATATTTCTCTCACCTGACCAAAATTCTTCTCTCTACTAACCTTCTGCACTCAGTTTGGTTGCCTTATCTGCTCTCCTTCAATTAGAAGTGTATGATAGATTCATTTAACACATATCTTGTCAAAACCAGTGCTAATCCACACAGCAAGCTGGTGATATATTCATACAACCTGTTAAAAGGCAGAATCCTGAGGCTGGGTATACCGTGAGGCACCCATTCTTTTACGGAAACTGGTGAAAAAGTAAATTCAAGTGAAAAATGGTTGTTAAAATTGCATTCTTCATCTTTATTTATGTTTAAACTAACAATTCATGATTTTAATTTCTATACTTATGCCTTTTCTCTAAGACACAGTTATTTTTGTCTCATGATGGATCATACATGCATTAAGTATTGAACTGATAAGGTAGAACAACACTTGGAGAAATGGCCCATGTGATCCTGAATGGTGTTGATTAGAATGGATGACTCAGCTCAAATCTCACTGCTTTCTGTTCTGTATTGACAGATTGCCTTTGGGGATGTACATTTTGCATTGTTTTCAAATGACTAGAATACATAATATCTTCGTTTGGTGTTCTCCTGACTTTCCAAGTCTCTAATTTTGTTGCATAAAAGACTCCCACAGGATACTTCCTTTTGACTTAGCATAACTTCATTTGCATAACAATCCTTTGCCTTGAATATGAGGAGATGCTCCACATACAATACGCATTATCCCTGACTGTATATTGAACATCAACAGAACAGAATTTTAAAATTCATCCTCCGGTATGGGGCTGACACAGAGTTTAGATATCCTTTGGACACATGTAAACTGCTGTTCTTCTATTTCTATATAAGCCTCACAACTGAAGCAACCACAAATGCCATGCAGAAAATTCTCTACTTGCAAACCTTAGCCCACCTGTCCATGTCTGGCTCATATAAATTTTTTTCTATCCTATGTTTTTTTGTACTGAAAATATGAAGAATTAATAAACAAGTTACATTCTGTAGATATGTATTTCTACGTATCAAAAATTATATCACAGAACAAAATATTCACATAACATCTCTTTAGATATCGAAACCTGAGTTGTATGTACATACAAGCAGCAGAACTTTAAAAAATATGCTACTTAATGCTGTATTTGTGTCATGCTTTGACCAAGATCTACTCCAAGAATGAAATGATTGAGCTATAAAGGTCAGTCAACAAGATTGAAATATTTTGGATTTAATTAGGAATACTGAAGAGACTTAGGGTGATGGGTCTTACAATTTTTGTTTTTCTCCACTGTTATGATGCTTCCGATTTTCAGTGATCATGTTCAGTGCCTGACCTTCAATATTGTTACAACTAGGTCAATTCATCCTTTTTCCAGAATTGATCTATGCCACAAGTTCTCTCATAATGTTTTCTTTCACTCATATCAGTTCTGTATATATTTTTATTCCACTATAGACCTTTGACTAGCTCATTTTGAAAGAAAATATTTGTAATTACTGATTGCAGTCATAAATTATGAAAACTGTACCAGACCCGCAGTTTATTCCACCCATGGAACAAAACCAGTCATGGGTTAAACAACTCAGCCTCTCATGAATCCTATCCTAATAACTGTGCCATTTGTATGATACTACCAGCTCAGTCCAGTGATGACATTTAACATCCCAAGTCCATGGATAAATTACTTTACCGCCTGTTTCCTAAGGGACTGTTGACTGACCATATGTACCATTGTCACAGATTTGTTTATAATAACACTTCTTTTCTTTGATGTTCATTGTGCAAGGTCTATGCAAAACTTTTTATTCAAATGTTCTATTCGACAAGGTGCTACAGAGGAATTTTTTTTTCTTACACCTACCTAGTTGTCTTCTCATGCTTTTCTTTCACTGATATCATTATCTTAGATCCACATTAAACTACCAGTTTTACTTCAGAATTCTGACGGATTCAAGGTATTTTGTGGATTTCTTGACCATACTGCTAGCTCTGTTCATTTCTGTCTTGCCTTCAGTGAATATTTTCTTACAGGAGAAACCAAAGTTATAAATAAAATGAGCTTCCTCATTACTGGAATTTCCTATACATGATTACTTCCTTACTTAAACTATATGTAATATATACATATATATATGTGTGTGTATATATATATATATAAATCTAAAGTTTTTAAACAAGGTAGGAGGTTTTTTTGGTCATCTTTTTTTTTTTTTTTACTTTTTGTTGTCTTTTAATAATTCTTGCCAAATGAATTGAGGTTTGAGAACTGAACTCAATAGCAACATCAGTGTTAACAGCTCTGTTTTCCTGAGCACTCTTCTGCTGTATGATTTCAAAAACAGAATAGGAGCCCTGTCGGACTGGCACCTTGACAGCATGAATAATTTTATGTTCCTCTTTAAGTGTGATGCTTGCTTTCTTTTTATACACATCAAGAAACTAGCCTGAAAACGATCCATTCATTGCTGGATTTGTGCCACACATACAAATCTATTTCTTATGAGAGTTTCTTATTAGTTTTCTGCTCAGCTGTTTCAGGGATTGTTTGTATGGCTACTATGTATTAAAGCATGCTTTTCTTTCCTGACTTCTTTTTTTGGTTGTTTTAACGTTCTTTAGATTGGTTCCCAGATTTTAGCTACAAAGTTTTAAAACTCAGTAAATTCTATTACTGCTGAGTAGTACTAATACTTGCACTATCTTAAAAAAATGCATTTCCCTCTAACATCTGATGATATAATCTTAATTTATTATAATAATACATAATAATATAGTTTTAATTTCAGTTAAGAGTATTATAATAGAGCTAGCATTTTTCAGTTGTTTTTTTTTTTTTTCTTACAGGTATGTCTTGCAGTTTATATATTCGCCTGGGGCCTAGCTGCTATAGATTTCATGACCAACTCAGAAGCTTTATCTCCAGTGACTTTTAAAGAAAATTTGGTTTGGCTCGGGCATGCCAGGAATGATACAAAACTAAATTAATGTGCAAGAATAATATAATGTGTCAACAAGACTGCAGGCAGTCTTCAGTATGTTCCTCGCTCTTATAAGAATACACACAAAACACGCAGAAAAGGAAACCCACTGTGAGTGATGATTGTTTTGTCTTTAGGAATATAAACAGCTATGGCTAAGATTTCTATTACATTTTTCATACACCAGGTCATTGAAGTGCAACATTTATATAGCTCGGTTTACAAATGCCTCATATAGGCATAACAGAAGCCTCAGCAAATTTTTCTTTTTACTTCACTTTTAGTCAAAATGAAGAAATTTACAGTTACTGAAATTTACAATGTATTGTTTCCAAAAATTCTAAAATCAAATAGAACAGTTTTCTACAGTGCATTTTTTTCTTATCTCTTTCTAGGATTTATGTCTGCAAGAATTGATAAGGTGCTAATTAACAGTAAATTCCTGTTCTGAAAATAAATGTTTTTACATTTATGATAGATCACACTGTAGGTTTTCAAAGAATAACTGAATTTAGTTTTAAAAAAAGTTAAATTTATTTAAGTAGTCCACAACATTTATACACTTTTTATACACTCTGATACCCCTTTGCATTTTCAAAACTTTAGAAAAAACACTTGATTAGACATGACCAGTACTGTGTGTTTTTATATGACCTTCTTTTTCAGGTTAATGTATCTGTTCAATAGAGAAGGGAATTCAATTAAATCCTTTAGAACTGTTTCCTTTCTTTTCAGATGCAAGTACTACAAGGAAGTAATGCTAAGTATATTACCAAAAAAACCCCAAACCAAACTGAACTTTACAATTTTCAGCATACAGACAACCTAATTTTAGCATATTGTTCTCATATTGAATACCAAAACTCCAATTCTAAATGACTCAAGGGATTTAAATTACTTTGCTTTGAATGCAGTACCTGCTAGACAAAAGCCACAAATGCATGGCTTGTTTTTCAAATGTTTCTACTTTGTCATTGCTTGGGAATATTTGTTATAACAATGCTTAAAAAACAATCTCTTTCAGCTGCTTTGTAGATTTAAATAAAAAAAATATTTTGAAAACACTAGTTTTTACAAGGAAAAAAGCAATTAAGATGTCCTGTGGAGATAACAAGCAAAGGTAACTTCCCATACATATCACTGAAGTGGTCTGTAATCATGGTTTGTCAGCAGAAGAAAAGATTGCTTCTGAGATGTCTGTCCACTCTCATTCTGATTTTGAGGGCAAAACCAGAATTCAAATAATTTCTTTGTCCAAAGGTACAGAATCTCACTCAGGGCAAGAAGACAGGGTGCAACAGCTGTTTTAGAAGATGGAGAAATGGATTTCTGGTGATGTGCTTTGCAAGGTGATACAGAAACCCTGTTGTATGTAGCTTAATTTTTTTATATGTTGTTTTATTGTACCTGTGGGGGTATGCCAGAGCACACAGAAATTTCAAGATTCAAGGTAGATGATCCTACACCTCTGGAATAACATTTGACTACATTCATTCAGTGGGCTGAGAGGTTTTTAAATGGAAAAGAAAGTTCTATATTAACAAAACTCTGAATTAGTGCCACCAATTTTTAAAGGAAAAAAATATCAATACTTGGGAAAGACATAATATAAATATTTATATACAAATTCCACCTGTCAGTTCTCATCTCTGTCATTGTTTTGTTTCAAATGAACTTTATCAATTCCTGAGCTGTAGCAAATACTGATTATTTCAGAAGTTGCCCCTTCAACCACCGTAATTACTGGCTCTATTTCTCTCCCAGAAGTCTCTGTGTCCTGGACAAGCTGTAGGTTCCAAATTCTATGCTTAGATTTCCTTTTTGTCACACACTAAGGCCCCTACAAACTTCACTACACTGAATGATCTACCCAAGATGGAGAATCTTACCATCCATCCTCAGGGATATGACATTCTTCTGTTAAATTAACAAGGCATATTGGGAACAAAATGTACATCTGCCGTAATATCATTTGGAAAACTTTAACTTCCTTGCTTCTCTGGTTGAAGAGAATTTTTTTGTCACTTTAAGGTGTAGGAATTTTAACTGTTCATTTAACCCCTTCAGAGAAGGCAAGTGCATGTATGTCTGAGAATAGCTTGTGGCCAATCCCAATGCAGAGGTTTTTTGGGGGGTGTCCCCTTCAACTTCTTATGGAAATAGGGAAAGGGGTCATGGGCAGTATCATTGAATACTATCTGTCTCATATCACTTAGGTTTATGCTCAGTCGGAGAAGCACTAAATTGGCTGATTTTTCTAAATACCATTTTAAGTCGAGAAAAGGATGCACCGTAGAAGTGAAGGTCTATTCCTTTAAAGCAGGGAAAAGGAAATATCTTCTCACATATGTATGAAATCAATTTGTGAAACTAATTCATTAACACTTATTCATGATCAGTGTGGCTGAGGGCTTATTGGGATCAAAGTCAAGGACTACAAACCTTTTTAGAGATGAAAAGAAAAACATTAACAGTTACATTAGCTTGGATGGGTGAGGGAAGAGATCAGAGAAGTTCAGATCTGTTTTCTTTGATGGGGATGACTTCCAGGAGTGCTGGGGTATCCATGCAGCTGAAAACAGTAATCCCATAAACATTGTCCTGCATTTCCTTCAATCCCATCCAAAACACCGTCTGCTGTCGGAGGTATGACACTGGGTTATATCTACCTTCAATATGATACGAAGGAGCAATTTCTATTTTCCCAGGTTCTGCCTTTCTAATTATACTAATTAATTGCTCATTACATAAAAATTGCAGAATCTCAAATGACTAATTCAGCTCCATATTTCAGAAATAAAACATAGCCCTTGGTCCTTACAGGAAAGTGAAACATTTCTCTGAGAATTTGCTTCCTATTCTCAGTTATAACTGCAAGTTTGAGATTCACATAGACCTTCAGGGTAAGGAAAAGAATGAAAATTGGGAATCATCTCCCTAGTTTGTCTTTGCAAAAATTGCCTTTTGAAAGCCTTTCAGTCTTGCTTGCTCTGTTTAGCACAATTAGCTTGATGTCATTAGTTTTAGTTCAATAGGATTAGGCTGATGGACCAGCTTTGACACTTTTCCTCTTCTCTTATTATGCAGTACAAATTACTTCAAAAAGTAACTTAACCATACTTTTTAAATCATTCTGTCACAGAAGAGACTTTCGCTTATTGTGAAAATCATCCTGAATTTCCTTGACTGAGATACTTATATTTGAAATCCAGAATTTGTAATAGTTGTTTTTTTTTTTTTAATTTTCCAATTATGACAATATACAGCAGAACACAAAAACTGTGAGTTTTAATAAGTGCTTTACAGGCTAGCATTATGATCATGTGGGTCATTTGAACCTCCAGTAAAAGAATCCATGGTCCCATGTTTAGGTCACTCAGAATCTCATTTTGTATGACTCTGCAAACTGTCACTTTTGTGGTAAGTTTCTAATCTTTAAAATGTTAATTTACATGGTTTTATTAGCCCACGTTTACCATACATTAGTGCTGCATTTCAAAGTGTAAAAATCTTTAATTCTATCATAGTAATGATTATGACATCATCCTTTGCCTTCATAGCTAATAACAGTAAATTTAAATATTCTAGAAAAAATGATGTGTTAATTAGGCTAACATGGTAATAAGGTGCTTACAGCTGTTAATAGTACCCACAACTTAAAGTAAATATCTTCTTATAGCTTAAATATGAAGATATATATTTCAAGGCTTTGGTTCTATATATTGTACTTGTTTTAAAAGTTATTTCTAGTTCTAGAGGAGTCAAATGGTGACAGAGATCACAGAAGACATAATAATATGTTTGATAGAAAAAAAAAATTAAAAACCCATGACTCCAGTCACATTCAGAGTGAAAAACTTGTATTTAAAGGTAAGTATAAATTTAATTCTGCCTTCAAATCAGGGATCGGACTGTATTTTTTCTCAGTTACTGCTGAAACCTCTTAGAGCATGTTTACGCCAGAATTGTGGAATTTCTGTAGCTGCCAAATGTTTCTGATAACTTTTTCCCATTTTTAATTCTTGAGTACCAAGTTCTGTATTGATACGGAAGGTTTTTAAATGTAACTTTGTGAATCTTTTTGTCCTCATCTTTTGTTAATAGTTTTTTTTTAATGTTAACTGTTCCAGCTTGATTAGTCTCAAGTACTGTCAAACACTTAGCAGCAAAGATGTAATAATTTCTGATGGTAAACTTTAATACGTTGGAGAGTTCCTTTGGTTTTGCTAAACCAGTTTCACACCAGCCAAGTACAGCAATGCTTGTAGGTGTCTTATCACTAATGATCTATCTCCTCTTCCACAAAACCTTATTGTCTCCTCTATCCCACCAATGCTTTTTTCTCTACACTCCTCATACATTACACGATACTCTCTGTTAGATGCGTCTCATTCTCTCTGGAACTGTCATCTTGGAGCTGCACTGACAAATCTCTGTTTAAGGTAAACAGTGCCTATTTCAGCTGTTTCATTATATTGACAAGGCACACATCTCTCCTGGAGAAATCAGTCTCACTCATACCAGTTTGGGTCCATATTCCAACCCTGACATGCTCTTACCACTGCTAAAGAAATCATTAACTTTTTTTCTCTCTTTTTGGGCATGCCTCCAATTCTGGGTGAAAACCTTTGAAAAATGCATGTTCTTGTGATGTGTCAAAGATTCAGATTGTCAATACCCTATTGAGAAATCATTGTATTTGAACATATGCTGATCTTTTTTTAAACTAGTCACTTCAAATGCCAAACGCTTTATGGTTTCATTTTTTTCTGTTGAAAAATACTGTTGTGTTCTTTCTTGTTACAAACAGCAATTGAACAGACTGAGATGGTGTAACAAGATATACAATCTCATCAGCAGAAAAGAATGGAAGTTCACCAAAGATGAATAGAATTTTTTTCAAGAGAAATCCTCCAAATAATCAAGTGTACACATTTTTTTAATTCTTTGATTTAAAAGTATGCTTCGTTTTGTGGTGAAAATCATCCCTAATTACAGTGCATAGTAAACATTATGGCTCATCTATGCTCATCAAATGTTTTCTTAGTGTTTTTCACAGAGCCACACTCATGTCTACAGTTTCTAAAAGCCTAATAGATGAGTCTAACATGCCTTTCTCCTGGCTGTTTGAAAGTAAACTGCAGTTGTAAATTGGCACTCTGTAACAGGACTGTTTTTTTTTTCTTTGTTCTGTCTTTCAGGAAGACAATCCCACTGTGGAAAACTTATAGGGTCTAACTTCTTCATTACTCTGACTTTTCCTAATTATAGTTTGAGAGTTTAAATCTAGTCACCACTCAATTAAAAGAATTCAATTACAGTATTACCAAGCAGAGGCACTGCAGGTAAAGAACGTCTTTTGTTCTACCACTGAGAAAAGTCCCTCTATATCTACCTGCTGTTTTTCAGAGTGTCACCTGCTCCATCCATGTTCGAACTCTCTGTACCAAGAAAAACAATTTCACAGAGAGCCTGCCTTTCTGGCTGCACTTTTTATGCCTCTTGCTAGATCTAATCTTCTAATTAGTCTTTGCATGATAATAACTTTGGTAGATTATAACTGCGGGTTTTTTTTTTGTTGTCTCTGACACAGGCTTGCCTTGAGTCACTGGAATTAACCAGGAAGGATAAATGTTCAAAATCTATTGTTATTGTATAGAGAATTCAAAGGTCACTGCTGCCCAATCACTCCTTCTGTGAAGACTTTCTTCCTAATGTCCACCCTAACCCTCCCCTGGCGCAGTTTAAGGCTGTGTCCTCTTGTCCTCCCATTAGTTGCCTGGGAGAAGAGACTGACCCTCACTTGACTACAGCCTCCTTTCAGGTCTCCCCTGAGCCTCCTCCTCTCCAGGCTAAACAAGTCCAGCTCCCTCAGCCACTCCTCAAAGGGCCTGTGCTCCAGACCCTTCACCAACCTCAATGACGTTCTCTGGACCTGCTCAAGCACCTCAATGTCCTTTCTGAACTGAGGGACCCAGAACTGGACACCAGAACCATTATTAGAGGTGTGGCCTCACCAGGGCCAAGTACAACTGGACAATCACTCCCTTGGTCCTGCTAGCCACACTATTTCTGAGACAGGCCAAAATGGCATCAGCCTGCTTGGCCACCTAGGCACGCTGCTGTCTGATGTTCAGCCTGATGCCAATCTTTCCTGAAAAAAGGATCGTAATTGGTAGTGTTTATAAAAGAACTCTGAAAATAATGGAAGAAGTTGCAAATGCCATAGAGTTAATATCTGTAATAGTTACATAGAACACAGATCAGTGGAGGAAGCTGTTCCTGCTCCCATTTAAGATGTTTTGTTGTTTTGAAATCAAGTCTCCATGTTCAGAAAGTCCAAGTTCATTGTTTTGTCTAATGTCCTTCCTTATATGCTTGTCTCCGTACCTACAATCTTGCATTTTCACACTTTTGTGCTCGGAGTAATAGTGAACTGCTACAGAATAGGACCTCTGAGTTCATTCAGAATCTCTCTGATTCAGTCCAGCCTTCAAATGTAAAGGGGTACTCCAAGGTCAGGATTGTAGTTTTCCCTGGTAAAGTTCAATCCTCACTTTTAAAGTATTCTGACCTCTGGAACGTCCTTAAATGCAGAAATCTTGGTTTCATCATTTGCACAGGAATTCCTTGGCATGGTTGTCAGAAGTCTTGTCTTACAAATATGAGATGGTCCTTACTCTTCCAACTTGTGTCCAAATCCTGCCTTGAAATTGTGGGCCTATTTTACTGGGAAGATGGTTTTACCAGGCTCAATCTTAACTGCAGGATTTTTGGAAGGAGGAAATATTTGAATTTCTGGAAGTTCATAGAAGTTGTTAGAAGTTGTAAAATAGTACACATAATCAGACACCTACAAGTACAGAAGAGTAAAAACATTAAAAGCATGTTTAATGTTTAAATATTCCTGTCTCAGTTTAGTAACTCTTAATAGTTTAACAGTAATGACAGAAATTTCTAAGTAAGTTTTGTTCAGTCTCCTTTTCAATGCATGAACATTTTCCATTCCGAACATACTCTAACAAGGACATACATGGATCTACTGCCCACTGTATGAGAATAAACTTTTTCTCTTTACTTAATAATAGTGTGTTTACTTTTGGATTTTTCCTGGCCTAGTGCTACAGTATTTTTAAAATGAGGCCTTTTGCTTACTGGTTGTTGCTTATTATTTACTGATTTCAAGCTATACCTGAAAACCATTTCCTGCTAAATCTCTACATTGTCAACATTGTTCCTATAGAATATACTTAGCTGTTAGTACACCAAGTCAGTAGCAGCAACCCAGTACTGATTATGAAATGTTGGTAATGTGATTGTTTTTTAATATAATTACTATATCTGATTTTTAAATCACAAAGTCTACGTTGTTGTCCACAGGAGGTTTGCTTACATGTATGGGTTACTTTTCAGAATCATCTTCTTCGTTTAGATGGAAAGATACGCTTTTTGTGGTGTTTTGATGATTTTCTAAAATGAGAATATCCTTTGCAAGATAACTTCATACTAAGCTGTAATCCAAATCCTGCCCAACTTTGATCTGTGTATCAACGCAGCAGGCAAATATAATATTCATTCTTACTGGCACAGCAGCTTTAAGTAGATGGTACGTTTAATAAGACCATTGTGTAAAAGTTAAAGCTTCTATAAATCCTGACATTTTAAGGAGATAGCATAAGTATGGCTTTTGAAATTATCATACTGGGATCTAAAATACAGATTCTTTTATTCTTTTCTTTATTTGTATTTCATCTGTCTATGAGAGATAGACAGTAATGGTTTTTACAACTAAGAGGGGATTTCTATTGTACTTGTGTAGCAATTTGCCCCCTGTGGGACAATGTATTTTAATCTCACTATGGGTCCCCACTCCTGAACCAAAGCCCTAGAGAAAAACTGGCAGACCAGGAGTGAGATCAGAAACATTCCTCAGTGTAAAATATAGGCCTTTGTGAGCTCTTAATCACTCACAGCCATTATTCTCTTTTGCCTAGAAGGGTTGGGCAGCATGGTCTTTTGCTGAAGTTGCCTCTTTCACAGTAATCAGGATCTCATTCTGGTCCAATTTAGAGCTTTGCTAATCAACAGCTTTGCTGAAACAGCTGTAATAAGGACCTCTATGATTTCTTTTTACAGGCTGGTTTGTTTAGTTTACCTTTTTCTTTTGACTATTCTTGTTTGTCTATTTTTTTCAAAGCTTTCTTTCTTTTTACATCCCAAAAGGCTGACAATTACTGCTTTCTTTACTAATTATTGGATGCAGCATCAGCTGTACTCTCCCCCTTGCTTAATTAAGTAGGGGCAGGAAATATGTGTATGAGCAAATGGACGGATATGAGAAAAGTGAAAAACAAAGATATAGAAGTGAGGAAGGATTTGCACGTCAAAATGTTCCTTGCAATGAATATTTTAATAATTTTCCTAGCAACATTTCCTCTACAACTATTTAAATGGATGTTATTAAGATTCAGAGGTTCAGAGGAAACCTTTTAGTTGTTAGCTAAATAGAAAAGATTTTTTTAATAAATGTTAATATAAATATTAATTAAATATTGTGAAGATGTTGATTTTTAAACTTTTATGTAGCTACCATTTGCAATTGTTTATAAATGAAATCAGTGAAGGCAGATGAACAGCTTACTTGTAAGTTTAAATCTACCAGTTAAACAGCTGTTTGGTCAAAAACGGTTAAAAAATCAAATAACTGGGATAGCTTTGAATGTGAAACTGAGTGTCAGTTTATGACTATTAATTCCTCTCCAGCACACGCAAGGAAGGATTTGGAGACTACCTTAAAGACACAGGCTACCTGACCATCAGTACCCCTACTATTATTAACACAGCTGTGTCTATACTACACAGTACTGGTGGCAGGGAACACTGTCTCTGTGGATGCCTTGTGGGGGAATAGAGCTGGTGCAGGTAGCTCAGGGTGTACGTGCAGTGGAGCTGCAGACGGAGCTCGGGGTGACAGCCAGAGACAAGAAGCCCTGAAATGCATAACAAAGGGCACGAAGACCAGTGGCCCAGCCAGGTGACCTGACACTGAGAGACATGGGTGGGAACTTATGACCTCAGACTTTCCTGAGCTTAAACTGTGAGGGTATAAAAGCACAGTTTCCTTTGTTCGAGGTCACCCCTCGGAGGCACCAGCTCAGGCTGTGTCCGTGTTACTGCGCCGTGAATAAATTGCTTTGTGGAACGAGACATCTGAGACTCTGCTGTGGAAAACCCGGAGTTGGACAGCAAGGAAACCTGGTCTGACTGTGTGAGTGGGGTGTGTGGGGAGCCAAGCAGGGCACTCATGGGCTCGCTGGAGCCATTCACTGAGAAGGGGTTTTGGTCCCAGCAGTGACAATGTCTGGTGGTGGGAGTGTGACTGCCAGAGAGTCTTGTGAGCTTTCAGACTGGGAAGTTTCCTTAACAGTCTCCTTCTAGGACCATGCTTTGTATCAGGTCTCATGAATGAAATCTATAAAGCATAGCAACTCCTGTATTTTCCTGGAACGCCTTTTCCTTCCAAATATATTTAAGGGTAATTAGGGACTTGACTATACCTCTCAGACATACAATAGAATGCTTACAGTACGTATTCCTTTTAAATGTCTGGTGAATTATATTTCTGTTCAAGAGAGTATATTTGCTTTCATATTGCTATTTATCCCTCTCACAGGCCACATGTGCACTTCAGGTCTACCTCACCTCCTTTACTTTCTCCATTCACTTTCTCTCTTCTACCTCAAGACCAGGTGCTTTGCATTAACATAGAGTAGTAGTAATAATGAAAATAATATCTATTATTTACAGCTAATTTGAAGAGTTCTATATTTTTTTCCAAGGCTGTAGATTCTCTACAATAATTTTAGTATAGGAAAAAAACCCAGACATAGCTACCTTTGTTTTATGGTACTATAGTCTTTCAGCTTAAATATCTTTGGTCCTCATCCTAGCTTTTCTGTTATGCTCCTTTAAAAGTTCTTTGTGTTGTCTGACTATCTCCCTCTGTAGGACTATCTCCCTATGGGTGTTCCCAGAGTCAAGATTTGCCTGTCTTGCTCATTTCAACTTCCAGCTATTTAGGATAGTTCTTTTTTTTTTTTTTTAAATCCGCCCCCCCACCCCCACCCCTACTGATTTATTTCAGTAAGAAAGATCTATATACATTATTTAAAATATTTTAGTATTTACCATTACCAATGTGTAATTCATAAGTGGGCAAAATTTTGTATGTCCTGTCTAACTCCTCTATTTTTTTCTATGTAATTTTTCAATTATGTGCCGCAGAATTAAAGTCATAAAACTTTCGTTGCTTCAGTAGTATTTTTAAGCTGTTTTACATTCATCCAACTTTAATTTTAGTATTGCATAGTTTATCTCATTGAAGAGAAAGTTGTCTTCTAAGAGTTAAAAATTCTACCAATTCTAATAGTTGCTATGCTCTGTTAGGTTCATATTATGAATTAGAAATCATTCCCATTAAAGACTGGATATTAAATATGAATCATGACAAATGTTTTCAGTAAGTATTTTTTATTGATAAAGAGTTCTTTTGTTTCTTGTTTAAGCATAATTTCCTGACAAGATTTTTTTTCTAACTACTCAGCAACTGTTGGAAGAAAAAAAGTTTGGTTCTTTCTACTCAGAGGTCTATCATTGGAGCTGCTCAAGACATTTACTTTTTAATTCCCTCTCTTCTAATTTTTAAAATCATATCCATCTCTCTAAGAGACAGAATGATCCAGTAAAGTGTGTTGATGATATTAAGCAACTTTTGGAATGTCACTGGACTTCTGCCTTTTTCAGGTCACTGTAAGACACTGTAAGAATAAGGAAGAGAGATACTTGATGATGTTTATTTTTTTTCATTGTTTCACTGTGGGTTTGTTTTGGTTTTTTGTTTGTTTGGTTTGGTTTGGTTTTTTTGCATTGACAGTTTCAATTATTTTGCCGAGACAATTTTTTTTTTTCAGTTTGGAGAAATATTTTCATAAATATTGTTATAGAAATTCTCAGTGGGTTTGTAGAGAAAATGTACAAAACTAATTTTTTTTCTCTGAAGGTTTTTATGAGCTTTGTTTTTTTTTTTCACTTCCCACCTCCATTCCCCAATAATGAAAAAAATAATTGGAGGGAAGCTAGCAGTGGCAGTCTGAATTTGGTGAGAAGAAGAGAGAGTTATACCACTGCAAACAATTTCTGGCTTTCCCCTTACCACAAAGCAATCTATAACTGGGTTGTCGTAGTTCACATGTATCCAGCTGAACATAAGATTCAAAACTTCTGTGGTCACTGCTGGGTCATGTTTAGAAAAGTACACATCAACAAAATAGTGAATGATAAAGTAGTTCTGAAAATGAGCAACTGGAAAACTGGACCTGTATTCCTCATTCCAGTTCCCAGAATGATGCTGGAATTTATTTTCAAATATCTGCAAATAAAAATATTTCAAATGCATGTACAAGGGTGAGAAAATCAAAACTGACGGGTATGGTTCTCCAAAGAGCATATTGCATGAGATGAGTCTCACTTTTTTCTGTGACAAGGTAACGTTTTGTGGATAAGGGGAAGCAGTTGGTGTAATATCTTGACTTGTGTCAGGGTTTTAACAGGTTAAGATTTTACTTTTTGACAGATAACCTTAGAGAACACAGTGCAAAATGCATTATGGATCACACTGGCTAGAACCTGTTTGCAGAGACTAATTGTCAGAGGTTCATAATCAAAACAAAAGTGTGTAGTGAGTACTGATATTCAATATTTTTCATTAGTACTCTGAAACATATAATGCAAGCTGTTCATTAATTTCACAGACCAAGCTACACTGGAGGAGCTTATGAGTCCAGGTAAAGTTTCAGCCTCCAGCCATTACCAAATTATAAAGTGTTGGTCACTTAAGAGATGCAGGCACAAGATGAGGAAGTCAACAATAGCCTTTTCACAGAGGATATCTGAGAGATTTAAACAAAACATAATATCAACCTGATTCAGAGGTGATTCACTGTTGCAGAGCAGCTGGTTGCACTTGCAATTTATAGGGATAACTGCAGTCTCTTAAGATATAGCAAGCTATTTTTTCACCTTTTACTGTGATGTGGTTTAAGCTAAAGTACTGTGTGAAGTTTTGAAATTTAAGAAGGATGCTAAATGACGGTAGGAGATCCAGAGGAAATACTGAAAACTAAACATTGAGCTTTCTTAAGAAATTCTGGTGATGACAGAACGGTTGTCAAATATATCATAGATGGCTGCAAAAGACAGCAGATCATGGTAATTTGGGATCTCAGTTGTAAAAGTGCAACTGCCTTTCTACCAGCTTACGTGGATGATGAAAGAAATAAAGTACTAAGCAGCAGTTAAATCTTTATATAGCTTATTCACTGAACAGAAAGAGCCATTTTAGAGCTATGTAGCTGTTTGGTTTGGAAGACGAATAGATATTGCTGAAATAAATAACGTGAAATGCTATTGGTAGAGAACTAGGAATCACTTACTTTCTCTCATTTTTTTGCCAATGGGAGCTTTCCTCTGATTTACTTTTACTTTGGGAGCACTTAGGTGAACACTGACCATATCTGGTTCCACAGAAATACAGTACATTTTTATAGATGTTTAGAGTGCTGTTAACTGTGTGCAGTTTTGATTTATACCCATTTTCTAGAAGGAAAAAAGTGTATGTTCCAGCCATTCTGAACAACAGGCATGTTAACCTGTGTGCATGAAATAAAGCTGTGTAAAGGAAATAGCCATCCTCAGTGTGACATGAAATAAGTATGTGTGGCCCTTTGGGTGACATCATACAGACTGAAAATCTAAAGGGCAGTTGAGATTGTGATTACACGTAAGGACAAAATAACCTGTCTAAAAATTTGTTTGTCATTGTCACTATTTACTTAAGAGACAGAACAATGCTGTCCTTCCCAATAAGTCATTCCAGGTTCCTTCATATTTTGTGTGATCCAGTTTGAGACATATTTCACCAGTGTTTTGGATAAAGAAGTGCAAGTAAATGGCAGGGAGAAGGCTTTCATGTTTTTCCTCCTTTTTTTGTGGAAATTGCAGCTGAACTCAGATTGTAATCTGCTTTAAATTTGGCAAGTATAAAGGAAAAAAATGTTTCCACAAAAACTTTCAGAAATACCTTATGTTGTTGAAATTTCACTTTAATATTTTTTTTTACCAGCTATATAGTCAATAGTTGAGTTTGTGGTAAGAACACGAGCCTATTTTAAATAAATAGATCTTGAGATAGACACACTGCAAAATTAAGCAGTTACTTTTGGTTTTAATTGGTTTGTACATGGTTTATGTTTTATACATTTATGAAATAAGTCAATAGAGGCATCTTCATCACCATATCGAATGTCTACATCACTGATGAAGACATAAAACATTACTGGTCGCAACACGGACCCCTGAGGGACACCGCTTGCCACTGAACTCCATCCCCACATTAAGCCACTTCTGTCTGGATGCAACAATTCCAACAATTTCACATCAGCTTAGTAGTCCATCCACCAATTTTTTCTCTCCCCTATTCAGAGAGAAGGATGATGTGGGAAACCATGTTAAAGACTATCCTACAGACACTGAAATAGATGGCATTTATATCCATTTCCTCATCCACTGATGCAGCCACCCCATCATAGAAGACCACTAGGCTGGTTAGGCAGGACTTGCCCCCAGTGAAGATGTGTTGGCTGTCTAGAATTATTTCCCTGCCCTCCACGTACCTAAGCAGAGCTTCTAGAGTCTCTTCCATGATTTACCCAGGTATAGAGGCAAGACTGACAGGTTGGTAGTTCCCAGGATCCTCCTTTCTGCTCTTTTTAAAAATGGGTACAATCAGTCATCTGGGCTTCATCTGACTGCCATGACTCTTCAAATGTCATGGAGACGTGCTTGGCAACTACAACCAAATCCTCCAGGTCTCTGGGATGCATCTCATCTGGTCCCATAGACTTATCTCTGTTCAGGTTTCTCAGATAGTTTCAAACATTATCTTCTTCTAAAGTGGGAGGGACTTTGCTCCCCCAGTCCATCCACTTGAGAGGTGTGAGAAAACAGGTTGAAACGAAGTCTGAGACAAAGCGTTCTTGAGCAGCTCTGACTTCTCATCTGTTGTTACCAGTTTGTCAGCCAAGTTCATGAGTGGGCATGTGACTTCTTTGACGTCTTTCTGGCTGACAGACCTATAGAGTCCCTTCTTATTGTTTCCCTTGTCAAGTTCAGCTCCAGCCAGATCTTGGCCTTCCTGACAGCATCCCTACACAATTGGGCAGTGTCCCTATACTCTTGCCTGGATACCTGTCCCTGTTTCCAGGGCTGTTGGAGTGGTATAGACACCATCCTATATGTCTTTTTAAAGTCAAGGTAAGCAAAATCCACTGCTTTCTCTTTATCCACTCAGCAAGTGATCTCATCCTGAAATAATATCAGCTTCCTCAGGTACAATTACGTCTTTATATAATCATGCTGGCTGTTCTGTAAAATTTTCTAGTCCTTAAGAAGCTTGGATGTGGCTCCCAGGAGAATTTGCTCAGTGGTCAAATCAGGCATTGAGATAAAGTTCACTGCCCAGTAGTTCACCCTTCTTGAATATGAGTGTTACATTTGCTGTATTCTGATCATTGGGATCATCTTCCAGTTGCCATTCTATTATAAAAGTGATAGAGTTTGGCCTTGTAGTGTTATCAGTCATTTCCCTTGGCATTTTTTCAAGCTCACTGCCTATATATGTCCAATTTAATTATGTGGTCCCTATCTCAACCTTTCTGTAATCTGGATAATGCTTTGCTAGCTGTCAAAGGTGAGAAAGAGCTTTAAACAGTGAACTCTGAGAGGCATCAGGCAATCAAGGATGAGGAGAATGACAGGCACTGAATGCATGAGATGTAGAGCTTGAACTCTCCAAACAGAAACCTTGCTAACTACAACTAGTATTACTGGTGGTAAATTTTAGCAACAACTGGATGAAGCAAAAATGGCACATCCTAATTAAGAGACATAAGACAGAACTGTAGTTGGGAGACTGATCCTGATCTGTACTTCAGCACACTGAGTATTTAGATTGGGATACCCAGGTGTTGGCAAATTAAGGTTTCCAGAAAAAAAGTCTGGAAAGTGACCTTAGAAAGGAGTTTCAAACAGAGGTAGGTGAACACCCCGTCTGGAGGAAAGACAGCAGTCGGGAAGATCCCAGAAAAGAAGGAACTTCATGAGGACAAGCTCAGGGGGATGTCCAGGGATTGTGACCAGTTACACTGGAGTTGGTGCCTGTGGGCAGCTGCAGAGCACAAACACCATGTCTTTCTGCCAAGCCTCCTTACGCCAGCAGTGATGTCCTTGAGGGGATGGGCATTAAGTATCTGGTGACTTTACTACCGGAGGCGGTGAGCAAGTGGGGAAAATCAGCAGGTGAGGTACAAGCTTGGTTCTTGCTGGTGTTTAAGCAGTACCTAGTATCCAAATCCACTGCAGGTTAGCTGAGCTGAGTCTCATCTGTGACATTACCATAGAACCTGCCACTGGCTTCAGGGACCTGGGGAACCTGAGAGGAGTCTTCTCCAAAAGAAACTGGAGTAAAGCCACAAATTATTTTAGCGTTTTCCACCTTGATCATAAAGTTTTCTGTCCCACTATATAGGGACTTACTTATATAAGTCCGTCTCCTTGCCCTTCACATTCCTCACTAGTTTCAGCTCCAGTTGTGCTTTGGCTTTCCTAACTCCTGCCCTGAAAACACAAGCTTTGTGTTTTCCCTTGGGGCAACTCCTTGTTTGCACTTTTGTGTAAATCTTCTCCAAGTGCAGTTCATACGTGACAGTCGTTGCCATGAATGCTCAGATTTCCATACATGTTGTTTAGGGAGCCTGTCTGTGAAGATGACCGGCTAACCTTTGCTTTTTTGTCATTCAGGGCAAGTTTCCATGAGAAGCTGCAAACTACATTTCTCAACAAGAAGAAATCTGTTCTGGCACCCTTAACAGGGATTTTATTCTTTGCTTTGTTCATTTCCCATGGGATCTTAAACTCTATTATCTCATGGTCACTGCTGTCAAGGCTACCCTAAATATTCACATCCTCGACCACTTTCTTCTCTGTGAAGGAACAAACCAACTGGCTCTCTGATGACTTATGTCAACACATCCACAAGCTTCTGGACTGCTAGCAGCTATCCTTACGCCCTTCCAGGACATTTCAAGACGTCAAAATTCCTGTAACTACCAGGCAGGACACAAGATCACAGGTTTTCTTTCAGCTGACTAGAAAATGCTTAATTTCTTTTTCTTTGGGATCAAGGGATCTGTAACAGACACCTGTCTTGGGACCTTTTCCTGTAAGCTCTTGAAGGGCTTGCCACCCATTTCAAGACAAAGCTTCATGAGCTCTATTCAAGTGTCTCCTTTCCTTCCTGGTCTTTCTCTTCTAAAAAGCCTTTGTGCATCAATGGTAGAAATTCAGTGATATGGACACCACCACTGGATCTCTGCAATTCCAGTGGAACTATACCAGTGCAAACGCACCTGTAAACTGATTCTCTCAATATGTTTTGTTTTCTATGTTATGTGTGCTCGAGCACAAGCCCTTGAGGTGAACTCCCAGTGACTTTCACAAAAAAGTGCAAGAGTTTCCTGGTCTTAACACTTCCTCAGTGTCCCCAGTGCTCCCATTTCTCCTCTGACTTGGCCTGCCGTTTCTTGAAAAACCAGTCTGAAGGCCTCACCAGGTTGATAAAACTGTTCTTGCCCTTCTTAGATATATGGATCAAAGAATGAATTATTGCAATAGTTCAGATGAACTAATCTGAAGTAGCTATCCATGCTGATAACTAATTTTGTGTCATCTCAAGTTTTAAACACAAATTAATGCATTAGATCAGAACTTTGTAGAATATATATCAATAAACTTGATGTAGAAATAGATGGTTAAAGTCCAGTATAGGACAAAGAGCCCATAAAGTTAAAATATCTCTCCTGACCTCCACAAACTTGCTTACTAGGATCTCATAGAAAGCTTGGGGCTCTCTTGTATGTCAGAATTTTCACGTGATGCTATACTTACGTGTTTTCTAAAAACTTGTAGTGTATCCAAAGTCTGTACATCATTGAAATGGCTTGAATTCTTTTTAATCACTACAGTACTGGAATCTTGAGAAGGACAGTGACAGACACTGTAGGAAAAGAAATTTAAAAGAAAAAAAAAATACATCTGTGGAAACTGAGAAAATACTTTCACCCCACTATTTCTACAGGACTTTACAGTGCAATCTCTTTGGAACATCTGTATTTTAAATCTTACATGTTCAGATAGAATTACATTTGACCTGTTGCAGAAAAGATCTTTTTAGCTGCCAAATATTGTGCTTAATTTATTTTTTTCAGGAAGATCTAAGTTGGATTTTAATATAGTGCTTTATATCTGGCTGGAAAAAAATAAAGAAAGCAAAGATAAGCTTTTTTTATAGTATTTCTTGTTATCATGCATCATGTTCTGTTTCAGTCAGAAGTTAAAATGCATAGTTCTAAGGGAAGAATAAAAGGATTCTGAATACACTAAGAAAATTAGTTGCAATTACTCTGACACAACTAAATGTAAATATATTATGAAACTCTCTGGATAGCACATTGCTGAGGGGTATAGTTAACTTATGATGCGTAAGATTAGGGCTTTTTTCAATTTTTCTTAAAGAAAAAAACATTTACTTATTTCAGAGTCTATGACTCAAGACACTGTGAAGTGAGCACAGTTTTAACACAGTGCATATTACACATTTAAAATCACGCAGCAGGAATTTTCAGGTGATTTCAAAGGGAACTTCAAACATAGATATGTCAAATTGAGACCCTCAATATACCCATTTCAAGTTTTGCAGCACACCATGTTTTTATGTGCAACTATGTATGCATATGTTTAAAAATGAGAGGATGAGGAATGCATTTTTTTATTACACTGGTATGTTCCACTTATTTATTCTTTTTTTACTGTTTTTCCAGACTACTTCTTGTAAATTACTTGAGTTGGTTTTTTTTAAATTTTTATGAATATTTTCAATTAAAATTATTTCAAACCTATTCCTAGTGTCAACTAAGATGAAGCTAAAGAACTGAGAAGGAGAAATGGTGGTTCTTGAAAGGAAATTCCTTTTAAGGAGGTATTTGCAATATAAAAACACTATCAAACTTCTGCTACAGCACATTTTGGAAAGACTTACAGATGTAGGAGATGGTTGTCTGTAGATGATACAAGGCCATTGACAGCAGAACTGTTAACAGATATCACCATTCATCTTTTAAAAAGCCAGTGTGCCATGCTTCAGGTGAAATGTTAAAATGTCTCTCTACACTAATACTACCATAGGTTAAAACACATTAATACAGTAGTTCATGACTGCATAATACAGTGTATAATCCTGAGGATATTCTTGAATGGCATTTTTAGTTTTATGGGTACCTATATTGTACTAAAATTACTGACATTCTCTGATAAAAATGTATTTTAGTAGGAATAATAGTCAGAATCTCAGGAAGATGTAGCAGAAGACAATGCACAGTGCAGGCTCTGTGTGAAGAGATGCTCTTTAGACTGGAAAAAACAGAATGGTATGGGAGAAGTACTTCTTTCTTTAGTTAATAATTTTTAGAACTCTTTACATTAATAAAATTATTCAGCCAGATATGGGCATGTGAAGTTTTTTAAAAATAGTGTATTACATCAGGCTGTCTGTAGTATAGTCTATAACAATTCCTTTTGCCTAGAACATCTGATATTTTGTTTGATATTTTGTTGACTGTATAAAAAAAGTTTTTGTTTTGATTATAATCATATAAAACTGTAATTGACAAAAAAAGATTAGTTATTCTCATGTTTTTCCCTTTGCTTTTCCACCTACCTGCTCTACTATGGTGCTCTGCCTTAATCAGGCAATTTTGGACCCAAGTACAGAGAAGTTGGATTATCCTTGGAAAATTAGTGGAGGTTCTCTGGTCAGTGAACTCATACTTTTCTTTGTATTATTGTTACTGACCAAATTACTCAGTGGATACTCGGATGTGAGCTTGTATCCATTTGCTACATTTGGGAAGTATATCTGCAGTTCACATATTCACATATAAAAGTTGAACTTGACCTGCTGTCTGTTTTCTGAAAGAGTGCTTTTTTTGTATCTGATTTGCACATGGTATTAGAAGCAGAAGTGAGAAGGTATAAAATGAGAAGCAAGCTTTAAATATTTTCCAGCTACGAAGATCAAAGAAAAGTGTCAGAATCTATGTGCAATGTTATTCCCAGGTGCCTTTCAGAACTATTTTGCAGAAATTGTTTCCTTGGATAATTTTCATCTAATCCACTTGCTTCTCTGGAAATTGCAGTGGTATTTTGCCTTTATCCCTGTAAATATATTTAATAGCGGTTAAATTAGATTTTGAAGACAAAACACTAACATGACAAAAATGTTGAATTTAGCAGTGGGTCTATATAAAAATCTCCTCACCTCTGAGTCAACTGCACTGGGCTTTTGATGAGGTTTGCAACTAGTCAGACAAATAAAAATGTGCAAATACTGTTAACTAGGAACAATGGAGCAATTCTAACTACAAAATGGATAGTCGGTAGTAGTTATAGTAAGTTAGGATCCCAATTCTAATATATTCCAATCAACGTAATAATACCTATAGGGTAACTGACCACATATTAAAAGGTAATTATAATCCTTTAAATTCTTTGTTAGATATGTACATTGTGTTCCTTCTCATTAATTTGGTTTTGTAATTTTTCTTCCGTATCATGCTATTTTTGTATGCATATTTAGCACATTTTGAACAGTAACAAAAAATGCTTTCCATACTTTGCTGATAATGATTAGGAGATCAAACAAACTTTACAAAGATAAAAAAGACAGTACGCATAAACTCTTCTAAGTGAATAGGGAGGCATAGGATTTGCTTTTAAACCTGTGCTACTTACATCTGATGGTAAAAGGTAAAAGAAAATTGTTTCAGAAATTATATAATCATGCAACTTCTGAATTCTCTTTAAATCAAGAAATTCTTTCCAATATATTACTCTCTAATTTTATTATTATTCTCTATTTTATTTTGCTATCACAGTCAAAGTTACTTAAAGCCAGAAATATTTTCTTCTGAATGATTTTAAAGAAATCTTGCCAACTCCTTCCATACCTGCTACTTTTGATTCTGTTGAAACTCTAGGACACTACTGGGACACCTATTTAGGTGATTGAGGTCACTGTAGGTTCATATTCAGTGACTCAAGGTTTACAACCCATGACATTTTGCAGTCCAAACTTTTCTCTTCATTGAGTAGTTACTTTAGTCTTTAAAAAATTCAGTTAATTTCTTTTCTCCCTCCCCCCCCACCAAGAGCTGAGGCATTCTACCTGGTAGTAATCATGTTTCTCTTTTCCTATTTTATCCACAGTCTCATTTTTCAAAGCTTACTAATTGTCTTTCAGGAAAGTTGGAGGATTCATATTTTCTGTTTCGTTCTCTCTATCTGGTAGAGAGGGCTTGTATGTGCACAGAAAACACAAACATTTTTATGAAAGGTTCAAATCATGTTATTCTACTTAATTTAAGATAGTTCATTATATGTCTCCATTGAAATTACTTCTGAATGATGAAAGAACTAAAGTTTCATTTTAAAATCAGTTATGTTCAAATCATTATGCTGAGAGTTAGCTAAAGGGATTCATAACGAAAACTGAATTTTCTGTCAGAAAAGTCCAGGGAGCAGCAGTGGAGAGCAAGATAAAATCCAAATGCAGGATAGTGTAGCTATATAATTAAGTTTCAGACTGAAAAATTTGTGCAGTGCAGTCCTTTGCTTATTTATGAGCTATTGTTATAGCCGTCAAACTCTTTTATATGGACACTGTACAAGGTTTTAAAAAAATGGGAGCAATATAGAGAATATTTTTAACTTGGACACCAGACAGCAAACACTAGACAGTTCAGGAATTATGTACAAATTCTAGTCTATATTATGATTATATGTTAAAGGAAAAAAAAAAAAAGAAAAAGTAAAACCAAAACAATCCAGACACTAGATGATATGGCCTGTCCTTTAGAAGATAAGTTAGGACTTTATAAATATAATCATGAGTTTATTCTAAATTTTTTTGGCAGTGATTTAATTCTCTGTTGTAGTTCCATGTTTAGAATATTTCAGAGTGATTTCTGTCTTTGTGATATTCTAAACAGAGCTAAGATTGCTGGTATTTGATGTAATATTACAATCCTTAACATCTATGTTGTATTAATGTATATATAATTTTAGAAAAAACATGGTTACATAAGTGGTTTTCAGGAACTGGATAATTCACTATCACTCTCTAAAAAATTGAGGGGTTTTTAGTTGTTCAATTTGCACACCAGCTGTCTGCAAAAAGGCTAATATATGGCAAGTAGAATTTCTGGAAAAAAATCAACCTACACCCAGAACAAATGAATCATGAGAATGCTGGTTGAAAAGGATGGGTCATTTATCCTAGCCCTACAATCCAAGCTGCTATTTTTCTAAGTCACCCATGAATTCATATAACAAGCACCTGAAAACTTTTCAAGGGGGTCATAACCATGTTGGCAATTTCACTGCACTGTAAAACCTTCATAATAGCAGAATGGCTGGGGTTAGAAGGGGCTTCTTGGGATCACCTACTCTGACCCCGTTGCTGAAGACGGTTCACCTGGAGCAGGTTGACTTGGGTTAATGGGGAGGAAGACTTTAGCCCTAGGTGAGTTAATGGCAGATTCAGAGAGAATGACTGCCCAGGGTGAGTCAAATGGGGATTGTCCCATCACGGTGAAATTAAAGAGCTGTAATGTTGACCCTTCTCCTCCCTGGGCCCAAAACAATTGACATGACCCACAAGTAGTGGTGGATCAAGCTACCATTTGTACAAAAAATTGTAAACTAAAGCCTGGCAAAGGAAAGGCAATTGTATGTACAGTTTTGGGTGGTGCCCTTTCAGCAGCACAAAAGGAGCAATTGGTCATTTAGAAGTCTGAGAGTGAAATGATTTCTACAAGATTCAGCAGTGAAATGATTTTTACAAGATTCAGCATTGCAGGAACAACCAGAAAAAGGAATGCTCATAGGTAGCTGCTGAGTTTGAAGAGGTTTGGAGGGAAAGGGAAATGAGTCAATTCTTTCGATCTGCTCTCTGGGAGGTGGAGGCGCAGCATATTGCTGTGTGTCATCACAAAAGGGAGAGCAGACTACAGGCAGAGGCTCTGCTCACTGCTGAGCACAATCATTTTGGAAAGCTGCAGGTAGAGCTTTTGGATGTGTGTGAGAGAGAGAATCTTACAGGAAGAATAGCAGGATGTTGAATCTGTACCACTTTCAGAGACAAAGTCTTCCAACTGACATTTTGTATTATGATAAAGAGTAAGATGTAACTTTTGCACTGACATCTCATGATGAGGAGGTAACATTATGACCCTTAAGTAAAGCTGTAACCACGGATAATGGTCAGGGTCAGCAAACTGCTACTAAAACTGTGCCATATACAGCTGCTGAGATATCAAAATTTGGCGATAAATCAGTCAAGATTGATATCTAGCAAGTGGAATCCTATCAATCATCCCACGCATTTGGATTTCAATTATTGTCATCAACAATTAATAAAATGCATAATAGATAAGGGAGCACCACATTCAGTATTGATACAGTGGGATGTTGAGAAGCTGGGTGTACAACCCAGACAACAAGGTATTAAAATCACTGGAGTAAATGGAGCCAGCATTACCTAACAAACTGCTATGGTCAATTTTTGCCTCCTGGGTGAGAAGCAGAGGTCTAAAAGTAATACAGAGACTGGATGGGCTTGTTCTGCACGGAAATGGCACTTCCTGATTCAAGGATTGCCTGTGTATCACAGTGTTGGATTTCTGCTCCACAATCAAATGGAATTTCTGAAGTTATAGTTGATCGCTCCACTAACAGCTGCAGTACCCAATATCACAAATCTAACAGCCACAATACAAGCACCCACATTCTTGGTGGGTGCCCTTCTAATTCTCCTCTCTGGTTGGAAGAAGAGTTGAACAGCCTTTAACTACTGCTGTGCTAAATTTTGTGGAACTGGTAACTCAAATTCAGAACGTGTCCCACTTTTGGATGACAATCCTAGATGTAAAAGGTATGTCTTTTATGATTCTGCAATGGTCCAATAAAGCTATCACGATCTCAGATATAGAGGAAAAAAACTGGAATCATTGATTGAACATGCAAGTGCTATTTAAGAGTCTCGGAGGCTTCCATGCTAATGAAGAGGCAGGGTTATTCCAAACAGGGGATTCCACAATCTATTAGCATTTCCAGTAACAGTGCTGACATAAGGAGAAAAATGATTTTACGTTTCTCGGATACAGTGTTTCCATTTTGGGGCATTTGATATTTCCAGTAAGCAGGATTACACTGGGGTACGGTGATCAGCTTTACCGGAAAGAAGGATTTACACAGGGAGGGAGAAGACAATGCGATGTCTGATAGCATCATGCAAAGTCTCTCTACATCCTGCTGGGGGAGATCAGGACAGTGGATCTTGTCTGGTCTTTTAAATGGCGGTTTTTCCCCAGCGCCTGTGGCCCAAGGTTTCCTATTTAATCCTAGCAGTCCTTTTTCTGTTGGTATTCAAATTTCAGACTACAACATGATTCTGTGCCGGAAATATGACAAGACTCAATTAGTGATTACCTGGGAGGGATGGTAATATACCTTTAACAGACCCCACAGGGGTATAAAAATTCATCCATGATTGCACAGGCTGTACTCATCAAACTTTTACAAGCAGTCTCACTTCCCCTGGATATGAAACCAATCAGAGGAGATTCCCCTGAAAAGGTGGGGGAAGCAACAACAGCAGTGTGGTAAACACTTCATGAAATAGAAGTTGAGGTTCTGCCTGAGAAATATCAAGTCCAAGCTGTTAAGTGACTCTAGCTACTTAGTGGTAACCCCTCTGAGACTTGTATTGTTTTCTTGTTCCAGGAATGATACCAGCACACCTTGACTGCAGATCAAATGACATGAGTCACCCCATGGGGGCGACCCTGCTCAGAAGTCCAACACTTTGGTCCCCCCAGCCCCTCTGGAACCCAGACTAACAGATTTAACTAGTTCCCAGTGGGACCAGAGGATTTACATGAGAAGGTTCACAGAAAAGAGCCAGGAACATGTGATAATCAGTTTTCCCTTAGACCATTTCAAATTCTTGGTTACTTTTGTGCTAGTCGCAGGAGCCCAAATGTCAGCATTTCAAACTGAAGTTGCTGCTCTAGTGGTATTATGCTGGACAAGAAAATGAGTTGGGTAACTGAATCAACACTGGATGGATTTCTCCTTCTTTTTCATAATTGGTCTGTAGTAGGCCAAAAAAAAAATTAGATTAAAGCTGAAATTATCTGAAGAAACATTTATTATAATTGTTAACAGTGTTTCATAATACCTTGTGGCTCATTTATTTTGGATGTTGAAGCTGTGTGACTCTTAAAACACTTGTGCTCAAGCCTTCTGTAATTCAAAAAACCCTGCATAAATCTACCATCACAAAATTTAATGTGTGTCCATGTAAGCATGGTGTACGCATCATTAAGATGTCATTGTGGAGTTTGGGATTTTTACAGCAGATAAATGGAATCATTTTTTCCCAGCAGCATCGTCTCAGATTTACTTGAATATAAAAATTCCCTTCTGTTTTAAATTGGATTTCTTGGCAGTACTCGCTTCAAATTTTATCAAAAAATATGTGATAATCTTAATGAATTAAGTTTAAGATGTTATAGGATTATAGAACAATGTCTAAGACAAACTGTTCAGATTTGCATAGATTGTGCTCTCCAAATATGTTCAACAGAAGCAGTACCATTCAGAATATCAGATTTACCATCTATTTGTTTAAGCGGAAAGCTAATAGATAATTTTAAATATCAAAGAGTAGTAATGACATAGTGGGGAAAGAAACTGCATTTAATGTATTATATAGAGGAAAAAACTTGTGGTCTTTTTTTATGAAAAAAAAAAGATATACAAAGCATTTTTATTGAATAAAGGAGAAAACTTTCACTGTACCTTAAAGAATACCATATATTTATCATAAAGTAGCTAAAAGAGAGAAATATCACAGCTTTCTTTCCTCATGGATCTTCTAATTTCAAAATACCCCGTCTCAGTAAATATTTAATATAGACTTCTACAGCCTTATTACAGATAAAGTCAATGTTGTCCCTGTACCAAACTATTGTTAGTGATCGTTACTCCAAAGAAATTACGCAAACTTATAATAGTACTGCATTCATATTTTGGTCCTCAAAGATTTTCATCTTCCTCCATAATAGGCTACTCCTCATTTTTTTTCTTTTTAACAAAATTTTCTCAAGCTGGAAAATTCAAGCTCCCTGGGGGAAAAGCAGATAAATGGGGCCTAGAGTAGAAATAAAAACTTAACAACTTTAAATATTTAAAAAAAAAATTAACAACTTAACAACTCGGAGTTAAAATTAAATTCCAGTAAATAATTATACAAAATAAGGGACATTTTTCATTAAGAAGTAGTATTTGCAAACTTGGTTTTCCTATACTTATATTATTAGCTATTTTTTTCCTTTATTTCTCTGCATAAGCTGCCTTCCAAGAACAAATAATGTGCCTTATGACTGTTAAGCATTAATACACAGTCAGAGTCACTTGGTCATCAGCATCTGATGTGAGTAATCTTTTCTGTTTTGTGCCAACCTACAGTGGGAATGGAGGAATTATTTCATGACAGTTGACAGCAAAGTCAACAAGTATGTCCTGGGTATACAATTTGGAAGATCATAATCCCTTTACTTGTGGATATAGTATCTTATAATGCAACTTATCACTATTACAGTCCTGCTTTAAATATATATGACTCCTTAATGTGGCATTTAAGATCTGACACTGAGTACTGTATGCAAAGACAAAATAATGTGTATCTTAAGTTTATAGAAATGCAGATGCAACCACTATTCTGATGAAACATTAATCTGAAAAGTGTCTCTTGGGCAGAGGAATAGAATTAGCAACATCCTTCATGTAATTTAAACACCAGCCTAACAATCAGGTTGAATCAAGAGTGATTTTTTAAGTGAATCTCTTGGTCATCCCAACTACACTCATGTCATGCAGCGTTACTGGTGAGCACACACTGGAATCCTTTTAACCAAACTGGAGGAGTTAATTTTATTCTCTCCAGCTGCTGTTGGACATTCAATACAGAAGACCACTTCTGAAGCCTCCAGTCTGCCTCATTGCTTACAAATGTAAAATTAGTCTTAGTTTGGTTTTTAAATTGTTTTTAAATAAGGTACATTGTTTTTAAATAAGGTACATTGAATGTTAAAGAAGACTGAATCTATGGTTCTATTGGAATGCTTAGTTGCAAATTTAAGTAGAATCATGTGTTAAAGGTACAGTGATTAATACCTCCATCCTGAGAAATAAAGTAATTAGGAATTATGCAGATATTCCTCATTAAGCTTTCTTTCTTTTTGATCTGATATTTTTATTGTACAACCACAGTTTTACCTCAGAACCATACTAAATGTGATTTCATCTCAGCAAGAGAATTTCATATTTGGAAAACAATAAAATCTTTTTCTTCCCTTTTTTCTTCCTTTCTTTTTCTTTTTTTTTTTTCTATTCTTCTTTGTATTTAACTACTCTATAAGTGAAAAATGCAAATAACTTAATTAAAATATAAATATTTTTAAAGAACTTTGTGAAACCTGTAAACATAAACTGGCCAGCACATCCAGTGAATGAGCACTTGGTATATTTTGATACATGAATTTAATTTATGTAGTGGATGATTTTCTTCATGAGGAAAACATTGATGTCAGTTGACTAGAACATAAAAGTTATGAAACAGTGTGTTCTGCACTGATGTACCAGTAAGGCCATTAACATTGTGCTCACTCATTATATATCTTACATATATATAAACAATAAAGATTGAAAGACTAGAATCTTTCTGAGATTCACCTACGGAGTAAGGAATGTTGTATAAAAACAAACAGAAAAAAAATGGAAAAAAGGTATTTGAAGTAGAAAAAAATAATTGTGGAAATGCTTCAGAAATGCTGTTAAATCTTAACACTTCAAAGCTCTGGAATATGAAATAAGATGGTGAATAACACTGAAAATGTTACTTAACTGGTAAAAGGAACTTTTTCTGCTTTCTCACTCTTAAACTATTGACTTATGATGGCAACGGGAGCATTTCTGGAAACTTAGATTCCTGAGTTTTCCTGGAGCTTTTCTCTAGTTTTGACAGTTATGTGATGTATATTTCAATATCTCTGTGTTTATTGTGAGATACAGTTAATATCTGTGTAGCATTTCAAACACTTCTGAGATAGTTAAAAGGCCTGCTTATATAATACTAGACAGAAGTATACATATGGTTTTAGAGAATGTCAGCCTAAATATATGTTCATTTACAATCTAGAAAACTCCAAGAACACCAAAATTACAGTTAGCAGTAGATTGGCAAGCTAATATTTACAGCTTTTTTCCTGTTGAAAGAGGAATATAATTTTAGTGCATTTATCGTATTTCTATAAAAGTACTGTTGGTTTACATAATCCATATGCCCCTGTGGTGACTGGTATTATCCCTTGTTTATGTCATATGTCTCAGCTTGCTTCTTGTTAAATTCTAAATAATAATATTTCCTTTTACTTTGATGTTTTCAAATATAAAATAGAATTTTTCACTCTCGTGAGTGTCACTCAGTTGCCAATAATTTCACAGCTAGTAGGAGTATTAATTTGAGACAATTATGAGGTTACTGACCTGTCTTGGAACTAATTTACCTTACATAATTTGAATCATGAAAATCTAGCTCTCTTGAACATCTCATTTAGGCAAGTCATTCTTGAATAAATCTTCATACAGTGATGAATCAGATTTGATGATCTACTGAGAAGCAGGAAGAAAGTTTTCCCAATCAATCTTTTAAATACGATCTCATTTATTTTCTGAGAGGAAAAAATTTAAATATAATATTACAAATATTTAATATTGAAAGCAGGGAATTACAAATGAAAATTTTAAAATGAGAGATTATCATCCCTGTATCTGTCTTGACTGAACAAGCACTTTCTGCAAAGGTAGAAAAACACTAAAGAGGGGAAAAAATAGAAGACAGGAAAAGCAAGGTCAGGCAGATCAAAGACATTGGGCTTACTGTTCCTATAACAAGTGTTTGGAAGTGGAGGCGTTATTGTAAGAAAGGATACAAAAAAAATCCCTAAAGCATAAACCACTTGCCATTCTCCTTTTGTGTATTTAACAGGATCCTGCATGCCTATGAATCACCTTGAAGACCTTGTAAGATCTGCTGGTTAGGACTTTATTTGAATTGCAGAAAATACGAGTTCTTGTTCAGATTAGGTTCAGGTTTACTTACTCAAAACTTGTTTTCTGTACATAATTTTTCCTGAAGTATGCTATGTACAGCCTAGTGAGATCTTGTAAGTAATACAGTTCCTGAAGAGACAGAGAAATGAAGAATTTTTCTATTGATATTTGACTTTATTTAGTGAAAAAAGTATGTAGCATATGTCAGAATTAAATGTTCAGATTATTTTAATAACACATTTAGAAGAGTTTTTTTAGATTTAGAGCAAGACTTTAAAGAGGGGACTTTATGCCTTCTTTCATTCTGCAGGCTATGAAGAACAGCTTGAAATTTCAGGCTATGGAATATTTCACTTTACTTAGAACATATGCTTCCATTTTTTTTTAGACATGAGTTAATTGCTTTTAACAAACAGATTTGTCCTTCTGTTTTATTTTGTTTGTGTTTTTTTCACAGCTGAAGTTTCTTAGTTCATAAAGCATTTATTTCTTTGATTTCTTTTTCTATGTTTTCTCAGGGAGCATGAAAATAAACACTGTAGTTTTCAAATTTAATTTACTTTCACTTCAAACTTTGGTTATGGATTTAAAAAGCTCTCCAATCCAGTTTAAAAAATGAAATAAGCAGCTAAAGTCTAGGTTCTGATAAAATGACAATATATCTTTAGAAAGAGAATTTATATGACAGAGTTCTACGTTGCAGATTGCAAAATATACAAACTTTCTTGCAGCTGAAATGACAAAAGATTAACAAATAGCTGTAGAGAACATCATAAAGAGCAATGTGTACCACAACATATTCCTTTTAGGGTTCGTGCTAAGGTATACTTCCACTGGGAAACTCAGAAACTCAGAGCATTACAAAATATTCTGTTCATGTTTTTTACACTATTTTTCCTGGGATTTAACAGTAAAAAGTGGTTCTTACTCAGAAGTCACACAATTTTGACAGGATGGAAGACAGAAAACTCTTTCTGAATTTTGAAGACTGTCTCCTTTATCTCTAGTGCAGGGAATTGTGGTTCTTTGAAAAATCTGCTTAAAAAAATAAATGAAGAGGCCTTTAAACTAAAACTTTACATTTAATTTTTAAGTCTTCATGACTTCAGATGACAATGAAAACTTATTTCTTAGCTGCTTTAGGAGATGAAAGATAAAAAAGCAGAAAAATAACCCGCTGAAATAACCATTCAGAAAAAAAACCAGCTTCATTGTCTCAGCTATATCAAGGTAGTGACCTGCATTGTAAATCAGTGCAGAGGTATGCAAGCTGATATAAAGGGCAAGAGGGAAAGGGAACACTAACACTTTCTTTTTTTAAACTACAAAATAAATAAAGAAAAGTTACTGCTATAATTACAAAAATGCATGTTTCTTTACCTTTCAGGGTTTGAGAAGAAAGATTTTCCAAGACTGCCTAGACCAGATCTTTGAAGTGTTAAGACCACTAACATTTAGTGTGATGATGAGGAGAGACTTAGTTGTTACTCTGCCTCTAAAAATGATTAACAACCTACAAAAAATCTGAAAGGTAAACATTCCTGTGAAAAAGGAAAGATTAATTTGGATGCATAAGTCAAGGGAAGCCTTGGGATATAAAGGACAACAAAAATGAATTATTTAGGTACACCAAAAGAAATGGCAAAGTGAAGGGAAACATGGATCTGCTGAATAGTTCAGGGGCCCCGCTGGTAAAGGACATAGAAAAGTCCTTTTTTGGTTTATACCGGTAAGGTCATTCCTCAGGAGTTCCCGATACCTGAGACCACAGGGGAAATCTGGAGGGAGAAAGACTTATCCTTGGTGAAGGAGGACGAAACTGGTAACACCTGAACAAACTGACAAAACCAAATCCAGGGGAACTGATGGATTGCAATCCATTGCAGTCCATGACGACTGACAGATGTCATTGCAGGACCACTCTCATTTGTCTGTGGGAGGTCATAGTCACTGGAGAAGATTCCTGAAGATGGGAAGAAATTGACATCCCAGAAGTCTTCAGGAAGGGCAAAGAGACAGGATCTCTGGAATGAAAGATAGATCAGACTTGCTTAATTCACATGAATTATGGATAGTTCTCAAAATCACTTCTGGTTTCAACTCCTCCACCAGTTTATTAGGGAAGAAAAGGGAAGAGAAGGCAAGACAAGGTAAGGGAAATCCTGAGACAAAAATACACTTCATATGTTCAACAGAATTAGAGATCCAACAGATTTTAGAAAATAAGATTTGAATGATTGATGTATCCACTTGTTATATAATTAATTGTCATCCTGCAAATGCATGCCAAGTTTTAAAAACAAAACTGCTCCTTCTGTTATCTCTCTATCTACAACCTTTTCATTCACTTGACCTCTCACACTGCCAGCAAAATTAATTTTGTCTCCTTTTAAATTTTCTTGCTATTAGTGGGTTCAGAACTGTGGTTTCAGAGGATGGGCAAGAAATTTGGTAATTTTCCTCCATGTCAGTACAGACACAAGAAACATATTGCTTTATGACTTGCTTATTTGCAACTGAATTCACTATTATGGTTGCAATAGTACTAAGAATTTGGAAAACGTACAGAATTCTGTACGTGTTCAGGTACCATGTCATGAATAGTTGGATTTTTTAGTAAAGCTTGGTTGAGAAGAGGAAACACAGAAGTACCTGCTAAGCAAGGCTGCTGTGGCACCTTTCTTCCTTTTCATTGCATTCATTCCTTTGTCAATCTGAGACTTCAACCATTGTTATTGTTGTCAAACAGAATACTGCATGTGTGTGAGACTGATTTCAAGCCATCATCTGTGTGAAATTCTCTATAGTTTGTCGTTGTCTCTTAAATATTTCATAGACCTGTATGGCTGTAAATCGTTCAGACACATTTGTTTTCCAGTATCTGTTTTTACCAGGATTTTGTGAAAGAGACTAAAATGTGATCTTCTGCAGAAACTTGATACTATATAAACATTACAAAAGGTTGGCAATCCTAGTCAAAACACAAAGATACTTCTGGATTTTAACCATTGTCAAGACTAGAATGTTCCTGAGAGGATGAGGATGTATGCAGTCTTAAAAAAAATCATTCTCATAACAATTTAAGAGCCTGAATTTTCTATTATGCATATATGAAGATATTTGCTTTATAGAATTTGTTGTTTTCACTTGTGAAAAAATATATGTAGGACAGATAATTTTTTGGTATATGAGGAACCAAAAGTACTTCATTCCTCTGAAATATTCATTACCTTGCCAAAACATTAACAGACCTGGTGGGATGAATCAGAGTCACAGTCTGAAATACAGTATCAAGTGCACTTTTTTTCAAAATGTTTTTCTTACCTTTTGACTTGTATCACTGCTGCTGCATACAGGAGAGAAAACTAAAAACAGACTAAAAATGGGATCTAAGGAAATAAATGCATGAATACATGTGGATGTACATGTACATAAAATTTTACTTATACGTGGATGATTATAAATATGGATTTACACATTTGGATTTCTGCCTCATTTGCATGTAAATGTTGCTAAAATTTTCACATCCTATGTAATGTGGTATAGCACTTCAAATATAGAGGTAATTCTAGAGATTCATGGAAAGTACAGTCAGATACAACAGTATAATATTTTATATTGAAAACTACCAGCACTCTTCATAATATAAAATCACGCATTAGTTGGGATATTTAATCTGGCACAAAGTCTTCCACAACCAGGTCTAAAATTCCTGATTTTATGACCTCTGAGTGTGTGTGTGCATTATGACTTAAATTAGGACAGATTAGACTTTCAGATGAAAAGTCATCTGGGTTGCACTGCTTATGTTTGTTTTATACTTGCATATTAAGAAAACCTTTTATAAATGAATATGTTCTAGAAAACTTAAGTGTTAGTGTTATATATTTTATAACTTATGATTTCTATTTAGAAAAACAACCCTGAAAAAAAAGAAATATAGATAGCTGCATTTTTACCGCATTGCAATTTAGCAGTTATGTTATGTGGTAGACATGCACAGATTAGATTCCTCTTCAATAAATTGGCTTGGCATCAGATATACAGGGAAATTAAATATTTTGGAGAGGCAGAATCTCCTCCTCTAGTAAAGTCTTGCGCTAGCATTGCTCTACACAAAAGATTTGAGGTGGCTGTTGGAATCCTAAGAGCAGAAGTCAGTTATAAAGGTGTCTTCCTTTCACCGCAGAGTTGTGACCATGTCCTCCCTGAACTCCTGATAAGTGCTCAGCACACTTAGCATGGTAGTAGTTCAACTGCACACCTGGATGTTGCTTTCATTCTTCTTCATGCGCAGCCATCTGGTGTTTGTTGCCCTGTACACATCCCAGCACATGCACGTTTTGAACAATTCTGTTCTCAGTAAAATATCTGTGGGCAGAAATCTGAGATATGTGGGCACAAGACCAGGAACATGTTAAGGCCTTCAAAGCTGTGTTATGAAGCTCTAAAGCTTTGATTCGTTGTGGGCAATGCTTTGTAGTAAGTATCAGACTGCTCGTTTTGGTCTCAGAGCTCTACATGTGTTTCCTATGACACACAGTACAGATCTTCTTTTATCACACTTTCCTCCAATCTTGTTTTTCACATGCTTTTAAACTAGTTTTCCTCATTTGTTTGCTCTGTATTTTCTGTTTTCAATTTGGCTAGCATGCGTTGCTTTTGTCTTTGAACATTATCTGTATATAGGGTTGTTTTGTTTATGATAATTTAGTTTTCCATTTCAGAATAAGTTTTTGATAATGTGTGTAAGTGGCTTATTCCTCCTTTGCATTTGAGGTGTCTGTTTGTAACCCGAGGTTGTATAAAGTGAATTAGATTTTAGGTCTCTAAAAAGATTTAAATTTACCACCCCATGGTAAATCAAGTATATTTTACTTTGATGAGGATACTTTCAAAAGTGTTAATGTTTCCACTTTATATGTCCTCTCATATAGTTTTGAGAAAGAAACTTGTGAAAAGAACTTATTTACATCTTTATTTACATCTTTAATGTTTGCTACATAAAAAGCTGCTGCCATTTCAGACATTCCTGAATTTTATTCTGCTGTTTAATAACCCACAAAATCCATCAATTGCCTTACACAGATGGATGCCATAATCTAGTATTTTACCTTTACAGTAGTTCTTGGAAGCAAAAGAATCTTTTAAATTGTATGTGGAAACATAATTTCCTTTCAGACAGCAACACTTTTCTGTTATCCAGAAATACATCAAAAGGCTTTTTGCAAAGAGAAGGGTGGAATAAAAATTGGTATAAAAGGTTCCATAAAATTGGACAAAGAACCTGCAGTTAGAGCAACACAAAAAAGAGAAAAAAATGCTATTAAAGTTGGAAGATCCTTCACGACTGTCAGCAAAACAAAATCACATGAAGTAGTATCAGTGGTAATATCAAGAGTTCTTGCTGAATATAAATAGTTGGTTTTCCACTAAAAACCTTTGATAGCAATTTATTTATAATATCTAGATGGAAATTTTCTTGCTTGTTAGAGTCTTTTGGATTATTATAAAGTATTTGGATTCCAAATAGGAACAGAAATTCAAAGCCTGTTTTATGTTTTCAGGTAAACTGGAAAAGAAATATTTTACAAAGTGATAACTTTTAAGCAGAGTTATGCCTGGGAGCTTAGAGTATTCTCACTCCTGTCACCTTTTTGGTTCAACTTACAGATCTCCTAACAAGCCACAATAAATTTCAGAGCCCAGATTTTCTCCTCTTACCAGTGCTTCTGAAACTCAGTAATGTTTTTAAGATGTCTATCTTCGTTTTTTAATGGCTTTGTACCTGAAATTCTAGTTGAATATTTTCTTTCCTAAAATCTCTATTTGTTTTACTCTGCATTACAGGTTTTTATCATAAAACATAAAATGTAATCAATGTAATCATATCGCATGCAGCCATCAATGTCAGTGAGACAAACAGCAGTCTTTACTGTAAATGAGAAATCTTCCTCTTTGTAACAGAATTGAACAAGTTTATATCTGCGTATTATATACATTGTACATTATATATGTACATTTATGCATCTTTATACAGAAATTATATTTAGCAATTATTATTTAGACACTATTTCATCTGTATTTCTATCAAGACATAAAAGTATTCCTCAGTGGCTGGGGAATGAAGACACTAGAATAGATTAAAGAAAGTAATTAGTAGCCAAATCATTTGTGAAAATTAGCTGTTTCTGTGGGGTCTTGGGCAATATCTGCATTTAGAAGAATGCTGCTCCAAGTTTCCTGTCTTTCAACATGAAACCCAAGCCCACATCATGGCTGTACATCTCTTTAAAGAGATGAAAAGTCCTCAAAAAGAATATGGCTTGTAAGTACAAATATGCAAGCTTGGCCCTTCATCCTTCATGACACTAAATATTTCTAAAGTTGGAAAGGAAGAAAGATTTCCCAGTTTTTCCTTAGGGTAGTGATTTCTGCAGGCTTAAATATAAACCTTCTCCGTCAGACTCAGAGAGCATAATTTTTAAACCGGAAAGGAAAAAGAAAAGATTATGAAATTTTACATACTAGCTATTATATTTAAACTTCCTAATAGTATTTTAAAAAGTGAAAGAGTTCAGTATCCTTTATGATTTGGCAGATTCATCAGAATGTTAAAATATGTGACCACAAGTGGTTTAGTGTTTTAGTGGTTTTTTGGATGAAAAACTTTGACCATGGACAGGTTCATAGAATGGCAAGACCCTAGAACAGTTCAAGACTACTGGATACAATTCAGCCCATCCTCCTGCCCAAAGCAGAGTCAGTTCTGAAGTCACATGAGGTTGTCCAGTCTGGTATTTGATGTTTGTTCGTTTTATGCTTTCATCTGTCTTCTCTGAGGCCACTTCAATAGATAGGTCTAGGTGTGTCACTTGTTTTATTCAGGTGATTTTGTGTTCTCATGAATGATGATCTTTATACCTAAGAAGCCATACAGAGCCTCAGACCTTGAAAATATCAGAGTTACTGCTTAATTCTTTGAAAAAAATCCTGTATTAATTATGGTATTTTGAAATGGATTATACAGTAGAAATTATTTTCAGCTGATGAGCTTGGCCTGTTTCTGGAAGTTTAAAAATAATACTGTTGTGAGTTTTTGTGGTTTTTGGTTTTTGGTTTTTTTTTTAGTTTTAGAAGGTACCTTACTAACTAACACTGACCGTATTCTATGGTATGAAACCTTGAGTCCCATGTGAAGATGAAAGAAGTAACAATTGACAAGCCTTTGAATAAAGGGATTAAGAATTAAGATGGAGGACCAGATTGTGAGAAGTGATGAAGACGGGACGAAGAGGCTTGAAGATGAGGACAAACAGGTGTTTTAATGTCAGTACTGACAAGTATGTGTGTGGGAACAGGAGTGAGAGAAATTATTTTAGCTATAACTTCTGTGGTCTTCTGGAGGAAGGAGGCAAAAATGGCATATAGGGGTGGGATAAAAAAGATATGATGGATAAAACTGTTTTTAAAACAGGTTTGATGTGTGTAACTGCAAACGTTGAGATATTATGCACGGCTATTAGTTGGTGTTGAGGTGTGAAGATGAGTAGTACTGAAAATTTAAATGGCAAACCACCCCTGCCATACATTTTTAAGAACTTATGCATAAGAGTAAACAATAAAATCAGTTGAGGATTGTTAATGCTATGGTAGAAAGTGACAAGAATGATTGCTGAAAAAGAGTGGGGTTACTGTGAAATAATTTAAGTTACAGTTTTATGATATATCTCGCTTTTTGGTAACTAGGAGATAAGTATTAGTAAATTAAAGATTTTCAAATCTGAAATTGCTTGTGAATTACAGAAAGGAATGAACACAGCCTTATTCCATAGCCTGGAGTAAGTACAAATTCGATGTTACATAAAAAAAAGAAAGAAATAATTTTTTAGCTATCTTTGGAAATTTAAACTTAGCCAATACATAAAAAGAACAACCAAAGGACTCTTTCAGACAGTTGAACAGTTGGGCATGTCAGTGTGATGTGTCTCTGTGTAAATGTATCTTGCATATTGGGCTTCTCAGTCATTCTGAAAAAATCTTCTGTCATCCTAATGAGCTTTGCCAAAGCTGTGTATTGATGCGATCATGATCATAAATTAGTTGCTTTGTAAAGTAACTGCCTAAGATACACACTTTTTTATGGGTAATGCATTTTTTAGAGGTATCTGCATTCAGGGTCTCCCATTTTCCACTAGGGTATTACATTATGGTGTATGACCTAAAAAACATATCACTGTGAAAGAAAAAAATTGTGATAATCAAGTTTTTTTAAAGAACAAATTACCAGGTGTATCTTTACCATGCCTTATTTTCTTGATTAAACTTGCCAAACACTCCTTTGAACCCAAAGTAACCTTTTCTTTTTCCCATGGCAGTCTTAGTGAGATTGTTTTTAATACGTTTATAAAAATTTAAATGTAGTATCCTCCCTTTGCTGTTTAAGAAAAGTAGAAAAAATAGTTTCCAGCTAGCTGGATTATCTTAGATACAAATTAAATTTGGACAGCTGACGAATATCCTTGGTTTTCAGAAGCTTTCCCAATTCCATAAATTGGAGTTTGGGACCTGCAACAGACATTCTGAGTTTTCCATTCTGGATTTATTCCATTAGCTGGCAGTTTTTAGAGGTAAGAGAAAAACAGAGGATTATGAAAAGAGCACATCTTTCACATTGGTCCACATACTTCAGAGATATAAGAATAGGTAAAAGTGTAACCCTCTATACACCTCACTATTGACATAGCAATGATTTGATTCTTTTTTTTCTCTAGTATTGTAAAATGTTCTTCTTCAAATAGCAAGAAGCTGGGACATTTTGCATCAAAGATTTAAGTCCTTCCCCTAAGTTACAGAAGTGTATCTTCTCAGGTGCCTTTTTCTGCTGAAAAAAGTGACCCACCACAGAGATAAAACTTGGAGAGTCTCTGATGGGAGAGGTAAATTTTAAACTCTTGTGGCTGTTTTCAGATTCCCCATGTGAAAATAATTAATAGAAATGCATCATTAGCTGCCTAAATAATGACTTTTTTTCTGTCTTTGTCCATTACTGAGACAGATGTCTGTGCACAGAATAGATTTATTGGCTTTTAACTCCTATTCCCACATTCACCAGTGGGAATTTTTAATCGAAGAAGTTTTGTTGTTTACCCAGACATCTTTCCTATCATCTCATGGTGATGAGTTCATCCCAGTATATCTTCAGAAGCAGCAGTAATACCAGGTAAGTAAATTTTTCTTCCCTTTACAGAATTCTCTAAATCACCTTAGTCTGTGCAGCTGTGGAAAGGAAAAAAACAAGACAAAAGCAAATACCCTAACAAGTACAGTACAAAAAGAAAGCAATGAAAGAAACAGTAGTTCAGGGGGCAGGAGGGAGAAACGTATATGAAGCCAGTTTTCAGGCTGGGTGTTGAATAAAATGGCCTGTATTAGTACAAAAGAAAGTATTGAAAAACGATAAATCTGAAGTCTCAATTTGAAAGAAACTGTATTAATTGCAGGAGTAGAGACAAAACCATGTGAAATATATGAAAAATTAAAGTTTACCACATATTACTACATATTTCTCACTGGTATCTTTAGTGCAAACAAAATGATTATATGGTCATTTATTTGTCTGGATCTGAACACATAGCTTGCATGCTCCATACAGTCTGTTATGTTTGTAATAAAGCCTGGAACAACGAAGTAAATATCTTCTGGCTTCTGTGGACTTTTTTTTTTTTTTTCGATGGTGTATAGTCATAAACACCTTCTATTCAGGCAGGACAAGAGTTTTTGATTTTTTATCAGGTAGTCTTGATTTTTTATCAGGGAGACAAGCTGTTCTTCTGTCATGGACTTCTGCTACAGTACACAGCTTATACATTCACATAAATTCAAAAACTTCAGCATGCACTACAAACAGGAAAATAGTGTTTGGGGACAGTTTCAGATGTCTTTGACTTGTGGGCATCTCGACTGGTTTGAAAACATTTCTTTATTTTTGCACTACTGTCTGCTTTACAAACAGATGGCATGTGTTTGTGCAGGCACAAAGAGCAAGGGTGGAGCAAGGAGCAAGATGTAAGGAGGCTTATACAGCTGATGAAACTTTGGAGAGAAATTTGGGCAAAGAGTTATGTATACCAAACTGAAGCTTGTTAAGCATGCTAGTTGTATATTTAATATTAAAAAGAAAAAGCAGAAAGAAGACAATACCTGACGGTAAGGCTTCAGTAGTGCAGAAGTGGTTGAGGATTGTTCATAATGCATGTCACCCCTAAGAAAACTGTGTCAGCTTTTGAGTCATCTTGAACACAATTTGTTGCACATGCAAATCCCCTAGTTTATTTCATTAACAACATCTATAAGATTCTGAAACTAGACAAGTACAGCATTATGCAAAGTAATACAAGAAGGTTTTATAAATCTCTTTCAGCAGCCTATCACATCGTGGAACACTACCTGTGTTTTAAGTACTTAATGGTTGCGTATTTTTCTTTTTAGTAGTTTCTGTACCTTTGTCTTTAGTCAGGTATGACAAATTTTGCCTTACTGGAAATAAATCTGCCTCCTCCGTGGAAACCTTGGTCATTAGTTTGTAAAAGTTTTTATAATCGTTTAATAAAATACTATAAATTCCTATGACATCTACTTCGATATTATTACTTTATTACTCCTTTCAGGTTTAATAGACTGCATCATATATATAGCCTCTTCTTATAATGATGTAGGGAGCTAGTCTTGTTTGTTTGAAATTTATGAAATAGAAATTTACTTTCATTATGGAACATATACTGATTTTTTTTTTTTTTATATTGACTGTAAGTGCACTGAATCTTCACATTTTGCATGTAGATTTTTCTGTCATAGCAGCATTCATTTTTCTTGAATTTGGTTTCTGTCTCTATTTTTCGAGGTCACAGTTTTTCCTTGGGTAAATATGTTTCAGAGAGAAACTCTAAATAGAAAAAGTACAACATGTGTTTTAGAAGGATGATTCATACTAAAGCCAAAGTAGGGCATTCTGAAAGCTACAAACACTGTCGCAGTTAATAAAAAATGTTGTTCATAAATTTTTAACCTCTAATTAGAAATCAACTTTATGTGTGCATTCTCTAGATGCAGACATGGTGGCACAAATGTTGCATGCTTTAACTGTGAGAAGTCCCATATGACATCGTCATTAGGACAACTGTGGGGATTATTAGACCACTTTTAGTATTTGCAGATTTGCTGTGTTTCCAAGTTTTACTTATTTCAGTTTGGCTGTGTAGTTTGCTGAAATGCTTGCAGAAGTGGCAGTTTATAGCGCACTTACCAGTTCACATGCATGCTGTAATCTAGGATTAAAAAAAACAGAAAATGAACAAAACCAACAGAAACAAACCAGAACACTGGCTAAAGGGGTGTGCACAAAGTAGTGTACTATTTGCACAGTATTAACCATTCTTATCAAACTTTTCCATAATCATTTCAGGTTAGAGAGGTCGAGCAGAAAGAATATCCTGGGTTGGAAGGGACATACAAGAATCATCAAGCCTAACTCCTTGCCCTGCAGAGGACAAACCCAAAAATCACACCATGTGCCTGAAGAGCGTGGTAATGTTGAGGAGCAGGGGAATCTTTTTCTTGTGAAGCAAATCATAAGTGAAATTCAATTCTATTATTAATAAAGGGTTTTCTCTATTCTGCTAAGTGATTAAGAACCATAGTTTGTCCTTCTAGTACTTGTATAGTTATTAAAAGTAATATTCATATGCAATATAGCTGTAGGTCAATGTAAGTAATTCCAAACAAAAAGCTAAAAACTTAGCATAACTATTACTTGTCAGATGAGTTTATCTTGTTAAAAAAAGATTTCTATAAGCTTTTTGTTAAAAAATGAAGATTTAACTTAAGTAGCATTTCAATGAAACTTCTGTAGCAATATATCTGTGATTACAACATTAATGTGCATAAATAATAAATTCAGAATAAAATAGATTTTAGTACATTAAGTTACATGGTTAAAAATCAATTAATAATAATTATTGAAAAAATCCTCTTTATTTTATATTTTAGACTATGAAAAGACAAATGCTTACCTTTCATATGTATGTTATAAAATCCTGGACATAGGTGTTTAAAATGTTACACACAAGCAGTTATTATGCAAAATTGTTTTCTTCCTCTTTAGTACTATTAGAAGGAATTAATAGGTATATTTGTGTGGTAGTTTTCATTATCAAGGAGTATTTGATCATCACGCTCTTTTCAGGGATATGATTTGTTTTATTTATTTAAGAATTACATTTTTTAAGGACATGACATTTCTCTGTCCCCTTTGACTAGACAGAGAGTTTTTTACATTTCTGATATTTTTCAAAGACATGAGATATGTAGGCAGAAAGTAATTTCTTCCTTCTAGATTGGGGTTATAAGACCTACATGTGTTCTTGATAAGAACAAATCAGAGGCTATGGAAACAATGTTTAGGAAGACATAAACTGTGTTAATAAGCTTCCTGTATACAAATTGTCAGAGGAATAGGGAGAAGGAGGTTTATTTTCATTTAAATACTGTGGAGGTTCTCTCTTGAGATTATATAAAGCCAAGGTTCAAACAATCTTGTTCAGCCAATGGATTTTCTTAGCTACACATTATTTTTATAAGAAAATTAAATTAAATTCTTCTATTTATACACAATTTAGCTGTATGTTCTTTCTTTATAAAAGATTTCTTAGTTGGATTTTGTTTTAGAAGAAAATGTTAATAATTATTGATTAAGAGTACTTAATATCCTCAGTAATCCATTTGATTGGCTTTCTGAAAAGGTCTTCAGTTTGTGTGTTTTAATTAAATGGTCCTGGATCATTGGGCTCTGTTCTGCTTCATGGTTTTCTAGGTAGGAATTTACCAAAGGAAATATTGTCACTGATCTTTGAAACAGATGAGTCAAAAGCAATCTTTCTTTCCAATCTGGGATACTTACAAAGTAAGTAACAAAATATGTTTTCTATATAGAAACAGTTGTTTCTTTGTCTGTATTCCTAACTCTGAGACAGTGTAAAAACCAAACCAAAACAAAACAACTACAAATTCTGTGGTGCTCTTTTCTCCAGATTTTTGGGTTTTTGCGAAATGCTCTTTTTTTTTTGTTGCACTCAAAATTGCCAAACTTCTTGATTTGTGCTAACCAGTCAACTAGATTGTTAATCTAGAACAAGACAAAAAATAATAGCTTGCAATATTTGCAAGTGATGAAGGTCTGGCATATAATTTAGACATTTCATTCCAGTAAAAATCAGATACCTGCTACAGACAGGAAAAAATGCAAGTCTAGCTAGTGGAAAAAATTAATTCCAAAGTACACTTTGGAATACCTTCTGAGGTTTTTAATTACATTTCCATCATACTTTTAATACTTCTTTTATACTGTCTCAAAGGACCACAAGAGTGCAAAAAAATCTCTGATAAATCATAGATTTGCACCCTAGTTTTACTGAAGCCAAAACGTGTGTAATCTTAAAATCCAATCTAACGACAAGAAGCATCTTTCACTTTTGTTACCTTGCATATCCGTCCTAGTTTTGAGTTAATTTTCTCCCTAGTATCTAGCATAGGGCTGTGTTTTGGATTTGTGCTGGAAACAGGGTTCATAATGCAGGGATGGTTTTGTTACTCCTGAGCAAATACTCCACAGTTTTGAGGCCTTTTCTGCTTCTCACACCACCCTACAGCAAGGAGACTGGAGGTGCACAAAGAGCTGGGAGGGGACACAGCAAAGACGGCTGATCCCAAGTGACACAAGGCATATCTCACACTATATGGCATCATGCTCAGCACATAATGCTGGTGAGGAGGAAGGGTGATGGTGTTTGTCTGTGCAAGCCACCATTAGGGTGTGATGGAGCCCTGCTTTCCTGGGGATAGCGGGACAGCTGCCTGCCCATGGGAAGTGGTGACTGAATTCCTTGTTTTGTTTACTTGTGTGTGTAGCTTTTGCTTTACTTATTAAGCTGTCCTTATCTCAAGCCATGAGTTTTTTCACTTTTCCGGTTCTCTCCTCCATCCCAACAGGGGAGACTGAGTGAGTGACTGTGGGGTTTTTAGTTGCTGGCTGGGATTAAACTCTGACAAAGTCTCATCTGTTCTTGTTTGAGTTATATCTTAAGAGTTAGTGGAATTTAAATTGACTATGTTATTAAAAAAAGTAATATCTTTCTTGCTTGTTATGTGTAACTCAATGTAACAGCCTCAAAGATAAGATTTTACTTGTATTCCTACGGACATGACGTTCCAAGAACCTCATGCCAGAAGCTCTTCCACTCCACACACATTAGCAATGTTTGGGTTTTTTTCCTACGTGTTACAGAAACAAATATTTGGTCTCCTTTAAAGATTCTAAGCACCTAAGAAAGCTACCGAAGCTCTTAGGTGAAAAGATCCTATTTTTAGGAAAAACAATGTAACTCAGTTTTTCTTATTAGTGATTGCAAGGTATTTTTAAGTGTAGCTATTGTCAGACACTGATCCCTAAATATTAGCATAGGCAGGTCCTGTATATATTACTTTTTTCTTAATGACATCTGGGAAATGTACTCATAGGACTACTCAATGAGTAATTTTCCCAATCAGTAGTCCAGCAAGTTTAACCTGGGATCAGCAAAACAAACTAATGTTTTCTGCATCTTAGGTAATCATTTGTGAGGAACATATTAGAATAGATCTGAACAGAACAGCTGAAAATTCAGGATTAAAAAGGCAACATGTTAGTTTTATTTAAAATCTATTTATTTAGTAGAGATTAAATTTAATTTGCTAGTTATTAGAATCAATGCATTCAAAATGGGTCCCAAATAATTAAATCCAGGTTTGAATTGGTTTGAATTTAAAATTCAAACTTATGTTCTTCCATTGTCCTTCTTCTATTATGATCTTATCAAAGAATCAAATAATGCAGTGTTTTACGAAACATGGAAGTCCTCTTACTGCCAACTGAAAGATTACAGAAAAAGGAGCTCTGGATGTCATGGATTAGATTTATAAAGGGATTTTTGGCTCTGAAAATAATCCAGACATAAGTAGGTTTTATCCTTGTCACTTAAAGCATTTAGTTGTTTGCAGGAAGGATTCAGTCTTGGTAAGAATATGTATGTGGAATCACACACATCCTGTTAGGAAAGGGGTGATGGCTTAAAAGGTCAGTGTTGTGATTTATGCTGTTTTACTAATATGCAAAGTTTTCTCACTGAAACTGAAAAAGGGTAGGATATGTCTGACAATGTGGGGCAAGGATGTGTTTGCAAACAAACTCACTGGTCTCATCAAGAGGGATGGAAAAAAGAAAGGGGAGCTCCCACACACAGAGGAGAAGCGAGGACACAATGTGTGGAGGGCATAGCATGATCAGAGAGGCTGTCACGCATCACCTGTGAAAGCTCATGACTTGAGACCCATCTCACAAGTTTACACAAAAACACAGGTGGCCCTGGGGATGAGAGGAAGGCATCAGTAGTGGATGCAGGGCAACTGAGCTGTGACTTCAGAGGGATTACAGTGATGTGGTGGCACCACTCTCACACCTGCAAAACTACAGTACAGGTGCTTCAGGAAGGGCAGGATTCTCAAGAACAGAGAAGTGGTGATTTACACAAAGAGGGAGCTCAGAAGCATGGAATGTATCACCTGGGGAATGTGAGCTTGTGGGTAAGCATTGGGTGGACAGAACAGTACCAGTGATGCAGAGATGTAAGCAACTCAGTGGCAAATTCTTGACCCAGATTCTGACAGATCAACCAGGGAAGATGTTCTGTTGAAGCTGGTAGTCATAAGCTGGGAAGAGCTGTTCAAATGTGTTAAGCTTGAAGGCCATCTTGACTGTGGTGACTGTGACTCTGTGGAGCAATATATCCTGAAAAAAGGTGATCAAGACAAACAGCAGAATTTCACAAAGGCTACCACCTTGACTTTGAAAAGGGTAGGTTTTTGACCTGCTCAAATACTTGCTGGGTAAGATCACAGGGAAACTACCCCTAGAAGGAAAGGCACTGAAGAAGACTGAACTCACCCCTGGAACAGGATGAGCTGAGGTTGATGGCTGAGAGTAATTCTGCAGAAAAGTCCTGGGGAATCTGGGGTCAACAGGTTACCAGGGCACATCAGTGCATCCTGGTAGTAAAACAGCCTGTGGACCTGGGGCTGCATCACCAAGGGTGGCCTACCTTGAGGGAAATCTAAACAAGCTTAAAGAATTTAGAAAATTCGATATGAAATGGGGGATTAGGGTTTAGTGAGTGTTTAAATACTGTTCTAAAGTGTGAGAGACGAAAAATCTATATTTAATACACAGATATTTTAAAATCTACAAAAAGCTAAAAATCTTAAAAATTCAAAGGCATCAGAGGAAATAAATAGAAGACAGACAGGTTACTCTCTACGTTGTTAACATCATAACTGGTTATACAGTTTCGTTACAGTTTGCATTAACATCTTGATAGTGTCATAACAAGAAATCCACTTCTAGCAGATCTGTTACAGTATTTAAACATGGATAAACAGTCAGACTTCGTGGTTATGTGGCAATTCCAGAGTGCCTTCTCTTAGAAGATATCACAAGGATGGTTTGCAGCATTGCCAGGCATACAGAACATATGCTTCACCACAGTTCTAGCTGTGAAACTTCCTCTCAACAGACAAATAAGAGTAGTCTTATTATAGGCATTACTCATTATGAGTTATTGCTACCTACAACCTGGAGTTGTAAAACATTTCTTTATTTTTACTTGTTGTTCTTGGATTTTTGGGAGATTGGTTTATTTTTGTTATTGCTTTTGATTTTAGTGGGTTTTTTGTTTGTTTTTTTCTTTTTTTTTTACTTCAGAATGTTATGATATGAAAAGTGATAAGCAGATCAGACAGAAAATACTTGCATTCTGACTAGAATTTTTAAGTTCAGGTTCCTAAAATTAGACAAATAACAGGATGGGATGATTTCTTTTATACTGACTGGAGTTTATAATTTCATACTCTCAGATTGAGAAATGACAGTGCCAATCTTCTTGTCAGTATTGTCCCAGTCTTCATTATAACAGTCCTGGTGATCGAGGAAACTTTGGCGTAAAGTTTCATCAGGAAACTATTGAGATGTTTTCAACAAAAAGTTAATAGCAGAAGCAACAACTCTTTATCAAAACCGTCAAGTCTGGCAGAAATCTTTACATTCAATCAAGTCTCACAGATTTGTTCTAAAACCAGAAACTGGATCTTTTTCAGTGCAACCACTAGGTTCTGATAAAAAGTCTCAGTTCGCTGTGTTTTGTTGAAAACAAAAAATTATAACAGAATATATTTTTTGAAAAAGTTCCCAGGATTTTAGTAGAAGAGATTCTGCCAATTTTTCTCTAGGAAAAAAATGAATATACATATCTTACAAAGGACATGCAGGATTCAAAATATGCTTTAAAAAAAAAAAAAGAAAAGAAAAAAAGAAAAGTGGGGAGTTGATGTATTTTTTATTGGCTTTATTTTTAAGTTTCATAATAGTCACTTCATTATGACATCAACAGTACCCTTATTAATATGACAGTATGGCATGCCAGGAAATAAAATCAAACTTATCTTCCCCTTTCCTGATTTTAGGTGAGTCTTAGAAATTACCTAAATGTTGTCCACTTCAAGGACAAAAGCAGAGTCATTATGTGGAAGGACAGTTACTACTTATTTTCAAAAATAATTTTTAAGAACATATATTTTTTCTTATTTTTTCTGATTTTTTAGATTTTTTCCTTATTAGATTTGTTAATTCTGCTAAGAATGCTAACAGTTTTCTGCATTATACTGCCTTACTGGTAATTTTGATTTGTAAACACACCTACATAACCAGTTTTGAGATGATTAAAATAAACAGTATTTTAACTAAATGTCATTCCAGAAATAAATAAATCAACTTTAATCAAAACATCAGAATTTTTGCAGATTCCTTTTATGTTTACAATAAAGCTATAGAAAGATCATGTGGAAATATTTTAAATATTAAGTTAAACTCTACTTTAACACATCTTAAATTATTCTGGGTTCTGTCTCTCTTCGGGTGACAGCTCATTTTTCATATTGTACAACCACATAGATATTTGCAACTCTTTAAAACTGTATCAACATCGGCATTAAAATGAAAAATGATGACATCATAAAGATTATCTTGAAACCAAATTCTCTGTCAAAACTTTATTTATTTATGCATCTCCAGTGGCTTTTATTGGTTTTGATTTTTTTTGTTTGTTTGTTTTGGTTTTGTTTTTGTTTTGTTTTTGTTTGTTTGTTTGATTGTGGTTTTTTTGTTTGTTTGTTTTTTTTCTGGAGGACAGTCCTTATATGTAGTATGTCTAAAATGTTTAATGCAATATTGTCTGAATTTGCTAGCCTATTCTTGCTTCTAGAAGAGTATTTATTTTTTACAAATATTAAGAGAGGAAATTTTATGTTCCTGTTTCTCTTTTAACTTCTTATTTGACAACAACTTTTTATATATTAAGTCAATTAATCAAAATAATTTTATCACAAATGTATTTATATGTCTTGGTTAGGAACTTAAAATATTTGCAAGCAAAATCAAAACCTCATGCCATTTGTGGGTTTTTAATAGAACAATCTGAATTCTCACAGTCCCAAAAAGGTACCATAACATAATATTATCTTTTTACAACTCTAAGTACTGAAATAGAGATGGATGTCACAGTGCATCCTAATCTATGAAATTTCTGCTTAAAAGTACTTGGTATAAGGAGTCACAATTGCAATCCTGTTCTGCTTTTATAGGTATTTTTCAGGCAACATTCAGTGCTTAACACATAGCTAGAAAAAAAATCCTTAAGATATATCCACTCATTCGTTCTTTTTTTATTATTATTATTACTTCTTTTTTCATGAAGCTTATCATTCATCTGAACTGCTTCTTTTCACAAGCAGCAGGATATCAACTATTCTGTAGTTATATAAGATTTTTCTCCAGTGTGCATTTCCTCAGAATAATCATGTACTTCAGGGTAGAAGATAAGATGAAAATCATCTGGAAGCTTTTTTTCTCCGTTTTTTTTTTTTTTTTTTTTTTTGTAGAAAGGAAATATTAAAATATTTTAAGATAACAAAAGATAAAAATATTGGATTCACCTGTAGCGGGGAAAGTTGCATTATACACCATCTCACATCTGAATAGCCCTCAAAATGCATTTTCTAATTATGCAATCTACTCAGGCGTTTTGGAGAAGTGCTGGCAAGGAAGTTCTTTCAGAAAGCTGTAACGTAAGGAAGTCTCCTATTTCTTGCTTTCTGCCGAAGAGACTGCTGATAGGCAGCAACATGTCAGAGCTGCAAGTTCTTCAAGTGACCTGAAGGTACGCCTGCCTCTTGGGACAGCACACCTCTTCCACAGGTCTCAGATAAACTGGGAGGGAGCCTGTAGAGCCCTGGGCAGCATTTTCCCATTAACACACTGCCCCGTTGAGGTGCTTTCCTTACAAGAAGTGGTTTTGAGGGGGAAATACTCTGGTCAAGCTCTGGCAAACAGAGGTAAGTTCCTGACCTGAAGTGTCAATTCACGTCATATGTCTCACTGAACTGGAGAGGGCTGGTAGAGCCAAACTGCTGCCCCTTGATATCAGCTGATAACAGCAAACCCACACAGTGGAAAGAACACAGTTATGTAAAACAAAACTATGCACAGATCCTCTGCTCTTCAGGAAATCATGCCCCAAACCTGCATGGCCATTAGGTCTCTGAAAACTTTTAAAATGTAGATTCGCGTGTAACATCAGATCAATGTAAAATCTGATCCTCTGCACAACTCACATGAAGTTGTATGCAGATATTTTTCAGCTGAGTCTAATGCAGAAATTATTTTGATTTGATGAGTTCTGTGAGAGAAAAGCCCACTACTTTTCGTGGTGTACTTTCTCAATTGTAAGCCATTCTTAATACTGAAAATATTATCTTAATTTTATTTAAATTGGCTGAATCTAAAACTTCTGGCAATGATTCTTGTTACAGTTTCACCTTCCAGTTTAAAAATTCTTTTAATAATAATATTTCTTCTTATGACTATCTTTAAATGCTTTTAAATTTCTTTAAATGCTTTTAATTTTCCTATCGGATGGTGAAAAGTTTCTCTTAAAGCTGGAGGAAGTTAAAAAAGTGAATGGGAAGGAAAGAGGGGGGGGAAATATTTCACTTCTTTTGATTTTTCATAGTCTGGCACATATATTACATCAAATAAAAATTAACATTCTATAACACTTTAATATTAAAATTTTAATATTATTTTTCTCTTGGAAAGCATGAATTATATTTTAAGGCTTGAGGTTTCTCCAACTTGTTTCCTATTAAAGCCTTCCATAATAAAATATTGTGTATTTTATTACAAGTACAAGAAAACCACTATGTTTTTATGCTCTGATAGATATACTGTCTTTTGGTTCCACATCTTTTTTGATTAGAAGACAGAGCTATAAAACCTGATGAAAACATGATCTCCTATTTCCAAATGGTCAGTTCTTGCCTTCTACAGAATTGTTTTTTTCTTAATAATTGAATCTTTATAAATAAGATATAGTAGAAAATTGACTTTCATTCTCTTGTAAAGTTCTTGACAAACTGCCATATTATGTATTTGAAGCTATTTTTAAGGCTGATAGCCTAATGTTTTGACACAGTTGAGATCCATGGCTGTCATAATAATTCATCTTTTGATAAACTTTTAGAAAAAATTTTTTATGGGTTTAATAAATTATTTCTACATTTCTCCATTTAAATAAATTATTTCTACAATCTTAAATAATTATGCTGCTCAAGACATTTCAACTGTGTATTATAAGGACTAACATTAAATCAAGAGGGAGTTCAATACGTGAAGTATATGACTCATTCTTAGAAAACACTAAAGTAATGGCTATTGTGTAAAATTTGTGACTAAAAAAGTGTGTAAATATATTTTATGTGTATATTTATAGAATACTGATATGTTTGTTCATAACAGATGAAAAGATCAGAACTAGATCAGATCAGAGGATCAGGGTTAGGAATATTTAGGAGACTTACAAATCTTTCTAATTCTAAGCTTTAAAACTGATTCATTTACAAAACAATTTATGCTAAATCTTACACAGTATTAATCACCATCAATACATATACAAATCTGCTAGTCTTTGACACTGATGTCCTAGATGAGCTTTTGGGGATGCAATGCCAAGGGTCCACTGCTATGGTGTTAGGACTGACAGCTGGAGTCTTTGGTGATTGGACCATTGCCCAGAATTGCAGAGAAGGGATGGTCAAAGCTTTCATTTGGTGGGGGAACCATTGAGGGCTGGATGCATCTGACCATTAGAATCAAGAAAGCCCTTTTTCTACCAACAGATCTTTAGGTGACTACAGAAGTAGGACCTTGGAAACAGGAGAGAATGAGCAAGTTTTGGCATGAGAAACGTCTGTTTTAGCTGTGCCTGACTGACGGATCCAAAGCAACTCTACAAAGAAGAAACCAGAAGTCAGAAACTCTCTCTGGTGGGGGACAGAGACACCTGTCTGCAGACTGGAAGATTTATTGGGGGAATTGATACAGGCCCAGGGCCCAGACTCCTGACACTGTAAAAAATCTACCAAGGCTTGTTGACCCTATGAGCATTGTTCTTTGCAGCCAAAGGATCAGAGCAATACTACTCAAGGAGTCTTTGAACTGTCCTCGGATGAGCATAGCCTGAGGGAGCTGCAGTAGAGGCAAAAGGGCTTGGGTGATGTTTTCCTGGATCTCTACAATAAGAAAGAAGTGCATGGGCCAGATGAGGTGCTTCTAGTGGATCAGTGCCTGGCTGCATGGCTAGTATTGCTGGCAAAAGGTATTGGTTTCTATGTTCATCTTCGAAATACAGGTTAGGGGAGAACATTTTTCCACCTGACAAAGCCAGGAGCATCTTTGCCAAAAGGCTTCCTAATCTGTCAATGAAGGCTTACAACTGGGTTCATAGCAGAACAGAGATCAAAAACTTCAGATAATTGGGAAAGTAAAGAAAGGGGAATAGTATTCATGGGACACATTCATGGGTGATTTTAAATCTCCCCTGAGGAGATTTAAGGACATGAAGAGTTTGGGGCACCAGTCTTGGAGGTCAATACAGTAACATGCAATTTAGGCTATGAACTGGAGCGTGCAGAACTGTCTGTGTGCAGACAGAGCAGTGTTGTTGGAAATGCGGAGGCGTGGTGGGATCTCTCAAGTGACAGGATTACTGCAAAAGATTGATACAGGCTCCAGAGCTTCTGATCAAGAAGACAATACAAATAAATATTTAGATCCTGGAGGGAACTTCACAATTGCAGACCCAAGCTGTTGTGGGGACTTTAATCATCCCAGTCTTCTATGTGGCTCAGCACAAGAGATCCAGGAAATTTCTTGTGCTTATCAAAGAAAGTTTTTTTCTAAAAGTTAAACTTCTGGCTCTTTGGGGGTCTCTGGAAGTTTCAAATCTGATTATCAGTTTTCTAGGTCACTTTTATGACAAACTATAAAAGACTAAGGAGTGCTCATTTCCACCATTTTTGTGGAAGTAAATCACCATTTTAGAAATAGTGGATTTTTTTCTTTGAAACAAAGTATTTGTCAATTATGACAAGTCCACAAAACTTGTGTTTTGAATGCCATACATCAATGATGTATTTTTTGGGGGTTGGTTTGGTTTTGGTTGGCTTTTAAAAACAGAAATTTGGTTGCCCTAAAATCTCACAAAAAAACTGTATTTGGAAATTTCCCTTTAGATAATTCATAGTGGCTGATGGTTCATGAAAATCTTTTAAAATGTCTTTCCATATATGTAAAAGTTATACAAGATAAATTTCTTCCTCAAATCTTTACACATGAAGAAGTGCTTTATTGTTGAATTCTTGCAGTATTTTTAACACCTTGATTTCATTTCAGTAGAAATAAAATAATGTAGGTGCTAGTTATGTCACAGAAAGAAGATACTTCTGTCTGAAATAACCTGCCTGGACTCCCTATTTCTCAGCAGAATTTCAATTTGTGCAAAGACTTTACATCAGTTGCTCTGGTAGAGTTAAGACAGCCGATGCCTTTTCTTTTGCTCTCTTTGTATTCATTGCCTTGATCAGACAAAAGTATGTTCATGTATCTAATTCTGTACGATATCATAGATATCTCCCTCTTTTGACCTGAGATGAAGAAAACTGTTAGAAACCAAAAAATGCTACAGTACAAAAGTAAATTACTTTCTGGACAAATGTTTTTGAATGCTTCATAACGGTGAAAATAATGTGAAAAATAAAAACATGCTCAATTTCTTATTCTGATAATAGCTATTACATGACAAGGGTTAAATCAAAAGATTATCTGACCAGGAGACAACTGTAAATACACCTTTGAATTAATTTTTACACTGGTCAGATACATCAAGTAATTTTGAAGTTAATTTTTACACTTCCAAAAAGCACTCTCACTTTTTATCCCATGTCTCTCTTCAAGAAGACAATGTCAAAGATACAATGAACTCATTATTCCTGATTTACATCAACCTGTGAGTCAATGGTACATGTTATAAAAGTTAGCAATTACACTTTTAAAAAACAAAAGTTCTATATAGATTTGCCTTACTGAGATAAAAAGGCCAATATATAAATCTTGCAGAAGAAGAGAGCGAAAATAAGTGACCAAAGAAGACAGAAAATATAAGGTCAGGGTTAGGCGTCTCCTTAGAAATAGATTTAACATGCCATACCTTAACAATCAGAGAAAATTATAGCTACTTCTATTACATATCAGGTCTCCATTACTCAAAACTGACTACTAACACGTAAGAAACAGAATTCCCCAAAAAATCAGCGACTATGTAAATATTTGATTTGTAAGTTGAATAAGGAATTGAGTTGCTACTGTCATCGTTTTCCAACGTTTTTCTTTAAATATATTAGTCACATAAACTATACAATAGAGTTTTCAATTACAAAAATATTTTTAAATAAGAGAAAATAGAGGGAAGAAAAATAATGCAATAGATTATATTAGTGCTATTTCTTATTTTTTTAGGACTAGAATTTACCAAATCAGTCCATAAACACTGATATGAATGTACCTCTACGATCAGCAATCTGGGGCTGAATTAGGCATCTTCTGTTATCAACTTGTTGTTCCACTTATATCTTCTCTGTTTTAGGCATGCAGTGAAGGTAGTGTCTTCTCCCTCCTTTCTCTGATTGATGGGAACTCATATGTTTTCATTTGGACGAAAAGTAAACGAAAAAAAAGGCAAAGAAAAGTAAAGGGAAGAGGAGGGAAGGGAAGGATGGGGAGGGAAGGGGACGGGAGGAGAGGGGAGAGAAAACAAGGCAAGGCAAAGGAAATTTGCTGAAGAAGTAAAAAATATAAAAAAGGTCAATTCATTGTGTTTTCTAAAACATTAAAGTTAGTTTGGAATAAATTTTGATATCAGCTCCAACTGTAAAAAGGGTTTTCATGGTCTTTCAGGAAGGAACACTGAGAACAAACAAAATAATACCTGTTTGTAATACTTGTCATTATTTACCAAGGACCCAGGATGCACTGGGGAAACAGAAAGATCCAATTACAAGGCCATCTGGAGCTTTCATTTTCAGTTGTAAATTAAAAATTTTGATTCAGTTCATACACCTGCAAGTAGTTTAGGCATTGAAAGAAAGCACAAGTTTTCAAAAGAGCTTTGTCTCTTTGCTGTTCTTTCAGTAAGCTGCTGAAAATGTCTGCTTCTTCCAAGTGTTCTGTTGTTAAGGAGGGGCAGCTCCTGTGTTTTAAATTCCTGAATAGGTAGGCTTTCATTGTGTTGATTGTATCCCAGTAATGTTCAGGAGTTTATGAAAAGGTTGTGCAATTTTCCATATTAGCATATTTCCTTAAAATCATAGAATCAAAGAATGGTTTGGATTGGAAGGGACCTTAAAAATCATTTAGTTCCAACTCCCTCACCATAGGCAGGGGTACCTTCCAGTGGACCTGGTTACTCAAGGTCTTGCCCTTGAACATTCCCAGGAATAAGGCATCCACAACTTCTCTGGGTAACCCCACTGCCACGTAAGCAAAAACTTCCTTCCTAACATTCAGTCTAAATCTCTTCTCTTTCAGTATAAAACCATTCCCCCTTGTCCTATCACTTGTCTACCTGTGTATGAAGTTGCTCTCCCTCTGCTATATCTTAACTGCACTAAACCTTGCATGCACAATATAAACGTGTTCCTTCTTGAGCAGGAAGGTCTTCAAGCCACAGGATTTTGCATTTGATGCCTGAACTCCAGAAGATCTTAGAACATGACAGGCCAAAAACCTTTCTGTCAGGTTTTAAGTTCCAGACCATATAAAAGATACAGAAATATTTAACTTTTGTGAGAACTGTGTAAAAACCAACAGTGGTATGTAACTGTGAAGTTATAATTTCATATATATTTATAGTATCTATTGAGACCAGCAATGTCGATGTTGAGACGTGACAGTTCATGGGCAATTAGTGCAGAATGATGCTCAGGACATCCACTATCTGCCGATTCAAGCATGGTTCTGATGTTCCAGCATGCTAGAGTTAATTTGGGTGCACCTTTGGAGGCAGGTGTATACGCCTTTGTCTTTTGATCTTTGTGTGACTGCGTGTAGAAGATGGCCGTTTTGACCCTCATCCAGCTTTACAAATGTGGGTAAAGCCTTCAAGCCTGCACAGTGGATTTTTTAGGTGAGACACAGTATGCGTGGAACTGGACCCACCCTTTAATCCTAAGGTTCATCTGCCAGGGCCAAGTGAGCTTGGACAGCGGCAGTGAGGTCCTCAGGACGTAGGTTTAATATGGATCTTATATGGATCTGAATCATGGGTCATCTACTGCCACCACCTGCGACTCCTAGAACGCTTCCATCAACGCTGCCTCCGTACAATCCTAAACATCCACTGGTCAAATTATATGACCAATACATCTGTTCTAGAACAAGCAGCAGTCACAAGTATTGAGGCCATGTTGCTGAGAACACAGCTGCAATGGGCAGGGCACATCTCCAGGATGAAGGACCACCGCCTCCCTAAGATCTTACTTTACGGCGAACTTGCCACCGGCTGCTGCATGAGAGGAGCCCTGAAGAGAAGATACAAGGACTCCCTGAAACATCTCAGCCTCGGCCATATTGATCAACATAAGTGGTCTACTCTGGCCTCCAATCAGGAGGTCTGGAGACACACTATGTATAACGCTGCTGATGCCTTTGAGAATGTGCACGGGATCACTCTTGAGGAGAAAAGACAACGCAGAAATAATCGAGTCTTGCAGAATATACCACCTAAGGAGTCTTTCTGCTGTGCATTTTGCAACCGGATGCGTCTATCTCATATTGGCCTTTTTAGCCACCAGCACGCTTGTGACAAACGTGGGTAGAGCCCTCCCCAAATCTTCATTCGTGAAGCCTAGCCATGATAGTATCTATTGTATATATAAATTGTATATACATAACTTCACAGTTATAATGCAAAATTGTAGAATGTTATTGGGTCTTTCAAGGAATTTCAGAATGATTTGCTTAATAACACACTGAAAGATAGTAAGAGGGATCAAATTTTGGTATAATATACAGTTGTATATGGTACATAAAAGATTTATGAGTCCACTCATTAATAAAATTTAACATACAAGCTTCATTTGTGCATTATTTCCTGAAAGAAGTCTGAAGAGTTTCTCTTTCCAAATCAGGAAATCTGAAGGCATAAGTATTCTTATATTTTGCTACTCAATTAGATGTGAGGGATTAAAGAGGCAGCTTTCCAGAACCATGAATTCCACTGATTTGAAATCAACTTACATACAAGCAGTAACACACACTAAAAACTTTTATATGCCTGTAATACTGAGCTAAAGCAGCACAAAGAACCAACATACTAGCTCACTTTCAAATCTTTAAAATTACAGAATCAAAGAATGGAAACAGTTGGAAGAGACTACTGGAGGCCATTTAGTCCAATGTCCCTACTCAAGTAGGGTCCCCTAGAGAACATGACTCAAGATTGTGTCCAGATGTTTCTTGAATATCTCCAGTGAGGGAGATTCCACAACCTTTCTATGCAACCTGTTCCAGTGCTAGGTCACTCACACTGTAAAGCGGTTTTTCCTCATGTTTGGGTTGAACTTCCTGCACATGTCTTTCTGCCCTTTGTATCTTGTCCTATTGCTTGGCACCACTGAGAAGAGCCTGGCTCCATCCTCTTGACACCCTCCCTTCACATACTTGTGTAGAGTAATAAGGTCACCTCTCAGTCATCTCCAGGCTAAAAGGGGCCAGGCCAGCTCCCTCAGCCTTTCCCCATGAACGAGGAGCTCCAGTCCCATAATCATCATTGTAGCCCTCGTCCGGACTTACTCAATGCCTCTTTAGTACTGAGAAGCCCAGAACTGGACGTGTATTATATGCAGATCTCTCTATACTCTCTATATATGTGTATTATATACTGTCTCTCTATACAGTAGTTACTTCCCTTGCACAGCAAGAACAGTCTTTTGGTGTATGTCTTCATCCCAAACAAAACTAAACGTATTTAGGATTGCCACACGGGAAAATGCAAATTATTTCCACAGAAGTATTTTTATGACTTAATGTTATGCAATGGCTAAATTGTACTTTTTCTAAATTTATACTTACACAGTATGCTTTTGACCTCAAAACTTTTCCAAATGCTTCAGTTCATCATTAAAACAAAAAATTTGCCTTGAACAATGACAGTCCAAGAATAGTGTCATTCCATTGCAATCTGGTGCTCTTTTAGGTAATAACTAAACACAGCATCCTGACACTCAGACTCTGCTTTCAAGCTACAGTTGTTGCTCTGCACAGTTACGTTCCTAGCTTTGGGAAGTGGCAGACATGAAGAGTACTTAGATTCTTCACAGCTAGGCAGAATATTTTCTATGAAGCAATGACACATATTTCTTTATTTGTGTAATAAAATGGCTTTAGCACAGGTAGCCTCTTTCTGTGACGATTTTAATGAAATGAATGAAACAGAGAAGGTATAATTCCAATACATTTCTTTTTGTAAGCTTCTTTATTATTCCTAAGAAGAAAATCTATAAAGCAGGGCCATGGCTGAATGAAACAATTAAGGTTGCTAACCAAAGCGCTTCAACTTTGTCAATGGTAAAAATATATATACTTCAGGAATAATAATAACAATAATAATAATAATCCAGCATTTAATTGCAGTCCATATTTTGTCTCTCACAGGCAAAGTACCAGAGTACAGGCTGGAAAATCGATCCCTTTGGTGAAGTTCATAGGCATAGTTCATTTTCCGAGTCAGTTTTATTTGCACATCATTTGACAAATACTCCTTCAAGAATTTATTATTACATAACTCTCTTTATATATATGTGTGTGTATATATATGTTTGTGTGTGTGCATACATAGAGCTATTTATTAAAACTGTCTTGTGTACAATCTTAACAAATAAACTCTTCTTTTTCCTGCTTAGATGTGAGAGATCCTTATAATCAGCCCCATAATGTGTGGATGACAGAAGAAGTTAACCATGCACACAGATTTCTGTGCTTGGAGCAGCTGCAAGAGGTGCAGGGCTTCACCTTTAGATAGCATCCTTGCCCATCTTCTCTTCAAAGTGCACTCCACACACTTCTCCCAGCTATATGGAGTTACATCTGCCTTGGTGCTCTCTGGCCTAAGATGCCTGATGCATTTTTTTCAGATAATATCAGTGAGGACAACATCTCGTCTCTCTGCTTTCTGGGATTATAGCTCAGAGCACTCTCCAACCTTTCTGATGCCTTTTGTTGACATATTATTTCTGTGTTTCGGGTGATTGCAAATTTGAAAACCTGCCAAGTGGAGAGGACGAGTTCAAAGATTTTTCCAGCTAAAAGTGCACGTGCTATGGCATTTCTCATTTTAATTTTACAATTAAAAAAAATTGTAATAAAGCTATTGTGTGCTAAAGTTGGCAACTCTTCATTTTTCCTTCACTTTGAGAGAGGTGGAGGAGCACACAAAGTGTTTTGACCCAGTCAAGAAAACATAAATCCCTCCAAAATTCACAAGAGTTCTTACAAGAGCCTTGTACTCACTCATGTTTGCCTCTTCACCTTGTGCCTTTGCTTTTGCATATGTGCTGGAATATGACTAGAAACTCTGAAAAACAAAGATCTTTTCCAGTATCCTATGTTCTTGTTCACTGTATCCAGACCATTTTTTCCCCAGATCAAACACAAAATAGGGGATTCAGAAGTATCCTCACTTCTCCATGCAAACATATAGTGGCTTACATGAACACTCTATAGAAAACCTCAGCTACAGCTCATCAATCTGCTGCCAACCTTGCGAATAAGATTTTCAAAGGACATATTTGTTTGTTTTTCATAACTCTTAATGTTCTCTTACATTTTTCTTTCAAATAGAATATAATTGTATCACTAATGTGGCAATTTCTGCTGTTTTCTAACAATGTCTGTTTCTTGGTTGCAAATCTCCTAAACATAAAGCAATCCTTTTGCTTAGACATTTTGGCCTCTTACAAGTACAGTAATGTACAACTACAGAAATTCTATTTATAAATATGCTGAACCGCAGCATCCAGAATTAACAATAATGGCATGTGTTTGCCAGTTAAATATACCAGTGGTACCTATTGGAGAAAGCAGGCATCTTTTGAAAAGAAATGGTTTAAAAATATATTTGTGACAAGATCTCAAAACCTTGAGATGGAGCTACACCAATTTTTCTTTGAAGCAAGAACACCAACACATAAAAGAAGTTTTCTGTCTCTAGATTATATTTCATTAGAGTAACAAACTTATTTTTTTGGATGAGGAAAATTGTAACACGGAATTTAAATCTTCAGGGTGAGTCAAAGCACATCAAAACCTGAGAACAAAATCACTTTTTGTCATCACTCTTACTGCACAGAGGAAAAAGAAATAGAAAAGAGATTGTCCTTTTTCGTTCTTCCTTCACTGCCAAGCATATCTCTGTAGCTCCTAATCATCCCGAATCCAGATAGCACGAAAGTTTCCTTTTCCCACCCATTCCTGGGACTTCAGGCTGAGTTTGTTCTCTATGCAGGCAGATTTTTAGAAGTTTCCTGCTTTTCCTCATCTCTGCAGTGCACCATGAACTTGCTTGGTCTCTGTCCTCAGACATTCACTTCACACTCTCTGAGGTTCTCCAATTCGAGTATTTTGGTTAGTCTGGAAGAATTAACAAATTCCTCCTTCCATATAATTCATTCTGACTCTAAGTTATGTGCAAAGTTTGTAACACATGTATGTTCTTGTTCTTTACTGCGAGACACACTTTAACAGAAGGTGGAGTCCTCAGAAACTTTGGGATTAGGAAACCAAAGAGCTATTGTTTGTTAGACTGTGCGATGGCATGGCATGGTAACACAAGATGCTAAGCTTTTAAATCGAACTATTATTGCCCTACTGCCGCTGCAGCAACTAGCCTTAAAAAACTTTCACTAAAAATAATAAATCCAAAAGAATAGAAACTAAGGCCCTTGTGACACTTGAAACCCAAAACTTACTAGACTTCTAATTAAAAAATTTCTCATTGCTTCCACTGTGTAACAGAGAAGACAATATCAGTTTAAAAACTATCTTCTTCAGTACGTAGGCTCACTTGACCAAGTTATCATTCCTTCAGAAGTCATAGACTTTGGCACCAGTTATGGGTGTGCAAAAGAAACACTTAAGAAGAGATAGAACGTCATCATATTTGAACATTAACTACAAGTATCAGATACCTCAAAGCATGACCACTCTGTTTAAGCAGTAGCTCTGCCTTTATCTATTGCTAAACACTTTCTCCTTGCTCATGTGTCAAGGACCCAGTGACCTAGAAGATACCCCACAACTTTGTTTTTTTTAAAATTTACACAGATGATTTGCAGCCTCAAACCTTGCATATTTCAAAGAGCAGCTTCAAACTACAGACTCTGGCATTTTAGATGTTTGATGTTCACCACTCTGCACTGCATTTTGAAAAATGGACAGCAAATGTGTTGTAGACAACCCACAGACTCCGTGATTGCTGTGTTGGAGCAATTTTTTACAGAAGCGGAGAACCTACGCATAGGATAAAGGGTGGCAGTAGTTCACAGAAGAGACCATGTGTTTCAGAGTGTCTCTGGAGATTTTCACTCATCCCTCGAAAAATCACAATCTAAAATGTAGGCACTCTCTCACTCTTGCTTCACTGAGATGTCCCCCGTGAAATAACAGCAATCCAAACTATATTGCAAGGGTTCATACACAGATATAACCAGATAGGCAGGTACAGGCTCTGGAGGTTTTAACTGTGCCATCCTGCTGCACTGTGAAGGTCAGGGTAGCCCAGCTCAGGCTGAGGAAAACACTTAACCATACTTGTTATTCAAGGGGGATTTAACTGAAAGTATTCCTTACGTGAAACAGGCAACTAAGAGAAAGTCATGAAAGCAAAATTGGATCCAGTGCCTCAGAGACAACTTTTTAAAATGAAAGCGACTGTTTTAGGTTGCATTTAGGGTTTTAGAGACACAAGGTACCAAAAATTTTATCTCTCAATTGCTCCTGAGACTGCAGGTACTTGAAGCCACATGTAACTCAGGCATGTTAAGAACAGCTCAGCTGATGTCACTGTGATGTACTGAGTGCACTGCGCTTACAGTGCATGGAGACATCAGGTGCATAAAATTTTTGTAGGTTTAGAACTTGAACTTCCCTAGTCTCTCTACAATCCTGCCTATAAAGAGAGCTAATCAGTGGCATGAGTGCCAAAACGTATTACCAACAACATGTTATGCAATAAATGGTGATATTTTTATACAAACAACTCTAAAGTAAAACCAGGTAAAATAGGACAATTTGGTGTCAGTCGGCTGGGCTTTCTTCAGTTTGCTTGAAATGGATATGCTCAGGAAAGTTCAGAATTAGTAAAGAAAAGGTAGTATTAATACAGGATAATTACATTACTTTAATTGAGCAATTCAACATTTGTATTGCATTAGCAGTCATGATTTCAGATGAGGCAAAAAGTTTTTTTGCATAGGTTTTCTTCACAAACAAGTGTGGCATAACCAGAAATTTAAGCACATACCTAATTAAGGCAGCTGTCTATTTAAGATATTGTAAAATTTACAAGGAGAAAGAAAAAAAATATCAAATTGGTAGGACTTTTCCTCCCCCTAATTCTAGTACATTTATTTGTTATCTTTAGTTTCTTTTTTCCCTTTGGCTATAGCTATTTTTATTTTAAGCTTGAACTTTTCAATCCAAAATAACTCATGATGTCATGCTACAATTTCAGACTGTGTCACAGAACTACTCTGAATATCTATATGAGGCAGTAATTATCAACAAAATATTTTTTCTTTGCTTGTTCCTTGTTCGGGGAGAAGTGTGCTGTTAGAAATTTATATATCAAAATGTAGGTACATTTCTTTTAAAATTTTGATTGCATCACTGACAAATATTTCTGAGAGAAAAACAGTACAGCAAATTTGAGACAAGTAGTAATCTGTCATTTGATTTCTTTTCTGTTTATAATCCTTCCACTGTTGCAATAGGGTAATGTATTTACCGTCTCGAAATTAGTTCGTGCCCACTGCTGACTGCTTTGCGCTCTTCAGCACTGTAAAGCAATTATGAAGTTAAATTAGACCAAATGCAGAATGTCAGGCTCCTCAAGTGACCTAGATTCAACACAACTCCCTTGTTTCTCTTCCCCCACTGACTTGTGCAATTACAAATTTTGAAATTTCCTGACCCATAGAAAAGCATTTGTTTGAGCAGTCTCTGACTGTTGGCCTTCATAGAGAAAGGAGAAGAAAAAACTTAGCAGGGTTTCAAGGCCAGAACAACCAAAGTTTTTTCCTGGTTTTGATTTTTTTATTTCCTTTCTTCATGGCAATGCAAAGGTACCTCAGCCACACTTGTAGGTTGGCCTTTTTACTTTGACTAGAATATTACAACCTCTGTAAGTTATGGATCTTCAATTAATTAAATCAAAAGGCATGTGCTACATGTTCCTTTCAAATTAGGGCATAAGTAATTTTATTTACTGCAGTTGAAGTTCTGGCCTTGTATATTAATAGGCTATTTCTGTTTTATTTCAGTAAGAGCCATAATTTCTTTTCCTGGCTAAGAATCTGTATTCAAAGTGTATTTGAGTGTGCATGCACACTTACATACATATTCCCTTACTAATGAGAAAACACTGTATCTCTAAAATAAGTCTACTTTGGAACACACTTTTTTGTCCCATGAATGTACAAGGCTATTATAATAAGAAAATTATTTTTTGCTTTACAGGCTTGTATTACGGCAGTATTATTTGTGATATCAAGTTCAATGGATGCAGAAGAATAGTTTCAACTTGCCTTATAGGAAAATTGGGTTTTAGCATATACTTTTGTGCTGCAACAGCACTGCTTTTTTTCATATATGGGCCTATTATTGTAGGGACTAAATGTTATGAATTAGAATTTTAAATTTTGACTGATTTTGCTGAATAGTTTCAATTTCATCGTAATTTCTGTCTCAAGTGCAGTCAGTTTTGCACATTAGAAAAATACAACAGTGTCTGTGGTTTGGGTAACCTCCTTCCCAAATGTTTTGCCACATTTGATAATATTAAGTATTTATTCCTAATTTTATAACTTTATATATAGGGATTATAATAACTTTATTTCCAGTAACAAAAGACCGCTATAAAGTAATGTTACATTCTTGCTGAGCTTTCTTTCTCTGACCTAGAGATATTGAATAAAGTCTTCCTGCTGAATATATTAAACTGTGCAATATTACTATGTAGAATGGCATTACTAGTGAACATGAGATGCATGAATTATGAAGCTACAGATACAAGTCCCCAGCTTCAAAATAGCAACCAGTTTTTTAGGTTGTTTCTCAGAAACTCTGATATCAAGCAATGTATTTTCTTATTGTTATTACGATAACATATGCGCTTAGGAAACTGTTCCAATTAGAGTAATTGCTTATAAAATGCACTATCTTCTGTGACAAAAAAATATGCATGACCAACAAAGTACATTTTCCCTAAGATTAAACCATACATGCAGTTAAACAAAATTTATAGGACTGTTGATAATTGCACCATCTGGTGACTGGCAACAGATTTCTTTTGCCATTCATTTACTAATCCATCCAAGAGAAAGGAGATATTTTCATTTACTCTTGCTGTTTACATTGCATAAATGGCTAAAAGCTACAGTTAGCACTATTGTGCTAATTGTACTTCTGCTGTAAAATTTTACTTAAACATCCTTAGAAAAAGAAGTCTTAAAATCTTAGTCAGGAAAGAGTTAAGGACAAACATAAAAAGTAAGCTAACACTTTTAATTATGATTGAAACTTTGTTCTTAAGTCAAAGGTTTTCCTTTGTCATGCATGAGTTATTCAGTTTAAATAAGTAATACCTGAGCTTTAACCTCCATGTCAGATCACATAATATCTGAGTTCTTTTGCACCGCGTGTACTGTTAGTGTAGGTCAGAGTTAGCTGCAGTGGGAGCTGTACATGCTGTGTTGAGGCTCAGTTTTTGCCTGGAGGGGTTTCCCATTTTAGTATTGAAAAAACTTGTACAGATAGTGTGGAAAAGAAGTTCCAGTTTGCATAGGTGAAACATGGAAAGAGTAAGAATAGGTTTTGTTGTGTTTGAAGTGGTCTGGCATAAAGAGAGAATTCCCCGTAAAACTCACCCAATAGAGTAATTACAAAATAGACTTTGGAGCTTACTTTCTCTTTGACTTCCTTGAGAGACTCTTGGGGCTCTCTACCCTCATTGTTTAATATGCCAAGGAAAAATCCTGTAGCCTGGGATATCTCTCCCTCTCACTAAGATAGTTCAGAGAAGCTCCAAATAGATATTCCTGACTTCTAGCCAGCCACTTCCAAATTATTATTTGGATAGAGGACAGTGCCCTGGGAGCCAAATCATACAGCTTTGGAGATTCATCCACCACTATTGCTTGTTATTTTTTTTGTTCCACACTAGAGTAATCAGGAAGTAGGCTTTTTTTCAGAAAAAAATTCTGTGATAAAAGAGAAAAACCTGAAAAAACCCTGCTTAGATAGTAAAATAACTGACATAAATTTATGGTGGTCTGAACCTCTATGCACAGAATAACAAGTGTAAACTGAAGAATAGCAGAAATGAGATCATTCTTTTTAGATAATTTGAATGCAAGTGTGTTGGACTTGTTCAGCCATGTGCAAAGTTATTCTCATAACTGGTAGTCCATTTTGCAATGGTGTCTCAGCTGCAAATGCATTTCCTAGCATACAAACTAGAGACCTCTCTCCTGTGCAAAATTTTCAGCCAAGAAATTAAATGCTTGCTTATGGATGATAGGGTTTTTTCCCTGCTGTTTGCAATCTGGCCATGTACAGGAACAGACTCAGTTGAAGACACCAAACAGTTTGCACTGAAATATAAATCAGTTAAACAAAATGATGAGCACATTCCAGAGCCCTGACAGATGACTCTATTGTTGGTAATACTGTAAGCAAAAATACTATGATGTCTGGTCACTGTGGCAACATCTTTAACGCCAAAGTGAAACAGTGCTGGGGAGTGTTTGCTGGCGCTGAGCCCAACTGGTGCAAAAAGGCTTGAATCTGAATTATTAAATCCTCCTAGACTGCAAAAGAAGTTCCCACTTAATCAGGATGGATCTCAAACTCCATAATGGCAGCAAGGGATTGCTTGAGAGACTGATGGTTGACTCATGCTGAGTACCTGCCAGATATACTACCATTTGAAAAATATATGCAATTATGATACTTGGAACATTTCCTATCATGGCTTAATTTACTGGTGCAGATAAAATCCACATTTTTTTCTTAGTTCTATTTTTGTCTGGACTTTTAAACAGCCTTTTGCCAAGGGACTGGAGTCTGCTTCAGATAGTCACATCAGAAATGAAGTATCAGTCAATTATGGGTCAATTTGGAGCATCTTTCCAGAATGTTATTGCCCACACTAACATTAATAATTGAGCATTTGTATTACAGTATGATCCTGATGGCCCAGAAAGGTGAAGGGCTTGTTTATCTCAGAGTTGTGCAAAACACATAATCAGGGACAGTTTCTCTACTGAAGACGTTGCAGTTTTATTATTATATAAGGTGAAAGTCATCACTTTTAGCTATGAGAGGGTAATGGTTGTCATTTACTATAGTAACTTCTGAACTTACAGGACCCAAAACCTGAGTACAATGCCACAGCAATATAGGATCCAATTATTATTTTTCAAAAGTAAGAAAATAACAAAAATTCTTCTGGTAAAAAAATTCCTTTCAGAATGTGTTGACAAGAGCCACATAAATGTACTAGGTTATTAGGTGTGCTAGATCTAATGTAACTTTCTATGATTTCAACCAGATATTTTATAAACCTAAAAAATATATATACATATATAAAAATATATGTAAGTATTTTCAGTCTATATGTCTTGTAGGTATCTGTTGTGATAATATGAATGTCACAGGAAAGACAATTCTCAAGAATTTTGCCCACTTGTCATTGAACATTTTGCAAATGGAAGGGTAGGGATTCAAGATTTGTGTATTTTCTCTGAGTGGAACTCCAGATTAAGAGTTATTCAGCGTCATAAAAGAATAAACCTTCTTATCCAATTTGAGGATGTATCTGCATTTTTTAAACACTCAGCTAACATGGAAAGTAAATTAAATTTTTGCTGACACTGGCTTTGAGCATGGTATTGTCTGCCTGTGCAATATGGAGAACAGAAGATCCTGTTTATGTTATTTAAGTTTTTTATAGTAGTTTAGTGGGATTTTTTTTCGCTTATGCTTACAGACCAAGTGAGGAGCAGAATGTCCTACAAAGGAGATGGCCTTGATGTGAGACTGTGGGTTATAACATAAGTAGACGACTCCTTCACAGATATAAGCCACCCTGTAAGATTGGGTCTTAAAATAGGCAGGATGCTTTTATGCTCGGGACACACAGACTGCCTTTTGTCAGCCACATGCTGACAATGCTCCCAGGTATGCTCTGCTGCTTTATGCACAGTGGCTACCAGAAGCTGCACCAGGTCTTATACATCTTCATCTGTCTTTGGCAGAAATTTGCCAAAGATACATGAATCATTGGGAGCGTAGTACTTGTCTCATAACAGATGCTTTGTAGAACAATAAAAAGGTGAGATGTTGCCAGTAATAAACAGAAAATTTTATGTGTGTGCAAAGCTTAGGAAACACAGTTTACTTGCCTGCTTTTGACTGTGGGGATAAAATAAAAATATATTTTAAAAAAAGTAATAAAAGGTTATAAAAAATTAATTTATTAGATAGAAAGGATAGCATTTTGAATAAGCCATGTGATTGCACAGTATTTTGTTTGAGAAGCACTTACAAGGTTTTATAAATTTAAGCTGAGGCTCCATAATGGAAATTTTTGAAAGGATTAAGTCATAGCAACAGCAAACAGAAAAGAGCGACAGAAAAGAGGGACAGAAAAACAGGATCTAAGGATGGAAATGCAGTATCCTGTTAATTCTCTAGATCAATGAATGCTTTAGAACTAATATAACTTTCTTGTTACCAATCATTGCAGAGACTTGATATGAAATATTTTCCCTTTGATGATGAAATGGGACCCAAAACCTAATTTTCCTGTGCTTGACTTTGACACCATTTTCCCACCTGCTAAATGTAAACACACTGGCATCTCTTCCTACTAAAATGAGTAGCAGATCATCAACGTGTCAGAAGTGGAAACAAACAAACATAAAGTGATCTTGACCCTTTCTTCCATTTCAGAGTCTGTTGTATCTGAGCACTCAAATTTTCTAGAGGAAACTTGAGAATCTTTCTTCACCTGATTCCTTAGCCTTCTTCATTGCAAACAGAAAGCATCATTTTTCACAGATGTTTGCAAAGTTTCTGCAGCTGTGTGGGTTGAAAATAGTATGCAGCTCTGCAATATAAAACATAAGATTAAAAAAGGTGAAAATTGTGTGGCAAAACAGGATAGTTAGGTGTTGGATGAGTCAGCAAAGAATACATGCCAACACACACAAAAAAAAAGACATTTTTTTTGGTAGTATTTGATTTTTTGTAATGTGACAAAAGAAGCTGGTACTGTTTACAAAAACTCTTGCTAAATCAGAGAGTTCTATTTACACATTACCCTCAAAAGGATTTGGAAGTAATTTTAAAAATATTTGGCAATTGGTTTTGTTTCTTATCAGATGGTGTGCGGGTTTGACCCCACAAAAAAAAATCTGATCTCCAAGCTCCAAACCCCCTCTCAATTTACCTCAACACCGAAGAGAAGTTTTCAGACAGACACAACTCAGTATGGGGGAAGGGATTATATACAATTTATTACTATACACAATAGATACTATAGAAACTAAAGAGCAAATAAATACACAGTATTAACAATAATCCTACCACTCCTTGGCCCCTCCCACATCAGTTCAGGAGAAGTTTTCAGGGTGATAGTTAAAAAGTCTCTCTTACATGAGGGTATGAGGGAAAAGGTGTTCTCGTGCACCCCGACCAGCCCTCAGTTCCATGCTGAGGTCTCATCCTGAGCTGCAAGGGAAAAAACTTGCATCATCAGGATCTTCATCACAAAAGGTCCAGGGAGTCAGCTCTGAGTCCTTTCTCCCTGGTTTCGTGAAGATTTCCTCCCAGAGAATAAGATGCTTCATTCTCACTCTACAGGTTGCAGGTTCTGGGTCTCTGCTCAGTACTTTACCCCAAATAGTTTTCACCAAAAAGTCCTTACCCAGAAAAACCTGCTGATTTGGCTCTCTTCCTTAGCTGCTGCAGCTTTCAGTTTCAGTAGCCCATGTCCAAACCCAGCGTCGGCACCTCTGTGCCCTCTGGCCCATCTCCCATTTCTGCCTGGAGTTCTTGCAGTTGTTGAAACAAAACGCGACTGCTTCTCCGGGCAACCGGACCTCTCCAGCCCATCTCTTGGCTCAGCTCCTATGTCTCGCCTGCCTTGAGTCCACACCACCGCCTCCCCAGGCAGTGGGGGGAAGAAAAAGAGCCCCCTCGCCTTGGCCACAGGGTACTCAGTCCAGTTATAAACCATCCCAAGGCCCTCAGCCTAGCTTGGGGGGGGAAAGAGGGTCTGGCTTCCATAAGGGGCTGGAGGCCTCCCTCCTCTCACCTCGTGGTTGTGAGTCTCTCCCTCACAACACACACACACTCCTACACGCTGCCTCCAGCCCTGGTCAAACCAGGGCTGCAGGGGCACAGGGACCCCCCCACTCCGGGTTCGGGGAGCCCCCATCCACCCCTCGGCCTCTCTCTCTCACACACACTCTCACTCAACGATGCCAACAGCTTCTGGTTGTTGCAATATCTAATTTTACAGGAGAGACAAAACCAGTTGCAACTGGTCCCTCAGCAGAAACTCTCCTGGGACCAACCACCCCTAGCCCCCCCAGTCCCCGGGGGGGGTGGCTTAAACCATGACAGATGGGCAATAAGATGGACTTCCTAAAGAAAAAAAATTAAAAATGGAAAGAGAAAAAAACTTTCTACACATTTGTTTGTATATGCATTTTTGCATGTCACTGTGTATGATACAAAGTAAAGAAGGCCACATCCACATCTCTATGACTCATTTGAATTCTATTAAATTCCTGGTTTAAACATCTATATGTGATACAGACTTTGATGTACTGTGAAGCTGAATCACATATTTGTGTGAAAGAAAATGCATGAAATTAATGAAATCGAGAACTGAATGTTGGCTCACCAAAGTTGCTAATATTTTCAGCTGTAATCACTTCTGCCGTTTTATTTTTCTTCTGACTTCATTGATTGGTTTTAAAGATTTTTACCCAGCTAGGGATCCAAAATGATAGATATGGAAGACAAACATTATTTGCAAGTAGTGAATAATGCTAAAAATGACCCGCCTCTGTTTCTTATTAGCAAATTAAACTACTCAACAACCTCCTACTACCTGTGATGATAAGGGTGTTCACAAGGTGTTACATTAGAAAAAATGTCACATTCACATGTCTAAAGTGCTCTGGGTCTTTTTTCAGTCCAATTATGCCTTTACATTTTTAAGACATTCTTTAGAGCAACTGATCTCAAAGTTCCTGAAATAATTAGAATTACATGTCTCATGCTACCAGATTGCTATAGCTTGACAATAAAAAATTGCAGCCCCTTGCATGACATTGGGATATGCTGAAATAATCTTTGAAGGACTGCTACAAACAGTAAAAATCAAACTGTGTTCTGATCAAGCTCTAAAATGAACTATCTCATTGTGCTTGAATTTGTACTTGCAGGGAGTTAGATGGCACAACCGGTGTCGTGTGAGAGTTGAAGGCAAGGGGACTTGTCTTTATGAAATCAAATAGGTTAAGAAATTTGGTATTGTAGGATTTTTTTGCCCTGTAAACTACTGGTGTAGTGGTCTACAAAAAACAAAGAAAGAACAAAGCAACCCATCTTTTGTATGAAGCAAAACCAGAAAGACTCTTCCTTAAACCACTATTTTTTCTACATTTATATCATATTTAAGCTACAATTTAACAAAGTAAAATGCTCTAATATATATTGCCATGACCAAACCTCCCTGTGCAAAGAAATTAATGAACCAAATTGTGATCTATAGAAACATATTACTGCGTATAATTTTGAAAACATTTCATCCCAGTTTTCTTTAGCTGTAACACATTTTTGCTTTGCTTTGTCTTTGATTGGGGATAAACAGCATCACGTTTATCATTATCTTTTAAATAAATAGTTATATGCATAACAGTTAATCAAACTCTAGTGCTGCCCTAGCTGTTTTAATTCAGTTAATAATCAAGAAATTACATATGTGATTAATAGACAAATCTACTTGTTGTCTATTTTAGATTTGTTAGACAAATCTAAAAGTTGTCCTTTTCTAAATACCACTGCACTGCAATAATTGTCAGTTACTCCAGATTCCTTCAACTTTAAAATAGTTTTCGCATGTCTGTGATAGCAGTCAAAAATATTGGTGTTTAGAGACTTCTGGATTCTAGCTAGTGGTAGGAAAATTCAGAATTACCATTAATTAATTAATTTTGTGGTAAAATCTGACAGGTTAGAGTTGGACTCAGTGATCCTTATTGCATACTGTGATGGCTACAAATCCTTTTGGTTTTGGTCTTCCTTTACCTAGCAACAAGGGTTAAAAACTCTTCTAAAACAAAAATTATCTAATTATTGTTTAGGTTCAAAGATATTACAAAAGGTATCAAATTACCCAAAATCACATCATATTACACTTAGTTACTTCATCAACACAAAACTATTAAAGCAATTTTGAAGTATATTGGTCTTCATCTGTGATCCTAGATTTTGTGAAGATAACACGAACAGTGGTCCTTTGGTAGAAGAGACAACAGGATGAAAGACAGATTTTATAATGTAATTTGATTAATCTTGAATGACGATTTAATAATTGTTGAACTAGTTTGGATCTGCTTCCAACATCAGATTTATGAGGGTAAATAAGCATGACACATTCTTATTTGATATTTGTAGATAGGCAAATAGGATCAAATCATGGCCCAGTATTTATGCAAATGAAGAGATTACCTACTTCTATTTTGTTTTTATATTTAATCAAAAGGTAGTCATATTTTACAGCTCAGAAAGTACTTCTCTACCGTAATTGTTTCATCACTATTATTTGATATATGATAATCCATCCTTAAAGATTTTAAAAGAAAATATTTACTTGTCTCTGTACTCAGCATACGTGTTTGTGCTTCTGATCTGCTCTGTCCAGAAAGTTCCGTTTTCTTTGCATCATCATCTGTGGAAATCACTGTCTGACCTAAGAGAAGGGGTTTTTTTCGGTTTATAAATCATTATTCTTGCTGTCCCAGAAACAGCCCTTTAAACACATCAGGCCAAATCCTGCTCTTGGTTACTCTGGTCTAATTCAGGAGTAACTCCAGAGGTTTCAGTAGTGCCATCCTGTGATTACTGCACATCAACGTAAGTGGTAGCAGAGCATAGCTCATCTTGCTGCTTCCAGACAAAGAGGCTCACCTCCATTTCTCACAGGTTTTGATAAGCAGTGCTGTCAGGAGAAAACTGGATGCAGAATTGCACTGCTCAGTGATTTATCATCTGGAGATATGGGGTTTTGTTTTTCCAAGTGGGATAGAGATTTAATTTCTAAAATTTCTAATATTTTTGTCCTATGAGGTACCCATGTTGGTGGGCCAACTACCAGCTGTCACCAGCATCTGTTCTCCCCTGCTCCCTCTCCCAGATGTCTTAGTGAAAGTGGAAAGTCAGCAGCAGTTTCTTGACAAAGTTTGTCTAACATCTAACAATTATTTGTTTTACAGGGTAGGCAGTATTAACTTTGTCACTTCAGGCCAGGCAGAGGTGATCAAAGTCTCCCTTCTCTGGGGCAGGATTCACACACCATTCACAAGCTGGAAGCAGAGTGTCAGGCTGTTTCTTTAAGACAGATTTATTCTCATGCAACTGTAGAAAAAATTATAAGGCTTCCTGACTGCATAAGTTGTTATACCTCCTCCCCTGTTCACATGCATTTTTTTACATTGATTTATATTCCTACTGAGGCGTGTTTGGTTTTTTTAAGTTTTTTTTGTTCATTGGGTTTTTTTGGGTTTTATTGGGTATAAGGTGTTTTTGGAAAGACATGTCTGGCTCCTCCAGTTCTTAATGGACATCAGTGCAATATCCAGCTGTATTTCAAAGACAAATTTCTCCATCCAAAAGTCATGTTGTTGTACCTCAGAACTTCTCCATCAGATGATATTTTATAGGCAGTGGTGTGCAGTAGCCATTTTTGTCTCAGTTTAATCTTAGTGCTTGTCATATTTCCTGTTAGACTATGAACTGTGGATTTAAAAAAAAAATAGTCTAGCTTTAGGAACGTAGAACACTTTTTTATAAAGAAAAAAACCCAGCAACACTCAAGGTAAAATAGAAGTTGAACTTGGAATTGCTCTCAGATAGTATTTATCATCAAAGTGTTTGGGGTTAACTTTTTTCTTCTTTTTTTCACCTTTCTTCTTGTTTATTTTAGTTATATTAATATTTATAAGATGTTGCCTTTGCTCACTGGCTTTCTTATACTGAAGCAGTAACTTCAATATGAAGCATAACCAGAAAAAATATTCAACAAGTGTATCAAAGTAACAATAAAACTCATTACCTGCTGTCTGTCAACATGGAACTTCTTTAGCTGGACACCATAGCTTCCATTCAAAAGCTGACTCTATCACTGGAAGACTCACACAGCCCATCTCAGCAGATGGAAGCCTGATCCCCATCATGGGGCACGATTTGATGTGTGTCTACACAGCATCATAAGGCCAGAAGGGAAACAGCTCTCAACTCTCACCAGGCAATACTACTCTCTGAGCTGAACTCGTCATATATAAGCAGACCCAGGGACCTCAGAACTTTCTCTTTTTTCTGTCAGATAAAATCTACCAGCAGCTGCTCACTTGAACTTGATGACATTTTATTTTTCCCTGCCTATTAGAGCAGCTTGTTTACTGTATTGCCAAAATGGGATGAATGAGACACCATAGAAGAAAACAGTCACATTAGAATCATTTAACATTATTATCAGCGCATCATTTCTCCCTTGTTGATTATAACCTTCCAGTTATTGAACTTTATTTAACATGTTTAACAATAAATTTTAGAATGTGAGCAGTTTGCTGAGGTTATCATAAAAATAACAGTCCATTTCAAATGATTCCTAAATGGGGACTTCTGGCAATAAAAACTAAAGCTTACAACATGTGAGTCTACTAGCATGTACAGGGGAGTGTTACATCTTTCATACCTCCATTGGATTTTTCCCAGTTCCCTTCAATTTTTTAAAAAATGTGAGACAGATCAGGCCTGAATCATGCAAGATGTCATCAAATCTCATTGTGTATGAGCAGAGGGAAGGAAAAGAAAGGAAAGAGAAGGCAAGGTAAGGCATGGCAAGGCAAAGTGAGGGATTTCCTACCAAAAGTAACAGCCAGCAAAAAAATCAAGAACAAACTTGTACATGATCTTCAGAACTGAAGAAATTAAAACAATGAGAGTTAATGAATATCGTAGAGTTGTGGTTTTTCAAATAGATGTTAAGAACTTTACAGATCCTATTATTATGTCTAATTATACAGAAAGCGGTAAATATGTTTGTGACCTTGCAAATTAAATTGTATTTACCTGTGCCAATTTCATACCTATCTCAAGACCTCTCAAAATTTTTACTGAGTTTCTGATCAGGGTAATTTTTTTAGGATCCATTTATCTCCATAGAAACAATTAAATTTTCTGATAGCATCATGTTGTTTCCCAGTGATGAAATTAGCTAATGTCCATAAGTCAGTTTTGCTTAGAGGTGACCTCTCAACAGACGAAGTATAATTCCCCCCATGTATAGTTGGATGCATGTGATACTTGTATCACAAAATGTTACTCAAATCTTGATTTCTCTTCATTAAAAAAAAAAGAACAACATCTCCACTTCAGGGAATGGTCCTGTGCAGGGCTAAGAGTTGGACCCGATGATCCTTGTGGGTCCCTTCCAGTTCAGCATATTCTCTGATTCTGCGATGCATGAAGAAAAGTATTGCAGCAGAGTCCTGCGTTCCCTGAGACCAAGTAGGAACAGTCGTGACCCTGTAGGCCTGACCTACTTGTGTATCTTTGCTGCCTTCCTGGGTCCCGGGTTAAAGCTGAACCCAAGCTGCACTCAAAACATTATAGTCAATGGAGTTACACCCAGCTGGTGGACAGTGGGGTTCTTCAGGGCTTGATTTTAGGGCCAGTATTGTTTAATGTTTTTTATAAATTATCTGGATGCAGGAATCAAATGCACAGTGAGTTTTCTGATGATACTGAAGTAGGAGGAGCTGTGGGCTCCTTTGAGGGTCAAGAGGCCTTACAGAGACATCTGGATAAACAAGAGAGCCGAACAATTGCCAATTGAAAGGCATGTATGGGCCGTTTATAAAACTTTATGAGATCAAGTGCTGGATTGTCCATCTGGGATGAAGCAATCTTGGGTATGCATACAAACTGAGGAGGATGGGTTGAAGAACTGCCCTGCAGAAAAAGAACGTGGGGCCTGGGTCGATGGCAGCTTGAATACAAGTCATCAGTGTGCCCTGAGAGTCAAAAGGGTCAACTATGTTCTCTGGTGCATCAGGTACAGCATCAGTAGCTGGTCAAAGGAGATGACTGTCCCACTCCATACTGCACTTGCGTGGCCACACCTTGAGTCCTGTGTGCAGTTTTACAAGGAGAACATCAAACTATTTAGAGCATGTCCAGAGGGAGAGCAGGATGCTGAAAGGCCACAAAGGCAAGACTTAAGAGGAGCACCTGTGGTCACTTTGCTTGTTCAACTTGAAGAAGAAAAGGCTGAGGGGTAAACTCATCACGGTGTACACCTTCCTTGAGGGAGGTAGCACAGGGAGAGGTGCTGACCTTTCTGCAACATGATAGGAGGAGATGGAATGTAGCTATGTCAGAGAAAGTTCATAGTAGACATTAGGAAAAGGTTCTTCAATGAAAGGGTAGGTGGTCACTGGAACAGAGTACCCAGGAAAGTACTCACAGCACCAAACTTGTCAAAGTTCAAAGAGAGTGTGGATGGTGCTCTGCCATATGGTTTAGCTTTAGATAGTCTTGTAAGGAGCAGGGAGTGGAATCAATGATCCCTATGGGTCCTTTTCAGCTTGAGATATTCTGTGATTCTATGAAACTAAGGTTAGAATTGAAACCAAAACCAAAACAAACCTGAAAACAACCAGCTAAATTACCTATTTTATTGAAAAAAAAAAAGTGAAAAGAAAGATATTTTCTCAGATTCTTTTATCTTTAATGAAACATATAGGAGAGGAAATCACAGATCTTCCTTTTTCCTAGAAATATGGGATTTTTTTCTTTCTCAGTATTTGCATTACTAGCTCTGTTTCCCATATAAGGGGATGTTTTGCAGATTTTTCAGTGTGACATATAAACATTGATTCTGTTTCGCATGGTTCTGTTTAGAAAAGGCAATAATTGCACAAATGCATTTGCTGAAAGATTTCCTCCAAAATACTCACTAACAACAATAATAACAACAGAAGTAGCAGCTAAAAGCACTCTGAAAAGCGGAAAAGTTTCAAGTGTTTTTGAGACTGCTGGAGAAAGATGTTTGTTTTCTTATCTGTTCTTGCTCTTTTAAACCTCATGGCAAAATATTCATTAAAGGAATTTTTTCTTCACATGCTCTTGAAAACTGATAAAAGTTCTTTCTACTACTTGATTTTCCAGCTTCCTCTGAAACCAACTGGAGAGAATGCCAATCTTAAAAATGTATATTTAAAAGAAATATCATTAACTATTGCAAAATATCAAAAATCTGCTTTAATGAAGCCTACTCCCTCTGAAGCTAAAAATTTAGCCATGGTGAGGACAAATCATTCATATTTTGAATTTTGATTTTACATTACGCTCTTAGAACTATTTTTGAGAAGTGTCATTAGAAAAACAAAAATAATATGAGATCTGTATATATGGCAACACATTACACTTTATCTTTTAAAAATACCTTTCACAAAATATTCTTTAACTTACACGCATATAGGCAATATAATATATATATTTCACGCAATAGAGTATAAGATTAAATAACTTGAGTCAATCAAAACTATCTGTTTTTACAGTTTTATTCCTACTACTATATATTCCATGTTTCTAATGAGCAACTTCATTGTAACAGTTTCCTTCACAACTGAATTTTGAGAAATATAATAACCATTTCCCCTAGTGTAAAAGAGTTCTATTTTATTTTTTGAGCTACTTATAGCTTTAAGATGAGACAATTCTTAGTCAGTTGACCACAAAGGTTTTTTTCCTTTTCTATAGCAAAACCAAGCTAATCTATCAATGACAAATTTTAAGTAAAGATAGAGATAGATATAGACTATACTAGACTAGAATAGAATAGAACAGAATAAAATATTTCATCTGTAAAGGACCCATCTGCAATCAACCAGTTCAAATTCCGGACCAATTCAGGGCTGACCAAAATTTAATGCATATTATTATATATACATTTTCCAGATGCCTCTTAAACACTGACAGGCTTGGAACATCAACCACCACTCTAGGAAGCTTTTTACAGTGTTTGACCAACCTCTCAACCTCTTACTGTCAAGTCTGAACCTCCCCGGATGCAGCTTTACCCATTGCCATGCACCCTGCCATTGAATTCCAGGGAGAAGAGCTGACCATGTCACTCTCCATGTACGCTTCTCAGAAAGCTGTAGAGAGCAATGGGGTCACCCTCATCCTCCTTTTCTCCAAATTAGACAAGACCAAAGACCTCATCTGCTCATCACAAGAAGTGTTGTTTAGTCATGTCACCAGCTTCATTACCTTTCTGTGGACACAGTCAAGTACCCTCATGTTCTTTGCAGATTGTGGGGCCCAGCACTGCATGCAGCACTCAAGGTGAGGTGGTACCAGTGATGAATGCCACAGAATCATCACCTCTTCTGACAGTATGGTTGTGCTGTGTTTGATGTGCCCCAGGATGCAGTCTACCCTCTTGGTTGCCCCAGCACACTGCTGACTCACAGTGAGCCTGCTGCCCACCAGCACCTCCAGATCCTGTTCTCTGGGGCTGATCCCGAGCCACTTCTCTCCCAGTTCCTAATTCTGTCCAGAGTTACTCTGCCCTAGGTGCGGAATTCTGCACTTGGACTTGTTAAATATCATGCTACTGATGAGTGCCCAATCTACCTAGATCCTTCTTCAAGACCTCTCATACCTCAAGAAAGAGCAAACAGCATCTCCCAGTTTTGTGTCATCAGCATAAACCTTAATGGTGTGTTCAACTCCTGAGCCAGAAATGATGGCTAGATAGCACATGCATCTGCAAATGTCACAGTACACACACTTCAATAGAAAGAAAAAATACCCTGGTGTCTCTTAGAGGAGATGGTTCATTTTGCATATACTACACTGAGCTCAGTGTCTGGCTTGAAAAACCAGTAAAATGAGCAGTTGCCAACCCATATTTTGGATGTCAGTTTTTGATTCTGTTCTGTATCTCTTTTGACCTTACTTGCGTAGTAGCATTTAGTATAATGTAGTTGTGACTGAATTATGAACTCAAATTTTCGATTACCTTTACTTTTTTTTGGAATTAATTTTAATGTTATTATTTAAGTTTCACAAATATGAGCATTTCAGGGTTGTCTATCCAAAAGGAATATAAGTCATTGGTCAACCTGTACTGAGCCTAGAATTTGTGACATAGCTTGGAAATGATTACTTCTCCAAATTATGAAAAGTAGCAAAACTGAAGCATTAAGAGAGCAAATATTCATTATCTTTGTTTTCCACTTTTTTTCTCTTTACATGTACTTACAGCTATCTACAAAACAAAAATTCTCTGCAGTTTGCAATTCTGTGAATTTATGTTGAAATACTAAGAAGTTCAGAAGCAGATGAATTTTGAAAAATAATACCAAATCAATATTAAATTTGATACATTTGAGTCCTGTAATCATTACAATGAGAATCTCCAAAGCCTGTCACTGCAATCAATGGAATTCCTTTTGATTGATTCACTTATATCGACTCACTTGTCTTTTTATCCCCCTCAGAATCTGTTGCTCTTATTCTTCACTATCAGAACTGTTAGCTCTCTGTCACATTGAATATGTTAGGAAATCTTGGATAGCCTTGAAATACAATGTTGCAGTTTCTTCCCAACCGTATTCAGAAGTCTGACCTATTTTTTATGATAAGAATATTGATTATTCACTTATGCATATTAATCTGAGTACTTCTCTTTTTGCTGTCAATACACTCCATCCAGAGTATGGAATGAACCATCCATCTCTACTGCATTACCCTTTTGAAAGTATGTCTGAGGCATTTTCTTATTGTGTAAACTAGTAATCCGGAAAATTGCCATTATTTTAGAAAAGAGCAATTTTTAAAAAATTATATAGGGATTACATGCTCTTATGGGTTCCTTTAAAATGCTGGCTTTTCAGAAAGAGTCTTAAAAGCATTTGCAGGAGTGAAAAAAGGAAGGAGGGAAGTGTGTGAAATACTTTTGGTAAGGAAAAAAATTCCCTTACTTTGATAATGTTAAATAGATACCAACAATTTCTGTCTTTATATCTTCTCTCTGGTAACTGACATCATTTCTCGGTCATTTTCATTTCCATTCCCGTAACTACTCTTCTTAAGATTATTATATATAATGTAATTTTGATAGCCTTAATCAAGTTGCTTGTGAGACTAGTCAGAAAAAGAAAAAGAATGGAATAAGGAACAAAAAGAGAAAAGCATATGTGAAAGAATATGGTAGTCTGAATGGGGTTTGAATTCAAATCTGGCTTTGATAATCTGCTGTGATCAAAACATTGCAACTGTATTATCCATGAAAACACCTATAATAATGAGAGTAAAATAACTACAGTGCAATGAGCTAGCTGCTTCTATATGTAAACATTAATTTCTTAGTTTTCTTGGTAAATCTTTCTTCAGATCAGGAAATCAGAGCAAGCACAGTCGCAATCAGAGTGGGTCATTACAGAAAATGAAAATTAAATAGTTGTTCGGGTTCCCGTGAGTCCTGCAGTATGACTGCACATACTGAATGCTGGAAGAGATGCGGCTGATTTGCTCTTCTAAACTCTTTTCAATATCATATTGACTATTATGGCTCAGCTCTCAGTACTGAGTACATATGGCTTTGCTCTTTAGTCCTGGGACTCTGTCAACTTAGAGCAGATAGTAAGCTCTATTAACAAAATGTGAAATGTTCGTTTATTTAACTTAAAAAAAAAATCTGAAGAGATATTTCAGAAACATTTTGTCCACTATTTTTATTGTACCGCTTTAGATACAAAATTTCCACATATCGCTCTATATTATAGCAATTCAGTTGACTTGTTGAAAGGAAGTAAAATTATGATTAACCTATTTATTAAATGGAAAAATATATTTCCATATCAAGAGGGTAAATAGAAAAGTAATCAGTAAGAGAAAAAGGGCTTTGGACAAGTTTTCATCTCAGCTCTATATTTTACAAATTGGAGGAGTCTGCCACTATAAATGCTTAAACAGAAATCACTAATGTCTTTTGAGAAGAGAATAAAAGAGCTTCGTATCATTTTATGTAATGTCTTCAAATGAGTGTCTGACATGAAATGATGAGTACTGAGTACTTTTAAATTACGATTAAAATTACCTGAAGGCAGATCAAACATGGCTGGTACCAGGAAAGCTATGCCATCCAACTCAGGTAATCACATTGTTTTTCAAAGAGTGTTGATTCCATCACAAATATTTAATTCTGTCTTAGTAAATGCGCATATTACTTGAGCTTTTGTTATTTTTCCTTTGTCACAGACAATTACTTCCTCTCTCCCTCTCCCCTATTGTTTTAGTTTTTGTTTCTTTGGGTTTTTTGAGGAGTTTTGGTGTTTTTTGGGGGGAGAAGAGGGGAGAGGGAGTGGGATGGTTTATTGGTTTGGTGTGGTTTGAATTGTATTTTTTTACAGGCATAATCTATGTAGTTATTTTCCAAAAGGAAATAACTAAATATACCGATCATATTCATGATAGAGTTTATAGAAATCTGTGAGAAATTATCAGGATCTGGTGGTATCCTCTTAAGTAGATTTAACAGCTTAATAAAATCTCTTTGAAGTCCCTTAAACTTCTTTGAAAGTTGTAGACATAAGGGCCAATACAGTTTAAAAAAAAAATAATAAAACAACATTGGTTTCAGATGACAATGGGAGATCAGATTTCTCAAATCTTTCCAAAATGAGTATCATAAGTTAAAACTGAAAGTTTATTAATTTCCTTTAGTTAGTTTTTTTTCCCAGTGAACTATCACCTTTTTTTTCAACAGAAACTTTTAAATGGCACCAGACAAACATTCATTTAATCATAAAAATTAAATAGTCTGAGCTCCTTGGAAATCAATTAAAATAATACTATTATGCTAACCTGAGTAACATACAAGCTTATGTTGATAAGGTCCAACAACTGTTATTATTTCATAGTCAAGTACAGGTTTTTCCTATCAAGAAAGTAATACACTATACACTTTGTCTGAGTGACTCAGTGTAATTAGGCCAGAATTAATTCATGGAATCATAGAATGGCTTGGATTGGAATGGACCTTAATGATTACCTTGTTCCCACCCCCTGCCATGAGCAGGGATATCTTCCACTAGACCAGATTGCTCCAAGTCCCATCAAACCTGGTCTTGAACACTTCCAGGGAGGGTGCATCCAGAGTTTCCCTGGTCAACCTGTGCCAGTGTCTCATTACCCTCACAATAAAGAATTTCTTCCTAATATCTAATCTAAACCTACTCTCTTTCAGCTTAAAACCATTACCCCTTGTCCTGTCATTGCCTATCATGCCCTTGTAAATAGTCTTTCTCCATTTTTCTTGTAGGTCCTGTTTAAGTAGTGGAAGGTCACGACAAGGTCTCCCCAGAGCTTTCTCTTCTCCAAAATGAACAGCCCCAGATCTCTCAGGCTGGCTTCATAGGAGGGGTGCTCCAGCCCTCTGATTATCTTCATGATCCTCCTCTCAGCTTGCTCCAACAAGTTGATGTCCTCCGTCAATACTCCAGGTGGGACCTCACGAGGACAGAGTAGAGGGGCAGAATCAACTCTCTTGACCTTGTATCTTTTCCTGAAGAAGTAGGTTCAATAACTTGGAGACTGACTTCAGATTTAATTGTAACATTTAGTCTGTTGATGATCTCTTTCAGTTAGCGTTGTTAAAAATAAAATCTTGAGAAATGCATTACAAAATGTGACTGTGTTTATCTCACTCAATTCAGTATATAAATGGACAGAGCTAGGTTTAGTAGTAATAAACGTTAAAAGATCTGTTTCTGGTGTTCACTTTGATCTTCTTTGTATTGAAATCTTTAATTTGATATTTCATTTTGTATAGAAATGTATCAATTTTAGTGCAGTATCTACTGCATTACAATTTCTGTCCAGAACAGCTGAGACACTATTTATTTAAAGAAAGATTGCCTTGACATGTGCATGACACTGCTACTGATGAGGTGCATGTTGGCTTTGTCCTGGTTCCAGCTATTTTGCAAATTTATTGAATCATTATTGAATTTCCACTTTACAGTAAGACCCAGATTAATTTCTCCAGTACAGACACTTTTCCAGCTGCAAGTTTTTCCATCTTTATGCATGTTAGTGTTTCTTCCCACGAAAAACACCTTAAATCACCTTATAATAGATGTTTTCAGAGCACTTTCTCTCTTCTCTTGTTGAGTCAATTTTGGGTTTCACCCTGACCTGCTTCTGCACTTCTGTTCTTGCAGTTCATCCGTTCTCAGTGGCACCTGCAAATTTTATTAGCACACACTATGTTCAGTTATCAAAATTATAAGGAAATTATTAAGTGCTACAGGACATTTTTCAGATAGAAGACAGAGGTCTAAAGGACCCACTTGACATTCCTTCACTGTCTGCTCTTGAATTATTAAGACCTACTCTCTGATAACATCTAGTTTTGTGTCAGTTTTCTAGCACTTTTACCAAAACTGTATACTTTGCTCAAGTTTATCTGTGGCATAATGTACATAACATAATAACCGTGTATTTTGGCTTGAGTAAATAGTATGATAACATTCATATTTTTAATATAATATTATGACTCCTGTACACTTCAAGCAGTGTTGTCCATACCTCTCACTTGCTGCCTCAAGGGTTGATTTCGTATCAATTGAACATTACTCTTTCACTGTTCTTTTCAAGGAAAATGAGGAATTGATATGCAGTTGTGACTATTGAGCAACAGTAAGATGATGTAGTCCTGAATGGTGTCCTAAAATGGAAGGAAATGCAGATATTTTCTGAATGACACAGGTGAAGTAGCACCATTTTAGAGTTTGTATATGCAGGCTGATATTCCTATACTATTAACATGAAGACAAATTATTCGAAATATTTGTGGCCTGGAGCACAACAATTGTAAAAGAGGCTTGACTTTCCCATTCATTATAAACTGTCCTGATCATTATAACTTCTTAATAATTGAGTAATTAAATAATTACATTGCTTGTGACAGCTGTAGATTTAATGATCACACAATGCACCACTGAATTTTTAAAGATCCAGAAATTATTCACCATTTTTCACTCAGCAATGAAAGCTACTTACATGACTAGCATTTTATCCTTTTTATGTCATTTTTTGACAACGTTTTAAATATTCTGACATGAAAAATGGTCATATTTTCAAAGGAAATTTAAGATTTAACAGATAAAAGGAAATCAGAGTATGAAATTAAGTGAAATTAAAAATTACAAAAATAACTAAATTTTAAATATCCTTAGATATGTGACACTGAATGTGACAAACTCCTCAGAGACAAAGAATAGCCACAATCAATATTCTGTTAACATTTACTGCTGTATTACCAAAGGTCAGAATGTTAGACCTTTATAACAGGTCTAGAATGTGTGGATAAACCTATAACATGACCTTTAGAATCACAGAATCACAGAATATGCAGAGTTGGAAAGGACCCACAAGCGTCCAACTCTTAACCCTTCACAGGACCATCTCCAAGAGTCACATCATGCGCCCAAGAGCATTGTCCAAATGCTTCTTGAGCTCTATCAGGCTTGGTGCTGTGACCACTTCCCTGGAAAGCCTGTTCCAGTGCCCAATTACCATCTAGGCGAAGAATCTTTTCCTTATCTCTAACCTAAACCTCCCCTGGTGCAACATCAGGCCTCTGATTCTGTCACTGGTTACCACAGAAGAGATCAGTGTCTGCCCCTTCTCTTCCCCTTATGAGGAAGTTGTAGACTGTGATGAAATCTCTCCTCAGTGTCCTCTTCTCCAGACTGAACAGACCAAGTGACCTCAATTGCCCTTCAAGGCCCTTCACCATCTTCATTGCCCTCCTTTAGACACTCTCTAACAGCTTAATATCTTTCTTATATTGTGGCACCCAAAACTGCACACAATATTCAAGGTGAGGCCACCCCAGGTCAGAGCAGAGCAGGACAATCCCCTCCCTCAACTGGCTGGTGATGCTGTGCCTGATGCCCCCCAGGACAGGGTTGGCCCTCCTGGCTGCCAGGGCACTGCTGACTCAGATTCCACTTGCCATTAACCAGGATTTCCAGGTCCCTTTCTGCTTTCCAGTGTCGCATTTCCCCATCCCAGATGCACATGTTGTCACTTCCCCTCACTGAGTTTCATAGAGTTGGTGATTGCTCAGTTCTCTAATTTCTCAAAGTCTCTCTGCAGTGCCTCCCAGCCTTCAAGAGAGCCAACAGGTCCTCAGTTTTATGTTGCATGCAAACTTGCTTAATATTCCTTCCAGTCCTGTGTCCAAGTCATTTACGAAGATGTTGAAGGGCCTAATATGGAACCCTGTGGAACCCCACCAGTGACAGGTCACCAGTCTGATGTCACCCCATTCACTATTACCCTCTGTGCTCCACCCATGAGCCAATTGCTCACCCACTACATGATGTGTTTATACAGCTGTGGGATGGACACTTTGTCCAGAAGAATCCTGTAAGAGACAGTATCAAAAGCTTTACAGAAATTCAAAAATATCACCTGGTTTCCCTTGATCAGCTGTGTGGGTTACTTTGTCATAAAGGGAAATCATGTTTGATAAGTAGGACCTTCTTCTCACGAAGCCCTGCTGGCTGTGAACAATGACTGTGTTGTCTTTCAGGTGTTTTTCAATACCTCCCAGAATAATCTTCTCCATAACTTTACCAGGAACTGAAGTGAGACTGACAGACTTGTAGTTTCCAGAGTCCTCCTCGCCCTTTTTGAAAATCAGGACAATGTTCACCAACCTCTAGGAGGTCTCAGCTTCCTGTCAGCTGGGACGTCTCTGGATTCCCAACACCTCTCAAAAATCATCCAGAGAGATTTTGCAATGAGATCAGCCAGTTCTTCAAGAATTCTTGGACGAATCCCATCTGGTCCCATAGATTTGTAGGGTTTCAGCTGGAGCAGCAGATCCTGCACAGGTTCAGGGTCAACTGGGAGTTGATCTTTCTCACAAGAGTCGAGAATGCAGAACTGGCTAATTGTCATTACCACTTTGACTGACTGCCCACCCCGGGTGTCAGACCTCCCACTTTTTCATCCCTTGCTTAAGATGCTTCAGACTCTCTTCTCACAGATTGACTCAGGAGCACCCTTTGTTGCTCTTACTTTGGAGGTACGACTGTCTGTCCTTTACTGGTAGACAAAGTTACTAGAAAGCCTTCTTAAAATAAATTAATCTTTAATGGTAACAATGAGAACAAAGAAAATAAATTTTAAAGTAATGTACTTATCATGTTTGCCTAATCTTACTTCTGTTCAAAAAAGGAACAGGCTGTCTAGCCCTACTGTCCTGTTTTAGTCACTCTAAAGTGAGACTCAGTTCCTTTGTACTCATCTGTTACGAGTCCGAATATTTTTTCAAGCCTGCTTTTTCTGGGGAGTGAGGTTCAGATTCTTCTCCAGTTCCTCCTCTGAGTGTGCTTCTCAGCTTTCCTTCTTCCCTAAAACTTGCTCAGCAGGTTCCAGAGAATCAACGCACAGTATGAAGGTGAAATGGTTCTATTTGACTACTCAACCCTCCAAGTAAGAGTCTCCTGCAGTCATTGCTTCACTTCCTGCTCATTTTTCTATGGTCTCCTTGCTTAAAAGCAGTTGGCTATGTCATACCAGTGGTACGTGACCTTATCACCAGATTGCAGAGTGATTGTAGGACATATCCAACTCTCATGCAACTGTTACTCCACTGTGTTTAGAACTGTTGTGAGCAACCAGTGTTCCCACTGCCAGGGAGACTGGCAGTGCTTGCAGGTCCCTGTCACTGCAACCTCTAATACCTGGCATGCATGGAAGAAAAAAACCCCCTCCTTCATTTCTGTTCACAGTGCCTTTTGGCTAGGGAGTCACTCAGAGAGGCACCATGTCTCCAGTTCTAGCTGGCAGTAAGACTGGGCATATATTTCCAGTGGGCACACAGATAAACATGCATATGTGATACGTATATGTATACACATATATATACTTATATACATAGATATGTGCATGTGTACACACACAAAGGTTAACATAAAAAGACACAGTACTCACACAAACACAAACAGCATCGATGGCCTCATTCTGCTTCCCCTGCTTGCTGAGCAGGGCGGACGTTTGCTAGTGGGAGTCAACATACGCACACACACACACACACAGATATATATATATATGACTACATATATATATATATATATATATATATATATATGCTGCCCGAGACCCTGGATTGTCCTGGTTTAAGCTAAGGTAGAGTTAATTTCTTCTCAGTAGCTGTTACAGTGCTGCGTTTTGGACTCAGATTGAGAATGATATTGGAAACACGCTGATGTTTTGGTTTTTACTAAGACATGTTTATCCTTAGTCAAGGACTCTTTTCTTGTCTCCTGCTCTGCCACTGAGGAGGTATACAAAGGAAACTGGGAGGGAGCACAGCCAGGACAGATGACCTCAAATGATCAAAGGGACATTCCATACCATAGTATGTCATGTGTAGTATATAAATTGAGGGGGTGTTTGGCATTAGTCAACAGGTGATGAGCAATTCTATTCTGCATCACTTGTTTTTCCCTTCTTTATCATTTACCATTACTACCATATTTTACTGTATTTTCAATTATTAAAACTAAAGTTTTTACTTTGATTCTCTTCTCCATTCCACTGGAATGGGGAAAAAGAGGGTGAGACTGAGTAAGAGGTTGTGTGGTGTTTAATTTTCATCTAGGTTTAAACCATGACTTGGATTCAGACACTCAGTCTGCCCAGTAGCTGTCCCTGGGCCTCAGTATTTTACTTTTAAACTAGTCCCTTTTATCTTTTTATCCCTCTATTTTCCTGTACCCTTTTCTGTCAAAATGATCTTAATTCCTCCCTTCCTCTATCTCTGTCTCCTCTACAAACATCCCATAATAAGTCCTGTACAATCAATAAATCCCATTTCCCCTGCATCCAGTAGTGTGCCCCCTACCTCTCGTAGTGGCTGCCCAGGTATGAGAAGCTCATACATAGCTCAGTGAAGCACTTCAGAACTTTTCTTCTGGTTTCTTCTGAATCGGTCTTTCTTTAAGCAATGACTTAAAAATGTAAAGAGGGAAATGCTTTTCCGCGCTTCATTTTCTGAGATTATCATCTATGACAAGTTTCAACCTAAAGGGAAATTTTGCATTCAGATAAGTGTGTAATAAAAGCCCCAGTTAGGCGAAATGTCATAAATGTAATTGTAATGCTGGAGGACCATTAGTTATGAGTGGCATGGCTTTCCTGATGTGATGTTATGCTGCTTATCAGTGTGCTGGAGTGTAACATTATGCTAAAGTAAATGAATAAACTCAGTGTAATCAAATCACTGAGTTACAATTACCAGTTTCTACAATACTTGTGATATATTTTCAAAGTATGATGTTTTCAGGTTTTGGGGTTTTTTTTCATCTTCTAGCAAATTATAGTATAACCTGTGGAAGTATGAAATGTATTAAATTGAGAGAAATTGTATTATAGCTTGAAAAAAAGAAAAATACTTTAAAATAAAGCAATAGCCTAGGAAAAACAGTTGACATGACATTTCTTTAAACTTCAGATATCACTACTTGACACAACTGTTATCATCTAGATATTATTCATATACTTCTGGATTTGAGGTTTTATTTGGGGTCTATCAAACTCACTTTGAAAGGTCATCCTCAATCATACATACTGAAAGGAAAAGAAAATGGGAAAATGGAAATGTGGGTGCAGAAAACGTGTCCTGAAATACAGCTATCTGTCAATGAAAAAAAAATAATTAATGTGTATCACAATGAAATTCACATGCTTTACTGTACTATGCCAAGCTGCACAGGATAACAGAAAAGGATTCATACCTTACAATACTAGCTGCAAACTAAGCTGCTGATGTTGACAAACTTACCATTACTCACCCAGCAATGCTTGTATTTTCTAGAAGTGTTATTTATGTGTCGCACAACAAAAAGTCTATTTCTTTCATGTCACATAGCAGAAAATCTTTGAGTCTTTCACCTTTTAATTATGTAGTCTGAGTTTTCTTAAGAATAGAAGCAAAATGACAATCAAACATAAACATAAGGTTTTCTTCAACCTGTTGTCTTCTCTTTCTCAATCCTTTAATATTGAATATCTTTGTGTATATGTGGAAGTTAATTTTTTCATGGAATATTTTTTCATGGAATACTTTTTGTTTGTGTCTCAAACTAAGTATTAGTGCAGACTTCTGGTAGAAATAAGAGCACCAGGAAATTTAAGAGACCCTCTTTTTGACATGACACTCTTTTTGGTTTGGATTAAAAAAATTCAGTAATGACGAGCTATTTGAAATCTCAGTTCTAAGATTGCTCGTACTCGTTAGGAGTCAGTTTAGCTTAACTGTCTACCACCGTACCTGAAAAAGTTAAAAAAAATACAGTTTGCATTCTTAGGCTGAATGCTATTCTTTTTTGCCATTTCACATCATATGATGTATTTCACCTTAGTGAAAACACCTTCACTAAGGAGAGAAAAAACTGTCATCTTCCCTCCAGGAAGCTTGATATGATCACCTGTTCACAATGACAGTTTTGATTTGGTTGGTTTCTTTTGGGTTTGTTTTTTTTTCCTCTTATTAACCATTAGCACATAAAGTACATGCTTGCTTCTGTGCTTCAAACTGGGTTTGAAGATGGAACCTGCATGTTGTGTTACAAGGAAAGAGTACTTAAGATTGTTAATAAATCTAGGCATATTTGTTCAAAATGGAGACTTATGTTCAGCAGTGTAAACTAATACAAGGGAAGACTTTCCATTAAAGGTCTTATCAAATGTCATTTAAGTTCATATTTAGTGATGTTCAGCTCTTTCACTGGTCAGACAGGAGAATCAGGAGAGGAATGTGAGTGATAATCCTTTCTGTCCAAATCTGTCAGCACCTTGTCAATGCCCAAGAACATCTTCTTATATTGTGGCTGTTAGTTTTGCATTGTTGGGTTCCGCAGCTGCTAGGGGAGCAAATAAATCAGAACTTCAGAAATTCCACCTCGTGACAGAGCAAAAATCCAGCATTAGATTGAGGGTCCTAAAATGAGGGAGAGCAGGCGCCGTGCAGAGCAAGCACATTTGTTTTAGGGTTCAGGTAAACGAACACACTGCCATACAGCAGATACAAGGTTTGCTAGTCCAGAACATCAAAACCCAAAATGTTTTCACTGTGGTCCTTAATTGCAAAGCAAATAGCTGACATCCATTTCCCACCCAGGAACTGTAATTAACCTTAGCGGATTTGCAGACAGCACTTGCTCTGTTTACTCCAGTGATTTTGACTGCTTGCCGTTCGAGATCTACACCCAGCTTCTCAGCACCCCGCTGCGTTCATATTGATTGGTGTCCTCCCATATCTATTAGAAATATTATTAATTGTTGATAAGAACCAACAGAAATCCAAATGTGTGGCCCATTATTATGTCTGCATTGCTAGGATTCTATTTGCTGGATTTCAGTATCACCTGGATTATGGCCATAGTGCTCTTGCAAATCAGCCACCTGACTTGGAATCTGTACAATGCTGGGTGAGTTGGCAGCTTGCTTAAGCATCACTCTACCTTTTCTTCATTTTTTTGGTTTTTTTTCTCCTTTTCTCTGTAACTGTTTCCACAGCTGCTCAATTTTCAGTTACAGTAATAATTCAGCTGCTTTTTCAACCCTCATCCCTTTACTCCCAGAGAAAACAGAAAAAAGTAGCAAAAGGCCTGTGTTAACATAAATCATAGGCTTTGACATTCAACTTCCTGTCAGATGTTGCAGCAGAGAAAAATTCTTTAACTTACAAAGACCTCCCCATATTATGGTCCAAAATTTTGGCAACACAATCACATCAGTAGCCCAGTATTCACTCTACATCCTCCCTAGAGTCTATTTTCCAGATAAATGGCTACGTTTAGCATTTTGTATTTTATTTTTCCTGTAAAAAAATGTGTAGTATTTTTCACTTGTCTTTGCTGTTTCATATTAGTGATTTCAGAGAGTTTTGGAAATTTATCAAGATCAGTTTCAACTGAAATCTTTCTTTCAAAATCCTTACAACTATTTCCAATGAAAAGTACCTATATATACATATTACAGGCATATATTCTTTTACATCGTCCAAATCACAGACCAAAACTACACATTACATGCATTTATATGAGACTAATGAATGTTACTCAGTTGTTCATGGAACTGGACTGAGTAGTATGGACGATATGGCGGGTATCTTTTTTCTGTGTTTCCCAGATTCACTTTAGGATACATTGTTAAATCTCACAAAGATTAATGTTTCTGTATTTTTATATAGACATGGCTTGAAACTGTCCAACAAGCTGAAATTTTTCTATGCCAACATCCCCACCTTCAAAAAAGCCAAAACCAAGTGAAAAACAAAAAAAACTGCGCCAAATTGGGCATAGCTACCTAGATACCCAGGTGAAAAAATTGAGTCAAGGAAGATGTACCCTTTGAGAATCAGGTCAGACTGAACCAAACTGGACATACTTGAGCCTATGGGCCCTGATAGGATGCTCCCACAGGTGCAGTGGGAGTTGGAAGGTGTCATTGCAAGGCCCCTGTTGATAACCTTTTGTTGATCATGGTGTCTGGGAGAAGTGCCCAAAGACTGGAGGAAACAAAATGTCAGCCCCTTCTTCAATAAGATTAAGATGGGGGAGCCAGGGAGCAAGAACCCAGTAAGCCTCATCTTGGACACTGGGAAGGTGGCAAAGAAGCTAGTTGTTGAAACCATTTCCAGGCACATATAGGAGAGGCACATATAGGAGTTCAGAAGTAGTCATTATCACTTCAGTTAGGGGAATCCATGCTTGATCTACTTGAGAAATTTCTGTTTTGATTTAACTGTCTATTACAACTGCCATTGTCTACTTGGACTTCGCTGAGACTTCTGACACTGTCTCCCTCAAGATCCCCTGATGTACAGGATGCATAAGCAGGTGGTGGAAACTGACTGAACAACCAGGCCCAGAGGGTGGTGATCAATGGCAAAGAGTGTATAGCAGTGTACCTTAGTGGATCAGTGCTGAGTCCAGTCCTGTTTAAAATCTTTACTAACAATCTGGATAATAGCGTAAAGTGTCCCCCCATGTTGTCTGCAGACAGCACCAAGCTGGGAGGAGTAGCTGGCTGATAGACCCAAGAGTTGCATCCCTGCAATCCAGAGGGGCATTTACAGGCTGGAGAAATGTACTGACACAAAGGGACCTCATGAAGTTCAAAATTCAACAAAGGGAAATGCAAAGTCCAGAACCTGGGGATAAACAACCCCATGCACCACTACATGCTTTAGGCTGGCCAGCAGGAAAGCAGCTGCAAATAAAAGTTCCTGGGATTCTGGAGGATACTAGTTTGAAAATGAACTAGCAGTGTGCCCTTGACACAAAAAGGTAAATGGTCCTCAGCTACAGTAGGTGAAGTATTGTCAGCAGGTCTGAGGGATGTGATCTTTTCCCTTTATTCAGCACCTGAAGTGCTGGGTCCAGTTCTGGGTTCTTTTATTAGACATACTTAAGAGAGTCCAGTGAAGAACCACAAGAATGATTAAGGTGCTGGAACATCTTTCCTATGAGGAGAGACTGAAAGAGCTAGTACTCTTTAGCCTAGAGAACAGAAGTCTCAGTGGAATATCATTAATGTATATAAACACCTGAAAGGGGGGTGTGCAAAGAGAAGTGAGCCAGGTTCTGTCCAGCAGAACCCAGTGATAGGACAAGAGACAACAGGAACACATGGAAATACATAAGGTTCTGCCTGAATATCAGGAGACCCTTTTTTGCTGTGAGGGTGGCTGAACACTGGAATAAGTTGCCCATGGATATTACAGAGTCTCTATCTTCAGCTGTACTAATAAACTGCCTGCACACCGTCCAGGGCAACTGGCTCTAGGTGCCCCTGTTTGACAAGGTAAAGGGACCTCCAGAGGTCCCCTCCAACCTTAACCATTTTGTGATCCTGGGACACAATTAAAGGGAAACAACTTTTATTGAAGCAGAAAAACAAATCTTACCAGGAAATTTCAAACTTATCTGTAATGGATAAGTGTGTGGATGTAAGCATTTTAGAATACCAATTCCCCAAAACCTGGAATGACACCTGTTCTCTGATTTCTGCACATAGGTGAAATACATCAATTCTCCAACCCCCATTGCTACATCAAGATCGTATTTTGGCTTGGAAGATTTTGATGTAACTGACTGATTTCCCTGGAGAAAAAAATAACATGACCAAAACCCCAATAATAAAACCGAAAGCCCCAAACTTCTCCCCACCAAAACCAAAAAACAACTAAACAAAACCAAACCAAAACAGATCAGCCAAACCCACAAGCAGAGTAATATTGAATTTCTATAGGATTATTATAAACTGTATTTATAAGTGGTAGGGAAGGTGCTACTTGATGTCAATCCCTTTGTGCATATATTTTTATTTCTTTTGCTCTGCTTCTCCTTATGTCTTCAGATAAGACTTAATATAAAGTTGTAGACCTATAGCTACATTCATGCAACAATTGCATCCTTAACTCTGGTTGACTATTATATATATTTATTTAAAGCATGCTTTTGAGTTCTGAGCTCTTTCACCTGGCCCTTTCCAGTTGTGACTTACAGTCTCAAGAGTGCTGATGTATCTTTTTGCAATGTGATGCTGCGCCAAGTCTTGAACAGGCTTCTCTTAACAGTCAGATCTAGCCCATTATTTTGGAACTACATCAAATTTAGCCACCTGACCAGGTATTCTGAGTTATTAAATAAACCCAAACTCCTAGATAAAATGTATGTATACTCAAATACAATATGCACATATACCAATCTTTTTTTTTCCTCTTTTTTTCTCTTCTACATTCTGCCTTCCTGAACCTTTAATATGCTGTCAAATTTCCTATATTCTAAATCTGAAATATTCCCAAAAGTAGATTACAGTGCCAAATTGTGTCAGTTCAGTAAGATGAAGTTCAACTCAAGTGAGAGAAGACATGAGATAAAATTGTTTCACTTGTTTGAAAATCAAACTCAAACTATATATATATATATATATGTCATGTTGACGTATTTTTAAATAGCGGATTAATGAAAAATATATATATATGACACATAAATTTTCATCCTGCTTTACACTAGGTAAAAATAAGGATTTATTGCCCTCGATAACTTGTCCTGTCAAACCTGTATTTGAGATACACCTAAGGGTCACAGGTATCTAAAGGGAGAACTATAAATACTTGGCAATATATGTGAGTGTGCTGGTGGACCTAACTCTATTTCTGATGGGACAAATGTTATTTATTCACTGATTTCCACTAATGAATTCCTTGATTATTTTTTAGGATGTAGAACTTTCAAAATCAAGGGTTCAGAGTCTCAGACTCTGGACTGTTTATTCGTTTACATAATACACAATTCAGTAGGGTAGTGTAGGTATTTGTCACAGTGAAAAAGGAAAATATTAAGCCACAAAACAAAGATACTAGACACAGCATCAAGTAAGAGGGTGTTAAACAAACAAGACAATTCTCATAGTACAACATGGCAGTCAAATATGAAAAAAATCTTATAAGCTTGAAGTGAAGACATATCAGTGACTCTTAAAAACACTGAGTAATACAAGATTTTGAGGGACTTCCAAATTCTGCTGGAACTCTACTAGACTTGACTTGTCAGACTTTTCTGACAGAAGTTGGTGTGAAGAAAAGTAGCAGAGGCACAGTCTACTTTCAAATATTCTTAATCCATGTCCTCATTTTTTCTCAATCTAGCACGTTTCATCACACGTGAAGCTACCATGACACCTTATTATTAGACACTGACAAGAAGAAATACAACTAACAGCTGTCTTCTATTTGGAGTTTCTTTATTGACCACAGCACACAGGAGATGTACAGCACTTGTAATGCAATCAATAACTGCCTTAAGAGTCTGTGAAAAGTAAAAGGTTGCTGTTGGGCTTGCCTAACAGGGAAACTTTTAAAACTATGCTGCAGTAGCACGGCTGTGATTTGCCCTACGCAGCTCGGGGATCCAGAAGGCACTGAACATGCATAGGCTTCCTGCTCCTACGGGGTGCTCTTCAGCAGCTTGGGTACAGGCATGTAACACAGCCTGCCACAGAAAGGCTAAATAGTAGAAAAAAAATTATTGTATTTAATTCAAGGATTATAAATTCCTATGGAAAATGATGGTGGATGAACAATGGTAAGAAAAGTAAGGACTGACTATTATGATAATACAAAGAAAGGAATGCAATACTCATTTGAAGACAGTCTTTATTACCTTTCCATCCAACTGAGCTTCAGTATTTAACTATCATTCCCATACTCATTGTACCCTTACAGCTAAATACAGATATACCTACAATTGTCAGAAACACTCTTTGTAAGTCCAATCAGTACAGCAATGGTTCTCTCATGTTTACTTCATAATATCCTTTTTCAAGTTTTTGAAAGTCTGTTCAGTCACTGTGCATCTATGATCACTGACCTCCTGCTCAGAAATACCAATAAGTACCATTTTAAAGTATGTGAATATTTGTGAATTCTGGACAATGAAAACCAAACTGGTTTTCAATTCCCAGAATTGAAAACTGGGAAATTATACCAACAAATATGTCTTACATTTAGTACTTTGAAACAGATTCATGAGAGACCTAAATGCATTGAGGTTGTGTTTTTCTACAACATGACATTCCAGAGATTTCACTTTTAACTTGCAGCAGGATGACAAGGACATTTTTAAGCTATCTTCAATATCTTTTTTATTGTAACAATACTTTGGTACATTTGCTTAGGGCTAAAATTTTCCAATGGATCTCCCCAGCTGCATTCTGCTAACAGCACAGAGGGGTAGTGAAGGAAGCAGACTTTCATTTAACCTTCACAGTGCCTCTGTTTATAACTTCATGCAAAATCCCTCTACTTTTTTCATTAAGACTTCAAATCCCAGCATGACTGTGTAGCTTCTTCTGGACTAGCTGTGATTTAAAGTCAGAAGAAGATGGCATATTTCTCTGTGCTATGGGAGTACAGTAGACACATGTAACAACAAATTCATTTTTTGGATATTATTTAGCTACCAGATGCAGTGCTTACGGACAGTTCATTCTGAGCTGAGTCAAATGAACTTGGTAACAAATCCTGAGATTTTTTTGGGCTTCTTTTCCTCTCAGTTTCACTGACCATGAATATGGGACAAAGTACAGAAACCAAGAACCCAAAATACATCTAATTTATTTGCTCAATTAATAGTTCCTGATTTCTCTGTTTCAGCTGCTATGTCATTGCAGTATTGAGACTATTATGTTTTTTTACAAAACACTATGAATCTAGGGGACACAGTATATAGTAGACTATGTAATACTAAATCACCTTCTTCACAGTGAACAGAAAAACCAATATTATCTACCAGAAATATAGTTCAGGAGTCTTATGCAACCTTCCATGTTGGTTCTGTTAAGCCAAAGGTACAAGAAATGAACAAGAACTGGCCTGAAGACACAAAACTTCACTGTAAGAGTGGACTGAGTACTGGAGTGCTGCCTTTAAATTTTTCTAAAAATGCCTTTAAAGACTTGATACATTGACAATAATTATTGGTCAGAGTAGCAATGTTAAAACTCTTTCTTAGACATTGAAATGTAAGATTTAGATTTCTTATATAGGCAGAAAAATTTTCAAAATCATTCCATGGTTTCTTAGTGCCTCCAGTCATATAATGGATGGATTAGTATCTACGTCTGTAGTGGACAGGGGTTATCAGAAAAGCTACATGACTTAGGAGCATCTTGTAGAAAAATATGCCTTCCTCTGTCACAAAGAATCTAGAGGCCTGTGTAGTAAATCCTGCAAACATTCTAGTATTGCATGCAAATTACGTTACCAGCTCTATTTGAGATAATGGTAGGTACAGGCTGTAATATGCATGTGGTTTCTTTGCTAAAAGCTCATTCATCAGTTTTCACACACAGTTTACAAGCAAAAAGCAGCAAAGCTAGTATAATATTGTTTAAGAAACATATTATTCAATTCATAGACTTTTTTTTATTTTCTATTACTGGAAGCCACAATTCAGTTTAATTTTAAGATGAAAGGTTATGCTGGCAACTGTTAAGCTGCTATGAATTTTTGTCTGTCAGAAAGGCAAGCAGGAGCTTAATAGCACTGACCTTTTGACTCAAACAGCTAAATTCAGATAAGAAGTCATTGATATGACACAAGTACATTCTTGCTGCATTTATCCTCCTCCTCTTCCCAAAACTTCCTAAGGCTTCATATTCCCCAAACACTGCAAGAGTGAACAAAGATGATGCGAATATCTTCTCCAGAAATCCTGAAGTTGTCATTCCAGGATGCTTCAAGCCCAGGAAGAGTTTGCTTCTTGTTCCTAGTATAGACTTTTCTTTTATATAGTTGGGAGAAAAGAAGGGGCGACCACATTGCTCTCTACAGCTTCCTGAGGAGGGAACATGTAGAGGGAGCTGCCAAGCTGTTCATCCTGAGATCCAGTAGCAGGACTCATGGGAAATGGTCAAAGACACATCTGGGAAGGTACTCGACATTAGGTAGCATTTTTTTAATGGCAGGGAGGTCAAATGCTGCAACAGACCTCCTAGACAGGTGTTTGATGCCCAAAATATGTCAGTATTTGAAAGGCATTTGGGTAACACTCTTAAAAAACGTGCATTACATTTTGGTCAGCCCTGAAGTGCTCGGGTAGTTGGACTGGATGATCATTGAGATGCCCCTTGCAACTGAAATATTCTGTTCTATTCTATTCTATGCTATTCTGCTCTGTTCTTTTCAAAATTATACTGAAAATTTATTTTCCCGCCTTTCTGCCATAAGCAAATGTGCAGAGCAGTTCCAAGCTCTTAAAACCCGTAGGGTTTTTCCTGAGCATAAAACCCACCTTCTGGCAACCTGTAGCACAAGCATTTAAGTCTAGCCAAGCCATACAGACCTTGTAGTAAAGTTCATGTAATTAGATTGCTTGCTACAGCAACAACATACATTCTATCTCGTGGAATCTGGTGGAATTCTATCTATTTCAGGTGGAAAAGGAGCCATTCTAAACTCTTTATTAAGGTCTTTTATATTTGTAAATTTATATGCTGATGCAAAGTTCAGGTAGTTTAATTTGCAAATTAGTTTTTTCACTTATACATTCAGTAAAAAATCCTTGCAATTACAAGCTTGATTAATTTTAGATGTATAAGGGTGTCTGTCTGTACACACGCCCCTATAAAAATCTATACATTTGTAGGTATTTGCATGAAAAGATGAACCAATGTGTGCAAATAAATATGTGATATCACAGAATTACAGTATAACAGAATCACAGTATATGTTGAGTTGGAAGGGACCTACACCAATTGACTGTGTTTATGCTACTTTTTCAACTTTATAAAAAATTAAAATTTAGTCTGAAGAAATAAAAGGTAATGACAAGCTTTGGTAATATTTTAAAGGACAGACACAAAGATTATGCATTTATTTCAGAATTCATTACATCCAAAAATAATAGGTGTTTTCTGCAGTTCTGTAGGAAGGTTTAGGATCAACAGCTAGGCCCAGATCAAGGACTTCTCTGTCATGAATTTTATTTTGTGATCCTGTTGTATGGTGTTTAAATCATCATAAGTCACTGCACAGCTCAGATATGGCTGATCAAGGTGGAAATCATCCTCGCTCAAAGAAGGTCAAGTTCTGGTTGCCAAGATCAGCTCTTTAAATGCTTGCAGAAATTGCTGGCTGATGTGACTGTCTATAATCTTACCTCAGAGATAAAGTGGGGCAGAAAGGCTGTCTAGGGCAGCATTGTAATATCACATTAGGACTGGAGGACTTTGTCCCCCAAAAGGTGTGATGGTACTGCTACCACTATTGTCTTTTTGGGTTATGGGTCAGTCCTGGAGCTCAGGAGGGATTCTGCGTTCCAGTACAGTTGTATGAAGATTAATCAGTTGTTACAGACTTTTCTAACTGGAGCAGACATACTACAGAGGGCTTTAACTTTCTCCTATGTAATGCAGAAAATGCAATTCTTTCCCTGATATTTTAAATGGTGGCTCAGAAGGCAATTAAATGTATTTCTATTCCACATCTCTGAGACTTTCAACAGTGATGAAGGAGCCTACAGCTGCGACATGATATGGGTAAGGTAATCAAATCTTAATAGAACTGGTTTTCTGCTAAGTATGGTCACTCTGGGGCATATTGTCATGTTGGAGAGAGACTGGAGCTTGTTGAAACAGCAGTATTTCAAAACAGAATACTCAGTCATCACATGGTCTGTACAGACACTTTTATTTTCTTAATGTACTGCAGATATTATATTATTCTGAAGCCTCTGTTAATTAGAGATGCATTTGAGACCACAATGCAATACAATAACCCTTTTGAAACTGTCAACTGTCTTATGTTGAATTTGGTATTTTGAGCTATACAAGGCAAGGAGGGGCAGGGGTGTTCAAGAAAGGGTGGGAGAAACAGGACTCATTTGTAAAGCAGCAGTTGGAATTCAGTGTCAAGACCAGATTTTCCAAGTACCTGAAAGAGGCCATAGCGGATAAGATTAGAAGATACATTGAAAATCCTGGATAGCCTCCACATTATTAAGATTATGTAACAACTAAAATTTTATTCTCCGCAGCCAACTTTAAAAATCAACTTTTGCACCTAATGAATGGTATTGGCTTACACTTATATCACTAAAAAAGGATGTTTTAAAATAAATGTGAGGGGTCATGAACATTTACCTTGTAGATTCTTTGGCATTAATTTTTTATTGATAAGTATTATCAAGTGCTATAACTTTCAATTAAAATATTTTAACAATATTAAATTCAGTTCCGTTTTTTGTCTCAGGTTTGAAAAAAAGAATTAATTTCTTTAAATAATTCTTAAAAATTGTTAGCAAAGAAGAGCAGTTGCCTTTTGAAATACAGTGAACAAAATTAAATGAACAAAATTAATTTTCATCCAAAAGATAAAGCTATGTAAATGAAGTTCTCAGTGAGACTTGATATCCCATCTAAAATGAGTGTGGACCATATTCATGTGGTCATATTTGGTGTTCATTGATTCTCTCAGTTCACTCACCAGATTCAATATCACTGCAATGGTACTTTAAAACTTGTGCTCCTTCTGTTTTCTCACTGCTGTTGCTACCATCAATTTTAGTTCCTTAATAGAAGACTTCCTTCATATTTTTGAGTGTTGACATTTGTACATTTGCTCTCTGAGAGTGTTGTGAATGAGTGGTTTGGCCACTTAAAGAAACACTGTCAAAGATCTTGACAAAAGCAGGGTTTAGCATGAATTTGTGAAAATGTGACTTCACAGAGTCTGATGGCAAGGTTCATTCTATTACTTACTATACAGGTTAAAGCATACAAAGGAAGACCAAACTAGAAGCAATTTGGAGTGATTTACACAGAAGCTGGGAATATGAAAGGGGGTAAGGGTGCAAAGGATATAAATGCAAAGATAAGGGTGCAAAAGGATTTAGCAGCACCTCATCATTGAGTACTTTAATATTTACAAAGCAGGGTTTACTACAATTATAACAATCTCTTAACTATAGATTTGAGATAGTAACATTCATACCATAATCACTTCTGTCTTCTTCTTTTTCTCTTAATAGCTTTCTTTCTTTATGCTTTCCATAATTGCTTGTGTGTAGCTTAAAAACAATGGCTTGTATTTCACTAAGTTGTGGGTTGGTGTTTGCTGGGTGCTTTGTGGAATCTTTTCCTTGGTTGTGTGTTACTTCTGTGAACCTTTTGCCAAAATGCCTATTTTCCCACTGAATTAAACGAAGTCTCTTGGGAAACATGTGCAGTGCATTCTCTTTATGTGAATTCAAGGTATTAAAGAACTAAAGGCTCTGCAAAAGTTCAGTGGGCAAACTCTTGGAATTAAATATAAGCAAAACTCTTTGGGCAGTGCGTGGCTTAGACCCAGGGCCTTAGGGTGGGTGAGGGGGTCAGCCTCGTTATCAGTGATGATTCTTTGAGTATCACAGACTTGAGGGTTTGCAAATTCTGAGGGGTGTCCCACTCAGATGGAGGTGCTGGAACAGCCTGCTGCAGCCAAGGAGAGTTCAAAGAGCCTTCCTTAAGACTTTTCGGCTCATAGGGTTGCAAGATGATTGATTTGGTCATCAGTAAGTATCCATTCTGTCCATAACCCAAGTCAGTGATCACTGGCTTTTTTCCCCAAAGTGCAGTAACAATGTCGAGTGTTTCTGCAGGTGTTACAGAATCACTGAATGGCTGAGGTTGGAAGGGACCTCTGAAAGTCATCTTGCCCAAGCCCCCTGCTCAAGCAGGATCAGCTAGAACAGGTTTCCCAGGACCATGTGTAGTAAGATTTTATTATCTTCAAGAATAGAGACTCCACAAAATCTCTGGAAAACTTATTGCTGTGCTCAGTCAACCTCAGAGTAAAAAGGTTTTTTTAGGATGGTATGGGAGACAGTGCTAAACGTCAAGGTATAAAATACCCAGTTCTCCCCTCAGCTGCCAAGACAATCATGTCATCATAAGAGGCTATCAGGTTAGTTGATATGAATTCCTGTTGGTAAAGCCATGCTGACTACTCCTGAGCACCTCCTTCTCCTTCATATGCTTAGAAATGTTTCCCAGGATTAGTTGAATCTGAACCTTCCCACAGATGGGAGTTAAGATGACTGGGCTGTAGCTCCCTGGGTTGTACCACCTGCCTTTCTGGAAGACAAGAGTGACATTTGCTTTCCTCTAATTCTCCAAATCTCCAAATCTCCATGATCACTTGAAGTTTATTAAGAGTGGCCTTGAAATTATTTCAGTCAAATCCATCAGTACTCATGTGTGCATCATATCAGGATTTACATATGTCCAGTTTGCTTCAGTATCCCCTAATCTGATCCTCTTCCACCAAGCATAAGCTTTCCTTGATCCAGACTTTTGTGCTGGCCCAGCCTGACCTTGAAACCTTCCAGGGACGGGGTAACCACAACTTCTCTGGGCAACCTGTCTCACCATTCTCATGATAAAAAATAATTATTCCTTATGTCTAATCTAAATTGACCCTCCTTCTGTTTAAAACCTTTGTACTATCATGACAGGCCCTGCTAAAACATTTGTTCCCATCTTGCTTTTAAGCTACCTTCAAGTACAAAAAGGGCACAGCACACAGTAAGGTCTCCCTAGAGCCTTCTTTTCTCCAGGCTGAACAACCCAGCTCTCTCAGACTTTCCTCATGGGAGGGATGCAGAAGAGTGACAGAACCACCTGCCCGGACTTTCTGGCCATACTTCTTTTGAGGCAGCCTAGGGTGCAATTGTCTTTCTGAGCATATTAATGGCTCATGTCCAGCCTCATACCCCAGCACCCCCAAGTCCTTCTCAGCAGGGCTGCTCCCAATCTACTCATACCTCAACCTGTATTGATTCCAAGTATTGCTCCAGCTGAGAAGCAGCACCTTGCACTTGGCCATGTTGAAACTCATAAGGTTCCCATGGACTCGCTTCTCAAGGTTGTCCAAATGTCTCTGGATGGCATCCCATCCTTCAGGTGTGTAAACTGCACCACACAACTTGGTATTCACTGCAAACCTGATGAAGGTGCACTCAATTCTACTGTCCATGTCATTGATGAAGCTGTTAAACAGCACTTGTCCCAGTGTGGATCCCTAGGGGACAGCGCTCATCACCCACATCCATCAGGAGACATTCAGTTTACTTAAAAATAAAACACTCAAGAGACAGAGCTTTCATAGAGAGATTTCTACTCCTGGGATAGAAAACTAATATTGGAAGTTATCATAATTAAACCTTGCAAAACCTTGGCCTTGTTTTTTTCCACCAGACCTACTTCATATGTTCCTTCTTAAACTCTTTATTTGTTCTGTCCTTTACAATAAAAAGCTAAGAGAAAAAAAGGATATTTTTGGCTCCTCCATCAGAAGCTTCTTATAAAAAGACTAGTAGTTCTTCTGGAAACATAATAGAGTGGTTTGTTTAGATTTTAAAACCTGCTCCTGAAGTAGATTAAACAGACCCACTGGAGGTGGATGATGTGGAAGGCTGGATCTTCACTGACAACCTGTGGAAGACTTTTGCTATATAAATGTCATGAATAAATAATGAGAAATGTGACACTCTATTGCCATGGTTTATTGCAACATATTATTCATGCAGCTAAAGAAAGGTACCCTATAGTATAAGCATATATTCAGTCAAGAGGATAAGTCTCTTGTTCCAGAGGTCCTGACCTTATCTTCAAAAACAGATGAATGGTAACATCATGCAAGATTTATCCTTAACAGCCATCATTGTTAAGGAGGGGAGTGAAAAAAAAAGGCTTGAAAAGTGAGAAATGGAATTCTCAGATAATACAACAGCTGCAGCAGGTGCATTAGTGACCTTCTGGTTGGCAAGTTTCCGTGCAAACAGCTGCAGTGGTGGGGTTCACCCTGTTGGCCAGGTGTCTTCTCTCAAAGAATTTGGGCTTGTTTTTTTACTGCAATGAGATAAGAAAACAAACAGGAACAGTAACAATATTAATAACAAAAGTATACAAAATAGAGGGTGATTCATATGCAAAAATATTTACCATGGACCCCAGGCCACAATGATCAGTGGCAGCTGGGTTCCCTACCCTGACATGCTTTGTTTGATCAGAAAATCACGCCCTTCTTCTCAGAAGCCAGAGAGTCCCTTAACACTACTCTCAGCAATTACATGAGGTGATATAGAATAATGATCTAGACATGCCCACACAGCTCCAGATTCCACCTGCTCACAGCAACTGTAAAAATTAACTCTGTCCTGGATGGAATCAGGACAGGGACTATGTCTGGTCTATGACCAAATCTGTTCTGTTCAATACTTTTGTAAATAAGTTGTATGCAGGAGTCGAACATATTGTTAAAATTTATGCTGATGACACAAAACTGGGAGGTTTTGGCTCTTTCTTGAGGTATTAGAGGTCTTGCAGAGGGTTCTAGGTAGATTGGAGCATTAGGCAATCAACAGTGGCATAAAATTTAACAAGATCAGATGCTGGATTCAGCACGTGGGAAGGAGGTGGCACAAGTATGGTCTAGGAGAGAGGAGGCTGGAGATTAGCCCCGCAGTAGGGGACTTGGGGGTCTTGGTCAGCAGCCAGCTCATTATGAGTCAGCAGTGTACCAAGGCAGCCAAGAGGGCAAACTGCTTCCTGGGGCACAGTAGAAGCAGACGGCCAAATATGATGATTATCTTTCAAGAAATTATTCTTTCAAGAAAATAACAGGGAATCTGATCCAAAAAAATAAATACTGGTTGTTGTTTAGCAGATGTAGATACTGGTGGTGAGTTGTGGTGATCCATTTGTTTAAAAGGACATAGAAATAATTTAGCAGTAAACAGAAATGGTGTCAGAAATTATGACCTGTATTCAGGAGCAAAACACTTAATTCTTATACAGACTGGCTATCAGGTTGTTAGATTTTCTGGCAATAATCATATGGAAGGCAAATACCTGTCAGCCACAAGACTGTGATCCTAGTATTCTTCAATTGCTGCTTACTTAACGCCAATCTGTTAGTAGTATCCAGAAAGACACTGTGACATCTTGGTGTTACTTTGTGACATCTTTCACAGAACTTTGAGCAAGATTTTTTCTTTTATGAACAGAAATTCCTGCCTGACTTATTGGAAATTGACTTCTACAGAAAGTAATAATGGCCACTGAGAAGAAAATCTCTGGGGGTTTGACCCCAAAAATCCAGTCCCAAGCTCCCCCACAATTTACCTCAACACTGAAGAGCAGTTTTTAGACAGGCACACCTCAGCACGGGGGAATTATATCAAAATTCGTTGCTACCACACTAAATACTATAGAAACTAAAGAACAAATAAATACACAAATAATCCCTACCACCCCTGGACCCTCCCACATCAGTTCAGGAGAAGTTTTCAGGTCGATAGTTAAAAGTCTCTCTCTCTTTGGGCTATCAGGGAAGGGGTCTTCTTACACCCCCACCAGCCTTCAGTCCTGCTAAGGTCTCCTCCTGGGCTGCAAGGGAACACTTGCATCATCAGGTTTTTATCACGAAAGTCCAAGGAGTCAGCTTGCGAGTTCTTTCCCCTGGTTCGTGACTGTTCTTTCCCAGAGAGTAAGATGTTCACTCTCCCTCTTGCAGGTTTCTGGGTCTTACTCAGTCTTTCTACCTCAAATAGTTTTCACCAGAAATCCTTACCCAGAGAAAGCCTGCTGGTTTGGCTTCTCTCTGTTTTAGCTGCTGCAGCTTCAGCTTCCGCTTGTCACGGGAGGCATTCCTCCCCCCGCATTCCTCCTTCGGTTTTCGGCTGCTCCCACCCAAACCTCCCGTAGAGCCTCCTCCGAGCCACTTGGCCCATGTCCCATTTCTTCAGCCTCACTCAAGGTCGCTACCTTCTCCCCCGCCATTATGGGGGGGAAAGAGGGAGCAGCAAGGCTGCTTCAGTCTCTCTCCTCTGCCGGGAGTTCTTCCAGCTCCGCACATTGCAGCTGCTTCTCCGGGCTCCAGACCACCCCTGGATCCATCTCCTGACTTGGCTCCAATGCCAAGCCTTAAGTCCACACCACTGCCTCTCCTGGGCAGCGGGGGGAAATAGGCCCCTAGCCTTGGCCACAGGCACCCAGTCCAGTTAATATATTGTCCTGAGCTCCCTGCAGCCTGGCCAGGGGGGAAGAGGGTCTGCCCCCCTACCCCCACAAGGGGGCCAGCAGGCCTCTCTCCACTCACCCCATGATCTCACACTCACACACACACAGTCCCACTCTACCAACAACTTCCAGCTATTGTAATATCTAATTTCTCAGGGTCGAAAAAAAGCCAGCTCCGATTGGTCCCTCAGCAGAAACTCTCCTAGGATCAACCACTTCCAGCCCCCTCCCCGGGGTGGGCGGCTCAAACCTTAACAAAATCCTAAAGGATTCCTAAATCCTAAAATAATAATGTCACTTTTAGTGAAAGTGACATTATTATTTTGTAATCTATAAAGTGGATCACTGATTTCTATAGAAACATATTTCTAATGAGGAAGTTTCAAATGTGGAAGACAGAATACTGGTACAGGAGCGAACGACTTGCTTATGGAAATTAATTGACAAGGGATTGTAAGAGGGTTTTTTTGTGCATTTAGGTTTTTTTTAACTATATTCTGGCAGGCATATGGAATGCTGCCCCTGAATTGTGGCTGCACAAACAAATTAATAGCATTAAAAATTACAAGCTGTAACAGATAGCAAAGAGGGGGTACAAGATGCACAACTTAAAACAATCTTGATTAGTGGTTCAACTAACAACAGAGCAATATGGCAAATGACAGAAACAAGAAGTGTAACAGAAGAAATTAACATGAATTTATGGTCAAGACAGAAAGTACAAGGACAACTTTGTTGCAGGTAGTAATTAGGGATATAATTCAGGAAAATTGGGATCTGGGGTGAAAGAATAGAGATCAGAGCTGTTTTAAAGAAATTACTGTGGTGATTTGGAAGAACTTGGAAGGCATAAAAGAGGGAATAAACAAATAGCAAGGTTTGGGTTCCCAGTTCCTTGTCAGTGCTTCAGAAGAGGAAAATAATCCTGTTCTTGTGGCTGTGCCTCAGTCTGAATCACTTCTGCAGTCAAGGGATTCCTGGAGGGTGTGAAGTGCTTGGAAATGCTTTGATGGCAGTGATGGAGCATCCTGACTATTTTAACACCACATGCAGTCTATAAGCATTACTGTACCCTATTGGTACTACCTACGTTTTTAAGAAGTCTGAAGCCTTCATCTTCTTCCTTTTACACGTATGTCCTTAACAGTGAGAATATAGGGTTTTGTCTCCCTTGTTCATTTATGGGAATATCAGCAAGACTGAGAAGTACCGAAAAAAAGTAGAAATATCAATGCTTTATTGTTATCATTTAGGTGTGTTACAGAAGAATAGCTATACCTACAGAATATGAACTAAAGCTTCAAATCGTTTGAGACAGCAATAATTCCTGTAAGGAATATATGATTCATGGAAAGAAAATGCCATCAAAAAACCCCATCAACCCACAGTTTTTCTGCAAGTATACTCACAGCACTGGATTTGGCAGCTACTTACACCAGACTAGACTGGTAAGTCTTTTCCTTTGGTGTATCTTAGATACTGTCTCTATATCAAAACACCACAGAAGCACGATGATTTAAGGTCTTTTAAATAAAGTTTAGTTACAAATACTATTTACAATAAAGTTTTGAATTATAGTCTTCGTTTAATTTTTCTTCTGGACAATTTAATCCAGAACAGAAATAATTCGAAGTTACCTTTGAAAATTGCTCAGCTAAAAAGCTCTTTTAAAACAAGATTTTGAACTATTGAATTCAGATGCCATTTTCCCTCTGAAGGTCATCAGTCAAGTATGCATAAATATGTGCCAAATTGTTTCTTAGAGTAATGGTTGATATGCTATCATATTTTTAAGAAAAGGGAATGTGTAGAACATAGTGCTACATTCTACATTTTCATTTTTTCCTTATTCCCTGCAAGGTCCAATGAAAAAAACAATGGTGGAAAAATCATGCCAAGCCTATTCTGCTGAGAAGTGTCTTACAGTGAAGAAGAAAAAAATGGAAAGGTCTAATTTAAGGATCTATGGTTTTGGGTCTATTCCTTTGTTCTTACTATTCTACCATCTCTTTACTAACCTATGATTTGATGATATGCATGCAGACCTCCTACCTTTCCTTAGCAATTCCAAGCCTACTGGGCAGATTAGATATAACTCTCTAGTCAGCTGCATTTGGAGAATGCACCTTGTTGAGTTGCCCTGGAACAGAGTTGCCAGCTCTACTTGTATTAGAGACTTCCTTTGCTTTTTAAAGGAGTGAAGAGTAAGTAATCTTTGCTTCTATATCTTTCTGTTAACTAGGAGTAAGACAATCTTTCCGAATTTTTGTCTCTTTCTTTCAGGCATTGCTTCAGAAAGCAGAAGCCTTTTAGCATGTTTCATCTGGACCTGAAATAGTATCTGGGTGATAATCTGTAACAGTGAAAAATAGGTCTTCAAAGATTGGCCCCATTGGACTATTACTTTGGTCACATGCATTGTAGTTAAGGTTCTCAGAGCTTTTCTCTGTGAAATCTTGATCTATTGAATTTGTAGATAACTATAGATGAGTACAGAATATTGGAACGACAAAATTGTGCACAAATTTCAGACAGGTCATGGGCAGTCCATGTAATTACTAAAACCAGTATCTCTCTGAGTAACTTAGGAACTTGCTTTTCTTCAAAATTGCATCAATCATTCACAATTGGATCATTTTGGCACCAATCTATCTGTTCTCTAAAAGAACAGACAATTTTTGACTGTTGTATCCCTAGTTCTTCTCTTACTACTTAAGGTATATGGACTGAATTAAGACAGTTCAATCACATTTAAATAATGATTTTTTTCACATAAATTCTCATGAGACTTTTTTTTTCAGTAACAACAGCAGTTGACTTCCAGTCTTGTCAGATGAAATAGTTTCCACTTAAAAGCATGGAAGCTGTAGTAAATGTTGCTTGTCCTGGATCCATAACAATGACAGTGGTAGCACTGTTCACTGTTCTCTACAATTTAATAGTGAAATAATGGTCTTTTGGAAAAGGATGGGTACATTGTTGTATTTGAAGTAATACAAATTGTTAGCACAAAAGAGAGAAAGACAAGAAAAAAGAAGTTGTAATAAACTGTTTTAAAATAAGGTGGTACTTTCATTTAAATAAAAAAAAAAAAAAAAGAGAGAATCGTGAGAATATGGACAGTCCATGAGCTGTTTATTTTCTTTCAAGACATTATGTTGATGCTCCAAAGACTCCAAAGACTCCAAAGACTGAAGAAAGTATAGCAGAGCTATAAAAATGAGAAAAAAAACAATCTTTTTCTTTGTTACATAGTTAATTTAATGTGAAGATCAGGGCATATTTTTACCATTAGTTTGACGGAGGAATATAAAAGATAGGGACATTTTCCTTAATTATTTTTCTCTAGACAACTCCCAGCATAAACCTCCAATGTAAACCTGGATTTAAGGGCTAAAGTTTTTATAAGATGTCCAAACTGTTGGGTTCTTTTGTATTGCTTCCTAATTAAGAGCACAGAAAACAGAATTGATTTTCCAATTGCTACCTAATTCAAATCAGAAATAAACACCAACTTCTATTTCTTTTTCACTAGAGCAACTGTTTACTGGTTCCTGCTCACAGAACAAGGGTACCAGAATCTTTCCCAATATTGTATGTGCATTGCAACATAGAAAGAGTTATTACTCATTTATTTTGTCTCAAGACAGAAATAATTGGTTTAGAAATTTATCATACACACTTTCCCTCTTCAACTACTCTCTCGTCTTTACATTAATAGTCATTTTTTTACCTATAAATAAATATAGCAATGAAAAAATGTTAACTCTTTCCTTTGTTTCTGACTTTTCCCCCTTCATCTCTAGACCTTACCAGTCTGTGTAACACTGACAAGTACCTGTAGCCTTCATGCTGGGCATTTAGTTGGTGTCTTGCATGCAATCAATAGTTAAAATCCATTCATATTTTACATTAGGGAACATTTTCAACTACCTTTGGGCATATTCTACATATGAATTGCGTGAAAAATTTATCTCTAAATTATCACTAGGTGTTAAAATTTCATATTTGAGAAACATGATGTGTGGGAAAACTAAATTTTTAATAAAAGAATAGCTAACTAGTAAACATTAATCAAATTATTCATTCAGTGACTAACCTGAGTTTGAAGAAGTTAGCTCTTCCAGAGAATATTCCAGCTAAAGAAGTTGTGAATATTATTTCTTCCCAAATTACCTGAAAAGACTAGTATTTTCCAAATTAATGAATTAATTTGTGAAGTAATTTGAGCTGCTGTGATTACAATGGATAAGGAAGTTTGCTTTTTTTCTGCTTGCAGTCAGAGAAATAGATTGTAGTGCTCTGCACATATAAGAGATGACAACAGGTGATGAGCTGTTTTATTAAAGAGAACGATGTTATTTCCCCTACTATATAGATCAAATGTATCCTTACTTCTCTAATCTTACATTTTAGAGAAGTGTTACAAATTTATTTTTTTTTTTTATGAAAGTGAGTAGTTTCAGGTAATCACCTTTGTGCTTCTAAGAATATATTTGGATCATTAAAAGTTTGTATTGTTAAAGTTTCCATTTTTATCTGCATAAAAATTGGAAGCATAGGTGGCAGAGTGAACCAGAAGAAGTAGGATTTTGTGCAGTGGTTGTGAGCTCTGTGTTGGGATCTTTCAGATGAACTGGTGATGGGAGAGGAGACAGCTGAAGGCATATGGGTGAGGGCTAAGAAGGCAGACAAACATGAGTGATGTGAATGTCTACCATGACCTCCTAATCAAGCAGTAGGTGAGGCTCTCTTCAGACAACCAGAAGACACACCAACTTCTCAGGACTTAGATTCCATTGTAGTGGTGTAAGGACTTCAAGAGCACAGTTGCCTTTCTCAGGCACTGTTAAGGCCACAGAAGGACTTTGCCATGTGAGAAGCATAGAATGACAAGACAGGATGGCACTGGTAGAGGTGAGATCTGGTTAACAAATCCTGCTTAATGTATCCAAATGCAGACAAAAATTCCCACTGTGGCAAGCTGTGTAAAGAAGCAACTGCTCATACACATATAACAGGCCAAACAAAGATCACTCCAAGTTATGGGACAGGCAAAATCTGTGTCCCCCAGAACATGTCTCAGTGGATACCTGGGACTAGGACTCTCATTTAAGCCACCATGACGGGAACTTGAGATAAGATAAAAGTGGTACGATTGTCCAGGTGCCATCTCAGACTTACAGGAAGGTTAAAAAACCTTAAGGAGAAGACAGTGGACACAAAGAATGCAGAATTTAAGGGCCACAAGGAAAGCCAACTCAGCAACTGTGCTGAAATCAGCTCTGAATGGGTAGAAGGTAACTCTGTCAGGGAGAGGTCACAACCAGCAATTCACAGCCCACCAATACAGGAAACCCATCAACTCAAAAGAAGAGAAAGGCTGAGCATACAGAATAATTAGCATTAGAAGTGAGGGAATCATTAGAACTGTGTAGCCAATGAGCATGAATTCCTTTTTCTAAAATGCATAAATAGTGAAAAGTTTTGAATGACATTGGGATTCGCCAACACTGAGAAGCCCAGGGTGAAGAAGGAGTAATGGGATGTTGCTGGATCCACAGGTGGTGGCTATCTTCTGCTTGATCTCTCTCTTTCTCTCTTCTTTTCTATTTCTTTCTACCACTCTACCTCACATTCATTATTATATAAAATCCATATAATAGGCTTCAGCATGTGGTCTCACTTGAACCTTAATTTGGGAGAGGCACCTCTCACTAATCAGATCTTAACAGCTGGTTCTAGTCCCCCACATCTGCTGGAGGGAGAGTACAGCAGAGCACAAGGAGGCTTCAGGAGTGAACTTGTGGTATCTAACACAGCAGCCATGAGAGAGATGCTCTTCAGGGTGTGGGGTTTATAAACCAGAAAGAAATGGATAGTGAGGGCTGGTGGCAACCAGCTGTAGTAACCATGAAGTGGTGCAGTACAGGTTTCTGAGAGGAAGTAGCAGGGTGAAAGGCAGGACCACAATCCCAGACTGCAGAGGAGGAGCCTGAGGCACGGAACCACTTGGAAATATCCAATGGGAAATATTCCTGGAGTGGAGTGGTCCAGGAGAAATTGTTTATTTTTCAATGATAATATCCTCCAAGTTCAAGAATGGTCTACTTTATTCTTGAGCTTAAATGGAGAAATTCAGGTAATCACACAAAGGCAGGAGGAGGCCTCCTGACAAAACTCAGACACGAAAAGGAGTTATATGAGAATGAGAAGCAGGGTAAAATGACCGAGGAGAAATATATACATTGCTAGAAGATGCAGAGAGGGAGATAAGAAAGACAAACTTCATCAGATTTAGATTGGGTGAGGAACGTAAAAGGCAACAAGAAAGGTTTCTTTAGGTACATCAGCAACAAAAGACCAATGCACAAGAAAATGCTGAAGGCCAACTGCATGGAAAGGAGCTCTGCAGAAAAGGACCTGGGTTTTCTTGTGGACAGGGAGATGAACATGAGCAAGCAAGGCGCTCTTGCAGCCAAGACATCCAAGAGCCTCATGAGCTTAATTAGGAGGACCACTGCCAACAGGTGGAGGTGATCCTTCAACTCTGCCCAGCAGAAGTGACCTCTAGGGAGACCACACCTGGAGTTCTGGGTCCAGTTCCAGTCTTCCCAGTATAAGAGACACAAACATACTGAAATCAGTCCAGCAGTCACGAAGATGATGAAGGGACTGGAACATCTCTGTTATGAAGACAGTCTGAGAGGTTGTGCAAGTTTCGAGCTGGCTTCCCGCCAAGCCCCTGAAACTCGACAACAAGGACCCGCTTCCCAGAGAGGGAAGAGAAAAGAAACGACCCAAGCAGCCAAAGCTATAGCAAAAATATATATATACATATATTTTACATATGAGACAGATACACACAACGAGAATACCACACACCACAACTCCAGAAATCCCAAACAGCTCCCCAAAAAGGGAAGAGGGGGAGGGAGAAGGGAGAAGGACAAAAAAGAGAGAAAGACCGAGCAAGTCAACCAGCCAACTGAAGGCAAACTAGCAAAAATCTCACCACTTCCCTTCGAACAGGCAGGATGGCTAGACACGACCCAGGGCTCTCCCCTCACGCGTGGCAGAGAACAGCAGTCACTGTAGGCCTCAGCTCCAGATAAGCCAGACCGAGACAGGGACCCACCGTTCTCGAACCTCGCCGGAAAGGAAGAGAGCGAGGTCCCTCCTGCTGGCTTTATTTATACCTCAAGTTACGTAAAGGAATAGCATGGAATACTTCCGTGACCACTTTCCTAGTTCCTTCCTGGTTATAAGCTGGTCTCCAGGAAGGCCTAGAGTGAAACCATTACAGAGGTCTAAGGCTGTTCAGCCTGGAGAAGGCTCAGAGGGAGAACTTATGCATGCATGCAAGTACCTGAGGGGCAGGCCAGGCTTTTCTCAGAGGTTAGGGATTAGATGTGTTAGACAAATATTGAAATAGAAGTAACTGCATTAAATGTCTGAGCACTGGTGGAGGTTGCCAAGAGAGGTTGTAGAATCTCCATCCTCGGGCATATTTAAAACCTGAACACTGCCAAAGAAAATTTACTGTAGGCGATCTTTCTTTGACCAGGGTTTGACTAGATGATCTCCAGATGGTGCACCATCCTCAGCTGTTCTGCAGCCCTGTGCAGCTGATACATCTCAATTCTGTGAGAATCAAAGACTTTCTAAGAGGCTACAGTGTTGAGACAGTGCATGCCTTGTAACTTCATTACTATAAGAGTATCTTAAATTGGTCTTTTTGTCCTCCCAGAAGTGTACACATATATACTTGTTTATTTTTAATATGTTTGTGTATACTTAAAATATAAAAAAGTAATTTGAATTCTTGAAGCAAGAATCACATGATGGTAAGGTAAAACCCAAAAGATAACTACAGGCTTGGTTACTTTCCAATGCAACTTAGATTTTCACATAGTTTATTTAAATATGCGTGAAGATTATCTAAAGCAATACCTATATAGTGCTAATAGATAGTCATGACAGGGAAATAGAAGAGCTGATAACATTGGAGGGGTATGGAGAGAGGGGAGGATTCACTTTAAATTCACTTTAAAAACTATTTCATTATAGCTCAAATGAATTCAGTGAACCTTCACTGATTTACTCCTGGAAGGATTTGGTCCCAAATGTTGAAGTATTTGGGACTTCTGAAATTATATCCATGGCTAGATGTTCTGAAAAATGTAATTATTCCTTTTATCTCCTCTTGAACATTCTGTTCTTGTTTGCTACTTGGTTCATGCAGCTTGCTTAAATTCTCAGCTTTCCTCAAGCTAGTATAACTTTATCAATCTTTAATTGGATTTTTAAAAAGAGAAGATTCCTAGTGTCAGCTTACGACACACTATGTATGCCTGCTTCTCTGCCTAACTTTTTTAACAACAATATGCATTATTTTGCAGGACATTGTGATCTCATCATATCAAGCATTTTGAACTAAAAATTCAAGTAAATTATATCCTTTTAAGTAAATAAATATTTGCAGGACCCAACCTTCCAGGAGTATTTTAAGTAACATACACCTGTCAAACATTCCTGTAAGATACTCTGTCATGTATGATGTCATTTTATGGTGGGTAAGACGAAATTTAAAAATTATACAGAAAATAATTTGAAATGATGAAGTAAATTCTACATAAAGTAAAAATGATGACTAAAATCCTAAAACCTTAAAATGGTATGAATGAACTCTCATCCAGTTAAAAAAATAACTGAAAGATAAAAAACAGGAATCTGAGACATAAAAAACCTTTTCCAGACTTTGGTAGCAACATAACTGGAACATAACTTTTTTCAAGCTTTTTTAATAAGATCCAAATTGATTAAAATTTTCTAATCTATTAAATATTGGGGATTCATTTTCATTTTATTAAAAGAGTGATAGAACTGACTCCTTTAAAAGCAGAGAAATTAACTGAGAAAATAGGATTTGTTGATTCTGGAACTGGTTATTAAAGTGCATGAACTAATGATGAGTGACTAGTGCTAGAATTAATTAATACAGTTTTTGATAAAGTTTCTGCATCATATGATCAGATTACTGTGACTCTAAAATGTTTTTGTGGTTTTTTTTTTTTTTTCAAAAGTAATATTGGAGGGAAGATTCTCTACCCATATAAAGCACTATATCCTTTGTGAAGTGAGTTTGTAAATAAAAGTTGAATAACACACTCTTTTTTCTGTTAACTGTGTGTAGACTAACTGTAAATGGCCAGTCTTTTCTAGACAGGTAGGTATTATCTTTACCTCTACAAAATATGCACTGAAAGTATCATTCTACAAATAATTGAAAAATATTTCCAGTCATACCACGTGGTATGAATTAGCTAGAGTGATTGTTTGCTGGAGTGTAATGTCACAAGGATATGTAGTTCTTACTCATTCCAATATGGACTCAGTCATTTCTGACAGTATTAATTCACAGATCTACACCTTAGAGAGTGAATCATACTTTTTCAACTACTTAAATAAATAAAATTCACACACTGATGTTTATGTCAGGTTCCTGATGCGTATTATCCCATCAGAGATCCATAGACCATGAATACTTTAGATTTCTGTAAGCATGGGTGATTTGAAGCAACTGAGCATGAGAAACTTTGAAACTGCAACCTCTTAAAACTCTAATGAGCAGTATACCCTTTGGATTATTTCTTATCATTTTGTAAGCTGCTTCCTTTCAAAATGAGCCTACTCTGGATTTTTAAGTCTCAAACCTGTATTCTCAGGTGCCATGAACTGCATCAGAGAACAATCTTGCAAATCTCTTAAATTATTTGTGCACTTTATATGACTTTTTGTTTTTTCAAGCAAAGGGCAAAGTTCCAGGTGTTGGTGGATAGCACAGAATAGTAATTGTTCCAATATTTATTTATTTATTTAAACTGTGTTTTTAAAGCAGCATGAGATAATATTTAATTTATAAAAATGTGGAGGAGGTATCTGTGAGCTATGATGGTATCTCACTGTGCAGCATAACTTCTCCAAGAAAACATGTAGGAGACTGAAACTTATATGAAATGTAATAAGAGATTTTAGGTGGTTGTTGTTATTGCTTTTATGATATTGTTCCTATGTGACCAGACACTTTTACATATTGAGCAATTACAAGGGAAAAGCCCTGAAAAAAGAACAAGTCTCCAGGTATTTCTTAGGCACTCAGGATTTAGAAGTAATTAAATCCCCAAATATATATATATATATATTTTACTACTAAATGCAAGAGAATGAATTGATTGAAATTATAACTATACCAAGAAAAAAACTACCAGCTCGGGTGAGAGTAAATCAGTTTTGCTGGTCTAAGAAAGAAGGTAATGTAAATGCAGCCTCTTTTTTTGTGATAATGTCTTGCATTTTTCCTAAACTGGTTACACCACTTCCTCACCCTATCAGGCAAATAACATGCATTTATCAAGCACTTCAGGACTAATATGAATTCTATTTGGCTTTGACAGCATTGTGACACTAACATAGTTATAGTGGCTTATTATGCTCATGGTAGGTCAACGTTTTGCTTTTCAATGGACAAAGAGAGAAGTCCTCTCCCAAGGAGGGTTTAGCCCTGGCACTTCCCATGTCCATAGGAGCAAGCAACAGAGTAGTTACTCATTCATCTCTTAGCAAGCCGCAGCAGTACCTTCCCGTCCCTCATCTCTACAGACATATTCTTGTTCTGTTTTGCTTGTTGATATCAAGAAAAGTGTCTCTTTATAGCTGCAGAACAGTTCTATTTAGTTGGTATGATTTTTTTTGTCCTCATTTTCCTTTATACATTACATTGGTGATCTCTGATAATTATAATTTCAAGGTTTAAGATGGAGGAAAGAACAGCAGTGAGATGAGATTAATAATTGCTTAAGAATGGCAGGCAAGAATTTCTGGATGCTTTATGTCAGTGAAAAGATTTTAATAGTTGTCTGTTTAAAAATTTTGAAATTTTAATAATTGTCTTCAAAACCATATTTTCATTGTGATGGAAAGCTATAGGCATGTCTTTTATGAAAGAAGTTACAATTTTTATAAGTAATGGGAGACTGGAAGCCTAATATATCCTCCAATTTTAAGTGACATTATCAAATCTACTTAACAGGTGTTTTGCTAGTCACCAAAGAGAGAAAAATCCTTTAAAATGTTGATCTGTTGAAGACCATTATAAGGATTTGCAAGATTACTGGGCCACACCTCTCTCCCACACAAATTCAACCAAAGAATGACTTTATTCTCATGCAAATTTCTCTAGTGCCTGCAGTGTATGGCTAGTTGCTATTCTGTTTACATATTCTGCTGCTCAAAAGAACTGCACAAACATAAGAAACAGGAGGCTCAAAGCCTGTATTTCCACTGAAAGCTTTGTCTCCCCTTAGGCAGACTATCCCTTCCAACAGTGAGCCATTTCTATTGTATTGCATACTCACCACCCTTCCCACAGCCACTTTTTTGTTTTACAAGGCCAGGAGATGCCAGTATCACTGAGACCAACCGTATCTCTCTGAAGCAATAATATCAGAGCTGCTCCAATTTCACCAGCCTGATATTTCTAGCAAAGCTTCTTGACAGAGTGTATCTTCACAGAGCCATTTTCAAATGGTTTACTAAACTCTGTAGCCTTTGACTCATAGACTTTGGTTAAGTGAAATTATTTTAAAAAAATATTATCTGAAAACTTGCATCTAGCAGTATTTCCATCTGCATAACTTTCTCCGAAAACACATATTGATGAAATAAAATGGTAAGGATTTTATTAGTGGTACAGTAGGGTGTTTAGAGTCAGAGATCAAAATAATTTGACAAGTGACACAGAGGCTACTGGTGTCTCATTTACGGATTTATGTAATGTAAGTGATAGGGGACATAAGTTCTCTACTATTGCTACACTGATACTTCATTGTAGACCTCATGTTTTGGTGGGAGAATTGCCTAACTATAATTTGATGGGAAAGCAGAAGTACCCAGGGTGATCTGGAGGGCATGATAACATTGGCATTTGATTCGTTTGGCCTTAAATTCTGCTTGCTTGAAGGTGAGTGAATACAAAATAACTCTTGTTTTAATATGATCTGAATATTGTACCTTGTCTTTTACTCCACTTTGAAATCCTGCAAGATGTCTTTTCAGGTTAGTTTTTTTGTTTTCACTCTGGTCAGCTCAAACCCTTTACTTTTATTTCCTATCACAATCTACAAAGAAAGTTTAAAAAAAAAATCAAAACCCTTCAATTGAGTTTGCATGGCAAAGTTCTAGTAGTGGAGGTGCTACAGGGGTGAAGTCTCTGAGAAAATTCTAGAAACTTCCCACATGTCTGTTAGAACCAACTCCAGATGTCTCCAAGAAGGACCCAGGGATGGTGGTAGCACCTCTGTGATAACACATTGTAGAAGGGGGAAAAATGTTACTGCACAACAGCAACAGCAGCCAGAGAAAAAAGGAGTGATAACATGTGAGGGAAACAGCTCTGCTGACACTAAGGGCAGTAAAGAAGGAGTGGTAGGAGGTGGTCCAGGTGCCAGAGCAGAGATTCCCCTGCAGCCTGTGGTGAAGACCATGGTGAGGAAGGCTATCCTCCTTCAGCCTCTGGAGCTCCACAGCGGAGCAGAGATCCAGCTGCAGACTGTGGAGGACTCCGTGTCAGGGTGGGTGAATGCCTGAAGGAGGCTGTAACTCCCTGGGAAGCCTGCACTGGAGCAGGCTTCTGGCAGGACCTATGGACCCATGAGAAAGAAGCCCATACTGGAGCAGGTTGCCAGCCTTTTTGTTAGGACTGTAAATGTTATGTCAGCTGATAATTATGTCAGCAGTAAAAAGGTTTAGGCTTTCTGTTTTTCAGACTCAAACCAGAAAATAACAACAAAGACAAACATGAAATGATGCATAAAAAGCCATGAGCTTCTGACTTCCACTTCTACATTTTCCAGATTTTCCTTTAGCTATTAAACTGAGAGATGAATACAGCAGTGTAGTCATTCTTTGTGAGCTGGAGGAAGATTTAGGTGGGGTTTTTTTTAAAGCAAATACAGATGTCATGGCCAGAGGAAAAAAAAATAGTGTGAAACAACCAATATGACAAGTTTTTGCTAACTTGTATTTGAACTTAAGTTTGTTAAATCAGTTTCTGTACTACATATGAAGTTTTTCTGTAGTCACTACCACTTGATGAATGTATAAAGGTATTTTTAAAGAACATAAAATTATCAGAAGAAAAATATGTTATTTTCCTAAGCAAAACAATATCTCAAAGTAGAATAGTTTAGTGTGTAAATAGTATATTACTGTTCACATATAAATTTCAGTTGATTTTTTTTATGGTTCTCATTTTCAACTTTATTCTTCCTTCGGACTGGTTCACAGAATGGTTTTGCATTTTTGTTTTGTTTTGTTTTTGTTTTTAAAAACACAATTTTTAAAAATTGTGTTCTATGAAAAATATATTAGAAATTTTATTGTAAAAATATTATTTTATAGTCATCTTTGACTTTTTGCATACTTGTAGATCTATGAAAACCAGAAAACCTATACTATTAGAAAAACCTATATTATTGGAAAATCTATAGTATTAGAAAATCTACACTATTAATTCTCTAGACTATTAGAATCATGAAAATTTGTTTCCCTATCACTTGTACACCTTCTTCAGTTAAATCATAAGAACTAGGTTATTCTTACTGGTTTATTATCTTATACAACAATACAAATGTAGTGTGAGACTAGTCAGACCTGTTACAGAAGTCATATATTGTCTTGAACCATTTGTTTGTCTTGTTGGTTTCAACTGTAAATTACAGAAACTTTCAGACTGATATCGTGGGACCCAAGATCTGTGTTCTCATACAATACTGTCACCATTTACTTAAGCACAGGTGGATAAAGAGCTATCTATGCTCACTAAAAATCATTGCTGTCTATTTTAACTTATGCTTCAGAAATGCTGACAATTACCTCCTTAAGCACATCTAGAAGAAGGAAGATCCAAAATGCATTTTCAAAAGAAGTATCTTATTCAGAGGTAGAATCTGACAGCAAAGGATATAGTGTATGTTCTCCCAAGTAGGTGATTAGCCAGAGAAATCACTACATGGGGTCTGATGAATACCTGGCAGGTACTGAACTATGACTACTGACACCACCTTCACTGGACAGTAAAGACAAAATCATGAAAACATAGAATCATTCAGGTTGCAAAAGACCCTTAGGATAACCAAGTCCATTACTCTGACAACTCCAAGTCTGCCGCTAAGTCATGTTGTGCTGGGTTTGGCTGGGATAGAATTAGAATTCTTCACAGTAGTTGGTATGGGCCTATGTCCCTAAGCACCACAACTGCACTTCTTTTAAATACCACCAGTAATGGTGATTCCACTACTTACCAGGGCAGCCAGGTCCAATTCCTGACCACCCTTTCTGGGAAGAATTTTTCCTAATATCCAGTCTAAATCTCCTCTAGTGCAACTTGAGGATGCTTCCTCTGGTTCTATCACTTGTTACTTCATAAAAGAAACCAACTTCCACCTGCCTACAACCTCCTTTCAGGTAGTTGAAGAAAGAGAGTCCCCCTTGAGCCTCCTCTTCTCCAGGAGGAGAATTCCCTCACCATAATTATCTCAGCCCCTCCTCATAAGATTTATGCCCTTCACCAGTTTTGGACACAAATCAGCACCTCTATGTCATTTGAATGCAGTAGTTCATCGCCTCTTCTATGTTCCTGGACAGATGAAATTTTGATCCAAAAAATTAATTAAATTAAGACGTTTATTTCAGTCTAGTAGGAGGAAATGAAAACTACTCCAAATACTGCTGTAATTATTAATTAAATATGTATCTTGCTAGTATAAAAATATCTAAGTAGAGTATATGTGGGTCTTTTAAGTATCTTACAATGTGCTATCAACATTGAGTAACATTAATTGTATTTGCAAGTGCTTTACTCAATGATACACTATTTTCAGTGAAAAGTGTTAATGTCCTTCTTTTACCTGGTACGTGGTGAACCAATGTTCCTGAAAAACTCTTAGACTTATATGAAGTTGGTAAATTGGAATATGAACAACAGAATCAGGCGTGACATGCATCTTATTTCCTTGTTCTTCAGGAGGGAGAGAGAGAAAGCATTTTAAAATAAGAAAAATCCTCTTTAACAAAGCTGTAATGGGGAAATGCTTATATAGTCAACATTCACTAATGTTGCTCTAGTTTCAGCCTTTTCTTTCTGGTTAACTTATGAAGAGAAGCCATTAGCTCTACTTCAAGACATATCAATAATGAAAATTTGTAAAGGGTAGAAAAGATGTAAAACTGTTGAAGTTTAGTAATTTCCTGAATTTCTCATGGTACAAGTCATATCCTTTAATATTCACTGAAGGGGTAAATCATACTTCAAATCCTACTTCAAAGTGCATTTTCACTTGCAGAATCCTGGAATTCCGGGAAATTCCAAAATTCAAAAAAGTGTGAATGTTGAATATGAATTTAAAAAGAAAAATGACCTTAATATTTCCAGCATACAGTCAGTCTAATAAAAAGTAAAATCATGCAATGCTGATGATTTAGTGTAGAAGGAAACCTATATCCAGTTACATGAGTTAGTTTAACGCATTTCATACTCTCTTATACTTAAAAAAATATGGAAAGTGGATTATACCTTCAGATATATTGATGTAACCTTATAAAAGGCTACATTCAGAGATTTTAACACTATATCTTAGCAAGATTAAGATAAAATAAAAGAAGTGCAAACTGACAGAAAACAGGAAAGAAACTTCTTAGTCTTAATGTTACTGTTACTGCTCTTTGCTGTGTATTTATTTTATTGGAGGTCAGCATAAATGAAGATCATTGGTTCCTCTGCCCTTAAAATCTGAGCTATGAAATTTCTCATGGAGTTCCATCACTGTAGATAACTAATATTTAATCTTGAAATTTGAGACTAAACACCAAAGCATATTCCTCTTTTCTTTCATTTGAATCTTTAAATAAAACATGGGTTTTGCTGAAGCACAGATGGAAAAAAGTATTGTCTGACTGCAAGACTTGCTCTTCTTTGGTTTATGTTTTACAGAAGATTAGCCTAGGTCAGGATAACTGTTTATTCTTCCTTTTGAATCTAACAGTCTTGAAATTTTTCACTGAAGTACACAAATCCCTGGCACAAGTCACTACAGATTACTAATATTTTACTCTTGATAGCAGAAAAAAGTAACTGAGGAAAACTATAAAAAACTGAAAAGGAACCTGCTTTGTGAAAAACTTTATGTTTCCTTCCAAGTAGGATTTTCAGGTGATTCAGAAAAGATTACACTATTTTGATAATAAAATTGAAGACCTGGAAAACAGGTCATGATGTTCACATCTGAAGAATTACAGCTATTACAGAAGAAAGAAAAAGTGAATAATGATTGGATTTATAACCATTCTCATAAGCAGAGTAATCAAGGGATGTGTTTTCCCACACAAATGGGAAATGACATCACCACATGGAGTCATTAATCTGTAATCCAGATAACAGAATAAATCATGTGTTAATTTTATAAAAAGTTTTGTCACTTGCACAAAGTGGTTAAAAAGTTTCTAATGTGTCAAGGGAAGTGTAGACTTAAGCTCAATATTTTTATTACCTTTTCACGGAAAAACATTTGGAGAACAGTGAAAAGAAATCTCCTGGAGAGAATGCATACTGTTTCTTTAATTACAAAAAAAAAGTTGAAAGGACAGTGAAAAACAGAACAACTGTGCCAAATATATTCACCAATCTATATGGAGCTACACCAGACATCATTAATACTAACAGCAGTATTAGTTGAGTACAGGCACTGACCTAAACTATAAGATTATAAAATTTAACAATTTATGGTTTTATCAATCAATTTTAAAAGATGACTTAGACATTAAAACAAAATTACTTCAGTGCCTTTTAGCTGTCACTCAACCACTGTCAGGTCTGGTATCTCAGAAAGCAACAGTCAACTTAGTCTCAATTAAATCCACATGTAACTGCCCCACACTCCCAGTCAATAGGATGTTTTATGGACGTCTGTATAACCACCAGAAATAAAGCAAGATTCTACTCTCTTTATCTGTATCCTAACTGTATGTGTAAATATATTTGAAGACTAAAAAACTCCTCCAACATGATTTTGAGGGTTTTTTTTTCCCTAGTCTTATCTGTGTATTTTATACTATATGTCCCTTAGCTATCCATAAGAGTTCAAGCCAGAGGAGATGAACAGCCTCACAAACATGACTGTTTAACATATTCTTTTTTTATGAAAAAGTGGGAAGTGAATAAAAGGTAGGTCCTTTTATAAAAGGATCCCAGTGGAACACTTTATATCAGTAACATATCACAAAATCTTGCTACCTCTCACTTGCTATCAGACTTCCAAGTTTATCAGTCCCCAGAGGTCTTATGAATTTTGCAATTAATAAAAAAAAGACCTTAACCAAAGCTTCTGATTCGGAAATACTTAGGAGAACAAAATGGTGAGAGGGGAGGGTGAAGTGGATACCAAGTCTATGAAGTAAAGGACATGAAATATTTTTCTGTTTTGGGACTGGGTGGGTACCTGAGGGTACTGCAGGAGCTGATAGAAGAGCTTGTCAAGCTACTTTCAGTCATTTAACAGCAGTCCTGACTCACTGGTGTGGTTGCAGGTGACTGGAGTTTAGCTAATATGACTGCTTATATACAGGAAGGATCAGACGGGAATTAAAGGCCTGTCAGCCTGATCTTGGTGCTGTGGAAAGTCATGAAGTAGATCATCTTAAGTACCATCAGGAGGTATGTGCAGGACAATCAGGGGATTAGGCCCAGACAGGAGTGGTTTATGGAAGACAGGTGCTGTGTGATCAACCTGGTCTCCTATGACCAGGCCTGCTCATTCAGGTCACTGAGGGAAAGGCTTTGGATGTTGTCCACCTGGACTTTGGTAAAGCCTTTGATGCAGTTTCCCACAACATTCTTCCGGAGAAACTGGCTGCTCATGGCTCAGACAGGTGAACTCTTTGCTGGGTTAAAAACTGACTGGATGGCCAGGCCCAGAGAGTGGTGAATGGAATCCAATCCGGCTGGTGGCCAGTCACTACTGGGGCTCCCCAAGGCTCAGTGTTGGGGCTGGTTCTGTTTAGTATTTTTGCCAAAAAATCTGGACAAAGCACTTGAGTGCGTACTCAGCCATCTCACAGACATCACCAAGCTGGGCAGGAGTGAAGTTTTTTTTCATTACCTCATTTGTCACTGCATTTAGCCCATTTCCAATATGTAAAATGGGGGAAATTAATAAAATATTTCATCGTATTTTGTCTATTTAAACTGCAAATCTTTGAAATGAAAATTGGGTTGTGTTCTCACAGTTTCCACAGGACCTCTGTTTCATTTGAAATGTTCAGATTGTGACTTCTCCCTGAATAGCAACAATAATAAAAACAACATAAAATTGTTATATTCTGAGCATGTCCCCAGGAATTAAATCAGTGACTGCAATTATTTTACTATTTCTAAAATGGAAATATATTTCTAAACATTCTTTCTTCATTTACTGAAAGAATTTTGAAAACAAAAATATATTTGTCTTTATTTTTCATCAGTAAAACAAGCTCAAACATACTTGGTACACTGTTGTCCTATAAATTCATGCTAATAAAATTATATCCTCAGTTGATAATAAGTTAGTTCAGAAACCAGAAGCATCAGATAAATATATGTTGAAAATAAAAATTAAAAAGTTAGGGAACCCACACTATACCTTTAAATTTTCCTGACTCTGCAGTGTTGAAGAAATGACTTTTGCTATCCATTCGGGCTAAAATCAAGGAACTAAAGGGTGAACTTAAAAAAATTATAGTCCTCCCAGTCAACCATGACCTTCTCATTCATAAAGAGTAAATAATCTGTCTACACATACAGGGAGGAAAAGTTGTATCTTGAGTAGGTATGCCCCAACCTACAGCTTTTAAGATCTAAAAGCTGTCCTATTCCTACTGTCAACCAGTCTCAAAGGTTTTAAAACTCATAGCGTAGATATACTGATGGTTGCATAAGCACAGGTACTCTGCACTTGGTGTGATGACACAAGCGTGTGTTTCCCCTTGCAAGAGTAAACAGGTATGCATTCACCAGAGTAGAAATTGTCCCAGTGAATCCAAATGCTGGGTTGAAATTCAGAGGTTTAACTTCAGACTGTAAACCCATTCAACTGAAAATTTAAGAAAAATATATTTGCTATTTACATTGTCTACTCAGTGATTTGTTCCAGTTTTTGATTTAATAAAATACACTTTTAGGCTATTCTCAAAATAGTGGAGAAAAAAAAACAACAAAAATTACTGTGAATTTTGATGAAGCTTTGTGTGTGTGGCTGTGGTGGGGGAAAACAGTTTTCCCCCTGAAGTTATAAATGGTAAATCCCCAGGGGGTGGTGACCCTTGAAGTTTTGAGCCAATGAGCGCTTTTGCAAAATATAAACATATCACAAGCAGAATGGAAGAGAAGGTGGTTGTAGTTGTTGTAGGAGAGAGGTGACCATGTTCTGAAGCCATGAGGAAAAGGAGCAGGAGCCCCCTGGGGGGCTCTGGACCCCCCCAGCCCCGGCTGGGGGTTACAGGGACTTAGAACAGTGTAAGACTGGGCTAAGTGTCTGTAGCTGAGCAGGGGGATGTTTCTCCACTGTGAGCCGCAGGAAGAGATACTGAAAAGCGGCGGCAGAACAGCAGTGGACGGAGAAAGTGGCAGAGAGCCAGAAGAGATAAGACTGAGCAGCAACAGCAGGCATGCAGCAACACAGAGAGAACTCCTGGAAGGAGGGAGAGAGAAAGAGAAAGAGAGCCAGCAGCAGAGAGAGCAAGACTAAGCTCTACAGACAGAGTTCTGGGGTAAGAACCGAATCAAAAACCCCCAAACTCCTTGGAGACCCCTCCTAGAAAGGAGGAGGATGATGGACTCTTACTTGAAAGAGCCTTGGAGCGCTACAGCACTGCAGAAAGGAGTTGAAAAGCTCAGAGAAAGAATGTGGAGGGGGTGACCTTGGCCTCCCTCGCCACTGCTACCAAGCTAAGCCAGCGGCCTGAGATCAGAGCACAGAAGCTCTGATAGAACTCTTGAGGCAAAGGCCTTCAACTGAAAGCTGCCTGAGATGTTCTGACTCAGGGGTGCATCCCCTGAGGAAGGGACCTTCATGGGATGTCTAACACCCCATGATATGATGTGGTGAAGCGAGTTTTGTCCCTGCTACGCAGTCCACGGAAGAGAAAGACCCTCACTTGGAGACGATGGGCCGAGGGGCTTGGATACCCCTCGTGTGTACTGGCAGAGATGCAGCTACAGCTGCTGCATGGAAGAGAGAGAGATAGACTGCTACTCTGAAGAGAATGCTGCTCTGAAGGTGGAAAGGATCTTTCCTTCTTCCCTCCTGGACTTTTATTTGGAGGGGAGAAGAGATTTGATCCATTGTAAATACTGTTGATGTCATGGTAGAGGTAGTTAAGATTGTATATAATGTATTGTAGTATTTATTTTGTACAGTCATTGTAATACATTCCCTTCCCTCCATTTTGAGTCTCGTGTGGTGTCTGGAAAAACCATCTCACACTGGGTTGAGATGTGAGAGGGGGTTTGGACTAGGGAGTTGGATTTTGGGGTTCTCAAACCATGACAGTGGCAAAAAGTGTAGACTGTCAGTAGTCACAAAGTTTTTCATAGTTGTACTCTAGAATGTGCAACAACTGTAATTAATTTCCCAAGATAATGAGGTAACTTCAGTTTCCAAAAACTGTTGTTTTTTTTTTTTTGCATACTACTTCAAATCTTTAAAAAAGAACCTTCAGCTTCACTGTGTTACAATTTTGCCTGAAATGAAGATAGGTTGTTCCTAAAATTACTCCTTGCATGAAACTTCCTATTATTTCCTCTCTAATTTCTAAAACAATAACATAAGTGATTAATCAGTGCTTTCTAGCATGAGTGTGAAATGTTGAAAAGCAGTTTGTTTCATATGCAAAACAACGTACATTAGGATTGCCATATTCAGTAATCTTAGCAGTCTTAGAAAAACAGGGTAATGAAGAGCTTTGCTTAGTATAGAGTTGGAAAAGACAAAGCTGCCAAGTGGTGCCTCAGTTTTCTGAGCCCAAAGGAATTTAGATATAATTGAAAGTCCCTTCTTCAATAAAACAAAAATACTATGAGAAAATTCTGCCCATTCAATCTGCTAATACTATACTTATCTCTCTTTGAGTACAAAGGGAATTGACTGACGTTTTCTTCATTTGGCAAATGTTTATTCTTATCTTAATTTTGTATATGTTATTGCATACATGTGGTGGTGTGTACCTTCCCCATGCTTAAGTCATCACCACCAGTGGGGTTTACTATGGCCACGTCCAGCTTCCTCTGGACTTTGGGGAATGGATGGCAATATGACAGTCAAGGACTGTCTGGTGCTGCTAAGGAAATGTGGCTGTAAGTCAATCATTTTACTTCATAAACAGTGGACAGCCCAGGCCCCATCATGTTCCCTCTCAAGACTCTTAAGATTACACCTCAAGGCAGAGGTATTCCTTGCCAAAACAGATTCTTGGTAACTGATTACTAGCATGCTAAACTTTGAAATCTTAGCTGAGTGGTACAAAGGGTTGATTACACATAAACGATTCTTTTAACATAAACCATTAACCAAGTCTGGGGTTAGGCTTGAAATCAACCACCCCTAGACCCTTCTGCGAGAGGGAGTTTAGAATGCAGTGAAGTCCTTTCTGAACCTCACCACTCAATGGGAGGGTCAACCTGACAGTTTGTCTGACCCTGCCTTCTCTGCAGTAACTAAATGAAGTGTACCTTGATATCACATCTTGTTAAACCACTATTGCAATTACTATAAAACTTTGCTAATTCACTGTATTAATAAAAGTATATTGTTGCTTCTCTCTTATGAGCTCATAACTCCATCCATGACAAATATTAGCATTCGTTTTTTGCAATCCACAGAAATTGTATACTTTTTCAATAGCTGACAAAACTGACAGTAAATAGATCTTTTAAATAGGGAGGAAAATCCTCTCCTGGGCAGGAGCCTATTGGGAAAGCATCCCTCATGAATGCCTTGACTCATCCTTGAGAGGTAGTCAGAACAGACTGTAAGTGAAGTTTCAGGTTTATCACTGTGATAACAGGGGACAAACATGCAATTTCATCTCTGCCAACATTGTTTCATTGCATAAATTGCTCATTTTGCAGGATTTGACATGAGAACATATATTTAGAAAGGCAATGAAAGCATTGTCTGTGTTAGCAGCAGAGATAAGCAGTGGTGACCATTCCCACTGACAGGGCAAAGTTCTCCAACATGAGACATTCCTGCAGTAGCAAACACAAGAAAACATCTGTACAACCCATCAGAGAGCAGATAAAAATCAGCATGAGAACATCCTATTTTCTATTCCATTTCTGTGCAATTGGATTTGATATCTTTCAGAATTAATTTTTGTCTCCAGTGGACAGAATTCCCTTTTGCTTTTTCATGTCAAAATATGAGTCCATAGGTAATTTTTTCCCCTAAGCCTTTTGGTCGTAGGGATACCACCTTATCTTAGGTCAGAAAAGAGTCTGAGCCTATCAAAGACTTTGGTGCTATTGTTTCCCCTGATCCCAACTATAGAAATAGACCTCCTAATTATTTTGAAAGAAGTTGAAAGTGGGTATATAGGATTTTATTCCTCATTGCCTTCTGTTAACTTTATAAAAGCTGTGTCCTAAGCTTGCAGTTAACTGATATTTTCAGAATAAAATAAAGCAAAATAAAATACAATAGCAAAAATGTACAAAACTAATACTTTTAAACTCTGTCATTAGTGCAACAAAGCAATTATCTGCTCTACTTTGCTTATGTGCAAAGAAGAGAATACTTTTCACCTTACCTGGTATGTTGGGAAGGTAGAGAGGTTCCTAAGGCATAATTAGGCCTCCTGACCTTCAACACTTACCTTAAGGTGAGGCGAGTAGCTTTCTGTAATGTGCTGAATAACACTGATTATATAGGCAGAGCTACCTGCAGTGATTAGGGTGTACAAATAACCTTCACATGTTTCTGGAGAAGAACAAGGAATGGTGTGTCACACAGTAGTCTTGTTTGATTTTATTATTCCAGGGAGAATTGTTCCAGAAAATGCCAGACAATTCAACCCCAGATGGCTTTTGAGTACCCTCCAGCTTTGAAAACTTACCAATTTGCTGAAAAACAGCACTAGGAAAGTTGGATTAGAAGACCAGAGGTAAACTTGGGGAATGTTCCCTGGAAGTATATCAGTTACATTGGTAAAACCTTGTGAAGCACAGTGATGTCACTGACAACTCTTGGACAAAAGAGACCTGTAATGTACAGGGAACTGAATAATCAGCAAACTGGACTGATACTGCTTCTCAACGCCTCTGGACTCTTTTTCTGTTTGGCAAAACACTAAAGTTTCATCTTGTGTATTTCTATAATGTTCTTTTGAAAGACTACTTTGAAGTTATACTTTGGGGTCCAAAAAATTGCGTGCAGTCTGTCATCTCCTGGTCTCCAGCACAGTGTCACTGAAATTACCCACCCACATACCTCAACATTTATGCTGACTTCAGAGCCATCAGATGGAAGTTCAGCCACCAACAATACACACGTAGATGTTAGAATATTACTACCCAGTCTTAAGAACATGTTACTTTGATCTTTGCTGCTGTTGTTATTTCAAAAGTCAAGATCCTATCAATGCATAACTGCATTGCTTGCACTAAGTAATATGCCTTCTCATCGCCTGCATCATCTTCTGAGAATACCCTGCATTATTTGGTTTTGGGAATCCATGTATTTTTAAATCCTAAATGTATTGGTCCTCATTTACATGGAATCACTGACTTTTCCATTAAATTTACATAAAGCACAGTGTAAAGATTTGTTTTAAAAATCAAAAAGCTGTTCCAAACCTGCAAAATAATATCATCAGTAACACGAGTAAATCCACTTTATTAATCTCAATTTGAAATTAGATGCCTTGCCCATATATCTTTTATATTTCATTGATTTTCACCATTGCTATATCATACCAAAAGAAACTAGAACGTGTCAAAAGCCCAGCTTCCACCACTTCCCCTTGTCAAATTACAGCTAATGCAGCAGGCCTAAATACATAATTCTGAATCAAGACTAGGTACATGAAATGCCTGTAGGCAGACCAATCTTCAGAATGCCAAATCGCTGTCTCAAACTTAAAGTTCAAAAATGCTGTGACAGTCTGAGCAGATTGAAATAGAAGGAGCTTAAACTCCACAGAAAATCCACAGGACGAAATCAAGTAAATGATGCTGGGATCTGACTTTCAAATATTTCAAAAGAAATGTTTCATAAGAACTATTTTAGTGACATTGAAAATATGTTATGGTTTATTCTTAAGGAAACATTGCTTACAAAAAGAAGGTGAAGGAGCTGTGGCTCTCTACAACCTCTTAAAGACCAGTCAATAATTTGCATTAAATATCAAAAAATCTAAAATACCATGAGTATGTGATGTGGTTTTAGAATACTGAGCTCTTTTTAAATTGCTTTCAAGGTTTAACATTTTTTTATGCCTTTGAAGTGCTCTTGTGATGAATGTACTTCAGATTATATAATACTTCTTGTGTAGAGGGGATAGCAAAAAGTGTTTAGCGCACAGACAGGGCAGTCTGAAAAATTTCCAGGTTCTCAGTACATTACCTATGTCGGACAATATCTGTGAGACTGTAACTACACAGAGAGGGTGTTCTTCACCTGGATTTGGAAAAAAGGTAGACAAGGCATCATTAAAGTCTTGAAGTGTATACTTATCATAGGTATTTTTCTTTTAAAGACCCTTCTTCAAGAACCTCTGAAAGACAGATTCATATCATATTTGACAACTACAGCTTTCTCCTCTCTAACTAACAGTTTCCTAACACAGAATAAATTTCTCCTCTCTTCCTCAAGCAAGACCCCCCCAAAGCTTAAGATTTCTACTCTGTCTACTCATCTCCTTCTTTGCATAAGCTCCCCAAGAAACAGATACAGACACAGACAAAACGACACTAAGGCAGTAGCATGTAACCACGTATCAATCATTGCTCAGGAGAAATCCACAACCTGAATTCATGACAGGGTAATTTCTTCAGCATTGAAGCTTTCTGACTGAAGCTGCCTGCTGCACTGCAGCAGCTTGCATCTGTCAGTGAGTGAAACAGCTCAGCAACTTGCTTTATGTACCTTAAGGCTGCCCAGCACACAAATAACTGCCTAGTTTCTGAATGGCAAGGATCATCACAAAGAAATAAATAAAAATGCAAATGTCAGTTTCAGTATACAGAGGGATCCACAGCAAGCTGAAAGTGGACGACCTGTATCTGTCAACTGTAATGAATGCGAAATCACAGACTTAAAAAAAAAGAAAACAAAACAATAAAAAAAAAAACCAAACCAAACAAAACCCAAAAGACCTGAATGTAGCAAGTTGTCTTTGGCCAAGGAGGGGCAACAAGTTCCTGCTACAGCTGTGCTGGGACAGGGGTAAAAGGGATTTGTACAAAGATGAGCGGGATTCTGGTCTCTGGGTACAGGACTTGGGCTTCCTTCTGCTTCCTTTGTAGTGTGTGAGGTACTTATATCCTCTGTGAAAATCTGGACTCTCCCCTGCACATATCTTCACAAGCTTCACCAGGGAGTCTGTTTTCCCAGATAAGAGTTAATGAAGACTTCAAGGAAAAATGGTCTCACATTCTAATCGCATTGTACTATCTAGAATCAAACATTACCAATAAGTAGCGAGAACCTTGTAATAATTAAGGCTGTATTAATATAATTTCTGACATTGTAGTGATACACACACTACCTTAATCCTTGATCCATTTAGAAGTGTGAGAAACAACAAAAAAAGTGTGGAAAGTAATTTCTGGAGATTTTGTGTTTCTGAAAGTGAGCCACTGTTACTTGTAAGTAGTCTGGAACAACTCCATAACTATGCTGATGTACAGTGATATCTGAACTGGATTTTAAACCATCTCCACAATATGAAATCATGCTCTGTAATAGCAAGCCTGTTGCGGCTGAGAATAGATATTGAGCAAAACTGAGAAAAAAAAGGTGAGGTAAATCCTCATAGTGGAAGTTAATAATAAATTTTAACAGAGTAATTTGAAGTGAACTGGTAATATTCACACTTCTGGTTTTGAGGTTTTTTTAGATCAAAGAGGGATGTGTTTTTTATTTGTCTGAAAATTTATTTTAACAGCTAAAACTTGACTCAAAATTAATGTCATTCTTGCAAGTGATTTGTTTAGGAAATCTCATAGAAGATCTGTTGGAAACTAGTCAGTTACACAATAGAAAGTAAAATTGTAACATGAGATGAGAACTTAAAATAGTTATTTGCTAATATCTGTCAAAAGCACACACTGCTCTTACTGCCAAGTAAATCTCTGATATATTTGTCATTGCTACCTACCAGCTAATAATTCAGAAACCATTGTATATAAAAGGAACTTTCTCTTTTCTATTAATCACTTACAGAATTATGCACAAGATCGACAATTTACTTTGAATCCCCACTGCAACTATTTCTCTTTACTTCCTGGTCTCTCAGAAAGTCACTACTCGGTATACTGTCAAACCAAGAGTAAAACCAAAAAAGTATCAAACTAATTAATTAAAAACAAACACTTCTGGCATACTCAGTTATTTAAAAAAGCTCACTAGTAAGTTAAGTCCTGTACTTCACCTCCAGAACACTATATTCTGATATATACATTGACTGAATATCCAGGGTCATGCAATTTATTGTACCACAAGCCCAGCAGTTACTATAGGCACAAGGAAAACTGGTGGAGAATGGGTAACAACACTCTAGAGGTGGCTGCGTGCAAACCAGAATAAATGCATTGAGCTGTGTGGACAAGGGTAAACTCCTTGCTTTGAAAAGCAGCCTTTATCTTCAACAACATACTAAGACCTCCTCCTTTCACTGTCAGAAGTGACTGACATGTTTTGCTAGAATTTGCAATCTAATTGTTTTTGCAAGACTTCCCAACACAATTTAAGCTCCAGATAAGCGCCATTACTTTGCCCACCTTATTCACATCAATTACCCAAAAGAAACAACGTGACTGTGGTGTGGTTTTGTTTTGTACCATGAACTGAGGTACCTGTATGGTAGCAGCTTTATATGTAGAACTTGAAGCACTTCAAGTGGATTCCCAAACTGAGTATTTATGAAGCCTCATTTGTACTTGAGGTTTCTCCAACATTTTGAAAACCCAAATAGAGTTCGTTGCTCTGCCACAGATTTCCTATGAGCGTTTTGGTGTTTCTTTAACATAGTTAGAATAAGATCAAAGAACAACTTTATTCACTAGTCTTCTAATTCTCCATATAATTTTAAACAAGATTCTTGGGAAGGTTTGGCCAACTGCATGTTCACAGAATCATATCATGGACTATTAATAATAAGCAGAATGGATGAGTTAAAATTCACTATAGTCTTTACCACCCCATATAGTCCTGCAATATTAATCAAAAAGGCTTTGTGTGCCTCTTCATGCCTTCATGAATATAATACATACTCATTTTATACTACTCTGAAGGACTGCTGTGGTGACTCACACTGTTTCAGACACTTTGAAAAAATACGCAAAACCAATCATTAAATCTTATGCTCATAAGGTCACCAAGGCCTATAAGACACAAAAGACTACATTCACTATAGTGCAGACATGGCCTTCCCACCATTCAGCTTCACAAAAAGAAAAACACTACATACTGTTCTACTTAGAGATGTAGATTTAACTAATGTGTTCCACTTTCCTATGTGTAATATGAGGATAAAACTTCCTAACCTCAGAGACTATGCAAAGATATGTCAATTTTAGACCATCAAATGTTTCAATACTATTCAAGTGTCCTTCTTTATCTAAGAAGTTAGAATTCCGAAATTTAGTACTTGAGTTCTGTAAAATCACTGATTCAGAATTCCTCTGCTAATTTATTTAACAAGAATACTTGTGCATCATAATTACAAGCACAACATTAACTAGTTTATGCAAATTCATTCAAGTGTTCAGGTAAAGATTGACAACATTTGACAAATACTATTCTGAAGCATTGACCGTACTTACACCAACATAATCAAAGAATTTTTTCCAGAATAAGTAGGTTTCTGTAAATGTTTAAAGATTTGAGTGGAAGAACAAATAAGACTAACTGAGAAGACATTTGAAGCATGGACTGTGTAGAAAATCTGAAATTAAAAGAATTCTTGTGTAGACAGGAGACTGAAGTATAAACATCAAAATCAAGGTGGCATGTTGCTATGGAGAGCTTTGAAAATGAAAGAGAATCTTGGGTTTGAAGTAAGAAAAAAATGAAGTAATATGGAGATTTAAGAATAAAGAGAAAGGGGGAAAAAAAGATGAACTAATGGTCTGAATAAACTAAAAAGTGATGTTTCATTAAAAGTATTATTTGTGCACAATTCCGTAACAGAAATTGCCAGAGTGAAAGCAGTTTTTTTCATTCATGATTATAAAGATAAAAGCAGTTTTCTAGGAGAGGAAAATCAGGTGGAATATTACAGATATTAAAGTATTTTATCTGGGGGGAAAAATATTAAAATCTGAAATATTATCTCTATCAGTCTTGTTACTTTTATAATTTAATTTTCCTTAACATGACCAATTTTTTAATTCAATATCTACATGCAGAATATAATTCGCATATAAAAGTGACTCAATCTTTAAGACCAGTTCTTAGAAAATATTTAAGGAAACAAAATATGTCAGCTGAGGAGACTACGGATTCTCCATCCTTGGAGACATTCAACATCCTATTGGACACAGCTCTCATCAAACTGCCATAAGAGACCCTTCTTGAGCACTGGGGTTGGACTAGAGACCTCAAGGGTCTCCTGCCAGTCTTGTTGATTTTGTGATTCTTTCATTTCATGCATGGCTGGGCTTCGCGAACGAAGATTTGGGAAGGTTCTATCCACATTTGCTACAGGCACGCTGGTGGCTTATGAGGCCGAGACAAGACAGACATATCCGATTGCAAAAGGCACAGCAGAAAGACTCCTTAGATGGTGTATTCTGCAGAGCACGGTTCTTTCTGCGTTGCCTTTTCTCCTCGAGAGTGATCCTGCGAGTGTTCTCAAAGGAGACAGCTGCGTTCTAAGATTAAAACAAGTCATAAGGATCTGAACAATTTGATGTTTCAAAGATACAGATTCTTCTCAAAATAAGGTTAGTTTTTCGTGCTTCACTTATGAGCATTACTTATTCCCACAGTGCTGCACACCAGAGTATTTAAAAAAAACATGACAAAAAACAACCCAAAGAAGAAAACATTCTCACCCTGCAAAGTTATTATATTTTGAGCAGAGAGCAGTGCAATTTCATTTTATACAATTGAGGCATGAATTTACCAACATAGTTTGCAGCTTATTTCAAATAAATTAAATTTATTTGCATGTGTATATTAATTTAACCATTTAAAATAATGAAATATGAACAAAATCAGATCAATTTTTATTTGCAGTGAAAATTGAACAGCTTATTTAGATTTGTATCAGGAAGGTCTTCCAAACCAGAACTCTCTGTATTTTGGCAGTCCTAAAAATGAATGAAAAATTAATGAATCCACAGGTGTTAAGATTTTGGGACTGGAAAACAAGAACTGTAAATCATTTTTAGCTACAAAAAGATGTTAATTCCAAGTGGTATAGGTTGATATTTTTTTACTTTTGGGATGATGGTCATCTGGCAAGGGTCAGCACAGATGTGAGCTACTGTGTATATCACAACATAGTAAAATTTACTGTAAATGAGTTTTTAGTCTGCTATATAGTTCCAAAATCATGGTTTGATTTCATTCTTAAGAATGATCTTACATAACTCAATATGAGAAGCCCTCTCATTATTTTGAAGTAATTGTTGTTTTTAAGAGTGCTGGAAGAAAACTTTCTCCTGTCTTTGGATATCTGTATAATTAAGAAGATCGTAGTATCCTAACTCAGACCTTTTTCAAGTAAGAATATAACCCACTGTGGTCATCTCTAAAATACTTATGGAATAAACAGATATTGCTTGAAATATAATTTATTGTATGTAAAAAAATTGAGAAAGAAGTCAGGTTTTAATGCAATGCTTTTATTTCCCTTTGGATTACCCTGTTTTTCTTATAGATGAATTCTCTTTTTTGGGGGGATGCTTTCTCTTAAAGCTTATTTCAAACTTACAAGATTGTAACCCAGCATTTGCTTTGAATGTCTTCAGTGTGGGTACTTTGGGATCTGGGTTCTTCACAGAAAATAACTAGTTTTTTCAACATTACAACTGCAAAATAGGAGTTCAGCTTTCCAGAAGCCCCAGAATAGGGTAAACCAAAGATTGGTGCAAGTACTCCTCACAAGGACCTTTATTTTGAGAATGAATTTTCGATTGATGTATATTACCTTCAACAAATGCTGCAATTTGTTGAGATACTCATATCTACATTTTGACAAGTGTAATCCCTAATCTTAAAAATACCATTATCCACAAAGAATGTTTAAGCAAACCCATACGAGATTGGATGTAGACAATATTTGAAGTCAAACATAGGGGATTACTTCAGAAAACGAGAAGGCTCAAGGGAAACTAGGAATCATACAGAAGGGCAGAAAATGACACTCCTTTGTGATATTTGTCTTCCTTCTGTAGCCTGAACTACCGAATAATACACCAGTACTCATTTTTACACTATTCATAAAAAAACAGTAACTTGCTCTTACAAATGTTAAAGTTAAGATCACTTGCTTCTTTTAAAATCAGAGGGCATTGTTTTTCCTTTTACAGCACTCCTCTAGTAGCGAGATCAAAGAGATTTTGATATCTTTAGAGATGCTAGTTTTAAACATCTGCACTGACACATCTGAATAAGCATCGTGTTATATTGGTCTTTTCTTGGAATGGTTTTGAAGACCAAATTGCTCTTGTATAAATGTGCGCAGGAAACAAAGATTGTGAAGATGAAAGAAAACACATAGTTTTTATTTTAACAAACATTTTGAGAAACCTTTTCAGATTAGATTAGGTTAGATTAGATTATTTTAAAGGCAATTAAAGATTAAAGCTAGAGCTGTATGATATTGATAAAAAGAAATTGTTTATGCCTATGTTTGTCTAAGTACAAAACAAGCACATTCCTTCTAGAAACGAGAACAAAACTGTTGCTTACAAAGATCAGTTTTCAAAACCACATTTGAGAAGCTATTTTCTCTGCAAAACTCAAAACTCCAACTAGTAACTTCTTAATACACTCTTGTTTTGTTTGAGCTCTGTTTGACTTTTATGATGCAAGTTAGAGATTTGATGGCAAGAAACAGTAAACCAGAACTTTAAGTAAAATGTGATGTGTAACCATGAATTCAAAGCACTTGTATGAATGAATGTGAACAAAAGTGAAAGAGAATGACAGTGGCTGAAGGATAGGAGGAACAGAGGAGTTCACAGAGGAAACCCTGCCAAGGGAGCAAGGATAGACTGAAAAACAAGGCAGAACAAGAATTATTCAAAGTAAACTGGGATCAAGTTACAAGCACTGGATTAACTAACAAAAAAAGTATTGAACTAGAGCAGGTTAGTTCAGAGAGTGGAGAAAGAGTCGTCATGCAGTAGAGCAAAAGATTTTTTGTTTTGTCTGTATTTCAAAAGCCAAGGATAAATAAGAAGAGATTGAAAGTATGATCTGCAGTAAAATATTACTGCTAAGAGAAAAATATAGTTAAGAAAAGTCTGATATTCCTAGAAAGTCTTAACAACATTAAGTTTCAGAAAAACTTACCAAGAGTAGCAGAACCCTCTTTTTTTTTTTTTTTTTTTTAACAAGATCTCAAGTAAGGTAAGTTAACCACACGTTTTGAATTTGTCACAGTAGTTTTGCACTGCTTTATCTCAAATGTCCTTCAGCAGATAAAGAACAGTGATAAAAATAATGGCACTGTCATTTCACATCCAGACCTGAAAGTATGATAGCAGAACTTCCGCTTAAGAAGGAACTTGCCTTATTAGACTGTAACATTTTCTATAAAGAATCAGATATATCAATTCTACCTTTAATATTAGTTCAGTATAACCACAAACAGAAAGTGAGGATTAAGGAAGTTCTAATTTTCATTATCAGATTTTTCTTTCCTATATACCATAAATCAAACCTGGTAGATAGAAAGAAAAAAGATTTACAAGTTTTGTAAATGGTGTAATCACAGACCATGTGTAGGACCTTGGCAAATAGGCCATTTTTTCTCCTTTAATTGCTGTTTGCCATGTTACATTTGGCCTGTCACCTGTATGATATGCAGTGTCATATTATAACCTTGTCTTTATACAGAAGTAAGAGTGGCCCATGGCTTAACCTGCTTTTTAGGACATCTTTGGAGACTACCTCCAACCACTGCAATTTTTTAGTAGCTTTTAGATTTCTCTGAAGCAACTGACATACCATGCTATAGCGATAACTGCACCAGCTGAAAAAATCTACTATTTTCAATTACTTATTACTGTGTATCTGCAGAGACCATTCATGCTAACTTCTGCCACTTCTAAATTCCTGAAGGTACTGTACAATACTGAACTACACTGGAGAGATAAACAGTGTTATTTTAAAAAAGTAGGTGAAGGTAACTTCCCTTGAGGCAAACTGAGAAGCACACATCAGCCCTGAGATTTGGATGTTTGCCACACAGTTAAAAAAACATTCACTTTTTAAGGTGGTACTTCTGTCAGATAATATAGACAGATCAGGAAAATTACATCTGCTGCAATGGTTGTAAAATGTGCTCTAAACCAATGATTCAGATACACCTATTGTGACTTTAAAATGTGTGGAATTATTGATCACTTGTTAAATAAAAGGGTTCATTTAAAAATGAACAACAAATTTAATAAAATTTCACATTAAAAGTAAGAAAAATAGATCCATTTTAGCTTGTAAAATAATATTCTTTTGCTAATGTTAACACTCACTTTTTAATTGAAGGTATGGGCTGATTAGAGCAATAATTCAGTTTTTTTGAAAATACATTATATCAGTTAGGAGAAAAAATAATTTTTGATAGACTGTCATCCTTCCCATACCCCTCTACCCCCCACTCTCACCAGAAATATTTGTGAATTTTTCAAAGTAATAAAGCTATCTTCTAGACATTCAATGATAACATCTTATGTTCAGGTACTGTAGTACAATTATCAACCATGGTATCCATCATTTTCACCCAGAGGAAACAGTTGTTTGCAAAATTAAGAGTTAGAAAAAGGAAAAAGTCTTTCACTGAACTGTACAAAATTGCACTCAGCTTTCTTTTTGAAACATCAATTCAAGACAAATAAGTAAATGAGGTGAGTCACTGCTTAGAGGGAGTGGGCAGTGGACTTAAAACAAATGGCTCGCTTATGGAGCTGTGTGCAATTTTGAAAGCTGGGCTGTTCTCACTAATTAAGGAATGGAAGTAAAGTTTCAGGTGTTAAAAGACCTTTCCAAAGACTTATTTCGTTACTAACTTGACATACAAGTTACTTCTTGAAACTTCAGGTAACTTTTTTATGGGCTTTTTTAGATTTGTTAAGAAGGTACACCCACTTTGCCTTCTTGGTTTTCCTTCCCTTAACAGCCTTTCTAAGAGGTCAAAGAAATCAGATTGAATGGCCCCACCCCTTGAAAGCGGTTTAGTTGTGAAAGTACAGGAATAGATTTATTCTCTTTTTGTAGGTACCTGCGGTTGCTTGTACCTGTGCTCAACAGAAGTGGATGTTCCTGGCAGGCAATGGAGCTGGGAGTTAAAAAAGAAATATCCATAAATCATCCTTTGGAGTCTATTAGTGCATGAAGAAGAGAAGATGAAGCTTTGGCACACATAAAGTCAGTTAGTGGAAATCACAAGGGAAAGGAATCGTTTTCTTCCCTTAGACTCTGATTACATAAAGGCTCAGGTAGTTAGGATAACTTTGTATGCTTATGCAAATTAAATCTTCTTTAGAAGTTCATTCACAATAAATGAATTTGAGAACCTTCTCAACACTCTGCTGAGCATAGTAATTGATAGCAGCAAAATATGATGACATAAGCCCAGTTTTATTATTATTTCTCAAGACCGGACTTAGGGGATATGGGAATTTGTGAGGTTTCATGTGTCTAACTTTTTTTGAGTTTTGTCTTTGTTGCGGCTTGTGTAAATCCTTTACATTAGTGCAAGTCCTGCTAAAACCAATTAAAAGAAAGAAAAAATGGATGAGATCTTCTAAACCTGTTAGTTTTTCCTTTATCTTAATTGTGTAATATTCCATTTCACACATGGAAATGTCATGATAATGTCATGAAATTAAATTTTTATACACATGACTCTTTGAAGATTGACAATTTTGGCAGTAAGACTGGTTAAATTATTTTGAGTGGGACATAGTTTTTTTGCTATTTTACTTTATACAAATTCAGGTTTCCAGAGGAAGGATTAAATAATAAATCTTTGAATCATCTCCTAAGAACTGTTGTCAGCATCTCACAATTATTATTGTGTCAGCCCAACAGAACTAATTGCATACCTTGAGATTTAAACAACACCCACATAAACATGCACACAAAAAAAATAAAATTCAGGAATCACAGATACTACTATTGCTTTTCTGTAAAATCAATATTCCCAGAAATTGCTTGTCTCTTGTGGACAGAATAAATGGATCATAGGATCATAGAATAGACTGAGTTGAAACAGACTCATCAGGATCATCAAGTCCAACTCCTCGCCCTGTACAGAACACCCCAAAAATCACACCATTTGCCTGAGAAGTCAAGAGCACCTCAAACTCACACAGGCTTGTTACTGTGACTACTACTCCCTGGGGAACCTGTTCCAGTGCCCACCCACTCCCTGGGTGAAGAACCTTTTCCTGATATCCCGCCTAAAACTCCCCTGACTCAGCTTCATGCTGTTTCCTCAAGTCCCGTCACTGGTTGCAAAAGTGAAGAGATCAGTGTCTGCCCCTCCACTTCCCCTCGGAAGGATGTTGAAGACCAGGGGTCTCCCCTCAGTCCCCTCTTCTCCAGGCTGAACAGACCCAGTGACCTCAGTCGCTCCTCATACAGCTTCCCCTCAAGGCCATTCATCATCTTTATTGCCCTCTTTTGGATGCCCACTAACAGCTTAGTGTCTCTTTTATTTGTGGTGCCCAAAACTGCGTGCAGGACTCAAGGTGAGAGTGCGCCAGCACGGAGCAGCATGGGACAATCACCTCCCTCAACTAGTCAGTGATGTTGTGACCTCTTAGAGGGCTTTTGTAGAAGGAAATCAGTTTCAACAAGCAAGATTTTCACTGTGTTGTCCTTCACGTGCTTTTAAATACCACCAAGAGTAATCTTTTCCATGATTTTACCAGGCACTGAAGTGAGACTGACAGGCCTGTGGTTTCTGGGGTCCTCCTTCTTGCCTTTCTTGAAAATCAGAACAATATTCACCAGCTTCCAGTCAGCTAGGAGCTCTCTGGATTCCCAAGACCACTCGAAAATCATCAACAGAGGTTGTGCGATGGCATCAACCAGCTCTCTGAGAATTCTTGGTTGAATCCCATCAGGCCTAGTCGATCTTATAAATCCCTATAAAGGGATCCACCTGGAGTAGCAGATCCCACACAAGTTGAGGCTCAACTGAGAGTTTATTATTCTCCTCATGGTCCTCCAGCTCAGGGCACTACCTTCCTCACTGTTGCCCCATGCTTTTACTGATAATACAAACACCTCCAGTACTGCGTGTGGAGTGGACACAAAAATGTGTTTGGACTGCATTTTGTGATTTGCTTTTCCATCTCTGTATACAAATATATGCCCTCTACTTATTAATCCCCCACAAAAAAATGAACCAGAAGTATATATATTACAGACAGCTGATCTGTGGAAAAAAACAAACCTCATCAATGGTGACAACTTAGCTGCCTTCCATTTTTCACTATGGAAGATTTGCTTAAAACGTAAAATTAATGTGTTATTGAGTACTTTAAGAAAAGACACATATTTCTTTAACAGATATTTTCAACATAGAAAGTTTCATAAAAGCTGTACAAATATGGGAACAAAGACAACTTTGTGAGCAGCCCTGAACTATTTATCTTCTCACATAAAAGGTTACATTCTAATCCCAAGGTAAGTGGTCTGACTTTATTGCAGTTCAGGCAGATTTACACCAGTCTACCTGCGATAAGATCTCTTCATATGTGTTTATCCCAGAAAAAAAAATGTCATTTTTTTTGTATTCATCCATCAAAAGATCAATCTGCAGGAAATATTGTTCTATAAAGTGGAATAAGCTAACAGATCTGAACTTCCCTATCAGTCTTATTGCATATCATAGCAATTACTCTTGCTGTCAAGAGAAATAAAGTCTGATACCCTTTGAGTTTACATGTGTCAAATGTATTTCCTCAAGGATATAACACAAGCTGCAGTCTTAAAAACAGAATGCAGGCTGGAATTTGCAGCCGTAGGTGGGATGTGTAGTTATCTGAGTTGCAACTTTCACAGGAAGCAGGGAAATGGTATAAATATACCATGCATTGCTGCAGAAAGGTGGATCCCAAGTTGGGAGTGAGAGAGAGCGTAGCATCTTGCACACTTTGGCCACATGCACAGAACAAGGAGGTATGACCACCTGTTTGATATTTTCCACTGACAGGGTTCACATAGATAATTATTAAAGACGTCTTCTCCCCACAGTTAACTCCTTCACTGATTTAGGTGCCTCCACCTATTTTTTCGGTCTTTATTTTGCCAGAAAGATTTTAAGAATCTGAGTCGAAGGGTTTATAACATTAGAAAAATACTAAATATTTCCACACTTATCTCTATTACCTTGGACCTGTCCTTTTCCGCCAAGAGGGACAAAGTAAATCATAACACAGGTCAGTTGGAGCAGTAGAAATGCACCTCGGCATTTACTTTTATTCCCATTTATTGTCATTTTTTTCTTATTTTTTTGAGTTTCAACAAGAAAAGAGGAGTGCTAAATATTAAACTGGTGCTCAATACATAGCAAAAGAAAAAGTGAACATTTCTTGCTAGATACATGAAATCTTGATCTTTCCATTTCCTTCTCTTCAAGTGGGGATTCATTAAAGCTCTGTTTTCCAGCTCCTAAGTTGAGGGTCTGGTCTAGTGAAGATAAACTGTTCAAGCAAAGGGGCTCTATCACACTATGGGTGGTGTGTGAAAGCAGTATTCTGCTTCCCAATTCTACTAAGAGCAAAGCAGAATGAAAGACAGTCTCCAAACAAAAACAATCAGCGATGCTTAAACTTCAGAAAATAAAGAATAGAATATACAAAAAGAAAAAAAAAGGAAAAACAATAAAGTAATGGGCAAATCAGAAATATTTTCTGTGTCCATTTTGATGAAATATAAAATAATTATATGTTTAGGTTTTGAAGAAAAGGATCTTTTCTTTTTAAACCACAATGTTAGCTCTACTGTAGTAAAAAAATAGTTTTCATCTCTTACCTGTTTAATGCAAATTAAAACAACAATATTTTAGGCATTTAGCAGCAAAGAACATTTAGAGAAATGCATTTAACATGAAGGTAATGTTTCTGTTTTCCCAAAGTGTTTTGTAAGCATGATCACTGAAGTATTCATTAAGTTTATAAAAGTTTCTGATGACTTATTACTGTTAAGGCATTAAGAATTTTTTCTGAGAAGAAACAGTTCTGAAACAATACAGAAACATCAAAAGAATACTGCATGGGCTATTTAGCGGAAATTAAAAGAGGGAGGAAGCTATTATTTCTGTCCATATTCTAGTCTTCTACATGCTTTTTGATTGTCTTATTATTGTTTCACTAATAATTAAATTGGTTCAAATCTACAGTAAATATATGCTTAGCATCTTATCTTGGTAAGCACAGGGATTAAGATCCTTCATTAAGTATATATATATGGGTACATATGTGGAACAAAGAGACCAAACTGGTGTGAAAACATCTCAATTAACATTTTGTATTAGCTGCATGTCCTTGTTTTTCCTTAATAATCTTACTTTATATGTAGCTATATACTCATAATTTTCTTTGTCTTCAGGAACAAAATGGAGAAGATAAGTGGGGGGGGCAGAGCAGAGTATATATTTGTACAGCAGGGACAGCAGACAGCAACAGGTAGAACAGGAGTTTCAGCTCCCAAGATCAAGACCTAGATAATGTGTGAAAAATCAGTTTACCTTCATGAAGAAATAAACCTTTTATACTCCTTTCCTGGTTTTGGGTGGGATTGAGTTTATTTTCTTCATGGTAGCTCATACTGTGCTATGCTTTAGATTTCTGACTCCCCACAGGGAGCGTGCAAGTGACTGCCTGGGGTTTGGCCATCTACTAGAGTTAAACCACAACAATTCCCAAAATAACACAGTGAATTGTTAAATATTTCTTTTTCTTTCCCCCTTCTATTCTGTTTTTTTTCTCTTCCAGTAAAGTGAAGGATAACTAGTTCAAAGGGGAAATCTTGCTGCAGTTAGTTGTTGCTGCCTTAAATCTCAAATACCAAAAGTATAGTTAGCATCTAGTCTAGTTAAGGGGTGGTTTTCTTGTTTGTTATGCATGCAGAATTTAAAATAATTGTTAGAGCCTTCTTCAGTCAGCACAGCCAATCCATTAAGTAAATCCAGGGCACTGGGTTTTTGGGTTCACCTGCCATTGCTGATCTCCGCGTTCAGACTGGATGAGCAGTATTCAGATTTGTGAATAAGTGAATACTGATCAGAGGTACATCTAAGCTCCAAATCTGGAAGGAAACTGGGACACAGAGACCTAGCAACGTGCCTAGCAGGCTCACACTGACATTTCTTTGTGATCTAGAGCATAGGAACACCGTGCCAAGAAAGCAGGCTGGTGGTTTGGGTATTGGTTAGGAATTGTTTCATTGCCTCTGAAGACCTGAAAAAAACAAAGGCTGGAGGAGACAAATGCATGGCATAGTTTGCCTTCTGTCCACTTTTTCATATAGTGAAATGAACATTTTGCTGTCACAAATGCAGAGAGACTTGTTCTTAAATTTCAGAAGGCAAAGAGAATAGAGCTGAGCTATATTCTTCTAAAAAGTCTTGTCCTCCATATACATATTCCACTTCTCTTAAATCCATACCAGCCTCTACTGGTACTACTAACTTGCACAGTAGTGTCTGAGCTTGCCATAGGATACCTTTCTTCTTGATAAGACCTACTGCCTTGGGCTCAGTCCCATCTTAAACATATGTTTCAACCACATTCTGAGTCAAGAATATGTGTCTCCTCCTTGAGGTAAGCAAAGAAAACACGGTTCTGCTTGCAAAAGTCTTACCTGGCATTGATGGGCAAGGCTAACCACTGTATTTCAATTGGAATGGGGTCATATCTGCAACAGCAATTTCAGCACAGCCTGGCAACCGGAAAAGCAAGAATAACTAAATCTATTTGGATATCTTAATTTCAGTTAGTCTGCTGAAACCTTTTGAATTCTCACAAAGTGAACACACAAAGACTCATTATAAAAGTCTACAATGTGCAGCATTCTTGTTGCTAACCAGGAGGTAACAGTGTTTGGATCATAACTTAGAAAACTCTCCTTTCTTTTGTAATAAAATGGGACACGTAAGTTAGGGTAGGGCCTAAAGATTTTGTGGGTTCCTTAAAAATGCAGAATAAAGCCTAACTCTGCCTCTGGATATATTCTGATCAAATCATGCATGAGTCTTTCAAGCAACTGCAAAGAAATTGAGGAATTGTGGTCACCATAAGCTCAAGAAGTACTGGGAAAGAGCTTTTTCCATGAGAACGGCCAGGCAGCAGGGCCAGGTCAAGGGGTGTGGTGCCAAGGTTTCCAGCCTCCATGGGATGAAGCCCTGAGCAACTTGGTCTGACCACACAGCTGAGCCTCCACTGGGCATTGGGTTACTCTAGAGACCTCCTGAGTCACCCTAAACTGTCTTGTGGTGCTACGGTCATGCGTGATTCTGTGAAGACCCATTTTCCTTTTTGTATCAAAGAAAAATCCATCCCACATTAAGTATATCAGGTTGTTTTTTTTATTGGACAGTTCCCAACAACATTAAAATGCAATCTCTATGAAAAACTGTTTAAAAAGACTGATGTGGTCCTTGTGTTTGCCTTGTTTGTCTCTGAACAAGCAAGAATCTGGCATGAGGCCGGGTTTTGCAAATAATTGTATGGTACTCCTCCTCTGACTATCTGAGATTATTAGTTTAAATTCTGTTGTCTGTAGATATTTATGAAACTGTTGCCAAAATAGTTAATTTTTTATTATTGCAATAGTAAACCTGAAAAGGAGACTTGAGTGAAAGTGCTCATCAATAGATGTACACATTTTTCGTGTTACTATATTCTGCTGTTAAAACACAGTGACATATGTTTTATGATGAGAGCCTTTTATCTGTTACGACTGTCTAGAATGTTTGGTTCATTGTAACTTAAATTCCCCATTGGCTGTTCTGGAATTCAAATTTTCAGAACCTAATCTTTCCAAAGAGGTTTCTTATATAAACTTTTATCTAGCAATGTAAGTCTTTCTCCTTTGAACTTGAAATAGAAGGAGAAGAAAAATTTTATTGGCTTTAGGCCCCTTCAAATATATTTTTCTCATAAAAGTGTTTTAGACAATTTTAAATATAAATTTAAGTATAAAATTTATATTCCCAAGTAACAAAAAAGGCATCAAGTAAATCACTCCAGATTATAATACAAGTTTTCATTACAGTATCTTTTACAGCCAAGTTATTCAAATGACCCATACTGATCATCCTATTTTAAAGCATACTATTATTATGGAAAGTATAATTTATGGAATTACACTATTATACTTTTTAGAACATTTTTAGTAGGTCTTTCTACAGGAAATGCTTAGAAATTTTCTGCTAATAATATTTAATGGAAAGGCAATTTTGCATATTTGAAATATAAATTCTGAAAGATTTCATTTGTCATTTAACAAAAAATCTTAGCAGAACTAAAACATATTGTTTTATTCCCATGTGACTCTTATGTTGCTAGGATATCACAGTTTGAACGATCCAACTAATTTGATTCAACAGAATTACAAGTTTTAATCACTGAGTCACTTTGACTGCAAACTTCATGAATATCTATACTAGTTTACTGCATTTATTTCCGAATACTAATGGACATCTCAGACTTTAAACACGACCAGAAAAATGCTGTTCTATTCAGCTGCATATTCTCTCTATGTGTTAAATTGAAAAAGCTGCCTTAGAGAAGTTTTTGAAGCATGTAGATCTTAGCTGTTAATATATGAGTCAATAGATTGGTAATGATTTTTGTAGGCCTGGCTTTAGCTGTTTTGCATATTTTGTGTTTTTGTAGTATTCTAAATCATTGAGAGATACCTAGATTATATCATACTGTAAGATGATGATATTCTCAAGATCTGAGAATGTCTTAATAATTTCCTATGTGAAAGTACACAGTGTAGTGCTTCTTAATATTTATATTCTCTGTGAATGTATAGGAATAATGAGCAAACAAGTTTTATTTATCATTTCTCTCCTTTCTATCTAAATCACAGTATCTCTTTTGCTATGCTATCCTCAGAGAAGGAGCAATCCCTTTCATTTCATGTACTTCTCTTCCCCTTTATATGGCAGCATTTGTGATCAACCACAACTCCCTCAACACCTAGCAGAAGCCTGAGTTGTTGGAGGAGAGTTCAATACCTTAAGAAAGGAAATGAAGTCAACATTTACAAGGAAGCTGATGGCGCAAGATCAGCTTGCCCTGTTGCTCCTGACTGTAAATATTTTCATGGCCTTTTTTTTGAGGAATATTTGTGCTTTTGTTCTGCTGCTTTTGCATATTTCTGACAGGAAGCAAGCGTTTGGATAACACACAGAAAGAATCTCTGTCACATGAAAGCGTACCACACTTGATGAAAACTTGGACCTTTAAAAAACACAGTCCTCCCCTTAATGTGACAAAAAGGCAAGGAAAATAAATACACTCCCGAGAATGAATTAAGCAAAGTCTGTGTGACCTAGGAAAACACAAGTTTTAAATGGTCAGTGTGCCCCTGTCACTTTCATCTGTTGCTGCTCCTTAAGTGCTGGAAAGCCTCACTGTCTTTCATTTGAACCCTTCCGCCCCTGAATAAAAAGCAACAGCAAGAAAGACTTTGGAATGTAACTACACAGGCAGAGGACATTTTTGTGTTCAGAAACAAATAGCTGAAGCCATCAATTAAATAATTATCTGTGAATTATTTTCTCATCTGCAACTCAAAACAATCTGTTCCTGCTGATAGTCCTGATGCCACCACATCTGTTAATCCAAGAACTGCTTCTTTGACATCTACATATCAGTGCCATTTATTAGTGTTATATTTCCCATACAAACCCTTATTTATCATTTATTTCTGACAGCAAGGGCATAATTGGAACAGAAGCTGAGCTGATTTGGTTGAATACTGTGGGTTAGATCTGTAATCAGTAAAAATCTTTTGGTACTGATAAAATGAAATATTAAGCAGGTATTTGGTAGGCACCATAAAGCCTAGAAGTAGTATCATTTCTATTTTAATTTAGATGTCTCATTTTCAAAGTAATTTTTTTAATATATAGTTTCATGCATGTCATTTGTGTTAAAATATATCCAGTAAAACCCTAAAATTTTTAGGGCAAGATTGCCACAGATTTAGTCAAAAAGAGACTTCCCAGAGAAAATATTGACTCTAAGCCTTTGCTCAAAAACTTCCCTCAAGCATTCATTTCACTAAGGGTAAATGCTCTGAGCACAAAATATATTGATTTATGAAAGTTTTTTTGAGTTTTAAAGGTACCCAGACGTTATAATCTCATGTTTTAGTTCTCTCTACTTTCAGCATTTTTAGTTAAGTTACACCTTTTTGGATGAATATGAGTTTCACCTGCAGTGAAATTCATTTTCCTCATGGAAATGTCTAGAGAATTACAAGGAAAACTTTAGGCCAAAATTTTCCTGATGTGTGGCAACATTTTTATACAGCGCACTTATAATTCATCACATTTATAATTCATAACAATGCTCACAAAATTTAATGAAACTGTACAGGTTTGAGAAAATCAAACATGGTTTCTATTAAGTTGAAAGGTTTGCTATAACCAATATTATATAATCAACATAATATTGCCAAGATACACTTGGCTAATAAAGAATTGAAAATTCCTTTGTAAAGATATGGTCATACAGAAGAAAGATGACAGGAAGGGAATTTATTTAGCCAGTCAGAATCTTATACTAATGCATTTCCCCAATATTACAATGCTACAGGATATAAAAGGTATGCTTTAAATGAAGTGATTGTTTTTACTTTTCTTCAGAGTTGTGCCAGTGTTGGTCAGTCTGCTTCTTCCACACTATCTTATAATAAATAGTGAACAACTACTTTCTTCTTCATTTTAGCAAAGTTATCACTTTTGACCCTGACTTTTGATTAAGGAAGTCTGAAATTCCATATGTTTTATCATGACCAATTGAAATTTTAAAAAAAACAACCATCAGAAATCTTAGTCTGATGCTCACTGAAACAGGTAACTTTAGTGATGAAGGACTTCCCATTGGCTTTATCAATTAATCCAGTGAACAAATACATCAATTTGTAACAAAGCTAATAAAATTTTGATTTTTTTTTAAGCTACGTTAACGGAATTGGGGTTTATTTTGGCTTTTCAATTCTTGATTTTCAAAACATCTATTTTATTGCACTACAAAAATGAGAACAGAGCTCTACTGTCTGTGATGTTCATAAAGCAGCATCAAAGGTTAAAAAAAGGCTTCTAAAATTCTAATTAGGACTACATTAAGTAACTCTTTTCAGGAAAAAACTTAATACATTTCTTAAAAATGAGAAGTCCTGCTACAAAAACTAAAAGAAAAAGTACTTCTATCATTCCCAGGTTTTTGGGTTTTTAAAACCAATTAGTTTTAATTCCTTAGACCTTTCAAGTATATACAGTGCAGAAATAATAGCAGTTTCTTTTGTCTCCATGAAGAAGAGTGATCAGCAGCAAGTGCAAAATGGTCCTGCCCCACAGCTTGGCGCTGATAATACCATTCCTGGTGTTCTGTCCTGTAACCTGGGCTTCTGGTGCAGGACAGACCCTGATGTACAGCAGTGAATTCAGCAGAGGGTCCGTGTGACAGGCACTATTGGAGCACAGGATGCGTAGAGGGAAACATGGTACTGAGATGGTTTAGGCTGGGGAAGAGTATGGGAAGGAGAGACCTCCCTGCTTCTGTAAGTACAGGGTTGGAGTGTGTAGGTAAGTTTGGGAGTGTGTGGAGTGCCTGCACCTACTCAGAAGTGCATGGTGGAGGGCTGGGAAGCCACAGCCAGAAGGTAGAGTATAGGAAAAAGTATGTCTCAAAATGCCTCAAAAATGTTTATGGCAATGACAGGGATCAAACAGGGTCCCAGATTCATCTGGTTATGACACTGGGAAACCTGGTCCAGCTAGCCTTGCTTTGAGCAGCACACTGGACCTGATGAACCCCAGAGGTCCTCTCCAACCTGCCTAATGATGTGATTCAGTGATTAGTGGTAAAGTCGCATTGTGCATTTTGCAGCTATCCATGCAAGTGGAATGCATTCTCTTTTTTCTAAAAGTCTTTTTTTTTCCTCTATGTAGTTGAGAAACAAGCATAGTTCAATGTTTCTGTTGTACACAGCTCAAAATATTACACCAACAACAAAATCTTTCTTCTCTTACCTACCTATACAGCTTGACTATTAGCACCAGGAATGTGATCAGATTTTAAAGTATTCGTCTGATTAAGAGTGAGCACTGTAATTCTTTCTCCATCATAACACAGTCCTTAGTGTAAAGCTTCACAGTGGTTCTAAGAACTTATTTGGAAGATTAAGACTGTCTTAGTAATTCAATATTTTTCTGTACTATGTCAGATAGTCAGATATCAGAGGTTAAACTTACTGTCTTGCCAAGGCTATAGGCTACACTAATTTAAGCAAGTTAGCACCTTCTTAGTTCCCCTTTTTACAGTGGTAACTGCTTTTTCAGAAGTCAATGTTGCCTTTTCTTTCCTTATTAAAGGTTAAGAATGTACGAAATTATATGCCAAAGTAATTTTCAAGATTTTTCTCCACTGGAACAGTATTAACTGAAACTACAGTTGTTAGAAGCAAAAAAGAGTTTAATTGAATACTAAACACACCTTGAATCTACCTATCTGAAAGAGATTTGTGTTTTTAACTATCTTCCTTAAAACAAATTCTAATTTTGAGCTAATTGTCTTGGCTGGGCTGCAGTAAATATCTTTACCTCATATTTTAAGTCTATGACTTTTTCCTGTGGTGTTTTTCAAGCTTAACAACTTACAAAGACATGCCTTTGATTTTTTAAAGGACTCCCTTTGTTGTTTCCCTAGGCACAGTTTTACCTCTGATGAAGCCAAGGAGAAAAAAGATACTCCAAAATGACTGTAGTATATAGCTCCTTTGAAAGTGGGTGTGTGTCAAATCCCAAATCCAGAAACAGAATTTCGTATGATAAAGTTCAAAACATTGCCTTTCAGATCTCTTATTCTTCTTGCTGAAAACAAGGAGTGAAGAGGCAAATCCTAAAACCTGTAAAATCTATGACACCTGACTTTAAGAAATATGGCTTTAACTTAACCATTACCTTTTTTCTCTTTTATCAATCTAAACTTAGATCAAATGTCAGCCCAAGAAAAAGTGCTAAAGTTCTTTTATCCATATGAATGTAAACATGGAGGTCCACTCAGGTTAGTTGCAAGAGTACACAGCTCTTCTGGGAGTTGAACTGGTATACCTGTGCCTGCAATACTTTCCTGTGCTGATGCAGATACATATATATGCTTCTGATAAATGTTAGGAATCAGTGGGTTGTAAATCAGCCAATGTCTATAACCATTTGTATTTGACTGACTTAAATATTTCTGAGGTTTCTCTCAAAGATCTAATGGTGTTTCTCAAAAAAAAAAAAAAAAAACCAAACATTTTTTAACCTCTAAACTGTCTGTAACAGAAACTGTGGTTATAATAAAAAGCCTGGTTCTTTGAAGACCCTTGTGTAAGAGATGGCTATGGTCAGAGGGACTGCCAAAAACAAGGTCTCTGAATGCAAGTTGTCTTCATATATGTCAAATCCTAAGCAATGAGTCTCATTACTATTTAGAACTGCCCTTTGCCAGTAAACTTCATCCTGTACCTGGGTAATGGCTTAATAGAAAACATAAGATCATAGAATAGTTTGGATTGGAAGGGACCTCAACTAGTTGAGATTGGACTCAACCAGTCCAATCTCCAAAACCTTCTGTTCCCATGAAAAAATTGTTCAACAAGTTATTTAAAAATAATTTCCTTTGAAAAATAAACACATTCTGTAATAGACCCAGTGTTAATTTCACTACCTCATGATAATGAGGTAAAATCTAGTGGATTAATATGTGTAGGATGGAAGATGTTTCTGCTAGAAAGAGTTCCTTCATAAGAAACTATTCCCTTGGAAGTAATGAGAAAAAGCTCATACGCTGTCATAGACAGTCAAGAAGTTCTTGGACTTTATATGAATTAAGCTCACGAAGGCCTTTTTGAAGGCAAGCTGAAATAAGCCATGAAGGGTAGGTGGGAATATATCTGATGGCTTGACATATTTTTGCAGATATTCTATATTTTGCTGATTGCATATAATTCTTAAGAAGAAAATCTGCATGCTCAAGTTATCCTGCCCAAATAATAGCTGGAATTACTGAATATTTTTGTCGGTTGTTAGCACCAATCCTTGTATCTCACTTTATTGAACACACATACAGATACATTCTTATTTGCTTTTTGCTAAAATAAGAGTTAGCTGGTAGGAAATTGCTTATAGCAAGAAACAAAATCAGTGCCAGGCTTTGGAGGTGATGTAATGGAAGTTCTCCTAGGTATGCAGAGATGACTGCAGAATAAGTTGAACTAAAAAAAGGCTCAGAAACAATAGACTAAAAAACATTTGCAAGTTACCGTTTTGCAAGGATGAAGTGGCTTTTCATGTTTTTATCTGTGATGGGTAATGTCAAGTTTATATTTTTACACCCTCTTTCCGTGTTACAAACCTGAAACAGTAGTGTCTTGGTTATCTAAGTCTTTCTGGGGGATGGAAGAGACACTTCTCTCTTTAGGAGTCTATGAATGGAAAGAAAGTTTTAAAGGATCTGTAAGAAAAAGAGGTTGACACAATTACAGCACCAAGCAAGGGACTTGTTCTTCAAGGTAAACAGAGAAACTGTTCAGATGAGCAGACTGCTAAATTTCAGCAGCTACAGGCTTCATGGGGAACAGAGGACACCAGCCAGAGGTCACAATAAGCCAGATGGAAAAATATAGTCAAAACCATACAGAAGTGGAAGAACACAATGGATGAAGCATTAAAAGATTTAAAAAAAGAAATTACCGTAAAAGACTGTTATCTTTTTACTGGATATCACTATGAGAAGAAAATCACTTCCACCTCAAAAGTCTTAGACTTTTGATTAGACATGCCATGTCTAATCACAGTGTCTAGTGTTTTCTTCTGAGAGTTTTCAAGTTCATTGCAGTTTATTTCCTCCCATTATTTTTTTCTCTCAAAAACTGAGAGACTACAAGCATTGGTGAAAGACAGATCCCTAACACTCTACAGAGGCATGGGGAAACTGCTTCAGAGCTGGTTTATATATCAGATATACATATACATTAACCTGAAGAATAGCTGAGCAAACTTTTAATAAAAATGGATGATGCTCTGCAATGGTTACACTCTTTAGAACATCATAGATCTGGATGACTGGAAAGTCATCCACTTCTTACAGTGTAAATCTTGCTATAGTGAATTATTTCCCTATTCATTTTTTCTTCCATTCCCCCTATTCTCAAGTACTGTAGGACAAATACTTACTCAAGGAGGGCATTTTTTCCAGATGACTGAGGTGCCTTTCTAGTTCTTCTTCATAAGCATGAACTCAGCAAAGCTTCCTAATCAAAAATATAATTCAGAAACAGCTAAATTAATTGTAAAAATTAGCAGAGTAAATTATTATTGTATTAGAAATGACAAATGCAAATAACATCTAGGAGAACCATATGAGACAGAAGTCTGTTTTCATATTAAGTTCACTACATGGGGGAAGAGTTAATTATTTCTCCTTAAAAGAAACTTCAAAGGAAACTTACATCACTTCTGGATAAAAACAGAGCTCTACTGACAATACTGCTTGATTGAAGAAGAGATTAGAAGAGTATGTTCTACTGTGTACTGAAAAATGTTATGCTTAATTCCTTTATGACTGAAAGGTAGATAGTACCTGTGAGTATGCTCTCTGCCAGCAGGTGAATTAGCATTGCTTAACAGTTTTATTGTGGTACAAGTTGTGGAAGAACTCATTCAGTGCAAGCTGAAGCCACAGGTAACATTTGCATCCTGTAGACCTAATAAATACTTCATTATTTCTGCAAACTTTGCCTTATATGCCATGAGTAAACATTTTCAAATATGTTCTATATCCCTCATAGTGGAAAAAAAAAATATGCAATTGTAAAAGCTATAAACTTGCCCAGAAAAATCTGTAATTGCTTAAATGATAAGAGGAACTGAGCTGCTTGGATCCCCACAAGTCTATGAGACCAGATGGGATCCATCCCAGGGTGATGAGGGAGCTGGCAGAAAAGCTCATCAAGCCTCTCTCCATCATCTACCAACAGTCCTGGGTCACTGGGGAGGTCCCAGATGATTGGAAGTTGGTGAATGTCACCCCAATCCACAAAAAGGGCCGGAAGGAGGACCCAGGAAACTACATGCCTGTCAGCCTGACCTCAGTGCCTGGCAAGGTTATGGAGCAGATCATCCTCAGTGCAATCACACAGCACCTACAGGATGGACGAGGGATCAGACCCAGCCAACATGGGTTTAGGAAGGACAGGTCCTGTCTGACCAACCTGATACCCTTTCATGATCAGGTGACCCGCCTGGTGGATGAGGGGAAGGCTGTGGATGTGTCTACCTGGACTTCAGCAAAGCCTTTGACACCGTCTCCCACAGCACACTCCTGAAAAAGCTGCAGCCACGGCTTGGACAGGGGCACTCTGTGCTGGGTTAGGAACTGGCTGGAGGGCCGGGCCCAGAGAGTGGTGGGGAACGGGGCTGCATCCAGTTGGGATCCAGCCATTTAAAATATACAGAGAATATGTTCATTGAGTTAAGGAGGCTCTGTAGTAATCCAGTTCATGCATTTATCCATTCTTAGCATTGCATTATTTTTATCACTAAATATTTCTTTGATTGTCAGAGTGATGAAACACTAATTTTGGATAAATGTACTTTTCCCACTCTGGCACAATTTTGGCAGGAGAATAAAGAATTTAAGCCCCCTTCTCATCATAATCTCCATGTTAAATATGTGAGAATCTTTGCAAAAATTATGAATGGAAGGTATCTGAATGAAGGTTAGTCACTCGTTTTTAACACTAATTAATACAGAGCAGAGGCAGTATATGCACAGAGGAACAGCAGGTCTCTTTGTAAACAGTCAATGTAGATTACTGTTCTAAATTTTCTCATAAACAACTATCTGCCTTAATATGCTCACTACCTAAATACTGTTCTTCCTATGCCATGTACAACTAGTTATACAATATATTGGTAGCAGATGTGTGTTTGTAAGAACTAGGAGACTGAAAGAGCTTTTCTTTTCTAAATGGGGGGTAAAATATTCACAACCCTGGCCTCAGTCAACCACATACATTGATTTCATCATCTTCACTCCTCAGGGTCTACTGCAGTGGCTGGGGAGTCTGGCCAGCTGCTTTGGGATCAAAACAAACTCACTACAGAAAAAGTTCAAACCAAGGCTTTCTAAAAGCCAAGTAAAAGTTTAGCAAAAGCCAAGTAAAAGTTTACCAAAAGCCAGATTTCCAGGGTACAGCAAAGCAGTTTTGTACCAGCTACACTTTCAGCTACAGGTAGCAGAAATAATTTCCTTGTGGAAAATGTTCACAGTGGTAGCAATAAAGTAACATTTTTATGGAAAGTAATGTAGGCTTTTACAGCAGACTGAGCAATTTGCCAGCCAAGAACCAAAAGGCTTAATAATACTATATTCTAAATGGTATTTGTAGCATCTGTGATTATTTTTATAAAAGTTCCAAAGTAATTTAGAACATAAAGTTTAAAGATTCTTCCATCTGTGAGGAAGAAAAGATTGAAAAAAAAATAAAAAAGGAACTATTTCTCCTGTATTTCAGTAGCAGTTGAAGTACTAAGATTCTAATTGTTAGCTCACAGTCATTTATTTCACAGGCAACTTTCCAAAGTGTCTTTTATCTTCCCACAGTTGCATTAAGTTAATTCCACACACTGACAGGAGATTAGTTTAGTCTTCAGCTGGAAGTAGGACTTTTCTGAGAAGGGTCACCAGATGTAGTGTCAAAGAGAGAATGATAAAGACTGTTCTAAAATAGCATTTGGTCAGAAATCTTGTCATCAGTTTTGATTGACATTTCTACCAGAAGCACTGCAAATCACATTGACTCCTTCACTGAACATCCTATTGACTTAGTTTGTTGCAGTCTCTTCAGGCTGGTGTGCACTGAAGCATATTTGAAAGGCCCTTCATCTCAACTACAATATATTATTTAAAAATGTCAAGGCTGTTTTGCTGTTGCTGGAAAATAAATGATTCTGTCTGAGCTCCTAACATGTATACAGACTCTTCTCTCACTAATTTTCTTAAATTATGTATTGCATTGCTGTCTGCTGCAGATATAGGGTCTCTGTATCATTTTCTTCTAGCCCAGTATTTCCATATTCACATTCCTCATTTGACTGTAGCTTGAAATGCATTTATCCTTTGGTCTAAATTTGGTAGGTACATATTTGTTTTCTATTTGACTGTATATATATATATATATACATACACAAATACATATATATATATATATATACATATACATATACTGTTTGATGCCTGCATCCCTAATCTTATTTTCAAGCCTAGGATTCCTTGAATGATTGATTCCTAGGATTCTGTGTGATTCAGGGTCCCCAGTGTATTTTGTTTCCAAAAAGTGGAACTCCTGTAAGTTTCAAGCTTTGGCAATGTGTTTACCATGGTTACTACCATAAAATGAAAAATATTCTTTCTCGGACTTGGTTCTTGATAGTTTTAATTCATGACTTCTTGCACTGGAAATGACACTGAGCAGCTGATCTCTCTCCAGGCATCCTGCATTTCTGTAGACATCTACCATGTCTCCCCACCGACCAATAAGTTACCTCTTTTTCTGTCTGAAGAACTCCAGCTTATTTATTCATTACTCTAAACAATTCTGTACTTTTTCATCATATACTGATACTAGTTATACTGTTTTTGAACTCCTGCAAACCTGTGGTCTGAGCACCATCTGGTTCTGATAAAATTTATTGGCTATTCATTTTTTCATTTATTCCTTAATACATGCTGTTATTTAATTCACAGATATATTCTTTGAGAATTCCCAAAGAGAAAGGTTCCTTGAATGAGAGATTTTATTCCCACAGAGAATTCCAATGCAAAAGATACATTAGGTTTCACTTCAACGGTCCTATCTTCTCTGAATGTTTCTTTTATACCTTGATAATCAATGGGCTCTACAGACTCTCTGGTAGGATTCCCTGTGTTTAAAGAAAGATTAATTTAATTATGCTAGTTTGGTTTTTTTTAATTATTTTTATTTAATCAGACAGAATTTATGATCCTTTCTATTTCTTCTTTCTTAGTACATTCAGTCTTTGAAGGATGCCTTCTTGCTTCAAATTAACACTTTTTACCTTGCTAGGCATCTTTTTTATATCCCTTTTGTCTTTTCTCAAACCTTTGATAATAGGCATTGTGCATTAGACCAAGATCTGCTATGAGGGGCTACTATAAGGTGGTTTTGAATGTTCTCCACACTTTCTTAAAGATTTTGAGGTATTAACTTCTTTTTAACAAGACTCCTTTTTCTTCAACCTTCTCCCTTCTCCTCCCCGCCCTCCCCCTTTTTTTAATATGAGAACTGTGGTGGCTTTTAGACTATACATCAGTTAGTATTGCCATTCTTATCAGTGGAGTAGTATGAAAGGTAAGTACTCATCTCTCCTTCAAGGTTCTTTACTCTTCAGGAATTTTCTGTTTTTCACTGAGGTGGTCAGTTTCTTCGAATGATCTAGATATTCCATGGATGCAGAAAACTATTCAAAACCAGCATGATCTATTTTGAAGATACATGTATTTTTTTAGATCAGTATTGGAATAGCAGGATGATTATACATTCCTTCCACCACTTTTATAGTATGCATAGCGGTTTTTGTTCAGGACCAAATAGTTAGTTCTCCTGCATTGTTTTTTAAAGTGTTGCAGGACATGTGCAGAAGCATATGTATCACTGTTTTTGTTTCCATGTTAAACACAATAGAACTATTTTTTTCTTCCATTTCTCATCAGTTTCTATTGCTTAATCAATCCATTACCTGACCACAACAAAAACCAACCAACCAAAACTAAACCGAAAACCCCAAACAAATGAACAAACACCCCACTAGTATTTTTACCTATAGCAGAAGCGTCATCCCAAACTGAGCAGCATTCTTCAAAGCTAGAGATGCTGTACTTCTGCATTTGTGATTGAATCACTGATAAGATTTATTTCTTGGAAAACACGTGAAAGAAGAGAAAGGGCATTCTTTACACTGCTTCAGAGAAGACTTCTGTGATCTGTTTCAAAATTCAGAAAGGAGGCAGTGGAAGTATCAAGTTATTCTGGAAAACATTGAAACATAATTTCAGCATAGCAGAATTTCTAAAGTATATGAAACATTTTAGAAAACAATATGACAAAAAGAAGAATTAATCAGACCACTAGAGATCTGGCATCTCAAATCCAGACAGAAGGAGCTGGAGAAGAAAGCATTAATACAAAAGAAGGGGAACACCCTGTGTGGAGTGAAGGAGAGGTTAGGATGTCATCCAAACATTTTCTGCAGCTGTAGATGTCATTCTCTCCTTCAGACTAGGAGATTCCTTTTGCCATAGCCACTTTGAAGTGTTTTCCCATCTCCCGACCTGTCGGAGATCTGCAATATTGCCTGACAAAAGGAGAACACAATATGCAAATTATACATATATATAAAAATTACATTTCTAAACTTTTCTTACCCTGTTTGTTTAAAATAACTTCAAACTGAAAAATCTAGCTTACAGGTAGTGAAGAGATATCTCTAGTTCTGCTGGAGAGTTCACTTATCCTTTAGTCACCTTCAGAAGGTCATCATGCCATGCATTTTACATTACTTAACATACTGCCTTGAATCTTTCCTGCTTCTTCACTTCTTGTACTCTTATGTTTTAAAATTCAAAATTTGGAAGAATTTCTTCAATGCATCCGATTTCTCATTATCTTGTAAATAAAGACATATGGTAGCAGAAAAGATTTTTACCTGTCACTGTTCTTAAACTGTCAAATATGATACAATCAAAGCAGCACACTTTGTAAGTTAGTATAATATTGTTACAATTTCTGAAGACTTAAATATGTTATTTTTACAGGAAAAGATCTTAAAAAAGTACTCCTTTGGTCTAAGTACACACGTCTAATAAGTGGTGGATTTTTAAGATTAAAAAAAATTAATAAATAGAAGAGAGCTGTCACTTTTTATTTTCCCATATATCTGATCTCTTGAAGCATTCTATGGAGACACGAAAAAGTGGGTGAACCTAACTCTACATTAGCAATCTTATTCTCATGATCATGTCTTCTACAACTACCTAAAATGTTACCAGTTCTCAGAAAGATGTGTCATTTGACTTGTCTACATTGCAGTTTAAAACTAAATGACTTAAATTGCAGTAGACGTCCTGAGTCATAATCAGGTATGGATTTTTTAGTGGACTTGGAAGGACACAGTCATTAATTTCCCTGTCTTCACACCTCTTCCTCTTGGTGAGTTTTCCTCCTTTTACTCTTTACAGGAACTATGATTAGAACCAAAGGAACTCACTGTCAAAAAATTGCTGATACAAAGCTATTTTTGGAGCCTTGTTTATTAAAGGCTGTTAATAAACTTCTGTATGATAGTCACAAAGATGCTGAGGGTAAAACTCTGTTCAGACAAATGATTTGAAATTCATGAACACATTTTAAGAGTGGAAGGGACCCAACTGTAAGCACCAAATTTGATTTACTTTATGACATAAAACAGTAATTTCCATAACAGCTCCATAATTTCTCATTGAAATTGAAATCCAGTTAAAGGAAAAACTCTCTTCGGGTCACCCCTGTGAAAAGACAACTTACCCTGATCCATTTCTGAATCTGGTGTATGAAATATTTGATTCTTTATGTTGTGAATAAATTTATCAAAATTGCTTGGCATACAGATGAAATTAAATAAATACTATAACAGCATTCTGGCAGCTTTCATGCATGCAGTCTTCACAAAGTTCAAGCCAAAATTGTTTATTTTAAACTGTCCTGAATTATTAGCTTGGATTGTTTTTTTAATTTATTTACATGAAACTACTCAACTACTTAAATGAAATTTTCAACTAATTTCAAGTAATTTATTGCTCTAGGTATTTTCTCAGCAGCCTATGAATTAAATTCTGAATAAATGTATCTACTCAAAGTTTTTTTGACTGTATAGACTTTAAATATTAGTATCACAATTTTAAAACTTGAGAAATAGAAAAAGAACTTCAGCATCTCAAGAGCTGTCTATTCACCAGAGGGAACAGGTCATTGATCCCATGAATCCCTGCACAGTTGCTTATTATCTGTATCCTCTCTCATGAATATTGGAAGTAAGTTAAACTTCTCTGATAAACAACATTGTTCTGTCCCACATATGATTTCAAGAAGTGGAATATATGCACATATTTTCATTGATTTTTAATATTTTTTATTATTTCCTTAACTACAGATGTTATTCTTTATAAAGTCCTCCAAATGCTTAGTCAATGGTAAAGGCTGTATATTTTCTCTTGTTAATTTTTTTCAGTATCAATTGCCATATCTCAGTTGAACAGAAATATTTAATCATTAAAAGCTTTGTTCATGCAACCACTGAAGATAATTAAAAAGTTATCCTTCATAGAAGATAAAGTGCTACTTCTGAACATAGATATTTTATAGTGTGTATTAGATAATACATTTTCCCTTTATACAAAGTGCAATATTGTTTTTTGTTCAGGAGAGTACTTCAGAACTTTTATCTTTGTGTAAGCTTCAATATGTTTTGGCTTTTTTAATTATCTGAAAAGATTTTCAGTTCTGATAAACAAAATAAGAATGAACATAGCATGTTTTCTAGCCACTCAAAGTATGAAAGATTCTTTAGAAATATAACTAAACTATTTTCAGAGAAAGTACTTAGACTTATAAGTATAGCTTTTAAGGCAGATTTTCTTGTGACTTTTTACAAAATCCTTCCCAGTGTTTGTTGTGTTTTCCTGAGTTGAAGTTGACTTGGATTTTTGGAGAAGAAATAATTTTTTGATCCTTAATTCAGCTGGCAAAGCTTCTTAAGGAGGCAGTTGTTCTAGAAAAGTGATTTGATAACATCTGATCATATTTCTCATTTATGCCATGCATTTTGTTCCAGGAATAAAATTACCAGGAAAGGTTTAAGAACACAAGTAATTTCCATTATATTGATTGATCTGTTTGTCTCCAAAGATGTGGATCCCTATATTTTCAAGTCTGAAATTCAAAATGTATGACAATGCCATCTTATAAAGGAGAGAAGTTAATTTCACAGAGTACTATGTTTCTATAGTGCAGCACGGCCCTCGTATAAAGGTTCCCTACTCATTTTTTTGCTAAGAAAGCCATTAGGCAGCAGCAAATAATTAGGATAAATTTGCTAAGCACTGCCATTTTACCCAGCATCTCCACAAATGGTGCTATGTGAAGAGCTCAACTCTGACACAATTTCTTTAGTCTGCCTACTAAAGGTATTACTGGGTCTTGGGGTACATATATGTCAATGGCTGATGTTGACCCAGACTTTCAATCTTTAACCCATTTAACTTATATTGCATATCTTGGCTGCTGTTTTGTGATACCCTTCACATATGTCTCATCTCCTGGTTTTTTCATGTGTGTACACTACCTAGTTTATAGCACTTGTTCTATTCTCTCTCATACTTTTGATTACTTAAAGTGTAGTGTTAAAATATCCATCTGTGTAGATTTTAACTCATGAAAGGCTAATTCTGTTTTCCATTAAGTTTACAATATTTTTAAAGCCCTAAATTATTATTTAGATATTCTGCAGAAAGTGTGATCCTTCCTCTCCAACTTACTACATTTTTTCTGCATATTTGTTGGCTGCAGCCTCCTAAACTTGTCAAATAAAGGAAATCATGGTGACTTTTCTAAAAAGGTTATAAAATGTCATTAGAACCAGGTCCTAAATGTAGTCTATATTTATTTGAAGGTTTGATTTCTTTTTTTTTTTCCCACAGGTTTTTCTGGTTTAACTAGTTTTTTCCAAAGGCTGCTCTGGTTTTACTAACCTTTTGAAAATTGGCTTCACAAGTATGGTAATACATTGCTAAAAAGAAAAAAGAATAAAAATTAACCTGTTCTAAATTATGACTAGATGTAAAGATCTGATTTAGATGAGGATTAGTAAGAAAAATAAAACAGATTCTTTATTGGGTTTCCTAACTATTACAAACTTGTAACTTATTTATGACCTACTTCAGTGAGAAACATTTTCAGAATAAATTTATTGAGTCCTACCTAACATTAAGCAAAAAATGCACATTGCAATCATTCAAAATCAACACACAAACTAAAAACCATGTCAGTTTGGTGAGTTACATTTTTTAATGCTGTGGGAGATGCCTACGTGCCACAGCCATTTACTGCAGTCCTTGCTTGTGTGCTCATGTGCCATTTGGCAGATATAACCTCTGTCTCCTTGGTGTTATGCCAGTCTGTTGTTGCTGCTAACTTTAGGGCAGAAACTGAGTGATTACCAACCTTTGGTAAATCTCCTCCCACAGGTGGTTGGAGCTTGCAGCTTGCAAGTGTTCACTGCTGAGTGGGCACAACACTTATGAAAACAAGCCTAACGTAATGAGAAGTTAATTGGCAACAAGAATCTGAAGAAATGAAGTCAACAAAAGTCGATTACCCAAATACTGTGTTCAGATCAAGAAAGACGCAAAATAAAGGTGAAGGAAGTGACTCCACATGTATTTTCCACGTCATTCTGAAGAACAGGCTTGAAGACAGACCTTGCAAGTGTGCTGATTTTTTTGCCTGCATTATATGAATTAAAAATTTAAAAACAAACTGCACAGATCTGCTTCTGCAACTGAAGTTCTCATGTTTTCTTCTAGTCAACATTTAATAAATTGTTTCATTCCATTAGTTTTTAGATTTTGTGTGATAGCAACCCAAGTTTTAAGAGTAGACAATGCAGGGAACAATACTAACAACAACAAAAAAAATCTTTTGTATTTTCCCAAATAACTAATGAAGGCTTTTCTTTTAATTTTGCTCTAGCTATTTCTCCAAGTAAACAGGCAATAAAACAGCAGTACTTAGTAAATTAAGACTGATGCCATACTGAGGAAGAATGTAAAGTATATTTAACAAAGTTATATATACAACATGTTTATTAGTGTAACTGAAAAATATTAGTAGAACAATAAAATAGATACTCAAAAGGTGGTCATGAAAGAGTAAACCCAGGCAAAAATGGCTAGCACAGAGAAAGTTCTTTTAAATCATTTCTCTGAGGACATGATGAAAGTTAAGTTTGGACATCAAAAGAAGGGATAGAGATGGAAAATGGACATTCTTTGGCAAGAAGAAATGAAAGATATTGATTTAGAAAGAGGAAAGTAACGATGCTCTAAAAGCCTGAAGCACTTCGGCACTTGTGTGTATTTTGGCCAAAGGAGAACTAGAGCGTAACAAACCAACTTTTGAGGTCTGTTCCAAGGATTGCAATACATGTAACTTCATGCAGACAAAAGTTCTGAGCCATTTCTCACTGCTCTATGCTTCAACAGGCTCAGTCATATAACCTAGACATTCTCAGAGTATTCCTTGAATTCTAAAGTCCCTGTCACCCATAGTCTTTGGCCACATGGATTAACTTTGGCAATCATATCAGCAAGCACCAGCATTGTGATTCATAGACTGGAGAGCTAAAAAGGTGAGGAGTCTCTCATCATACCTTATGTGCAGGTGAACTACTGTGAAATTATATTTCAGTAATCCTGACCAGATTTTGCTTCAGCTTTTACCCTGTAAATTTGAGAATCCCATATTTTCCTATCAATCAAACTTATATAAAAAAAGGAAAAAGCAAAAACAAACTGTTTGCTGGATAACTGCTAGTGTTGGTAAAATTTTTGACATGGCTTGCTGAGTAAATACCTGACTTTTCTTTCTCCAACAATTTTCTTCTGTTTGACCACAATTAGGCTAACGGTTTCAACTTGGAGTACTTGACATGACAAAGGGTGTTCAGTTTATCTATTTAAAAGCTCTTTTCACTTTTATTAGGCACATATGTTTCAAGGCAAGATTCAGGAAAAACTATGATTTAGGAAATTTTTTTTCTTTCATGATACACAGAACTTTTTCTTCAAGCAAAAAGAAGCTTGTGGAGTTTTGTTTCATTCAGATTTAATAACAAACAAAGTACAATTTATAAATAAAGTATTAAGTAAAAAGTACAAACAATTGAATCGGAGAGGATGTATTACACAACTTGAACCTAAATTGCTTGGTGACAATAGGAAAGTTTTTGTTCATTATAAGGGAAGTAAGATTAGGCTTGTGAAGATGAGGGTTTTTGAGGTGCTTTTTATAATTTTATTCCTCTTTTTTTCTTCTAAGTGGACACTATTGATTTAACTGTTTCCAAAATTCCTGTCATGTTTTATATTCATTCCTTGAAATAACCTTTTTCTTTTGCAAATCAACCAGCCAACCACAAAGTAAATAATAAGGAGAAAAAAAATCTAAAGTTGAACATCATTATTGATTCTTTCTGTCCCAGAATTCATAGACAGTGTCAAATTAAAAGCAGGAATTCCAACTCTAGTTCCAGCTCTGCTCTAGATATCTGACCTGGAATCCCTAAATATCTGTGAAAACTTCTAAACAATGGATGAGCTAGAAACAAACATCTGCTCCGAATTTTGCAGCTAGATCACAATTATAAAATGAATCCAGAAAGTTTCTTTATTAATAACTCTGAATTTTGAAACAGTTACTTGAAATGTGAAAGGGAGGTTCAGTTGTCAAAGTTCCCTTGGTCTCTGTCAGGAGTCACTGTGCTTTAAATGACAAAGCAGTGCTGGAGTTCTAAAGAGCAAAAGCCTTAGAAGAGTTATATTTTGATTGACGAGTAACATTATGACTGTTATTTTAGCAGAGGTCTGGAAAACTGTAATAATTAGCCTGTCAGCTCAATTGTTACTCTTCATTAAAAATGAATATGGGAGAGCAATTAATCTCACATCTTTAGCGTCATTAGGCTGTTCTGTTACTGCAGTTGTGTGCAGTTCAATATGTCAATTAATCTTTAGAGCAGTACTATTTTCTAATTTAAGGCCTCACTTTCCTTATTTTGATGATGTACTTGAAGAACAACATTTAACATATACCAGACAAAATAAAATTGTTGAAATGGAACCACAGTTGAAAATTCTGTCTTAGAGTGTAAAATTTAACATGGAGGTCATGGTCATCTCTCAAATCAGGCTTAATACTTCCCTGCAGGACTAAAAACACCAGAACATTATCGGTAATATAGAAACAGCTTAAAGTTATGTAAATGAAGGAACAACTGAGTTACTGTTTATCTTTCTCTGCCTTCCTTGTTGTTTAACTCTGCAATTGTACCAAGTGGTGGTGGAGGAAGTTTTGCAAAGCCAGAAAACTTAAGCAGGAAGTTGGATACATTAAGTCTTGTCAAGTTGTGTCCATGAGATGGTGGAACTCAGGATCCTGCATGAAGGAAGCTAAGCAGTAAGTGAGACTAGAAGCCTGAACCTCCAAAGAGCTAACCTTGACCTCTTCAAAGACATACTTAGAGGAATCTCATGGGATAAGGCTCTAGAAGGGAGTCTAAGAGAGCTGGGCAATATTCAAGCATTGCTTCCTCCAAGCTCAAGACCAGAGCATCCTCATGATGAAGAAATGAGGCAAAGGGGGTAGGAGATTTGCGTGGATGAGCAGAGAGCTTCTAGCAAATCCTAGATGGAAGAAAGATAGGAGACGTGGAAAAAGGGGCAAGCCATAGGGAGGACTATAAGAATATCATCGCAGTATGCAGAGATGCAACAAGAGAGGCCAAGGCCCGCTTGGAATTGAGTCTGACAAGAGGTATCAAGGACAAGAAGGGCTTCTGTAAGTGCATCAGCAGGAAAATTAAGACAGGAAAATGTGGGGCCACTATTGAATCAGACGGATGTCCTTGTGACAGAAGACAGAGGAAGGGTAGAACTACTGAATACCTCCTTTGCTACAGTCTTTATTAGTGAGGCTGGGCCTCAGGAATCACAGACCTTGAAGGTAAGAGAAGAAAATGGAGTAAAGAAGACTTCCCTTGATAGTAGAGACTTGGGCTAGAGATTGGCTAGACAGAAGACTTAACAGCCACAAATCCATGGACCCTGATGGGATGCACCCACAGATGCTGAGGGAGTTGGCAGATGTTGTTCCTAACCCACTCTCCATCAGTGAAAAATCATGGAGAACAAGAGATGTTCCTGATACCTCATTTGACTATACGATCTCTGGAGGTCCCTTCCAACCTTAACTATTCCATGATTCTGAGAATTTCCAAATACATGAAAATTAACACAACTCAGACACCAAACTTGTGTTTATTCTGCAATGACTACAGAATATTTTCGATTAAACGGATTAATAGAATCATTCACTGGATATAACTGATAACTTATAAGTATTGTTTTCATATCTTCCTGAACTACAAATCTTTGTTTCTGATTCCAGAAACAGGTGGTCCATTAAGATCTTATTTGAGGAAATTACTCTGGTCACTGTTAGTTACAGGACCTGGGGCTAGCTGAACTGCATACAATTACCAAATGCCAGTTGTTCCAAGAAATTAAGATATACATTAAATAATTTATCCTAAATACCTGCACAAATAAGGTCCAAGTGTTCAAGTTATTTTAAATTCCTGAAGACTCTGCAATGATCTACCAGCTAGTTGAGGAACAGAGAATGTCTTCTCATGTCATTGTCATTTTATGTTATTGAAATAAATATTCAATACTCCTGTTTGTATGTAGCACACACTGACCAAGGCATCTTTCAGAAGTATGTCAATGGGGAATTATTAAGGCCAAAATAAAATCAGAACCAGAAATCCCACAAAGTTTTGAATAAAAAACATTTTGAACAAATTAAAAAGAAATGAAGATCAATTGGCTTTTAAGATATTTTGAACTTTAATATTCATTCAATTTAGTTCTTTCTGACTTTAGCTCTTCAGGAAGCCAAGAAATCACTTCACTTTTCTGTCAGCTAAAGAAATGTCTATGGAACAGTTTTCTGTGTTCAACAGATGTTACCTTCCATGTGGGTCGTGTCTGAATTATCTGAGGAGCTGCTGAAGAACAGAGAAGATTTGTCTATGACTGTATACATTAATGTTTTGTTCCTGGTGTCTACTTCTACAGTGAACTGACTAAAAGAGAGACAAACAAATCTTTCTTTGGTGGAATTGCAAAACACCTCAAGTTCATTGTCATCCAGGTGAAACACCAAAAAGGGGAAAAAAAGAAAACTAGTATGTATGCATGCCATTTTTCAGGAAAAAAAAAAAAGAAAAAAACAACTTATCTATGCAGTAGAAACACCAATATTCTTCTTCACCCAGAAATTTTCAAAGTATTGTATTTCCACTAGCAGATAGGGATGTTCAAAGTTAAATCTTTTAAATAAAGAACATGAAGTTGTCTGTTCATTGAAAAAAGAAGCAGAACAAAATTAATTTTCCAATTAAGATGAGGTGGAAGGGGATTGATCAGTTAATATAGATAATTTAATTAGATTAATTTTAGTAATTACAGCTCTTCTTTTAGGAACTGTAGATCTGGTAGACTGCAAACGGAGTGTGACCAAGTATCAGGTTGAAATTGTCTCATAGGTCTACCTTTGTAGAGGACTTTTGACCCAATCTGGAATGTGGAGCAGTTCTCTGAGAAGGTTTGCTTTTGGTAAGATCAATGGGAGTGAAGAAAATATTAACAATATCGGAATCAAAATTCCTAAGAACATAGCAGATGACACACTAAGACAGTCCTGGTGATCAACATTTACAGAAGTATATTGAAAACATTATTTTATCATGTTTACAAGAAAGGAAGATAATGACCTTGCAGAGAAGAAAAGTCAAGTTTGTGAAACTGGCAATATATTCAACATATTTCTCAGCTGTGAATTAGTGGAATCACACCACACTATCTGGAGATACAGGGCAGGTACATACAAATCCCGTAGAAGATACAGTGGCATGAGAGTGCATATAATAATGGCTAGCACAGAAATGCTGATATCTTCCCCTCTGCATGTAAGGACTGAGCGTCAACAAGGTAAACATGACAGTATGTAATGCATTATGTCTCGGTCAAGGTTGCTGAATCAAAAGCTAAAGAAGAGAATCTGTGCTCTTGGAATAATTGCCAGAGACTGAAAAGATATTAATAAAGACAAAAGTAAAAATGAACAGAATATTCTTTTTTTTTTCTTTCTCTAGTGGCACAGTAAATAACTCCATGAAGCTGGAGTTGAAATGGCCTTTTATCTGGGTAAAACCCAAACATTGTCCTAGTATCAGATAACTGATTTCAGAAACAAAGTAATCAAAATGGAAAGACACAAATGAATACCTTTTGCTTACATAAAAATAGAAATGTAAATTACAATCTCCACCTCACAGTTAATGAGTATGCAAGATTATACATGTTGTGCGGCTTATTTAGGATCAAAGTAGTAGGAGGCTGATTTTTCAGAAAGGAATTACAGGTTATTTTCTTTGACAAGTATTTTTAGACTGAATAACATACATATTTATTAAATGTGCATCGTTTGTGAATCAGAGCTTAATTAAATACTGACTTCATAACATATACTCACTTTGAAGTTTGTTTTTTTTTAATAGTAAGCAAACATTTGCTGTTAAGAATGAAGTGTTGAAAGGAAGACAGGTTAAGATTATTTTAAACTGTATTTTCTTGAGAGTTACGACACTCAGGTCTTGCTATTTTGCCCATTCCTTTGTTAAGTCATGGGTATATGAATTCATATAATTAAAAACAATCCTTGCTGAGCATGCAAATCCTGTGTTCAATTAATTGTTTTGTAAGTTATTTTCAACACAGCTGAAATTCGAATAAATGGAGAAATGGATTATGTCTTTGTACTTGAAGAATTTTGGGGTGTTTGTCTTGTTTCAAGTGGGTTCAGACTTTCTCTCACTTGTCTTCCTGAGGTCTAGGGTGGGCAGAGGATGTTTTAAGAAGTATAGAAACTAAGAAACTTATTTCTAAGAGCCAGTAAAGAAAAAAAATCATTAATACACCCACCTGTTATTCCTGGGATTTTATAGATCTGTTGGGAGAGGTGTGAGGACTTTATGGGGATAAAAAAAGTAATTATTTCTTTTATCTTAGTTTACCTTTCATCAGCCTTTTGATGGGGGTGTGCTACAGAGGATTCTTTACAGGCCTGTGAAATGACAAGGAATTCCACAAAAAAGGCTTGGCAACCAGTGAATTGATTTACATGCATTGTCAAGTGACTATAAAAAATCCAAGCTGATAATGAAAGTGGTTGTATCTCAGCAACAAGTTAACAGAAAGTTAAATCCTTCATAATGCTACAGTGAGGCAGATGGGTTAGTACAAAGGAGTTAACACTAACAGACACCTCATTGCTCTCACACTGATTTGTAATTCACAGCATAGTACAAAATGCAATATTGAGATTAGATGTGTATAGAGTCTATGTTCTTAAGTTTAATTTTAAATCATGTTTACAGTACTGCTTGTACTCTGTCGAACTTTTTGTCTGTTTTCTTGTTGTTAAGCTACTGAGATAAACATAATAGTAAAATTATTCTATGCACTTGCCTGTTTATTAAAACTGAGACACAAATGAATAAATGTTGGTTTCTCCATTACTACAATGGCATTTGCAGACTATCAGAGACAGGTTTACAGCATTTGCCTTATTAGAATAGGACCATTCAAGCTTTGAAATACATAGTTATGGGATTTGTCAGTTTAATATCAAATACACAGTCTGAGTTAACAGTGCATGGCAATGGAGATTTTAAAATAAGGCAGGAATTAAGAATACAGATATACCCTTCTCTATATACTTGTCTTTATAACCGTATGTAGTGCTTCATTTAAAAGCAAGCAGATGTGGGTTACTCTAGGAGTTTTCCTCTGAATTTAGTACTTCAAATTTACATTCATATTGATTCTGAGACAGAGTCTCTGATGCAGAATAATGCTGAAAGTGTCATTGCTGAAATATCATAGAATCACAGAATCAGCCAGGTTGGAAACAACCTCTGAGATCATCAAGTCCAACCCTTGATCCAACACCTCCGTGGTTACCAGACCATGGTAGTAAGTGCCACATCCAGTCTCATCTTAAAAACCTCCAGGGACAGAGAATCCACCACTTCTCTGAGCAGCCCATTCCAATGCCTGATCACCCTCTCTGTAAACAGTTTCTTCCTAATATCCAACTTAAACCTCTCCTGGCAGAGCTTAAGACCATGCTCTCTTGTTTTGTTGATAGCTGCCTGGGAGAAGAGACCAACCCCCACTTGTCTACAATCTCCTTTCAACTAGTTGTAGAGCATGAGTGTCATGGTTTGAGAACCCCGAAATCCAATTCCCTAGTCCAAGCCCCCTCCCACATCTCAACCCAGTGTGAGATGGTTTTTCCCAACACCACACGAGACTCAAAATGGGGGGAAGGGAATATATTACGACTGTACAAATAAATACTACAACACATTATATACAATCTTAGCTATCTCTACCATGACATGAAAGTATTTACAATGGATCAAATCTCTTCTCCCCTCCAAATAAAAGTCCAGGAGGGAAGAAGGGAAAGATCCTTTCTACTTTCAGAGCAGCAATGTCTCTAAGGTAGCAGGCATCCCTTCTCATGCAGCAGCTGTAGCTGGATCTCTACCAGTACACACGAGGGGGTATCCAAGCCCTCTGGGCCCTTCGACTCCAAGTGAGGGTCTTCTCTTCCATAGGCTGTGTTCACCGGGACAAGGGTCACTTCACTACGTCATAGCACGAAGTACAGGGGTCTTCGTGATGGTCCCTATCTTCAGGGGATTCAAATTCCCCTTGGCAGAGCTCTGTGCTCTGTCTCAAACAGCGGGGGGGGCCAAGGTCACCCCTTCTGCATTCCTTCTCGGAGCTTTTCAGCTCCTTTCTGCAGTGCTGTAGCACTTTAAGACTCTTTCAAGTAAGAGTCCATCATCCTCCTCTCTCTAGGAGGGGTGTCCAAGGAGTTTGGTGTTTTTTTGATTTCAGTTCTTACCCCAGAACTCTGTCTCTGTAAAGCTAGTTCTGCTCTCTCTGCTGCTGCTGGCTCTCTCTCTCGGCTCTCTCAGACAACTCTGTGTCTCTCTTGCTCGGCTGCAATGCTTCTGCTGCTTCTCTCTTATCTCTTGGCTCTCAGCCACAGTCTCTGGACGCTGCTCCCGCTGCTGCTCTGTCTCTGCTCACTCATGGTGGAGAAAACTTCTTTAGCTTTCTAGCTACAGGTACTTAGCCCAATCTTACACTGTTCCAAGCCCCTGTAGCTCCCCTGCCGGGGGCTGGGCGGGGGCCAGAGCCCCCAAGGGGCTCCAAGCCCCTTCCTTGTGGCTCTACAACATGGTTACTTCTTCTACAACAACTACAACTACCTTCTCTTCCGTTTTACTTGTGATATGTTTATATTTTGCAGAAGCGCTCATTGGCTCAAAACCTCAAGGGATACCACCCCCTGGGGTTTTACCATTTTATAACTTCAGGGGGAAAACTGTTTCCCCCCACCACAATGAGTAAATTCTTTAAAGTAAAATAAAATCAGGTTTGCTCCTCAGAAAATCTGTAGAACTCAAAGGCTGTTTTTTAATGTGTTTATTTGTTTTTTTGTGGTAGTTCATTTTGCTTGGGGTTTGTTTGTCAGGTTTTTTTATTAATATTACCATAGAAGATATCAAGACATCAATATTTGTCCAGAGTGATTAAACACAGGTTTTTAATATTCTCTTTTCTTCAATCACAAACAAGGGTTTGCACATCCTCTGAGGCAACTGAGACAAGTGAGGCAGTTGTACAGGAAAGTATAGAAAGGTAGAAAAAAAACTTGTGAAAGTGGGAAAAAAGATTTTGTATGTAATAGGTAAAGGAACATGGGCAGAGCAACAAGAAAAATAATGGAAACTAAAATGGAGATAAATGAAATTAAAGGGAGACAAAGTTTTTGCTTCTGCAAAGAAAAAAATATGTATTTTGGATTTTTTTTTTTAATGGCATAAAAAACCCAAAAAACACCACACAAAGAGTACTAAATTAAACTGCTAGTGAAAGATTATTGAGGTGTACAGTCTTATCCAGCTTCCCTTATGAGGACATGGGTAGAATGACGAGCTATAAAAGATTTCCTTTTGCTATTGCCTGGATAGCTCAACATGTACTAAGATTCAGCAGGTGGAAGAGAAATCCAAATACATTGTACTACACTAAGAAACAAAGCTCAGTTACATAAAGATAGGGCCTTATGGGCGTACTTGATGAATACCATCATTCTAGTATGGTGTAAGTGGACTTGAATCACTAAAAGTCACTTTCACCTGACTTGTTTTGCTGATTTATTTTGCTGAAATGTAAGACCTTGTTCTCAACAGTCACTTGCTGAGAAGTGTTCAAGATCGTAAAAAAATGAACTTTTGACAATTGCATTTACAAGCAATCTTCCTCATCATAGTAAAATGCCACCCTTATACCCAAAATCTACATATTAATTGATTTCTGTGTACTTGTCAAGATGTTTAGACTAGATTCCTCTTGACAAAAAGTTACATGTGTTTATCAAAGACAGAACAAAACATAATAAAACAAATACTGATTGCTAGATTTCTTTGTGTCACTTCTCACTACAACGTGCCAGAACTCTCTCGTAGTGGGGTAAAACATAGTTCTTTCCCCAGTGATGTCCAGGGTGAGATATATTCCCTGTGCTGTTGATTTGGGTGCACAGAAGTTTCCTGTCTAGGTTTTTCTGACCAAAACCCTTATTTATTCCAGAATAGGGGGAGAGAAATATACCTAACATGTATAAACTTTATTGCAGAGATCTGAACACTGTGTGCATGTCACAATTTAAAAAAGAAGATATGCAGTAGACTCCAAGTTACCTAAAACTGAGAAACAAGATTCTTAGCTGCTATTTAACTTCTTTTTGCATTCTGCTTATTTTCCTTAACATTTTCTTTTTTTATTTGAAAACAAGGCCACCTGAATGCTGGCTGATCCATCCTCTCTGACAATTTGCTAGTTATGGCTCTGTCCAGCTTTATGAAACTTTTCATCTATGCAGCTCTGTTGTATTGTGAAGAGCTTACACTCCTGATTTGAATACAGAATACAACACTAGCAACAAAACCGACCTGAGCAGCTTGGGAAAAAAAAAATAAATAAAAGAAACAAAGAGCGAAGGAATCAATTCTCAAAATTAAAGAGTTAAGTTAGTTTGATATGCTATAAGTGTAGGTATTCAATGCAACATGCAATTTTGAAGGAAAAAATTGAAGGTATCAAAAAATCTTGGGGTAAAAAAATTCTTGTGTTAAAAAATCTCAGGGTAAAAACAATTTTTTCAAGTATCAGTGTAACTGAAATACAGTAAAATATAGTCTGAAAATATCACAGGACATAATGCAGATGAAAGACTCACAGAAGCCTGTTGGTACAGAAGTTATGTATTTTCAATGAATTTCCCTGTAATACAAAATTTTGGAGAACTTGTGTGCTAATTTTTTGAAAGATATACACCAATTGACCAAAACACAATCAAAGAGTTGTTACCCAGTTCATTATTTGCCTTTGCCGTCTGGCTCCCTGAAACCTGGAGCACAGTGCAGCCTCCTAGTGAGAAATATCAAACAGCAGAGTATAATACAGTTCAATACTTTCATTGAACTACAGTAAAAGATCCCTTGGGGCTACCATTAAGTTAGTTCATATTCACTTAACCACAATCCCTTTTGATAAGTGCATCTTTCTTGACATTATTTTAGCTGTGATATCATTCCAGAGTGAAGGATTTTGTCTGTTTCACACACTTCTTAGAGCAGCTGACTTCTGACTTTGATGCAGGTAATTATTAAATGGCCATTTAGGACTCCATATCAAGACACCTCTTGCATTTTTTTCTTTTGAGGAAATTGCATTTCCATTCCATTTTTACCTTTCTTCTCCTTCGGTAATAGCTGATCTGCATTCAACTGGAATTGCCAAAACTCTCCAAAAATGCACTTGTAATTTTTGAAATCCTGGACTGGTGCATCCTGAAGAACCCAAACAATTCAGTTTTAGTTTTTTGGAATTCTCTTAATATTTTTTACCTCAGGTACACTAATAATTTTCACTTTCCTCCTCTGTGTACATGCACTTCTACTGTAAAAAATGCATTTGATATGGCTTACCTGAAACCCTACTATCTTCACAGTGTATTTTTGCATCTAGATACTGAAAATAAGACTTATTTCTGTGCATCTCTGCTTGCTAAAGAGGTCTATCCTGTGCAGTGATAGTATTCTGAGAAAATATGAAGGTGGTTGATCAGAGTTGCTTTCAAATCCTTTAGCAGTTATTGTTTCACAACCCTTTCATAAATCTAGTACTAAATCTTTGAACTATGAAAGTGGTGCTGTGGATCTGGGTATTCTGTGCACATCTTCATATTGGTATAATGCAAAAACAAAGGGAAAAGATCTGGATTTTATTTAGAGCTTTTGTAACTTGCTAGATTTGGGGTAAGGAGTTGGGTATCATCTTACCTGTGGAGAGCAAACCACTGCTGCAGAAAGCATGTTCTCTGAACTTACAGTTCTACTTTGCTCATTTCAGTTCTACTTTTGTTCTATTTTGCTCATTTGACATTTAATAGCTGGAGGTATAAATCAAAGCATCCTTGCATTTGTCTGTTTTTTAATCAGAAAGTACTTGTGCTAGGTATAAAACAGTACAATACAGTTTAAAGAATAATGATTCCTAAAGGAATTTTGTATGGAATAAAATAGGAGTAACTTCCTAAAGATCTATTTGTAGAAATCTTAGAGAGCAAAGCAAATTCATTTTTTTCTTATGTGTCTGTATCTCGGAGGAACCGTACTGGAGAATACTGTGTTGATGACACAGACTGCCATAATTCTTGAGCAGGTGTATGGCAGAACTAAATACTTGTGAAATGAGTACTCACCTTGAAGGTGTCTCTGCCTAGGATATCCTTCTGGCAGCCTGTCTTGCTGTAGCAGGTCTATGGTTTGTCTACATTATCTGCAAAATAGATGAATTCCCAAAGCTATGTTTACACGAGTATAAAGTGTTTGTTAATATTTTTAAAAAGTGCAAAATGGAAATAAATTACTATAAAAATGTGCAAAAATTGTTGCTTCTTTAATGGGATTTATTAATTACAATGCAATTATAAGAATGGAGTTTTACGTTTAAACAGTTAATGTACTATTTGTCTTTTCTGACATTTTTCACCCATAGCACTAACTAATCATATCAACTTGTTTACCTTCTTCTTTTTTTCTTTGCAGTTTTCTCCATTTAACCTTCATAAATAAATAGCTTTATGTGGAAAAAAAAAAAATACGTGGGCTAAAATTAATGAAAGCTGGAACATAACATTTTAGCAGACAGAAATTGTGGTCAGCCTGTCTGACTCCCCACACGCAATACATGCTAAGGAGTGTCAAAGGCAGGATGGAGCAGAGTGGAAAGATACAGTTACAGCAGTATGGAAATTACAGGGGAAAATGTGTTTGCTTCTCCCTGGACGGAACGTGGTCAGTGTGCCTGACTTCCCACACACAACATACACTAAGGTGGAAGAGAGAGTGGAGGGGAGGGGAGGCACTGTGGTCAGGCTCTGCTGAAATCCTTGCAGAAGGGGGAACTTGGCAGTACCTTGTACCTGATAAGCTGCACAGGAACTGTCAACCAAGGGTTGAACCAGCAACCATGGCAAAATCAGTCTCCTCAGATGTTATGCTGATGCATACCTCCATCCCAAAGTTACCTACCTCCAAGGTACGATCACCCCTCACCGAGCCCATTCACTATATTTTATTGACTAATGAAGTGAGAAAATTTTACACCAATCAGTAACAAAGGTACATATGACTAGAGTCACTCAAGCTCCACCTAAACATAAAGAAGTAGTATAAAAGTATAAAGTACAAAACTGAAGAATAGTGATATGCTAGGGAAAAGAAAAAGAAAGAGAAAGAAAGAAAGAAAGGAAGAAAAGGAAGAAAGAAAGAAAGAAAGGAAGAAAAGAAAGAAAGTTTGATAAATTACATAGCATTTTAATGACTGCCATGATCAGTATTCACTTTGTTAATGAGTGACAAAGTTTTCAAGATATGTCAGTTTGTCTGCAGCTGTTACTATATGTAACATACAGACATATTTTACTTTTGCTTTCAATGTATTATGCACAATGCATTCACCTAAGAGTATATTTTCCTGAAGATGGTTTGTTCATGTCCAAATTCTATTTTACAATATTAAATTCAGTTTGGAGACATATCTCTGAAGTTGAAATTACCATTTTTAAGCATTTTGGAAAGACATACATACATTTTTTTCTCAATGATGCATTTAGTATAATATAAGGATGCTCACAGTTTCACACTGAAATTCATCATTTTTCACTGGTTTTGTCTTGACTTTTGGAATTGTTTGTGGCATGACTCCCTGCATGCTTCTACAGAGCTAAGATTCCCATGGAAAATGTTTAAATTTACAATTTTGTTTATAACATTTAAAAAATTCTGACACTTTAAAATTTTAGTGTTTCTTCTGAACACAATGTCTTAATTATGTCAGTTGTTATCTTTTAAAACCTGAGGAATTGAAACAGTAGGAAAACGAGTGGTTTACAAGCCTGTATTTTACATTTTTGAAAGATTTGCAAAAATGAAAATTCAAGAAAAAAAGGTTTAAGTGAGTAGAATACAGCTCTTCAGACAGAGGATTGTGAAAATTAAGTAGTTTACTTATTTGTTTATTTATTTTTCTGGTTTTAACTTAATTTACAGTTTTGAAATGCACATTATTACCCACTTAATTTTAATACCAAAAGCTTCATCACACAGCTTAACTAAGAAGAACCTTCAAAAAATGTGAAAATCTATTATTATGCATAGTTTAAAAATTTAGTCTGCTCTTGACTGGTGCTCATTTCAGTATGGAAGAGATTTTAGTAAACATACACGGATGCTTGCAGTTAGCAAATTTATATCATTTTTTAATGCACAGTAATGTAAGGAAATGACAGTAATGCAAGCTATTCAAACTTATTACATTCTCACTGAGGACAGTGTCCTGTCACAATACACTCAGCCAAAGTACTTGCTGCAGATATGCTAATTTCCTTTCAAAAAAAGAAAACAGTTAAAGACACTGAAGAAGAAGCAAAAATTGAACCATTAAATAGATCATAGATCTTCTGAGTCCCAGTCAAATGCCTCATTTTGTCAGTCAAAAGCTGTGACTTCCACGTTAGTCAATAATAATCGTAACTGGAAATAGGCCAAGTGAAAAAATTGTGAAATTTAGTCTAGATAAACACATGCAGGCAACAAAATCTTATCTTTTGCCTTATGATGAAGTCCATCATAATGATGACTGCAGAAAACATTACATAGTTTTTTCCAGATAAAATCTGTGTTTAGCATCCCCAGCTTTAACAAAGATCACTTTAAGTGGCAAATGCACTAACAAATCTAAAAAACCCCTCTAAACTATCTCACCTTTCAAGGTCTTTCCAAACAGGTTTTATAACAAATGACAAAGGAGATAGAGTCAGACAACTGCTGCAACAGACAGGAAATTCACAAATGTTCTTGGTCTTTTTTAAACTCATTTTAACCATGAGCTACACGATTTATTTCAGAGTAACAAGATTAGTAAATATCTTTTGGTTGGCAGATGCAAAAAACCTCCTTCCATAAGCCCATTTGTCACTCCGATTTGGCAACTCTAAAACTATCTGCAAAACAGCCTATGGAGTAATGGATGAACATGATACAGAAATATATTTAGTCAGGTATTATATCTGCATCAATGCTCTTCTGACAATGAGAACACTGAACACAGAGAATTTGATCTTAGATCAGCTTAGGCACCTGGCCTGTGATTTCTGTAGCCTGTGACTCGGTATGTCAGACCCTCTGATGCCATTCCACTACAGGAATCTTTTAAACCAGAACAGTTCAAGACGAACAACTAATGGAAAAGCCTGCTTTCTTCAACACTTTTACTTTCATCCCACATAATGTTTCTCTACCTGCAGTGGAGCACAGAGACACCTGGGCAAGCTGCATATAAAGCTATATGCAGCGGTAACACCAGCGGTGTTCTCCAGAGGATCTGGCCTGTGCTAACTGGATTTCTCTTTTTTAGGTAAACGGTAAGTAAGCCCAGATGAAACATTTCTAACTGAAGCACAGACACATTCAAAATGAGAGAGCAGTGTATGCTAAAATACACTGGGTCCACCTCCACAGTCTCATTGCATCAGCGTCTGCAAGAGGCAACAGTAACATGTAGCTGCAATGCGGTCAGCAGGGCAGTTCCACCTCCACACCAGAAGAGAGGAAGAGGTCTGCAGTCTCTGGGTGTAGCACAGGGGCACAGTCACCTTACCAGGTATTAAAGCTAACAGTAATCCAATCAGTCGTGCAAGGAAGGAAAAATATTTGTTCACTTAACCTCTGAGCTTTATTGAAATTGAATACATTCTCACCTTTAAAATTGAGTGACTACAAAACCTGTTTTAAGAAAATAAAAAAATTGCCATTGAATTATTATTTTTTCTTAATGGTTAGTATTTTCCTTGCTTGCACCTCTGCGCAATGTTTCCCTTGTCAATCTTTCTGCAAGGCAGGGACCTTTTTCTGAAAAAGCCATGCTTTAAATTACCCTAAACAGCAGGTACAGATCTTTACAACTTCTTTACTTGTGTCATTTCAGAGACAGACTCCTTCTCACTCCATTAGACTACTCTTGATGAGAGGCATTTTAGGAGATTAGTCAACCATCTGAGAGGATATGACTTCTTTTCTCCAGCCTCTTTGCAGCAAGAAAAAATTTGCTTTTTAATTGGACTTCTAGAAAAAAATTGATAATTTTAATCTTAAACCAAACTATTTTAATATCATTTGTTGCACAAAAAGAAAAAAAATCATTCAAAGTGTGTTGAATTTTCCAAAGTTCTTTGCATTATTCAAATAGAGATATTTCAATGTAATTGCATTTGCCACAATTTTCAGTTAAATTTTTACTGTCTGTGATAATTTGGCCTGATCTTTTTTTCTAGAACTGTTGATATTAAAATTTTTTTTCTGTTAAGTGTGTAAATTAAAAAATCCAACTGCACACCTCTTTATTTAAGTATATAACCCAAACATACCAAAATGCATATTTTTATATTTTCAGAACTCCCTCTCCAAAAAGTAAGCTAAATATTTGGTGGGAATATACTTCATATAGTGATTTAGCTGAGGTGAATTTACATGAGTAATTTAATTATTATAGATTTATTTAGGTGTATTTTCCCTTGCATGTATTCAATTTTTTTCAATATAATTGAATATAAAGTATTCTATTATATACAATTTTATAGGTACTTGGAAGAAATACTGAAAATAGTGAGAAAGGACAGAGGAGGGGTTATATTTCTTTGTGAAAGAAGTTTGTGCCGTTTTATAGTAGTGTAATCTCTCAGAATTCATGTATAACTAAATTTTTGGATTGAAGTGTCAGATTTAGATTTTAGAACTTCTGGTTACTACAGGATAATACTGGAAGTTGTTCTTTCTTGACAAACAATGAAACTGGATTTTTAACTTTTAAGATATGAAATATTCTTAATTATTAACCAGTCACAAAAAGACTCAGTCACGCTATGGCATCATATTGTTCTGTTGTGGAAGTGCTTCATTGTTATATTCTTCCATGTTTGCCTCGTTGCTGGAAGGCTCATTTTGACAATTAAGAGATGCTATTTTCCCATTACAAGTTTCCCATTTTCTCTCTTTCTTTTTTAATGAGTAAGAGAGAACTGTAAGCAATCACATACTTAATATTTGGCTAACTGGATCATACACTACAAAATTTCTGTGAAAATGAGTGCATTTGTTACAGAAAAAGTCACTTTCCCTGGCAGGCTTGGTCAGATGTACTAAACTTGCCTTCTGCCCGTTGACCAGATTATCTGGAAAAGTGGAGAGGCTAGTTCTTGATAATTATACGAACAGCAGAAAGACTGAATTAAGATGCCACTTTGTAGTGCTGCCTTACTAGTTTTCTTCTTTTTTTTTTTTTTTAATAATAATACTATAGGGCAAACAAATACCTGTGTATATATACTGCTCCTAGTTCACCAGGTTACTGTTTCTGTTAGTCAGCAGAATGGGTCAAATAGAAATCAGAGGAAAAAAATGTATGAAATGACTGCTGCCATTGCCCTCTGTCTTGTCTCAGTAGAAAAGGTAAAATAAGATGATACTAATGCCCAACTGGCACTGGAATGAATTGGTAAAGAAATCCCTTGCTTATATAATTATAATTAGAAGGGAACAGCTCCCCTATTATATCTGCAGTCTCCAAAAAAGTATGCCCTGCTTTTTTGTGTTACTTAGTGTTTTGACCATAGTCTCACCAACCTTAAGCATTATTGAAACTGTGATTCACAGGCTGATATGTTAAAAACTGAGCTGATGATACATTTATCGATCAGCCTCAATTCCATAAGGAAATAGAAAGCCACATCCTTGTTTGTTGTACAATACAATAAGTTCATTGGTTTAGGAAAAAAAAAAAAAAAGAAAGAAAAAAGAAAGAAAAAGAAAGCACTTTACCCTGTTAAGATAGGAACTAAAGACTAATACTTCACTATTCATAACGTTTAGTTCAATGGTTAATGTCTTCTATTTCAGGAAGCGTTCAAGCAACAAAGACAAAGAAACAAGTGGAAAGGACAATCTGAACTAACTCTTCAGAAAAAAAAGTAAATCATAGTAATGACTAGATGTGTGCTGCATTGAAAAACAGTGGTGAAGGTTTTATAAAACACCAGAATAGTTGCACTGGTTAGTCTAATGGGCTGAGTAGCTCGTCATCTTTGTCTCTAACAATGTTCAAGAGAAGGTACCTCTAGAGAATAGCAAGAAGATAGCAAGCACTACAGCAAATTTCTCTTGATCTGTGTCCCAGCCCCTCATAATGTGTGGCAGAAACTTCCTGGATGTGCGTGACTTCCATGTGCCCCATTATTCTGTGTAGGTCCTTTCTGCTGTACAAAATTTTCTATCATTTTAATGATGAATAGCAGAGCTTGTCCAAACTCTTGTTTAATCTTGTGTACCAAAGTCTGTTCTTGGTTTAAGACATTTTGGTTGAATCAGACAACTGGAAGGGGTAAGTTCCCTGATACTGATGTTCCAAATTATAATGATTGTTAAAATTTAATAATAATCATAAGAAAAATAAAGATTATATCAGTTTTATCACAGTATTTTCAGAGCAAATATTTGAAACAAAAGTATTGAAATACTTAATTCAAGGTATATCTAGAACATTTGAATAACACAATTACAGTATTGGGGGGGTTACATTACTACTACTATTATTGATATTACTATTAAGAACAACCACAACCACCACCACCACAACAACAATAACAATGACAACAACAACAACAACAAGTAATGATGATGATGATGATGTGAGAAATAGCTCTGTTCCCACAGAAGGTTTCATTTGCAAAGGTTGACAATTTCCAGTAAAAAATGTAACAGAAATACCCAGAAAAAGTGAAAAGCTTTTCTCTTTGATGGTATCCTGCAATACTTTAGAACTACCTTACTTTTCCTTATTTTATTTAAACAGTAGCTACTGCTTCCTTCTTTTCTGCTGTGATACTTAATGCAAAACCTTTTGATGAAACTATTTTTTTTTTAACAATTTGGTATACCATAATCAAAAGAAAAGTTCTTCCTTTCCAGCACCAAAGCATATTACCTCAGCTTTAAGAACAAGGATGCTTTTGTACTCATTGATTCTGCCTTTAGGCAAGCACTATTTCCAATAAGTACAATTTAGTCAAAGTTTGAATGAGGGCTAGAAATCTCAAAAGTGATTCTTTTCCGATGAGCGACTTCAAGTGGAAAATAGAAACAAAGTATTGTCCAATGAAGAAATGAGTGACACATGAGCTCAATCATATCATGAGACAACAGAAACTCCTCCCAAGGCAGAATTAAAGAGAAACCAAGATTTTACTGTTGCCAGTAACAGCACAAGACCTTATTCTGTTCCAGCTGAAATTTAAAGTCTGTCTTCATTTGCTTGTTGAAGCAGCTTGCATTTTATGCCTCAACAGTATCTAGCTAAACCATTTTTTTCTCTACCAATGGTAAACCAAATACCCTTGCATCTCACAGTTCTCTTAATCCTTCCATAAGTTTGAGGCAACAACAAGAAAAATATTTTGTATTCCTCTGCTCTTTTTTTTGATATTTGTCCTTAATTGCTAAGGCATCGACTGTCTGATCGATCACTCTCAAATATGAATTTTTTTTTCCTCCAGATTAGGCAATATACAATGCTTTGCTCTTCTGAAACTATTTTCAAGAAAACTGTAGCACCAAATCTACTCTGAGTGATTTTAAAATTCCAAATTTGTGCTGTCAGATTTGGCTTCTCGTGCCATATATGCCTAAAGTCAATTTTTTGTGGTCTTCAGATAGATGGTGCGTCTAACTTAAATGGTCATAATCTGTAAAACAGTTTTTAACCACAGCAGGGTCATCTTCCATACCTACATTATGATCTGGGAAAGGAAACCCCACCAATTTCAGTTTTAGTTTATCAGAAGCCTCAATAAAGTGTAAGTGTCTTCTGTATACATGTAAAATCTCTTAGACTTACTTCTGACACACTCATGGCTTTTACAGTAGTCAATGGTTGGTTTAGGAGAGTTTTAGGACAGAATCTGTCACTGCTTGTAAACAATGTTGAGGAGATAATGTTGGCAAAGCTCAAGAAACACAGCTTTCAAAAATTTATAGTCCTCAATTGGATGACAGTGATAAAATTTCTCAGATATAGAAAAAAATCTGTTAGAGATTAGATTTTTGCAGCACAAGTCAACAGTGTTGATCAGGTTTCTTCCTTTTTCTTTTTTTTAAAAAATCTTCATTTATTTAATAGTTGACATTGCTTGAATATATGTCTTATTCTACCCATTGCTTTAAAGAAAACGGGGAGAATTTTCTGATGATAAACTTCCCCTGTTCTGAAGTGGCTCCTGAATGCCATCAGAACTTGACTCACAGTACACCATGGAGATATAACAAAATTTGTAATTCTTGTTACAGCCCAGGAAAACCAACAAGGTAACTGACTGTCTGCTGCAGTGTGTACTCAGATTTCAGAGGTTGTCCAGTCATTAATGTTAGTCTCATAAGGTAATTACGTTACATTTAAAATAAAATTAAAATAATACACCATAAACAGGACTAGTTGGAATCTAACAGACCAAATAATTTCCTAAATAAGAGAGAGGACAAAAGATAGGGCTGGTTTTTTAACCTTTCTCACTTCAATTATAAAAAAGAAACAAGCCACGCAGCCAAGACTGCCATTGAGAGACTAAAAGTACTTCTCCTCTAACCTCTAACCAAGGTAGAAATACTTCCGACACTAAGGAAGTCAATGGATGAGATGGACAAAATTTCCTAGGAAAAGTTTGTACAGAGACTCTTTCTAGACTGTTACAGAGACAGTTGATAACCCTTCACAGCTACATACAACCTGTACAGATCTCCTTCTTCCACAACTCTAAAGTAATGTTAAAGTTGAGAAAAGGGTATAATCGTAATCACTTTGTGACAAGAAACTAAAAAACAATGGTCTGGAGTAAAATATGTGATTCTAGGCATTGTGAGAAACATGATAAATAAACCCTGTAGAGTGAAAACAGCAGGTAGAGATGAACTGAGTCATCAGTCAGTGGTAGGGGAAAAGGGAGATGCGAGGAATTAGTGGAGAAGGGACAATGAAATGAGTACACTTAAACTGCAAGTGTCTCTCCTGAAAGATACCACATTTAGTGACTGAGGACAGGCAGTAATAGATCAGCAAAAAGAATGCAGTATGTTAGAGTAGCACAGCGAGAAACGAGAACACAGACACTCATTTCATCACGGTTCAGGAAGCATCGCTCTGACCAGTCATTCCCTACTGCAATGTCATGAAGGTGGCAGATGGCAAAGCACTTACTGCATCAGAAGGCTTTAAGAAATACTGGGGAGAAAGGAAAATAAGTTATAAGCATTTGGAGACAATCCAAGATTACGGCTAATGAGTTATTACTGGGAGAATAGAGGCCTTCAACTCTTGCAGTGAAGAAATTAAAACTACAGTTGGGAGGGGGAAAAAAACTTTTAAGCTACAAGAGGCCCTTGCTGGAGGTAGTACTGTGACTGAGTTCATAAATGAGACTGACAACTGTGCAGTTAGCATGTTTTCAAAAAAACTAATCCATGCAAATGAAAGTGTGGGATGGGCCCTGAAGACTGTAACAAATCAGTCCACATAGAAAGAAAGCCTTGGGTCAGACTGTGAGACCTGCAGAACCAGTGCATTTGGTTCACCAGCTCTTTTGCTTCTGCTGTTACTGTACGTCACTCTAAACTGTGCCTTATCCTGGATGAAGTCAGTGTAGATTATTTGTGGTAATGTTACAGAACAAATAGAAGAAATCAGGATTGAGGAAACATCACTCCACCCTAGACTCTCCAGCAGAATAATCCTGATAGAAAGACCAAGAAATGATTCACCCAACCTCTATGTGCATCACTGATTTTCAGATGCATTTCCCATTTCCTTAGATAAAGATTGCAAGTTATAAAGTGATAGTATTTCTGGGTTATTTCCTTACCCCCTTTCTCCACTCAGTTTTAATGAACTTTTAATGAACTTTTCAGCCTGAATTCATTCCCTATGTCTTTCAGAAACTTGGGACTGCAGCCCCAAACTTTCTGCGTAACACTATCTGTCTGTGCAGATACTTGAATCAGAAATCTGTATCCCCTGCCGCTCAACATGGTACCTCAGTCTGTGGAATCTCCTTTCGTTACTTCTTCACATGCTGTTTCTTTCAACCTATGTCAGTATGTTCACTTATGCGTCCATGGTAAAGAGTCCTAATTTAATATCTATTAGCTTAATAACAAACAGTTTAATTATGGAAGTGTGAGCTGTTACACAAGAGAATCAGCGTAGCTTATCAGTTAAGTGCTAGCTAACTTCAACCTTGTGATGACACAACACATAGTGAAAATAGTTTGGGGAATGCTAGCTAAAAGCCCTAGGAGTTGGGGACTGCTTTATGGAGATGTGTTGTTTCCTAATGGTTCTGCCCATCTGGCCTATATGCTTTTTGCTGCACTCATGACCAGTTACTGATGCAGGGTACATCTACATCTCCTCAAGTCTAAAGAAACACCTGCAGTTCTGGTAGATGTACTCAACATTGTGCAGGAGCTATCTATGGTCTTCGTAGCAGCAGAACCACCACAGAATGGACCTTAGGACAGACTACACAGTCACAAAGTCTCAGATTAATTTTGCAGTCTATTTCATCACAGACTGCAGAGCTATCATCAGAGGTAGAACAAGTTAATGCAAAGTAGGATGAAGCAGGTTTCCATAAATCATAGAGATTCTTCTACACTGCAGGAAATAAATATTTTGGATAGCTACCAAAACTGACTTGTAATAGCTTTTGTCAAATTCTACATTTTTTAGCAGGAACATTTAGAGCCACCATAATTGTTGCTGCAAGAGTCAGAACAATGTGCCAGGAGAGCTGGACAATGAAGAACAGAGATTTGTATCAGTGCGAAGAAATCTTTATTTCTGGTCCTGCTCTTGCTGGCAAAGACTATTAGCCTATGCTGACAACTTCTACTGGTGAAGAATTAATCCTTTTGCTAGTTATGCTTCTTCACACACTTCCCCTCAGTGTTTGATTAGCAAGGAAAAAAAGAAAAGATCAGAAATTACGAGGAGATTTAGTCAAGACTTCCACCACAGCTTCTTGGGCAGTACAAATAAAAATATTTTCTTTATTTGAAATAGAAAATTTTAAAGGGAATGAAACAAATTGATTGATTTGCTATGATAGATACAGGGTGAGAAGAAGGAAGAATGGGAATGACTACTTAATAAATCTTTCCTTTAGAAAGAAGCTAGGTCAAGTTTAAAAGCATAACAGCACAAGACTACGTAAAATAGTAATGTAACGGAGTTAAAAAATAGAATTGGTCAAAATGTATTGTTGGATGCAATGGGTAAATATTTCACATGAGTAATTTTCAACTGTGGTTTTCACTGAAAAATCTTAGCTTTACAAACAAATTTTATTTTTTAATTTATACCTCTTATGGTAATTTATTTTATCTGAAACATTCTCCTTTTTTTCTGGCTATTCTCTTAATTTGTCTTCCACAAATAAATAAATTCTATATATTTTGTTAATTTCCTTATATTTTCTGATTTGTTAAATCTCACACTAAATGAAAAGGCAATGTCTGATTTGATTATGTCAATAATATAACTGTTCTGTGCAGATTTTTCTCAGCAGAGGCCACTTTAGTTGACTTGGATAATCCAGGTACTTCTGTATCTTCAAATACTTTTTGTCTGGAGAGCTCCAAACCCTGATGTTTGCATAGAAATTCATTTTGATATTAAGACCCTAACTGGAAGCTGTGTCAGGTTCAGGATCAGGACCTGTTATTAATTCACTTTTGTCCATTTATTGACTTCTAAAATATGATGGAGAATATAAGAATTAATTTTCCCAAAAGGGATTGATATATTAAATAATTGTTGCCTTTATTACATCACTGGTTTTGGAAATTAAAGCTCTTTTCAAAAATTTGTATGAGTCATAGACAAAATAACTGTAGAGTAACAAAAAAGGTGTAAGTCTTGGGAATGGTCCTGTGCAGAGCTAAGAGTTGGACTTGATGATCCCTTGCAACTCAGCACATTCTGTGATTTTGTGATTTCGTGACTCTGTGAAAAGCTGATGAAGAAATTCAGACGTATAAACAAATATATGACCTGAATTTACACTATGTTAGGCAGTGTAAAACATGATTATATTATAATACTCAGTGCTTCATTTTGAGGTGTGTGTCTATTTTGACATTTATACTACCTATGGTCATCAAGAACAAATTTTGCACAAATTTTCATTATAGTAGTATTTTGAACACCTTGGGGTAAAGTACCCTTACCAACAATATGCTTCAAGAAACATAGGACCTATATGCCTTTTAATAAGATTAGAAATTTCTTTGGATGTAATATAACATTTGAGTTTCAGTGTTTTCAAGTGGTATTTTAACTTCTGCAGATTTTGGATATCTATCAAACTACTTTTCTGTCAATGGCCAAGAACTGATGTAGTCTTTTACTAAAAAAGCTGGGAACTTCTTAAGCCTCAGCCTTCCAAATGTTTTGTTTTCTTTTTATTCCACTTTTCAAGATAAAATGGTGATGGAAACTTAGAAAAAGAGCTAATATGTTAGCAAAAATGAAATCTCTTACAAAATTATTTTCACATTATCAAGATCAAACATTTTAAGTACAATCAACATACATTAGCTGCAATTTACAGTGAATCTTAGAATCAGGTGCAAAACCTTTGATGGATAATGGAAATACACCCCAGAGACTCCTACGTATTTTGTGTCAGGTCACTGCAGCACAATTTGTCATGCTGTTCATTTGCAGGAGTGAATCAGAAGTAAAGACAGTATTTTAAAGTGTGACATTATTTAATTATCACATTTTAATGGCTTGTCAGTTAAAAAATATTTTGTGATAATTAACTTTAGTACGGGAAATGTTTTGTAAAATTGAAAGGTTGAAAGGCTATCATGAAAATCCACAGCATTCCTACACAGCTAACTCTGACGACACTTCCTGTAGTTTACCAGAATAGTAAGAGAGCCTCAGAGTTATAGAGAGACTGTGTATTAGATGGTTGTTCATATCTCTTTCCTGTATGCTACAGCAAACTTTCTCAGTATATTAAAAAACATGTTTGGTGGTTACTCCACATTTATGGAAACTTTTGCATGTGTAGTGTACATCAAAAACAGATGTCCTGACCTCTGCTTTGCTTGTAGCTGTGGGAACTGACACCGTACCTAGCATCAATGGTATTGTCTGCTTGCAAGTATTTCTATATTACATATCGTCAAACAACATGGCAAGCCTTGCAGTGATTTCACTCTGTATGTTTATCTTTACTAAATTAATGGGAAGATTTTTTTATCAGTTGCAACAGCTGATGCCAGGCTGCCTGTGCTGCAACTAAATACAGGATACTAATGTGGTGCTGAATCTGAGTTTATAACTCTGATGAGACAAATTAGAAAGAAGTATTATTAGAAAATTATTATGACAGAGAGAGAAAGATCTGTGTCATTGTTAGGGTGTTGGCCAGTTAGGCCTTGATCTTAAACAATGGATTCCAAGATTTGTTGTACTGCAACTTAATCCTCTTGAAAAAAAACTTCTTAAATAAATATAGATATGTGCTTTATAATATTAATCAATTCTTCAGGTACTGTGTTTATAGAAAAGGTTTCACTAAGACCAACAGCAATGGTTAAAAAGAGTTAAATTATTATTGTTAAATATTAATGAGTAACAAGATAGCTTGATTGGAACATGAACATTTATTTTTCCTTTTTGGCATTTGAAAACATCAGAAAATTCATTTTTTTTTTTAATTTTTGTTAGGTTTTTTTCTGAAAAATATAATTTATCACAAATTCTTGACTCCAGTGTTATCCAACTAATTAAAAGGAGGAAATAAAATTTCCCAAAATGGGAGCTTTTTAGTCTAATCTTCACTATGCATGATTGCTGAAAAATATGAAATTCTTCAAGATATGCATTGCTGTTTGTGACTTCTGTTGAGTTATTCAGTCAGAAGTTTTTTAACAGGTAGTAAGCAAAACTGTTTTCACTATAAATACTGCATCAACAAAAGGTGTCCCTATAATACAGGGAGTCATTTCTCAAATTGCTACAGAAAGAAACAAAACAGAAACTTTTATAGAGTCCTATTTTTTGAAGTGTTCCTGAAGCTGCAGCAGCAAACAGAACAATAATTTTCATATTGTCTTGCATCAAAAGCAGTATCAATTGAAGTGCTTCCTGCATGTGTGTATGGTCTCCTGCCAATATATACAAGTTATCTCCTAATATCTTGGGAAAAAAAAAAGGTGAGCAATCAAACATGAACCTGTTGAGATCATGAGATAATTCTTGCCAGTTTCATTCATTGGTTTCTTGTCCTTGTTTTTGTGTGGAGAAGCAGCTCATGAAGCAGTTAGGACCTAGAACACTGCATGTTTTAACTACTTTTACAAACCAAAAGAAATTCCTCAACATGATGGATGCATTAGCTCTGACCCACTAGGAGACGTCTAGGACAAGGGTAGCTAAATCTTCTTCAGGAGAGACACTAATGTTTGTGATCCTCTTTCCAGTCAAGGAACGGCATGAGAAAATATCTTGATTTGACTGGTCCTGTATTTGCCACCACTTAATTTATTAAAATAGAAATGTACAATGGCATCTGCTCCCCAAACTCTTCTTACCACGAGAGAAGTGAAGTAGGCTTTAGCAGTTAAGTGCCCGCACATCATGTGGAGGCACATGGTCTAATTAAAATACTAATCTTCCAGCAGGATGTTCCCCTGATTTCCCCCCTTAACATCTGTATTTCTGCTTCAGCAGCTGAGTACCCCCACTAACACTGAGTGGTTTTCAACTGGAGTGATTATAGGAAGCTGTAATACAGTACAAATAAAAATATAACAATAATTGCTAATTCCACGCTAAAATGTGGTATAAAAACTTCAGATGACAAATTCCTCAACTTAAATGAGATATTAATCTTATACTGTTGTCTGATTATCACTCAAACAGTACTGGAGGCCTTCTTACAGATGAAATTGTTGCTTCTGCTACAGATAAGCTTCTTTCCCTTGTAGGGGGAAGAGCTTGGGAAAGGTCTGTAACAAAGAGTGTGAAAGATCCCAAAGTTTCTGACACCATTGTGGAGTAGAAACAATGAAACAGCATTTAAATTACCTTTTGTTAAATATTAGGACTATTTGCAGTTTAAGGCCTACAGGTTTAAAGTCCAAAAGCTAAAATAAAATGTAATTAGATATTTCTTCTCTTGAGTGACTTAATCTTGAAGAATATTTCCCTCACAAACAAAGCAATATTTGCAAGATTACTAAAACTATCATTACTTCCACATTTTTTTTCTGCCATACATTTGCTAGGGCTACTGTATAGTGTAAATTTTTTTAAGTCACGCTGCCATTCATCCCTATCTAGAGATCTTGACATTTGTTATTGCTTGACAATGTATGAACTAAAATTCCATGGAAAGGACATTATTAAAGTAAATTTAATATTTATAAAATTCATGTTAAATCTCTCTCAAAACAGTTTCACAAGTTAATTTTATATAATGTTTTTTCTTAAGTAGAGGAGGAAAAATTAATTAATTCTAATAAAGAAAATTCATTAATTTAAACTAGAAAATAGTCTTTTTTTTTTTTTTTTGCAAATAAGGCTATTTCTGTGGGTCTTACTTTTTGTTTATTAGATGATTTTTAACATAATTAAGCCTTATATATGGGAATCTAGAAAGACAGGAGAGAGTTGGGGCTGTTCAGCCTGGAGAGCAGAAGAGTGTAGAGCAGCCTGGTCTAGTGGAACGTGTCCCTGTTCTTGGCAGGGGCATTAGAAATAGATAATTTTTAAGGTCCCTTCCAGCCCAAACAACTCTATGAATCCATGAAAATGAGGAAAATAAAATATAGAAATAATAATTATTTTCTAAAGGAAAAATCTAACGCCTAATCCTGAAAACACTTTCAAATTGATCTTAATAAGATCTGAGCTAGAGTTGTTTGGTATTTGTTTTCTGTCATTGTTAGAATGAGTAATATTTAAGTCCACAGTTAAAATATAACTTTATATATGTGTGAGGTAATTGCCTGTTCCCAAAACCATTTGTATATATCACAGCAATCTGATAAGGGGAAAAGCTGATTCCACACAGTGTCCATGATTTTTATTGAAAAAATAGGTCTCTTTTGTGATCCAAAATAATTGCTCTGTCAGCTATTGTTTTTTCTGTCCACAAGTGTATTATTTATCCCTGCTTTTCCTAAACTGTCCTTAGAACTTAATTTTTTACTTAAAATGTGTCCCTTTACATGTGTAGAGAAAGGGATATTTTCAACAAACAATTGTAAGAAAAACATAGATGTTACAACTATTATTATCAACTGTATGTATATCACATAATAACATATCATATATCACATCTTATCCAACTGTGATGATGATATGTCTATGGAAAAATGCAGCATAAAACTCATTATTGAAATGCTATTGTTCAGCTTTGGCTTTGAAGGAGTGTGGAAGCTCCACCTCTCTCTTCTGATATTAGAAAACACTTATTTAGCAAGTCTTTCTTTAGCACAGTATCATGATAAGAAAGTATTTAATATCCTGTTTTCTTTCCTTTGAAAGAATGTTTGTTTAAGCAATAAACACTTTTTTTTTGTTGATGAATATGATCTGATAACTGATTAATTGTATTCAAATTTGCGTTATGTCAAACCAGGTAAAATACAATCCTGGTTTAAGGCAGTATGAGCGTGAATTCACCACAGATATAAAAAAAAATACAAAATTATTTACACTTTCAATTTTGTGATGTCTTTATCTGTCAATAATTTACATAAAATTTACTTTACAACTTGTATTAATTATGCTTTTAATTCACAAACTGATCAAGTGATGACAACAGCAAAAATATTTTCTCTTTGATAAAATGAAGGAAAAAAATCATTAACCTACAACTGTTCATCATTTTGAAAATTATATCAAATTATTTCAAGTAAATATAAAATGGGGGAAGTATACCTATCCAGGTATTTTTGATGTTTGAATCAACCAGTCTATCATGAAGCTGTCTGTAGTAAGTAATTTAGTATGATTACTTATAAGCAAGTAAATAAAGGATGTCAGAAGGATAGCTTCTTTTGCAGTTACACTTCTACAGTATGAATTGCAAACAAAAATACCGCAGTTTTAATTGTTGTCCTTCACTAAATGCAGTTCACAGAATACACAGTTTACATGTGCATTTTCAACATCAGAAGAAGATTCTGAGTAGGTGCTACCTTGAGGTCACTGCCTCCATCAGCTCAAATAACTTTGCAAGATCAGTGTTATCACCTCCGTAACGATATATGTATATCTGACCTAAGAAAATTTTCCAATGAAATTAATGTAATTATTGAGTAATTCACATGACTGTCTGGGACCTGAGCAAGCTTATTTACGTCAAGTCTTCCCACGTTGCTATATTATTCAAAACAAGCCAGCAATCCCTCATGTTATTCAACTGGTAGTTTCAGACAGCTGGTATAAGACCTGCTCGCTGGTTTTTGGTGATAATGGTTTCTCAGGAAACACCCAGTAAAAATATACATGACTCAGTTGCTTCTCTCTTAGAATTTCTGACAAGAGAAACTGACCAGAGTTTTATACGGCTCCTAATAGATTGTAGCTTCTATTTATGGAAATTTTTAAAGGAGTTTTCGGTTGGTTGACCACATTTGACAGACTTTACTAGCACAGCTAATCTTTGATTCCTTAGTGACTATGAAAGTTTAGTTAAGTATCGAAGTTCTTTGGTTTTGAAAGTATTTTCCATATTTTTTCATTAAATGATTACAAAATCACTCCCAGTAACCATATAATTTGTGTATCACATGCATTTAACAATCTCATTTCAACTCACAATTTTATTTTTCCCTTTTGTTTATATATTACTACATTAAATATTTCTTTGCTTTGAATTATTTTCCTAAAGACTTACTAAAATATATCCCCAGTCTCTGCCTGATATATGTTGTAGGAATTAACACTACATTTCACAGCAATTTGAATTTATTGAATTTGTTTATGAACATAATTCTGAGTACTGATGTCTCAGAGCTTTTTGGATTTTTTAACTTTTGTTAATTTGAGTTTTCAAGGCAGATAATAAGCAGATAGTATCCATTTATGGAAAGAAATAACATGCATGCACATTTTCTGGAATGCTTTGAAGAGCTCAGCAGCAATCATGTTTTTATTAGACCAATACCTGTGGGGAAAATAACTGTCTTTTGTTCACGGGTCACAGTCAATACAGTGCCCACATGGGATACAGAAGCTAATTTTCATCCATAAGGTGAACATTTTGAGAAACTTGGCTTCAAATGCCATTTCTAAAAGGCGTGGGTGGATATTTCATTGTTGCTTCTATATTTGTATCTGTGGTATAAGAATCTGATGCTCTGAGTTGGATCAAAGGGGTAAAGAGTGCCCTTACCAATCTGAAGTTGTTTAGTATTTCTTTGAAGCAGGAGTAATATCAGGTCCTGTTGCTGAATTAGAACTGTTATTTTCTTTTTAGTTTGCTTGCAAAAGAAAAATGGCAGCAATTGTATTTTTCTCTGAAGGCAAATATTGCAAGGTTTCTACAGTAATACAAGCAGACTGAGTATTCTCAAAGGACTGTGAAGGAAGAAAGGGATTTTGCTATTCAATTAACAGTTTAGATTTTTTTTTAAGCCTAATTACCTGAAGAACCACAAAACCACAGAACTAACACAGGCTTGGAGACTGACTAATGACTATCGGCTCACATAAAGAATGACCTCAACACATAGCAACCTTTTTAAGTGCATTAAAGAAATAATAAAAGAGAAGTTGAGCCTCTGCTCCATCAGCATGAAGAACTCACTGAGACCTGGATAACTGCAACTGACCAGCGGGATGTAACCCTCTAGTGACAGCAAAAGAAGATGAGATTTCCAGGCTCCAACAATACAGCAGTTCAAGTAGATGAGCATTCTAGTGATTTCAGCCACCTGTTTTCAGTGGTGTGCTGGTTTTAACTGGATTAAAGTTCATTTTCTTCACAGTGGCTTGGATTTGTGTTTTGGATTTGTGCTAAAATGATGATGATAATATGAAGATGCTTTTGTTACTGCTGAACAGCATCAAGGCCTTTTTTGCTCCCAACCCCACTGCATCAGTGAGGAGGCTGGGTGTGCATGAGGAGTTGGGAGCGAACACAGCCAGGAAAGCTGATTCCAACTGACCCAGGGGATATCCCATATCATATGATGTCATGCTCAGCATATAAAATGGGGGAAGAAGGAGGAAGGGCTGGACATTCAGAGTGTTGGGGTTTGCCTGCCCAAGTCATCATTATATGTGATGGAACCCTGTTTTCCTGGAGATGGCTGAACACTTGCCTGCAGTGCAGTGGGAAGCAGTGAATGAATGTCTTGGTTTGCTTTGCTCGAGGGTATGGTTTTTACTTTACCTATTAAAATGTCTTTATCTCAATCCATGAGTTTTTTTTTTGTTTTTACTCTTCCATTTCTCTCCCCAGTCCCACTGGTGGGGCAGCAAGCGACTGTGTGGTATTTAGTTGTTGGCTCGGGTTAAGCCACAACAATCCATGCTGGTGCCCAAGGTGGGGCACAGAGACAACAACAGATTTGGTTGGGATGTGCTAGTCTGACTTTATAGCTGTTACTGCAGTTCAGCAGTAAATCAGGAGGCTCCTGTTCTTGCCATGGGGGTCTCTTGTCTGGCTGTATTTTGGAGTCTAGTGCTTGTCAGTGGCTGCTTTTTGCTTTTGCCACTCGCTGCAGTGCTGTGCTGATGATCACCTCACTCTGCTGTGCCTGGGAACGTTTTGTTAACAGCCTGGCAATGCTCCTGGGCTGGCAGGTGGTCAGGGCACTGCCGCTGTGTCTGTGCTGCTGCACTGGACAGGCTGGAACTCCACTGTGAACTTCAGTCAAAGGTACTGTGACCTGTGGGTGAGTCCACAGTGGAGAACCCATTTACCCGCAGTCTGTGGAGAATCCCACACTGTGGATGTGGGGGTGGATGCAACCAAAGGGGGCTGTGATCCCCTGGGTGCAGGACCAGGTTTGCTGGCAGGACTTGTGACCCCATGGGGGACCTATGCTGGAGCAGTCTGTTCCTGAGGGACTTCGTCCCGTCAAAGGGATACATATGGAGCAGTTAATGAAGAATTGCAGCCCATGGGAAGGACTCACATTCAAGAAGTTCAAGTGGGATTGTCTCCTGCTGGAGAGACCTCACACTGGAGCAGGGGGAGGAGAGATTCTCCTGCAGCCCTTGGTGAATACCATGGTGAGGCAGGTCGTCCCGTGCAATCCACAGATGTTAGTGGTGACTGTAGCAGGAACCCCTTGTTGGTAGCCAAACTGAGAGCAAGGACAAGAGTTTGTTGCAGTGTTAAACCCGATGGTCTAACCCAAAGGGGTGAGTGGTGGGGATTGTGTGAATACATCTTTGAGGCAGTGTTCAAGGCCTGACAGGATAAGGCCTTGGGCAACCTGGTCTAGTGGGAGGTGTCCTTGTCCATGGTAGGAGGGGTTGGGACTAGAGGATCTTTAAGACCCCTCTAACTCCTTAACATTCTATGGTTCTATGATTCTAAGTTGCTGTAACCCATGTCTTGAGTTGCAAGTTATAGGAATAACTTTAACTGGAACCATCTGACCTAGTGGAGGAGAAGACTTACAAGAAGCATTCCAAGTGCAACAGTGAAGCAACCTAAGGTTGGTTCCTGGTAACTCCACAAAACACATGAAACTCTACTGCTGCAAGTGATCACCATATCTGATCACCCACAGGCAAACTAATGTAGCACAAAGTTAAACATTAAACTGTCCATAACATCTTTGTAACATTACTTAAAGTCTGATACTTGAGGTGAGATACATTTATCTATTCTGAAAATGCAACTAAACAATCCTAGCTGTAGCAACCGAAACTTAGACATACGAAGCCTAATTACATATATTCCAACGATGGATGTGTTCTGCAAGTCAGAGTGAATTTCTGTCCCACAGGAACTAAAATATTTTCAGGATTTTAAGCAATGTGAAAACTGAAACACTATGTCTTTCTGAATGAGTAATGTCTGATCTTTTCTTCTTTGCTAATAAGGCTGAGCTGCAGTTTACGTGACTGAAATCAAATGTTACAAACCAAAGATGAAGGCACCTTTGAGTCTTCTGGAATACCGAGTAAGCACTGAAATACACATTAAAATATGACATCTGGAAAAAATATTGCTGTGTATGCAGTTAAGTAGAAGAATAACATGTTAAACCACTCTTTCTTTGGAAATTCTCTGAAAAGCTCAGGTACTGCTATGATCACTGATAATACATTCTTCTGTACTGCCATCCCACACTGGCACCCATTCAGCTTTCCCACTGAAACAGTATAGTATCACAGCTCCATTTTCTTCTTAATTAAGAGAGTAGTAAGGATGACACTCATACAACATTGTTACCTCTTTCAGGCTGAAAGACAAGCCTTATAATCCTCTGCTAAGAGCAGTTGCATAGTGGCAAAGGTGACATATAGAAGACAAGCAAAGCTTCACTCTTCCCTACCTTCTCTCAAAGGATATAGAAAATCTTGCAAAATTAACTGATGCAGATCTGCTTGTGCAGAAGGCACGATTTTTTAACTGCCACAGTAATGGACACTGCTACTAGAGTCAATAGAAGCAGCCTCCTTAAAGATGGATTGTGCAATTGCATTACAAAGCCAAGGAGGAATGGTAGTGTGGTGGGAATGTAAATTTTCCACCCCTTTCTTCCTTGAGCATCCAGTCTCCAACAGCCTAATTCTGCTCTACAGTCTTGCTTTGTGCTGGACAAGTAGGGAAGCACAATGGTGGTAGGGATAGTTGTATAAATCCAACTCTGGTCTCCAGATTTACAAATCCAATAGCTCATCTGGAAGACAAAAGTAGCTTAGGTATTTCCAAAATTTCTATTCTATACACAGTAATTTTTTAGAAGACAAACTCCAGAGAGAACCAGATTGAGAAAAACTACTAAAGGTAGGGGATCCAGTCATTTTTCATGGTTATTATGGCACCTAGCAAAAGTTACAGAAAAAATATTACCAATCTTGATTGTCAGTATTTTTTATGGACTGTATTTGCTCCTACAGTTTCAACATAAAACTACTCATGGCTCCAGTATTTCCCTGACAGTATGCTGAAAAATTCAGAACATATTTTGTCTCAAGAATTCCTTCAGAGGGTACTCCTGGAACAATAGCTTGACTTTACATCTTCTTTCAGAAAAGATATGCTCTTAAACGACTTTTTGCTTAAGTTCATCTCTATTATTTACCACCCTCTTATATGACATGTAATGATACCTTGACCAGATTTCCTTTTAATGAAGTTAGGCTGTCTTCTGATAAGAACAATATGAAAAGAATTATTGATATAGATTAAGTGCTTCTTGTGAAAGTAATTTTGCTTCAATTTTAAATTCTATCATTAGATCACCTAATTAGCAGATTAAAAAAAAAAAAAAAATCAAAAATTTTCCTTTTCACTCATCCTCTCTTCTTTTATCTTTAATCAAGTTCTAATTTTCTGCGTATTCTATTTTATTTCTTCATCTGAGAGTGTGAAGTCACATTGTTTAGGAAAGACAAAAAATTTCACTCAGAAATTTGCTACTCAGACTGTTATGAATATTGTAGCTTGTCAAACATTCACTTGAAATGAAACCGCGTGATCTCACAAATGTGGGCTGATTGCACCATCATCTATACATCTTCTAGACACTTGATCTTGATTCTCCATTACTTTGTTCCTTGAGTCACCATCCCCAGAGACATTGAAAGCAAAGTGTTTATTAGTATATAGCCATGGAGACCCCACCCATCATTTCCATCATTCTGTTTTCTGAGGTACAAACAGACATCAGAAAAAAGTGATCTGTCAGTCATATCAATCAGGGACAGGGGAGAGGGTATCATAAGAGAAAGCAGAGAGGAGTTTCCAACTGAAAACTTTTACAGAATGTGTCTGCATAGTCTGTTTGTTATACTGATTACAAAGAAATGAAGGTGTTGGTTAGGAGTGAATGGCAGCATGCTTACCATGCTCACCATGAATATCAATACACCTCTGAAGAGATTTACACGTTTTTGATGGAAACATCAGTGGCCCTCTGTGCCTCATCATCACACATGATAGCATAAATTAAGTTTCTTTGTATTAGAAACAAAGAGAGTGAAGACCAGAAAGATCAAACGAGTAAATGTATATATGGTGACTAAGGTAAAAGATTTGCAGGCAATTACATGTCTGCATGATTTGACTTTATATTTCTATATATATAAACTACAGTGAAAATATTCAGTGTGTAAGATTATTCACTCCTTTAAGCCCATGCATTTCAATTCAGTAGGCATAGGTGTTTGTGTTTATGTGCCTAAAGAGAGCTTGATTTATTTGATTTTGTTCAGTGTATAGCTCATATTATTTGTGTTCACACATATTTAGATACATAATGCATAAATATATATTAACGATATGGTTGCAAAAATTAGTGTAAATATTGTTTGTGTATATAGCTTCTCATAAAATGAATAAATATTTTCTCTCTGTCCCATTCCTTTTTAAAGTTTGTTTTGCTTTTTAAACAGAGGAACTAGAAATGTTATTGCTCACAGAATTCCTCATTAGGCCCACAAGAAGAATAGAATGTATAGACTTAATTTCACTCTTGTCATGACTCTATGAACTGAAGTTCCACTCTGACAGAAAGGAAAAAGAGACCAAAAAGAATCACTGCGGAGAGCTGTCTCTTTTCCAAGTCACTGTCATGTTGGAAGTTGATTTGCCTTTACCTCTTCAGTGTCCTTATGGCAAAGCAATCCTACGTCAAGCCCCTTCATATATCTGTGGACCTGCAAACCAAGAGGGTAATACACCAGCTTCTGTGTGGTAGAAGTTTTATCTTGACATTTCACCCCCGTGGTTTTCTGGGAACAAGTTTAATTGTCACTAGCATTAAAAATCAGAAAATTGTCTCTGATTCTCCAACAAGTTATAACAAGCCTGTTGTTAACAAGAGGGAGAAATTAATTATTTCATACAGTTAATAGGATGCCTTATTCAGTCCATTAAATATTTCTAATGTTGTTCTGGTACATTGTAGCAAAAAAAAAAAAAAAAAAAGTTTTCTGGACTGCTTTGTGTCAAGAAAGCATTTAACACTGTAACAACTGAACACTGAAAAATTACGTGTCAAGGAAATATTGCCACTGCTTTAAGCTCACAGAATTGAGGTAAAGACTGATTTGGGAGAATACCTTCAGTGAGGTAATCATGTTACATTCTTACAAGCCCCTATTTTAACAATGTTTGTTTCAGTTGTAACTAACCGTGTTTACATACAGAGTACGTGCTTGTACATTATAGTATGAAAATACTATACTGTGAGGGGTGTATATTTTTCTATATGAATAAAATACAAATACACTTGAAATGCAGTAAACTTTGAAACAAAAGTTGTTGATTCAGTGTCTGTTAACTTCGTCAGTTGAGAAGGATAACTTTAGTTTTTTACATGCCAGGTATGTATTAAAGGCTTTAATATTAAAGGGGAGGGGAAGGAATAGCGAATACTGCAGCAGAATTTGTAAAACAACTTGGAGCAAAGATAGGTGCATAAGTGTGGTGACCTTAAATTGTGTTGAATTTAGATCATATTTTGTGGAGTTTGATGCATATACATGCTTATACAATCTTGGTTATTGTAAGGTCTTATTGGAACACTGTATAAGCAGAGACTGGAATGTTTGTTTTTTTTTTTTTTTTTTTGTGGACTCAATGTCTTTAACCATTATGCTGCTAGGAAGTACATTACCTTAACAATTCATATTTAACAACAACAACTTACTCAGATGGTTTAATGACAAACACGCCAGTCTATAATTTACGCTTTCTTTAAATGAATCACACATTTCCAGCAAGTATGTTGCTAGAGTAAAACAAGGAATGTAAATCCGATCTTAGGTGTTTCAAAATTTTCGTCTTATCAAGAGAGTAGACCTATATCTCATACCAGTGACACAACCATACTGTGACCTTTCATCCTATTCAGATGTAGGTTTGAAATGCTGAGGTCAGTCCTTTTCATGTCAATTTAAATTATATCAGCATGGTTTTTCCTTAATATGTGTATACACGCCCATATTTTTGATTCAGCTTGGATCAGAAACTTCTGGCTGTTTCTTCCTGATTCAAGATGCCTTAGCATTTTGTCATTAGCCTCCAACAGAATCCCATTTCATGCAGAGGCAGACGAGTGACTTGTCTCATATGACTGGAGGGCAGTCTTAAATGTCTAGTTCTAAACCACCACTGTTTACATTTCCTTAGTATCTTCAAAGCCACTAACAGTGTTCAGACAGAAGTAAAAGTCTGGTTCATCAGTATCATAATACAATTTTCTAGAGCCTTGAAAAACACGGATTCTAGAGCCTGTGTCTTGGCAGCTGTCATTCTGACAACTGGAAAATTAACTTGCAAATATATTTCTGGCTAAGCATTTTCAGATTGGGGTTTCTACTGAAATAAGATTTTTATAGGTACAAATATGAAAAGCCAAGGCTGCTTGAGGCAAGACTTGTAGTACACTGGCACAGGATCACTGGAGTTTACTGAACAATGTCATATATTGAGCATCTGAGCAGTGGGAAATTTATCACACTGGAATTTGTTGATAGGCAGTCACTTATGTGCTTCCATCATGTCACATCCCAGTGGTATTTATAATAAAGGAAACTTATAATTTTTCATGAGCTGAGCTGTTCCCCATTTGTATCCCAAATGGATTTCAAAGGAAGTCCCAAGGATTGTGTTTCTTCATTCCCATTTGTAGTATAAGCTCATACAGGTACACCATGGAAAGGTCATAGAAATATGAATTCGGAAGTTGTTTTCTTCTGCAACCCATGCTACAGGCAAATTGCTTCCTCTTAGTTAATAGCTATAACACACTAATAGCTAACACACCACTGTCATATGAGCAACTCATCATCTCCCCCAAGTGGATCACTACATTTTATTACCAATAGAATGTTCTAGGCCTATTTTAATATTCTTATTTCTTCTATGTGTTGATTTAATTCGAAACTTGCATGATGAAACTCTTACATGTCAAAACCAAGTAATTAAAAAATGCAAATGAACTTATCAGGGAAGAAAAATGGTTCATTTGCAGCTTTTTTCCACACAGCAAACTTAACTTGTATTCAAGCAGGTGCAACAATACATATAACAGAAATTAAAAGGTGGACAAGGAACAAGCACAAGAGGCACAATGCTCCCAAAACACAGGAGGTTCTTTGAGAATATAAAGCAGTACTTCATATTGTAGGGGTGACTAAGCACTGGCACAGTTTTCTCACAGAGGCTATGCAGTCTCCACTCTTGGAAATATTCAAAAGCTGTCTGGACTTTGTTCTCAGTAACTGGTTTGAGGTGGCCCTGCTTGAGCAGAGGCACTGGACCAGATGACCTCCAGTGGTCCCTTCCATCCTCGGCCATGAAGATCACCTCTGTGATTCTTTGATTCTATGAATGCTCATCCCAGGTCTTTTAGCATATAATAATAAGTCTAATTGGTTCTAGAAGGACATGTCACTGTTAGTAAAAAGTGACACAACCTTAACCGCATCACATTAATACACCACTCTTCTGCTTCCTATGCCTTTCTCTAAGAGCTACAAAAAAGTTTGTGTCAGCATACCCTTCTGATATTTCATTCAGATATTCCCTTCTTTACATCTGTCACTGCACTTTGCCTTGGAAAGTGTTAGTTGGAGCTGCTGCATTTTATCTATATCCATTATTCTTCAAAATAATTTTCTGGCTGCTCTCAGAGGAAACTAATACATGTACCTTTTTTATTGCATGACACAGGATACCAGGAAGACAGAAGAATATAGGGAAGATAGTCACTGAGACATAAGAAAGTCATCAACCATATTGAACTCTGCTGTGATTAGCTGGCATATGGATAAAACTGTCAAGTGTAAGGATTAAACAGTTTATAAAACCAGACATTATCTTCAAGTAAAGATATTGCAGTGATTAAGAATCTCTTAAAGAGATCTTAGATGTGCAGACAAACATGTTCTCCCTGTAGGTCTAAAATTGTAAATAACAATGAACTGTTGGTGTTATTGTCATGTGAAAATGACACATGAAAACATTAGCTTGAGATTTAGTTGAAGTTTTAAAATTTTAATCCCGTTAAATGATGCAGAAATTCAAATGTCAAAGAGTAAGCAAAATGTTGGAGTACATGCTTGTTATTTTGGAAATTATTAATTATATGGGGAAAAAAGAATTACTCTTAATCAATTTTACATTAGACTGCTGTTGTATCAGTATGCGTTTGGTAAAAAAATTTAATGTCTCTTACTAGTCCTGAAATTGAAGTACCCCTCACACACTTAAAAGTGGACTTTAAAGGCAGAAGCTGAAAGTGGCCCTCAAAGGCTGCAAATAATCTTGTATTACCTCACTCTATATACTACATTTTTTGAAAAGTGGCAATCTAGCACTCCTTCTGTGGATTCACATTCATGTGTAATTTGCACTTGAAGAGAGGACTTGGAATAGCAAACAGTAAATTGGAGCAGCAGAGCTTGGATGTGCTTTGCTCGGCTGTAAATGATCACATAAGGCAGTAAAGACTTAAAAGAGTGAATACTGCTGGGGAAAGGCAAAGAATATAATCTGGTTTTTGTGTATGACAAATGTAAATGAAGTATGATGTAAACAAAACCTTGCTTCCCTAACCTTTAAAAGGTAAGTAGATTACATTTGCTTCTTGAAGTTACTAAAAGCTCTTTTCATCTCTGGCAGACAAGGAATTCCCATTGCAGTTCTAGAGACTTTTTCTTAAAAGCTTTTCGTTTCACTGTACTTAAGGATGCGAGTGGTCAGGTGAAAATATTCCTTTTGCTTTTTCTTGAGGCTAAGGACCTTTTGTCTCAATGGATATTAGAGGGCACAGAGAGAAAAGAGAGGTGGTTTAGTGTTTTTATTTCTTTGGTGGAAGCTACTGTATTCACCTCTTAGCACTAAGCATTACCATCAATTTTGCAGGTATAATAGATATAACATTTAGAGGAAGAATAGATAAATCTGTACCAGTTAGACTGCTGGATCTGGCTTAATTAATTATCTCATAGAAATTGATAATTCTACACTATATCACAGATGTGGCAGTAGATGGAAAATTGATAAAACCTTTGTATTCCTTACAACAGGTCCAGGACTCTCTTGCATGTTCATATTTGTTCAGTTATTAGTTAGACAGTGATCATTCTATTCAATAAGAGAAAATATCAAAATTCATTATTTACATTCAAACTGCAGTGTTTCATGGTGATTGTGGTCCATCTTCCCAATGCCCCATCCTTACAGAAATCTCTATCCAAATGGTACTTGCCAGAGCACAAAGCTTTCTTCCTTTTCAGTGTAGCAAGGACTGTTTGCTCAGTTAAAATATGTAGTTCCACAGACAGCCCAGAAGGAGCAAATTGTTGACTAAAATCTATGGACACCTGCAGCACTGTTTTGAAGGTAATATTTAGATTGGGGCTTCAGTTACTCAGTGGTATACTAGAAAGTGTTCATACAAAATAAATATATTGCAGAAACAGTTTACACTCTCTTATTTAAAAAGCAATTTTTCATCAAAACATTGTTGATTAAAAAAAAAAAAGATAACCTAACCTAGTATTACAGATTGCTCAAGCATTGCTTTTCAACAATTTTGGAAAAAAAAATCTGTTCTAGCATAAAATGGATAAAGTCTGTATCCACAACCAACTGAAGATAGAAATAAAACTCAGGGGTTTTTTCTTTTCTACTCATCACCCCACCTGTCAGACATACAAAATGGAATATTCACATGAGCTGTTTACTTCCATAAAGGATACTTTTCATAGCATCCAGAATTTTTTAAAGGACAGAATGATGTTGTTGCTGTGGTCAAAAAAGTAAGCTTCACTCAAAAGAGTGAGCCTTTGGGCTGGATCTTCCTTTGGAGAAAATGTATGTAGTTAACTTACTTATATTGTAGTTGATTTGTGTCAGTGTTAGACTTTCTGTGTATCCAAACAATACCAATTTCTTTTACTGATAAAACCAAATGTACTTTGCACATCAGAAAATAAAGCTGGGCACAAAATCATATGAGAGTGATGCTGGAAATCATTACAGATTTTGTAATTAACCTACTCTTCTTCAGTAAGATAAAATTCGAAGATCTTGAATTTATGTTCCTAGCAAAGAAAAGGAGAAAAAGGCCAGATTCTTCTGCAGCTGAAACAATAGCTGTTGCATTAACAGACTAGCACATGGATTTCTGAATGGGGCTTAAACTACCTTGTTTATTGTGCAATGTTGCAGGTTTTTTTCAAACTGTGAAAATTGGAATAATCCTGTTACAGAAGACAATTCTTGACTGATTTGAATATATACATATACATACTTAGAGACAGGTGAATATGCTACACTATCATCTGTATTGCATTAAATACAGAGGAGAAATGTACAACTAGGACTAATCAATTAGCATACTGAGAAATTTACTTGGCATCAGTATTTACAATAATTTTTTTCAAATTCTCTACCTATAAAACATTTGTCCATGACAAGTAGAAATGAAGTACTACGTAAATGCTTAAAACAATAGAATTTTTCCAGAATCAATAAACAATCATAGAAAAAGTTTATATCAGCTTTATCATGAAAATGTACATTAGTATATTCCTAACTTCATCTGATATTCGAGCTGCCTTTCCCTTGTTTTTGTATTAGAAAAGTTTTTTCAGTCATCTAGAAGAAACAACACCTTTGGATAAACAAAGACAACTTTTTACTGTCAAAATCAAATTAATTTAAAGCCTATAACACCAATCTAGCAGACTGGAGTTGTGCCATGGTAAAACAAATGTTGTTGTACAGACCATCTTACAACCACTTTCTAATGAATATTTAAATGTCAATGTGCAAGCAGTTTTACTGAGATACATCTCAAGATGAGATACATCAAGTAGAGGCTTGTACTTTTCTCTCATGTTATGTATGGTCTTGTTTGGGAAGAAATATGTCTAAAGACATAAGTTTTATGTTTTTAGAAGACCCTAAATGTGTTTAAGAATTTCCACCACAGTGATATTGAGACCCTCAAGATTTGAGCCCCTCAAGATGTGAATCAAACTTGGCAATATTTTTTTTTAGTTGTTAATCAGTAGCTATAGCTGGACAGTTATGGTTAAGCAATTGCATTGTGAATCTTGTATTCTTGGCTAACCTTTTGTTTTAAGGAAAAGGGAAGACAATCCCAAGATGAATGGGCTGTCTGGACAAGAGCCACCAGGAGTGATGTCAGCAGGACTGAGCAGTAACTGCAGAGAGGTAATTCCAGAAGTGGGAGATTGTGACCACTGAGTCACTGATGACCTACTCAAAATGGACCTCACATGGATCAAATGGAGGGAAGAACCGTGCCTGCACACTAACTGGCATGAGAAGTGAGAGATATAATTAGCAAATAGGCAGGTGAGTACTAATTAATGGAAAAGTTACATAATTTGTAACCAATGAGTGCTGATGCCTTTGTTTGTTAAAACGCATAAATACTGTAAAATTTTAGTGATCCGGGAGCCAGACTTTTATGGGCTACCACCCAGCTCCCTGGTTTGTGCAGCCTAGAATAAAACACAGTAATACTTGACCCATTGTGTGAACTGGCACTATGCACTGGACAATGAGCCTGCTTTTGGGACAGCAACAGGGTTCCTTTGAATTATGGTGAAATACATGTTTGCATTCCCAATGGGATTTGATGAATACACACTTTGAAATCAAGAATGTTCTAGGTGGAAAAAATACTCTGAAGGATTTTCATGAATACTGCTCATATCATCTGCCTCTGAGAAAACCTATTTTGCTAAGCTGCTCAAATGTAGCTTTGGAGACAACACTCCACTTCTCTGCTCCAGCCCTGCCTTTCTTCTTGCAATAATTTTAGTTAATTTCTTCATTCCCCACCAAACTCCTTTTATACAAGATAGGCATAAAAGCATCCTTTTTTTATTACTCATTTTGTGGAGATGGGAATGTTTTATGCATGGCAAATACATATTGACAAGGCTGTTTTTTAAAGAACACATAATATGATGAGGTATTTGCAATAGGTTCTGATGGCCTGAAAGCAGTGTGACCTGAGCATCCAGAACAACAGTCTCCTGAAGTGTTTTATTCAGACATAGTCAGGGAAATAAAGACAAGAAGCATAGCAGGTTCCAGGAAGAGGAGAAAAATCTCACATTTTGGAAAAGTAAATATCTTTGTTCCTCCTTTTTCTCACTCTTTCAGTTTTGAAAACTTTACCACTCTTCTTTATTTTGGATTTAGTTGGTGCAGTGCAGCTTTCAGATTTGTAATGCTTTTTTGGTTCCATATATAAGAAAGTACTATTTTTATGACATCACATTTGTCCATACCCCATAATTACAGCACACTGAAAATGTCATAATACTCATAATGCATTTTGAAGCATCTTCACTTTGTTATCAGTTCAAATTACAATTAATATTAGCCAGATTTATTCATAAATAATGAATAAATATAAATATTCATAAACTTCATCCTTGTCAAATTAAACATATATGAATCTTGACGTTCTGCCAGTTAAAGCAAGATTTTATTTCCAAGAGGCTTAGTGTTTTATTTTTCATTTAGGTTTTTTTGTTTGTTTTGTATAAAAATAATGGTTGTTTAATTAAAGCATTTAAAGGGCTACTTGCAATTTATTAAATTTTTATTTCAACAAGCAGTATTAAATGTAAAAAAATTTCTATTAAGATTCCATATGCATGCTGAAGAAAAGTTTTTCTTTGTCTTGGCTACAAATTTCTAGGCCAGTAGACAACAAATTCAGTCATTTGTTCAGCTTTTAATATGTAACAATTGCAATCAATTTTTATGCTGTCATGGAAATTAATGAGAAAACATGCTTCTTTAAGAATTCTTTAAGATGTGATGTGGCATCTGCTATTGTAAACATTGTTTTTATTGACTATTGAAACTAATACATTTGATAAATAAAATGCTCATAAAATGACAGTGTCTGTACTCCCAGTGATGTCCATGGGCTGCTATAGTACCTCATTCCATCCCCTTTCTGCAGATTAACAGATATTTTTGTTTTCTATCATATTTATATTTATTTTATTTAAGGAGGTACATCTTCATGAATTGGTTTACACAGCAAAATATTGGTAATTTTTAAACTGATGAGCTGCAAAATTCTACATACCCTATTTTTCCTAATCTTTTACAAGTTTTTATAGTAGTATTCTGGGATGATCTGAGAAGATATTGTTCTCTTGCTGGTTTTGTTTTTAAACTGGCAACTGAAGTCCTACCTCCAGATATAAAAGCTCTTTTAGGAATTCAGAAATTAAACAGATCTGTTTTGTGAGGTCAACAGCAATTGGCAGTCTTGAGGCCAAAAGTAAAGGACTGTACAATGAACTGGTAACTCGTGCAATGCTGATAAATTTGAAATTACCTAGTCGGAGATTTCAAGAACTGAATAATTGGATTTTTCTTTTAAAGGTGGTGGAAGGACAGAAGGTATAAACATTATTGCCATGTCAACTCCTTCCATCCCTAGGATGGTCTTTAGCACTTCATGGGTTCCCACTGGACACTGAATAGGTCTAGTGATTAGAAAAGGGATGCTAAAAGAAGACCAGAAATCAAGTAAAAGTTTCAAAGGAAGTTTCAGATAGAGGTCCTTTATTACACGCTATGATAACCTAAGGGTAAGTATGACAGGTTGGTGCTCATTTCATTAAAAACAATGCAAAAAGATTAGATAAAAGTATAATGTTATGATATAAATAGAAAGTTATATTCAATCAAGGCAGAAAACAAACACCAGGAGGCACAACACAAAAATATTACAACCAGGCACAAAACTAATATTTAAACAAATAACTAAGAAAATCAAGACAATTACAAGATATGACTAGAAGACAGGAAAAGATGAGTTACCAAGAAAGACTGATCTATGAATTATGCTGTTGTTAAAAGCTCATTGTAAAATTACATCACACTGATAAATCAAGTCTGAAAAAGTTATGTTTAATTTTGATAAGTGAAAATTTTAAAACTTTCTAGTGCACTGTTGCAGCTCAGGGAAATTTTTGCCAGATGATATTTGATTTAACAACAAACATGTACTTTAAAAATAAACAAGATATATATTTTCAAAAACGTTTGACTGAACAGCTTTTTGAAAAATTATTTCACCATCATCTACTCAACTTTTAAGTATCTCTTTCATTTTCTAGAAGTAAGGTAGAACTATCTAGAAAAAGTTTGTGGTAGAAATGCAGCAGTTAGCAAAATGATTTTTTTATATCAGCAAACTGTGTTTTCTGGGGGAAAATTAATCTCATGTTTTGTGCTTAGGCACACCAGAAACCATGGAGTGGGAAGAAGCTATCACGGTACTAAAGTTAGCTTCCAAGGTTCTAGTGCCTTAGAAGTACTCGCCTTGGTTTGCCTTATTTTCAGTTCTCAGCAAGTAGTGCCTCAGTGGACACCAGAGGGCCTCCAGTGCCTTTTCCTTTCCCGCTTGTGGCAGTGACAAAGATAGTCAGTGTTCTTGTGTGTCCTCCACACAAAGACACACATCCTCTCTCTGATGAGCAGCATGATTTGTCCTGCACTGAGAACACCAGGTGGGAATTGTCCAAAGACAAGATAACTGATAATCTAACCATTACGACTAGATTTATTGACAATACCGTATCTAAATATTGCCAATGAAGTATATAATACAGGCAGGTACAAAGGATTATGATATTAAGCAGGTTCAGTGAAGTACTGGTTTACAGTCTTTGGCCTTTCAGAGCACGTGATTACAAAGCAACAAAAAGACCTGCGGAGCTACTTCAGGATTTTAAATGTGTATGTGACTGGATCTTAGCCAGTGTGGTGCTGCAGGGAAGACAGACCACCTAGAAGCTACCTGCAGTTTGCCCAGCTGGCCCGGTCTCCAGCAGCGTTTTGTACCCTTTTGCAGGCCAATATGACAAAGTCAATTGCAATCATCACAGCTCACCCATCTCAGGAATGCGAACATCCAGACAGTTCCTCCTGCAATTCCCACCTGGTGTTCCTATCTTAGGACAAATCATACTGCCCATCAGTGACAAGGAGGACAGAGGGTGTGTGTGGGGGAAGGATAAATAGGAACCCCTGACTCTCTGGTTTTGCCATCACACATCTATATGCTCCAATGCTGTTTACCAGTGCATGATCAAATTTGTAGTCTGCAGCTGCCTTCAAGACCTTTGATAAACCACTGATAGCTTAGTGATTGATTGAAATTAGCAGCTCAAAAAGATGAGCAAATATGGCACTTCAGAAACATGGAACAACATATGCAACAGTGCAGCATGTAAGACAGTGATATTTACATGCTTCTGATTCTGTTGTGGATTATTCTAATTGAAATTATCTGGCTTGTGGCCAAGGAGGAGAAACCATACTCCAGAGGTTACATACTGCTAGCCTTTTGCTACCCAATGTTATTAAAATTTTTCTTGCAAGATCTAATTATTTCTTAATGTATGAATCTTTATCCAGCAGTGGATAAAAGTATGTTAGTGAGAACCAGGCACTTAAAAGAGAGAACAGTTTCATTTGATTAACGACTTGTTTGTTTATTTTTGTAAAGTGAGATTTACTTTGAATGATAAAACAATTGAGGGAGAATATGAAATATATATACAAGGTGGAATTATTAAGGTGAGCCTTGCATTGTCATATACAGATTTTTCTCTTTCACATGTGAGGATACATCCTCAGTTTGACTGATACTAGATATATATGTGCATGTGCAGGGGACTGGAAGGCAATTGCCAAAGAACTTTTGACTCTTGTTCGTCCTGCAATAATTGACAATTGGTGGAAGCTTTTCCTAAATAATTCAGTCATGCCATTAGGGATTACCTCCCATTAGCCAGCCAAGTAAACTAGAATATATTTCATTTCATCATTCTATATACTATTCACTCATACATTACCCACTTATACCTAATCTTCACTGATTTAATTACAACACTGCAGATAAATAGAGAAAAACAGGAAACTATCTCAAAGGGAAATTTGTATGAAGAAAATAGGGAAGGTAGGCTAGTGAACTAAACTCACCACATAATAACTAGAATCATTTTGATTGTAGTTGACAACACCAGATATCACAACACTGATGTCTTATAAAAACCTTTTTAGACTCTGGATGGCTGATAAAGTAATATTTATAGCCTTTGTGTCAAAGACCTGGAAGGATATTTGAAAAAACATGAAAAGTAGTATTAATGAAGCAAACATTAGTAAAATTCCCTGGGTGTTAACTTTATATTCTAAGACAAGAATTTTTAAAAGAGTGAGTTCGTGAATTTCATCTTTGTATCAAAACCAAGAGTTGAGCCTAAAGTAGCTCATTTGTGCACCCTGCATGACAGCAACGTCTCATCTCCTTTGCAGGGTAAAATGTATGAGTGATTCTTCCACTCGATCTTCAACCCTACCTATGTTATGTGGCCTTCATTATTTATAATCTTCAATAAGGGATATTAGATGTACATTCCTGTCTATTCCTTTTAGTAATTGCTTTCAAATCCTACCAATTTGTCTAATTTTTTTCACTAGTTCATAACACTCTCTCACTTCATAGTGTCCAGCCTAAAAATTTGCAAGTTCATTATTCACTGTCAAAAAAAAAAAAAATTTCTCTTTAACATGGTTCCACGTGTCAGTAAGTGCTCTATCATTCTAGAATAACAATTATGCATTCATCTGTTTCACTACTATCATGATTTTGTGAAATGATTTTTGTTTTGTTTCATGGTTCCTCAGGGGGATTGCATTTATTTCCAGGTAGGCTGATAAATTAAGACTCTTGAGAAGCCTGTTAGAGACCAGCTGAAAAGTATTATTGGCAACTAGTGCATTTTCTTCTACTTATGCCGGTGAAGTTACTACAGGTGATAGATATTTTCTCCCCAGCACTAGTCAAAGGGGTAAATTGGAAGTCATTACTGCTGAAAGTGACAAGGAATCATAGAATCTTAGAATATCCTCAGGTGGAAGGGATCCATAAGGATGACAGAAATCCAGCTCCTGCCTCTGCACAGACAACCCAAAGATTCATGCCCTGTACCTGAGAGCACTGTCCAAACAAACAAAGATGTTCATTGAGACTCTCTTCTAAGCAAAGCAGGAGGCACTGAAGAGAAGGTAGGCCCTGTCTGCTTTACTGTTGTGGTTGGTCTCAAACCTCAAGGTAGACATAAAAGAGAATTTTCACATTTAGCATAAAACAGGTTGCAGTTGTCCCATGTTTTACAGAATTAGTATGGTTACTAGAAAATCTTCTGTCTTTTGCTACATTATTGTTTATAAGTGCTTGTTATACTGTGTTACTGATTATAAATTCAATCCTGAGAAAATTTGGTGTGCATATTTGTTTATATTGCTGTAGGCATCAGTCACAGTCATTGTTTCAATTCTGTGGTATGAGTAGAATTTCTGGTGGAAATGTCCCTTGAATTTTTTTAAATAATGTCACCACAATAGCATGGGGAATATATCTTTGATATTGTAACTCTCCACTACAAAACTGTTGAGCTATCAGTGAAAGGATTTTCTCTACAGTTACTTCTCTTAAGAAATTATCGTGTAGGTAGTATGGTGAAGGTGGTGATAGAAAAGGCAAAGATGTAAAACTACACAATATACAGGTATTTTGCCTCCTTGCTATGAACTAGCAGACATTTGATTGAGAGTCTGGCCAGCAACTGCAGATTTGTTATAAGTGCCAATACCTAAAAAAATAAAAAAGGTTGCAAACCTTCTTTCCAATAAAAGACAACGAATGTCTGAGAAATGCCATGTATTATGCATTTTCCAGTCTTTTATTCAAATCTTTATCATTATATCAAAGCATTCACTTCCTTTCATGAACTGGTTTTCTATATCTGCCCCAACAGTTAGTTTGGTTGTGAAAATGAGTTCATCTTCACATTCATGTGGTTGTTAATAGACAAAAGACAGAGGAGATAAATGGTACCACGATTATAGGAATGATATTCGAACACATATATATGAAGTTTTATTTTAACTCCTATCAAATGCATGGGTACCTATACTGTGAATTTACATTCAATCTTACCAATGGTTTGCAGAAACACGGACAGGGAAGTAATTTTTACAATTCTTGCCCTAAGTCACCACAGGCTGGGGCGTATAAGCACATAGTTGATGAGGTAAAAGTACATAACAGTCACCAACATTTTGGTGTATAATAATTTGCTGGGGTTCTTCATAAAAGCATATGTCACAGAATAAAAGGCAGTCGCTCCTAAGGCATCATGTTCTGTTACTCCTGAGGTTCGTGGGTTATATTTTGCTCACCGACTACATGCTCTGTGCCCTCTGCACGTGAGGTAAGCCCCACTGATGAGCAGGAAAAAACACATGCACTTTAAAAACACCAGTGGTTAAACCATAACATAAATTGCAAGAAAACATAGTTTCAATTGTAGTCATCTTGCTTTTTGACTGCTTAGAACCAACTACAGCAGGACATCTGATAGGATTATTTTTTTCCCTCTTTGGATCAAACAGAATGTCTTTTTACTGCCTGAATTTGAATAATATATTTTGTCATTTTACCTAGAGAAATTTTGCTTTCTCAGATGACCAAAAATTCTTGGCTGTTAGAGTGTCCAGATAATATTTTACATATTGTTTTATAAGAAAAAGTTTAAAAAATAGACATTTTTTTATTTCTGATGGGCTCCAAAACTACGTTGTTACTAGATCATTATTTCCCACTGACTGTTCTAGTTCAGTAGATCCTTCTATTTTAAAGGATCTTTCATCAAATTGAATTGTATCCCCAGTGTAAAGTGTATTTGCATAACTGAAGTGCTAGACAACTAACTTAAAAAAATATTTTACTTACTTTTCTTAATTTATAACATTTGTACTTTATCATTAAAGTATATGCTTAGCACAGCTAGGCATTATTCTGTTGATACCATATTTGTTCAGCCAGTAAGCTTACCGTCAAACATTTGTAAAAAGACACTTGCAAGTAATGAGATTTCATTATTAAAGATGTAATTTTTTTGTGCTGAGAGGTATTGTCTATGATATCCGAAAACTTGAAAATACTTATTTATGTATGAGGTAATTATTCTCATGTCAGCAGTCCCATTGAGTTAATGAGATTATTAACAAGAGAAAAGTTGTTCCTATTTTGGTGTTTTCAGAATTAGAATATGTACTCTGTTTTTCAAAATCTTAGAAGCTGTTTAAGCAGCTCTTTCCTCCCTAGATTTGCTCAATCCTACCTCTTAGACCTATATGTTACCGAGAAGTGATATCCAAGTCCTTTAAGCAGCTTTAAGGATCTCAGCCTAATAGACTTGATAGATGCCTATGCTAATATCATCACTTTCCCTGTCTCTGCACTTATTTTCATAAGCATTGCTAATCAGTATGACAGAACAATATGATTTCTTTTTTTAATCTCAGGAGTTCTTAGCCTGTCTTATATGTGGTCTCACATTGTAAAACATAAAAAAAACACTCATGATTATCCCCCTCCTTTCACAAAGAGTGTTTCTTATATGTGAACCATTTTTTTTCCTTTGGCATCTGCTGCTGGCAGAAGTGGGATTGTGTGTCTCCTGCTGTGACCTAGTATAGGTTTTTTCCTTCCCTTGTTTTTTAAGAAGGTCTTCAATTACCAAAATGTTCTGAAAATCTGTGTTCCTTTTTTTTGTCTGATTATCCATTCAACATAATATACCCTAATTATGAATTCAAGGTGAAATTAATTTATGGTAAATTTGCAAATTGAAAATAACATCCAACATTCTTCAATTACTGCATTGAGGAAGATCTATTCTTCAAATACCCACAGACACCCCAAAAATTATACTTTTGTTATCGGTGATAAAATAGTGGACTTTTTCCCCATGCAGAAATTTTGCACGATTGCTTGCACATGATTGCTTGCTTACATAACAAATAAGAGAAAAATGTCTCACTATCATACATTAGCTTGCATCTCTCAGTGCTTTAAAGGTCAGTGTTGTTAGCTGTCTTGTTACGCTTAGAGATAGACACTGTGGTATAATTTTACTTTCTCTTGCCCTCAGAAGGCACAGAACTCCTTTCACCTTTTTCTCTTCACCAGCAAGGTCTCCCAGGCCTTTTTTCTACAGGCAAGTTTCAAAAATAAGAACAGTCAGGAATGGACAAGAACTTGGTTGTGAGTCACTTGAAGAAACTCAACCCGTGAAGTTTCATGGGAGCTCGTGGACTATATCTCAGAGTGCACAGACAACTGGCCAATGTCCTTGAAAGACCACACTCTCCATCATCTTTGAAAGATCATGGAGATTGTAGGCAGTCTCTGAAAACTGCAGAAAGGGAAATGACACATTCATATTCAAAAAGTCCAAAAAGATCATGCTGGAAAGTGCAGACCAGTCAGCCTCACTTGGACACCTGGTAAAAAAGAGCAAGTCCTCTTGGAGCATGTTTCTGGGCACATGAAGAACAAAGAGTTGATGAGAAACAGTCAGTGTGGGATACTGAGTGTGAATCATGCGTAAACTTGTGATAAAATGGCTGGATTTTTTAATAAACAGGTGGATATAACCTATCTCTATCAGCTTAGGGTGTGATATTGTTGGTGTGTGGACAAAAGGAAGAGACAAAATTAGCTGGATCATTGCAGTAAATACTGGTTCATATTTCACCTAGGGGTACTTACAGGTTAGGTTCCCCAACAGTCTGTCCTGAAAAATATGCTGTTTAAAAACCTTATACAAATGTGAATGAGCTGAAACAGTATGCACTCCCCAAGTTAATTTAATACTTAAACTTGGGAGCACCAGTCAACACACTGGAGGGTGGGACTGTCATTCAGAGGGATGTGGCAGGCAAGGAGGAACAGACTAGCAGAAAGCCCATGAAATTCATCAAAGACAAATGCAAAATCATGCACTTCAGATGAAATAATCATTCCTCCTGGTATGATATAGACTAGGAACTTACCAGCCAGGGACCAGCTCTGTAGCTTTGGGGTAAAAAAATATAAACCAGAAGTGTCTCTGAACAGCAACTAAGACAACCCTGTTGTCTTGGGTTGCATGAACAGCACAAAGAGATGTGGGGAAGTGATTATGATGCCCCATTGCTCAGGACTTGCTGTTTCCTACGTGGTTACCAAATTCAGTTTTCAATCTCCCAGCAAGGGAGTGATGATTACAATCTAGAGGAGCTCAGGGATGGTCACTGGAGAGTGGGACTGGAGCACACTCACTCTGTGAGGAGATGCTGTGGGGCCAGGACTTGTTCAGCCTGGAGCAGAGACAGTTTCAGAGCACCTAACAGCATCTCAGTGCCTATAGGGAATGGATCAAGGGGATGGACCTTTCCTGAAGTGCCTGCAGAGAGGAGAGACAGTAGATATAAATGAAAAAGGAGAAGATCTCAAGTGGACATATGGAAAAAATTCACTTTAAATGTAATTAGGTTCAAAGCAGGTTTCCAAGAGGGATTGCAGATTGTCTGTTCTTAAAGATTTCCAGGAATGGGTGTACCCTAGTATTCTGAGAACCTTCATCTGAAATTTCAGTGCTGACCTTTCTTTTAAGCAAGAGACTATCCTAGAGACAGACTTTAATTCTCTAATTAAATACATTTGTGAGGTGAAGAGGGGAGGGACTAGATCATTCTTAGCAGAAAAATCATACGATAGAATGTAGTATTCTGGATTAGTGTTGGCTGATTCATTGATATGTAATGAGAATACCATAAAATAGAAGAGTGTACATTAGAAGGGATTTCTGGAGTTCAGTCAGTTCAATCATCAACTCAAAGCAGATCAACTAGATCACACTATACAGGACATTTTTGAGGCAAAAAAATTGACTGAGACAAGATGCCAAATATATATTTTAGGCTATGGAAACTGTACCCCCACCTACCTATCTTAAATAATAAATAAGAGTTCTGACTGCTGATGATGACAGTGAGTCATCATGGCCCAATTTTTATTTTGAGAATAATCATTTGTGGTCATAGTGAGTCTGCATAGACCCCATCGAAATCAATTCATCAGACAAAACTTCTTGGCAAGTTGGAAATAAAATACCAGAAAAGGGCCTTTGGTTTGCAGATAAAGAAGTCAAGTAAACAGTACCTGTCTCTGAAACACAAGTGCTCTATTACCAAAATGCAGAAGCAATCCTGATACTTTACGGCTTCTTCTCAGACTTTGCTTTCAGAATGTAATCAGTTCAAATTTATACTATGTTATATGTTATACTTTGTGTATGTTTTGCTTTCTGAGCAAACCCTGTAGCAGTTGGCATAATTTATTCCACCGATAGTAGTAAGTATAGTCTAAATTTCTCTGGGATGTTTTAGAGCCAACAAAAAAAATTACAGACAAGATCTTTGCTGGCCTTTCCAGTTTACCAGACATACCATTAAAATGACTGAACAGATACAGACCTGGAGTAAAATCCAACTTCAAAGGATACCTTTCCTTTCTTCTCAGGAAAGAAATGGCCTTCAGGAGACAGCAGGGAAACATCTACTTAAATCTCATGGAAAAACTGGGCAAAGGATCTTCCTTGAACAGCTACAGCAAGAAAGCAACTACCTCCAAGAGAAGTGAGGAACAAGTCACATTGTCAAGATTATGCAAGAAAACGTTTTCAAAGATCAATATTTTTTCTGTGGAGTTCAATGCATGTTTACACTGCACAGTAAGAAATTTGCACTTCTTCTTTGATGTAAACTGGTATGTTTATGGTGTTTACCATGCCTTCTGAGCTAACTCCTATATCTTTAACACTATACTGCATTGTATATTTTAACTTTAGCTTCACTTAGAATTGATCTACTGAGATCAGACTAGTTTGCCTGGCTACCTCTCATCTCTGCTATTTACTTTACACAGTTATCCTGAAATATCTGCAAGGGATTAATCAAGACAACTTTGTGAGGCACCACACAAACTGACTGCTCGGGCTGTTTTAGAAACAATATAAGAAAAATTTCCCTAAAGGCTGTGGTTTTTCAGTTTGATGACTGAAAGGATAGAGCTGCTGTGAAGTGATGAGGACTGAGTGAAAAAACACTCTAGAAGTGCTGGTCCCCCTTGAAATACCTTCTTATTCCCACTCAGCAATTAAGTTTTTCAGCCTGCATGTGTCTGGAAATTACAGCGTTATCCTACTGTCTGATTTACCAGTTATGGGGGGAGTAGAGGAATTAGGACCATTATAAAAATTTTGTGGATTTTTTTTTTTTTTAAGTTGGAGGCCTGAATCTCACTAATACCATTTAAATACACCTCTCCTATTACGCTACATGTTTTTTTTTTATGTAGTTTGAGGAAAACAAACAAATGAACAAAAATCGAGGAAAAAACATCCAAAAAAACCTCAAAAACAATCCAAGCCAAAACAAAACAGAAATGGGTCTTTTGATGAACTACCTTGAACAGTAAAAGTCCTAAGTGCTCTATGTCAACCATTAGCCAAAAATCAAGCACTCCGGCAAGTGTTTCTTTAGCTTTATGCCCACTTCAGCTCAAGGTCCTATCTTGTCTAAATATTGCAGACCTTTAATGTATACCAACTAGATTTTTCCCCACACTAACATAGATTTTTAAGTGTCCATTTGCATCTGTGTTAAATATTACTAATTATATGCTAAAAATATGGCAGATTTCTTCAGTTTAGAATTACCTAATGAAAGGAATTCTATGTTTTTTATTCTCCCAGAATAAAAGAGATTCTAACTAATAATTGAAAAAAAAAAGTCCTCTCAATCTAAAGCTGTTCTGGAACATTAAGGTGCAGTCCAAATTGATTATTTTGCTTTTCCCTAACATCTCTCCAAGCTCAGCTCAAACTAGGGAGTTAAACTCCTAGTTTAATGTAAATACTGTCTTTTCCTGCACTACTCTGTAGTGAATAAGCAACATTGCCAATGATTTATGCTAAATTTATGGATGTAGTATGTTGATTACCACCCTGCTTTACACCAATGACAGCATAAAGGATGACGAGAAGTAAAAGGCCACAGGAAAGGTAAGAAAAGAAAAGAAGAAATAGTAGTAGAGGGCTGGGAATAAAGACATAGGAACAAAAGTGCAAATAGGAGCCCAATAAAGCAGTAGTCCATTGATTTAAGAGAACTTCAAAATGTATTTGAAGAGGTTTTGCTATTTATTGTCACGGCATGACTTCCAAGGTTAATGTGTTTTTCATAGTTATGGCTAAGTGCAGGTCAGGCAGTAGATTATGAGATCTTAAAATCTCTGCTACAAATGATGCAGTGATCAATAGAGATCAACTTTAAGATCTACATGTATCATGATTTTACCCTTTTTATCAGGGATGACAAAAAAGTCATATCTCACATCAGTTTCATCTCAAATGAATCTGTGTAATTTCAAATATGTGTCTTAAATACTGGAGTCAAAAGGAAGTGTTACAGTGAACATATTTAGTTTTGTCAGACCTTTCTAAAAAAAAATAATTCAGAGTTCTAACATCATGTTCCTAATTGTTATGGATCATCACAAAAATCTGACATCTACCCTCCACAGTTTCACTGGCAAGAAATTTGCAACAAATTATCTCTTGTTTAAGTTCTCTGGATGTGTTTTTGGAGGGTATTTTGTGCACTCAAGGTAAGAAAAGAGCTAAGAAACTTCTTCAGAAAAACCCCAAAATTAGGATCTCTGGTTACTAGCAGAAAGGCAGGAGGTCCTTATTAGCAAAAAGCAAGGGACCAGCAGAGAAACTGTATCTTCTCCATGACCTGGTAAGGGGTGGTCACTGAAGTGAAGGAAAAAATACAAATGGCCTAATTAATTTCATATTGTATATTTGGCAAGATTTTCCTTCTTTTCCTTTTGCTGCACCACCAGCCACAGGTAGAGGTAGCGCACACTCACAAGGGAACCACCATGTTTCTTTAGCAGCCATGTGGTATGAATAGCAGGGTTTTGTTTCTTCAGCCTTTCTTTCATATTCACTAATAATGGCTGGCCCTGCTGAGCTGTGTATTATGCTCTCCTGCTGCCACTTATTTCCAGCACTCTGCTCACCATTGCAACAGCAAGTTCAAGCCTGTGATGTTTCTGCTGTGGTTTTGTTTGCTTCCTGAACAGGACAGAGAAAAAAGCTCATTAAGATTCCCGGGCAACACATCAGAAGGCAAAAGCACTTAGCAGTGTCTCTTTGGACTTTTGTAAGAGATGATAACTCCTAGGGATGAAGAATCCAAATAAAAATTTTGCTGCAAAAAGGCAGTCTAGCTTTCTTTTCTTTTTTCTTCCCCCACAGTCACATCAGGTGAACTTCTTCGCTTTCATGCATGCAGTACATTGAACTTAGAAAGAAAAATGTCCTATTTAGAAGAATTTAGAATTGGAGTGAGAATAAGTCTGCCATCATTGTATCATCAATCATCTATGTGCCCTTGGCAATTTTGTTTAGTCATATGTCAAAACTAAGTGAACCAGAAGCAAACTGAGCTGAACGAATAATAAAGTGGAATGAGAACAACAAAACAAAAGGAAGACAAAAAAAGCTGAAAAGCTTAGAAAAACTTGCAAGTGGCTTCTTTCTCCACAATAAATTGTTCCAGTCTCACTGTATTGTTTTTCTATTTGGTTCTTTTAACTGTTTCCTGTTGAAATACTCTGAAAATGTCTAGATCACAGCACCATCCATAGTCTGACTTTTAAACATAGGAGATTGTAGATACAAGGAATTTGTCCACTACAAGACTCAATAACAAAGCTGAGCTTTCAGGATCTTATTATATGTTATTAAAAGTTAGATCAACTAAAATGTTGCTTCTCCCTCACTCTGAATGAGTAAATGGTTAAGGTTTGAGGGTACAAAAGACGTTTTCCCTAGGCACATTTTTTATTTCCAACATCACTAAACTTGTGGAGAAGAAACTGAAAAGGGAAATCCTCAGAATGACTGACCATTTTGTCTAACAGTCCTTAAGTTCTAGATTTCCAGAGCATCTGTTTTCTTGCTCTGATCTTGAAAGCTGACCTTGGGAATCAGATCACCACAGCTGTCTAGTGATGCGTGATCTTAAGGATGATCACTGGCTTCTCCTCAGAAAGTTTCATTCACTGTACTTGCTACCACTTCTTTGCTGTTGCGTCCAGGTGCAAATTCTGTTTTGTTGAAGTATCCCATTACAGTCTCCCCTGATGTGCAGGTAAGACTTTGATTGTTTTGTCTTACCCCAGATTGGTCCTTGTTTAGGAGTGAGAACCTGAAGACCCTCTCAGACTGTAAGAGAACATCCTCCTTGGAAGGAAAAAAATGCCTGCCTATCCTTTCCTGGCAGAGAGTGACCTCTTCACCTAACCCCCATCCACTGAACACGGAGAGTAGGTAGGGCTGCCATCCTGCTTCGCAATGACATTAAATGAGAAGCAGTCTTCCTACTGTGGAGCCTTTATTGTTCTTGGTAAGAACTGTGTGTGGTTCCTGCACTGCCCTCTCTCCGCAGTCCTTTAATAATAAGTGGGATATCTTGAAAATTAGGCATCTTCTGAGAGGTTTAGGTTTGGAAAATGAAGTCATTACACTCTTGCTTTTCTGTGACAAATTCGGCTGTTTGTTGCTGAAATGCTGGATTTGATGTGGAACTTTAGACCAAAGATGATGGGAGGAGATGCGAATTCAGTGAGCAGGTTGAAATCTCTCACTAACTCCTCACAATGTTCTTTTAACATCTAATTTCATGTAAGTGTGTGCAAGTGTATGTGCATTGCAGAAATATGTTGCTGACCTGAAAATTTCAGATGGTTAATTAGGGTCCTTTTCTATGTTATTGGTATTTCACTGCACTGACACTGGATGTATCCTTTTGTTAATGAACTAAATATCTGTAAGAACAGTCCTTAAAAGTAGTGACTGAGGAATTCAAGACTTGGAATGAAAAGTGCTAGAAGTGCAACAGGTGTGAAATCTCTTCCAGTCAAAGCAATGGAGAATTGGGAATCTAGTTTTAGCCTCTAACTCTGGCAGAGGACCCATAGTAATCTGCATTCACTATGGATTTTCCTAGGCCCAATAGAAAAAGGTGTTCTATATCTTTTCACTTCTATTGTTCTTTCAAATTCTTTTGGATAAAGGTCTGCATTTGCCATCTGTCTGTATGCTGCTTAGAACAATTGGATACTGGTCTAGATTTGCCCTGTAGACATTCACAACATTTGAACAATTCAAGTATTGCTACTTTTTAATTATTATTTTAGGGCAATGCATTCCTTTAAGGGAACTTATACTGTTTTTTGTATTTCTTCTTCCTATTATGGCTATTTCTTAATCCACTTGAGTTTCAGTCCTTTAAGCTGCATATTCAAAGCCACAAATTATTGCACCTAGCAAAGATGTTCTCTTTTGCCTACTGTTTTCCTGTTTATTTATTTATTTATTTATTAATATTAAGACTGTGTGATTGTGTCAAAAAATTAATAGCTAGAAGTCAGTGGCTGTTACCAGGAGATATGTACCTACTCTTCTCTGCAATAGAGGAAAACAATTCATCTGTGTTAACTCTTGCTTAGTGATTTTTATGTTTGTAGCAGAGAAAAACACAGCACTCTGGAACCTGCAGGTAAATAGATTTACATATTGTGTCACATTACAGAGTTTTCGTTGTTCTCTGCCTGAAGCTGGATGCAGCTACCAAATAGGAAATAGTAATTTGTCCAATAAGCATTTAAACATATGTGGTCCTTGCACAGCAAATACATTTTCCTCCAAATATAGAAAAAAGTATTCCGCATAAAGAGGACACATTCTGAACGAAGTGATCTATGGTTTGCATGGAGACCTTTATGCAACAGCAAACCTGCTTTGCCTCTGGAGGGCCAGATGGGACTGAACTCAGTATCAGGAGCTGATTCGAGAGTTTCTGTTGTACTTTCACCTGCTGGGTTAACACAAACCTAGAGGAAGGGGATAGTCATTCACTGAGATTAGCCCTTTGCAACACATCATAGAAGTCAGTCATCCACATGTGGCCTGGCATGTTTTCAAGGCTCTCAGGATTGCATTGCTTGGAGAGCGAATGTGTAGACTTCAGGGCAGCCTAGCAGAAAAATAAAAGAGGATAATACTTGAAAACCAACAGCTGAAATATCTTTTTGAGGTGTTAGGAGCATTTCTGTACCCTACAGATGTTGTGTTTCAGATGAATAAACACAAATGGTATCATCTAGGCCTTAGGGATGGTGCTTGCATTTCCAGTTGGTCTGGTTTTAACTAAGTGCCTAATGTGATACAACTTGTTCTGTGCAGAGGACACGGTATCTCATGTGGGTCAGCTTGCACTGGTGAAGCAGAGCTGCTTTTTGGATTCAGCAGGATGTAAAGGTAAGAACATGGAGTCAGGTTAATTTTTTCAGACCCCTCCTTAGCGGCCAAAACTAACTCCTAAAATTCACAAACAGGACACATTCTACAAGTCTATCTTAGTTGAGCAAATGTAGAAATTTTCTCATGGTTTTGCTAAGGGAATAGTATTATGAAGGCAACACTTCCCGTAATTTGTCTTGTGAAAACAGCAGCTGGTAGTGATGATGGAGATCACTTTGTCTTATGTTTGATTTCCATGCTACATTATAGGTGGTGCTTGGACTCCTGCAAAGAGAAAAAGTTTACACATTATACAAGTTCCAAATTCCAGAGCAGACATTGAAAGGAAAAAAAGAAATGCAGAGGGTTTCTTTTTAGTGTATGATGTATATGATATTCACCTGAACATCCCTGCTATCTTTTTTACCAATAAAATATAATCAATGTTGGTCTATGCTAGCAGAAGTTATGTAGTGTTGTATTTTTTTTCTCATTTCATAAACTATTATTTTTCAGTGATTCAGAATGACCCCTGTACACAATTTTAACTGGTTGCCACATATAGAGGAAGCTATTGCTTAAAACTATTACAAGAAACAAGTGGTGATTATTTCCCATGGTGCTTATCTATAATTTTCATAGGTTATCACAAATCACCAGGTAATTCAAACTCCATGATACTTATGAGGAAATTAATATCCCACTTCCATGAAACATATGCAATTACTTCTTTAGCAGGCTTGTATATTATTTTTTTTTCCCTTGATACTTCTTATTAACATGCTTACTCCAAATGAAAAGCAGTCAGTTACCAGATTAATAATTTTGGTACTGAAATATAATTTGTAATGTATTGATGGTTATTTTATTTGGGGAGGTAGGACAAATTTAGCCAAAGGGGTGAAACAATATGCATAGGTTACAGCCTATGAAGGCTTCATGTGAATTCCCTGCTTCAGAAAGAAAGAAACCATCACTAGCCTAATCCCTAACAGATTTCGTTCAACACTACTGGACTGAAGCCATGTGACTTCCAAATAAAAGCATCTACACAGGGATTCAGTAAATGCCTGGCAGTGGGATTAACCTCTGGTGAAATAAAGCATTAAATTCACTTTTTTCTGGAGGATCTCCATATAGAAATATTGTCTTGTAATTGTAGACGAAACCAAAACCACAGAAGCAGAATTAGGCTTTCAAATGACTGCTGATATAATATGATCAGATCCCATCAGTCAGCAAAATAACAAGGAACCCTGGTTCTCCATTTCTAATTTTTCTAAATTTGAAGTTTCTATAGAAAATATAACTCAGAAAAGAGGGCTTTGTATTGCTTAAAATGATTAATTTAAATTAGGCTAAAACTAGTTGAATATGGTTTTGTCACTTTTGTGTATCCATGTGTGAATGAAGCTATGAGTGATATCAGAGGCCTGATCTCTTGAATATGCAAGAAGAATAACATAAAAATCTCAAAATTATAGGAATAGAAGCAAAAAAGTATAAACTTTGTGACTTGTAAAAACTGTCAGGAATAAGTGTAATACTGTAAGTGTTTACATCATAATTTAAAATATGAACTAGAAGAAATGTAAGTAGAAAAATGTATTAGATATCACTGACTCACTGACTGGTGTGAAGCCACTGATTTTTGTGTTAGATCATTACAGCTTCCAATTAATTAGAAATCCACACATTTCAAAGTAACTTCTGCTAGAAAGCGTTAATAGGTGTGAAGTCATTGACAGGAGCTGGTTTGGAAAGTTAGATACTTACATTCCAGGCTCAATAAAAAATAAATACACTTTCTAACAAGATTCAGTGTAATCTCTACTCAGACCCATTGCCAACGTGTGGTCGTTTGGCACTTGTTTAGAGATGATGATTTTTGTGTCATTATGAATGCAAATAAAAAATAAGTCTATTCAAATAAAATAAAATAACAATTTTAAGTTAAACTTCAAACTCTTTAAAGCAACAGAATTTTTCTTGTTGCATCCGGGTGCATGATATAGCAAAAATAAAAACAGATTAAGAAAAAACTCCAAACAAAAACCTGTGTGAAGTAGCATACTTTATGTAAGGTCTTTCTCTTAACACAAAAAATCAAACTAAAATGTTCTGAATCTGACCTGAGAAAACAACCATTTTTGCCTCACTTGCTTAGTAATGTATAATATTGGCATATCCCAGGATGTTTTTTCCATTGTGAAAAGCGTTGGCAATAGGCTTTGTATGCTTTAGGACTGATTGAGATATGAAAAGCTAGCAGTGTCGTGTTTCAAAAAATGTTCAGGTGACAGGAAAAATAATTTAAAAATTTTGGATTATTGCAGTCGTTGTTGAGTCCTCATATGGGCACTACAGTTTTTCAACTTTGTTTAGATAAACAAGAGATATATTTTGGGCAGCCCATCTCCTAAATATGTAAGGTCCATATTTTGGGGGTTTGGTTTTGGCTTTTTTTTCCTCTTTTTTTTTTTTCCTTTTTTTTTTTTCCTCTCAATTTAGGCATATTAAATTTGGAGCTGAACTGCTTTGTAAAGTTGTGAACTTACTAGTCTTGCTGACACTATTCAGAGCAGCTGGAACTCAAGATGTGGATTTTGTGAGTATTCCAGCAAAAATACATTAAATTTTCCAAAAGTCTTTTACAATAGGCCATCCAGGTATAACTAACTATGGGAGTTCAAGCAGGAATCTGCAGCAATTTGCATACAGCTCTGCTCTCCTAGCCAGTTCAGAAAGCCAGGGAAAATAATGAGCCATTGGCAGACCATTAGACCTGACGGTCTGTGACAGAGATGCCAGTACATCCATTTCACACACCTGTGTGTTGAAACTGCAGCATGCCAGGGGCAGAGAGCACTTTCAGCTATGAAATCACTCACCATGTACTGCGTGTCTCCCTACAGGCGTTACAAGAATCCTGCAGCTCATTTTCATAGAAACAAATTTGCACCATCAGTTGACCATACCGAACTTGAGTACCACCAGCTGTTTTTGCACTGCCCAGTACTGCTCCCTGAAGAGATTCTCTGCCCAGCTGGGTCCAATCTGGTGGCAGAAGCAAGAGGCTAGAACCCCGAAGCATCATTCCCACAATAACCGGTTCTCAGGTGTCACACCAGCATAGTTGTTCTACCTCCACAGACCTGGGGTGGGCTTTCCATGTGGCATCTACCAGCCATATGTGACATCATCTTGCCTACAATTAGCTGGGTTTACACTAAATTCCATCTTTCAGAGGCCACCTGACACCACTTCTCAGAGCTTTATACTTCATGCAGTCATGTATGACACCAGACAAGCTGATAGCCCAAAGTCTACCTCCAGCTGTTGCTAAAGCAAGGCTCAGCAGGAGTTTAGTGCACTAACAACACTGCCAACTCACCTCTGCACTATTGAGGGAAAAAGGTATCATGCACTTCCTGGCACCTCTGTGATGCTCTTTGTCCTGCCAGATTGTAACTTTTGAAGTAAAGAGCTTTAGTAACATTTCCCCTTTCACAAAAGCGAGTTCTACCTAACCTCTAACAATGCCTTTCTCTGACAGTAACGTTTTCCTTCACAGTTAATAGGAAAAGATAACATGAATTACATGCTAAAAATTATGTGAAAATTCAAATTGCAGTAGTTAGGAGGAAGAGCTGAATGTGGTCTGATTCAAATGCATATGTAGATTGGTTTTTCAACCAATTTACTTGGCTGTACAGAAATCAACAAATAGAAAATTTAAATGTAACCCAACAGCTCAGATTGTACGGCCTGAGTTGTTGAATCTATGTTACCAATACTTAAACATTCCCTTTAATTATAAGAATATTTACATATCAAAACTATTGAACATTTTAGTGACTGTTCTACCAAGAGAAGTCTGCATCATGCTTAAAATTCATATATCTGAAGGATTGTTGGACAGAAGTATGAAAGAATGAACATTCAGGTCAACCTTACATGAAAAGAAGCTTGTAATTTTAAAAGCACATTGATAGGCCCTACTGACTTTATTTATCCAATAAGAAAACCAGTCATGGTCACATAACAAAATAAGAGCTATTAGCATTTTTAAAAGTCCACCTAATGTTGTAAACCTCATAACACTGGAATATTGTTAGAAGTTAATATTGAAATCTACAACAGAATATGTTTGCCTAAAAGTTGTCAAACAAAACTATAAGGAAGATGTGTATTTAAATTGATTTTTGCTACCATTGTGTTAACACTGAAAAAGTTCTCCAAATTTGCATTATTTATTTTTTTGATAATGTATTGAGTCCCTTGAAGTTGGGACATTTATGCTATTGATCCTATTGCAATTAATATTTCTTTTAATAAGAGTTGGATTTTTTCCCATACAATATGGTAAAGAAAAAATTTTAAAGCAATGCTGTAACTTTTCCTCTTTTTGTAAAATATTTGCAGATTGGGTTTTTTTGCTGTGTAAAAATTTAAGCTGAACTGAAACTAAGAAAGTCGTACTTTTTATTTGTGTCTCAGTCAGGAATCTCCTCCCTGTCTTGGAAAACCCCAAAATTAACAAAAGCAAAGCAAAAAAACAAAAAGTTTTTGTACTTTTCAAGCAAATGTCAGAATCAATAGAATCAAGCTGTATGTGTAATCGTACTGCTATATGCTCATTATTAAAATAAGCTGAAGAATAAACTGTAATTTGGGTGATCTGTACAAGGAAATCATGTTCTTCCAAAATTAATGATCTGTACTAGCATTTTGGCCATCAGCAACTTAGTTTAGTAAAAGACAATCTAAGAAATATCATCTTTTTATGTTCAAAGAGGATCAAACCCAAAAATCACTGAAGCTTGTGTCCTGTGCATTCAGTTGCCCTCAAATATTGAAGATCTCACTGGGAAGAGCCATATCGTGCAAATGTGTATTTAATAATTTCTACAAAGCCTAGTATCAAAAAAGTTTTCATCATCAGAGTTGACTGCCTATCCACTTGAACACAGAATTATGTAGTTTAGCAGTGCATTCAATAAATACAATGAGCCTTGAAATTTGTGGACAGTACCAGAAATAAACTGCCTTAGACACAGTTTCACTGACAAACTGAGGCTGAACTGGGTCTGTTGGAGGAGCAACCAAGCTACAAGGAGATGAATTATCTACTAACATGCTTACAGGAAAAATTGCTTGGGGCAGAAGATTAAATACAGTGTAATATATGATATGACAACAATTCTTAACAGAAAGTAGAAGGCTGATAAGTATTGTTGCATTGAAATTTAGCACTTTTCATTAAATAAATACTATTAATTGATTTGGGTTTGATATGGTCATTAACACGTAGCCTATTTTTACTTTTACATCTTTATTAATCAGGATTACATCTAGCCAAGTCAGTAGCACCACACAGCATTTTCAGGCTCCCAAACGTCAAATTACGAAAGGTGAGTTATTAATGGGAAAAAAGGCAAATCATTCATTTTTACTACTGGAGCATCTGTCCTGAAGAACATGAAACGTGTGAAAAACCTTTTGCATATGGGCTTTTCAAGAAAAAGGTTAGACACTTGTTATTGAAAACTGAAGAAGTGAAATCTTTTGCAGAATCTGCCATGGACTGGACTATAGTTTTTTTATTTTTGTAGCACATGTTTCATTAGGGGGCTGGAGTACCTCTCCTGTTAGGAAAGGCTAAGAGAATTGGGACTGTTCATCCTGGAGAAGATAAGGCTTTAGGGTGACCTAATTCTGGCTTTTCAGTACCTGAGAGGAGCCTGCAAGAAAGATGGAGAGAGACTATTTACAAGGGCATGTAGTGAAAGGACAAGTGGGAATGGCTTAAACTGAAAAGAAGGTAGGTTTAAATTAGATATTACAAAAAAATTCTTTAGTGTAAGGATGGTGAGGCACTGAAACAGGCTACCCAGAGACGTTTTGGCTACTCCTTTCCTGGAAGTGTTCAAGGCCAGGTTGAATGGGACTTTGAGTAACCTGATCTAGTGAAAAGTGTTCCTGCCATGGCAGGGAGTTGGAACTAGGTGATCTTTAAGATCCCTTCCAATCCAAACCATTTTATGACTCTATGATTCTGTATGTCACCAGAGAAAACTGATGGAAAAACGTATGGATTCAATATGATGCGTTTTTAAGGGCAGTCATTATCAAATTAGTATAAAATTATCTTCAAGTTTTTCTGATTTGGAATTACTATATTTTGGGTTTCAAAATATATGATTGTTTCCCAAAGCTAGCAGAGTGGGAATACATATGCAGGGTGAGATTTGATTTCCATGTGACTAATGGAACTGGCTGCTATTCTAAGCAGAAACCTGTTAGATTGATATTGTGCGGGATGGAAATTAGCATAAATATGAGAAATCACTATCATTAGGTATCAGAGTTAACAAATCATTTGAATGGATAAAATAGCTGATTTTCTTGAGCCTTCAGGCTGTGTACAGACATTGGAAGACTGGTTATGTTGGTTTTGCATTTTTCCTAAGTTGCGAAGAAACATTTGTAAAACTAGAATCCAAGTTTTTACTGAAAGATTTTGCTACAAAACTAATGCCTCTCAAGAAGGGAATGACAGAATAGATGTGTTACTAAGAGTACAGAAGTCTGCTTTGCATTATTTTGGTACAGCTGGTCATTGTTCTATGGGTAATTACATAGTTGTTGTCAGAACCTGCTAGCATCACTCAGCATGAAGAGCTTTCAAGAGGAATACTGTTGATGCTCATTGCTGTTGAGGATCAGTAGCAGAATCTGTATGTAATTAACATTAGACAAAGTCCTGGGGGAGGGGAGGGTATGGGGTGGGAAAAGTCAGGAAATGCAAAAAGCCTATGACTTTAAACACAGAAGCAATTTAAGGACTATTAGAAATACTTATTTCACCAACACGGTAAAAACTGCTGAATACTCCAATTTACACATCCTGTGCTTCGTAAAGCAAATATACTAGACAAATTTATGAATGATACTGAAAAAATAAATCCCTCATGATAATGTAAAGCAATTGTTTTTAAATTTTCTGCTCCCCATTTTTCTTCCACTAATTTTCAACCTTTTCAGCAGCTAGAAGTCCACAATTAGACATATCATCTCAGTAGATCTGTGTTTTCTATACAATGTAATTTCAAAACAGAAAATAACTGTACTTAAGGAAAATGCCTGTGGGTTTTTAGTTTGTTTGTTTGGGGTTTTTTTCATTATTTTATATCTACTTCTAAAAAATTTTACTATATATGACATACTGGTGCAAGCAGCACTTTGTTTTTCCACTTCTAATGACTAGCTGGTTTTCTTCTCACTTTTAAAAATATTGTTTGTATTTCAACAGCTGCCTTATAGGAGGACACCCCAAGAGATATTTTGGCTCTAGTGATACAAGAAGTTTTTGCTACCTTTTTGTAGAGAGCACTGGATATTTGTAAATATCCCACAGGGCAGCTTATTTGCATAGTCTATGATTTTATTAACATTCAGCTTTCCTGGCCTGCTTGCAGCTTGTCAGCTTTGTGTGTAGCTACACCTCGAGTCCCTGTAGGACAGTTTGGCTCTGGTGAAACAAGGTAGTGGTGTCTGGATCCCTTTCCCCATCCACGACGTGGGGGAGCCCAGCTCTAGTTCCTTCTCTGTCTGAAGAACCATTTCCAACGTCTTGAGGGACGGGGAAAGGGGACTCCAGCGACAGGGTTTTTCAGGCCCCGAGCCTGGAGGGGAGAGGTGCCCTCCTCTCCCCCCAGCACTCACGTGGCTCCATGGCAGGCACAGGGACAGCACACCGGCGTGGAGAGGAGGCAAGAGAGAGTTTATTGTTGGGAAGGGGTTTATAAGGCTTTTAGGAGGGTCAAAGGGGAACCAATCACAAGTTCAGGGTCACACAAAAGAAACCATCAGGTAAAGGGTCAACAGCCAATAGGAAGGGGCTAAACAAAGGACCAATGGGACACCTCAGGACACTTTTCCCAGGACACTCCTGCATGGGAGATAACAGTTGCTGTGGGGGGTATTGGGAAGAAGAAACACGTGTTTGCAAAGGGACCACAAAGAGCCATTTTAAGACATGTTTAAACAAGTTTCTCATCAGATTCACTGCTACAGTGGTGTGTGATGTCTGTAACCAGATTTGAAAATATCTAGATGAGTCTGGTGAATAAGCTGGGGTTACTTGATATGATGGGGTAATTTGTGTAAAATAACAGTGTGGAAGCATGCCCCACTTACCTTCTTCTAAATTTTATTTGTATTACGGAGCTAAGAAACATTTTGATTGTGCTCAGCTCATTTTCACTGGTGCTTGTGAGGTGGTTGTCATGTTGCTGTGAGGTAGTTGTGAAGCATTGTTTCATGACCACCCACACTGACTCTACTTTTACTCTTAGACACACTGTCAAAGTCTTGGTAAAAGACTGGGGAATGGGGAGAGACCTTCATTTGGTGTTTCCTCCAATACCTTGGCATGATTAGATCTGGGCTCCCCACATAGGTCCATGGTACTTTTCCAGCACAAAATTGCTGTCACATACAGCCACCCGCAAGTAACAGTTCTGCCTTGTACTCTTCAGCCTAGGCACCCTTCCCATACCTCAGGGGTTGGTGAGTTAACTGAACTATTGCTGAGGCACAAGGTCTGTTTCCAAATAGGTTCCTATAGTGCTGCAGAGAGATTTTCTGCAGAAGTCCATAATTAATTCTTGGACTGTCTCATATCCATTTAGCCTTCAGCTTGGATGAGCACCTCTTTCACGATTTTCTCATCTACCAGGTCCAACTAGCCCTTCTCTCCGCCTACACTGCCATTGACTTGTGAGAATAAATCTGTAAGTAATGAATGGAAAAGCTGATGAAGTGCCTGGCTGGCCAGGGCTCTGCAGAGTGCTTAGGTGCCCTATGACACGTATAAAAGTGATTAATCTTCCCCCTCATCTGCAGGCACCATCTGATGGTATGTACTTCACTTTTCTGCAGCCAGCGTCCTGTCACTGTGCAGTCACTGTTTTTCCTAACAAGCAACAGAACCTCCAACAGAATGTGCAGATACAAAGGCGTTTGTAGAAGGGAGGAAAGCTAAACAGAAAGGTTTCCATTTGAGTGCGCTGCATAGTCTACAATGCATGGTGGTGTGTGACCATTTGCAGTCCTTAAAGGTTTCTTCAAGCAACGCCTTGTTACAGGGGCTCAGCAGTCTGAATAGTTACAGAGTAACCTGGATGATTGCTGGAAGAAAAAAAACCAAGAAACACTGGTCAGGTTTTGTTCCATGAATGCAGATGACTCTTACATTCTTCATCTATTTAATTGCTTTTTTACTGTTATAATTGTCATGTTACCTATCTTCTGCCTCGTTGTTTAGTTTGGCTTTTGTACTTTAAGTGCAAAGACAGCTTCTTGAGACAGGGGATCTGTTCAGGAAGACATCTCAGTGTCCATTTTATTTACACACTGAGCTCGGAAAAATAATTTGCAAAGGTGAACCAAGGAGAATTTAGAATAATGGATAGGCTTAGTCCTCATCACATACTCTGAGTGACTTGGTCACTGCGCCGCAAGAAGATCAATGTCACTTTGACTGATAGTGCTCTTGGTGTTGGCTCTTCATAGAGTGGTTCTGCTACAAAAGGTGTTTCCTTCCATCGTGAGAGTTGCCTGTTTGAGTCCTCAGGTAACCACAGCCTCTTCAGCCCAGCCTTGACAATCTGGGGGAATAAAGGGTGTCATAGACACTGTACTGCATGCAAGAAATCATCTGAGTCTTCATTTCTTGGAGGCAGTAAAAACTTGTGTCTTACAGCTGAAGGGAAGAACAGAGCTCTTCTGGTGCTAGTTTTTTTGAGCCTCTCTCTCCTAATCAAATACTTTCTTTTAACCAAATAACAACATTTTGCTTTGGAGATTGAAATGGTGGAACACTGTAGTAAAATGTCTTGTCAAAGACTCTTCTCTTGACCTTTCTTGTTTTTGAAAGAACCGGTGTCTTGGGTTTGGCCCACCTGGCTCTTGTTAGGTGCCTGGCTTCCAAATGGAGGAGGGAGAGAGCATCCTCTTAGCCCAGGGTTTGCATAGCTTTCAGAGCTGCTGGGGTTGCAGGACTGCAATGTCACTCATAGCACGTGCAAGCATTTTTGCTTGGTTAGCTTAAAGGACAATCGGCTCTTAATAGCGGCATAATGGTTTTCTTGTGATGAACTATTTTACATCCAACTCTGGTCTTTGAAGGAAAACTCTCTGCTGTCTAGTTTATTATTTATCTTTCCATTACAGATGAATGTGCTAATGTTGGCATGGAACATGCAAGAAGAATCTAAAAATGCACAAACATGTGACTTGAGTGAATAAGTACTAGAAAAGCATAAACTTACGAATAGTACAAGTTGAGTGAAGTACTCCATTACACATCTCTCTCTGAAATTTAGATGAATTACTTGAAGCTAAGGCCATCATGCTCTGTTTAAGGATTTGTTTTCTTGAGCATTTAAAGAATATATTTGGAGACATTTACATTTTCAATGTTGAGCTCTTTAGATTTCTGCTTGGATTACATAATACAGTTTGAACTACTTTGAAAACAATATGTTGATGCATGAAAATTGGAAAATGTAAAAAGAGCTTCATCTTTTGTTTGTCTCTCTGAATAAAAACAAATCTTTGTATAATAGTAAAGCAAATAATTGGACATCTACCAGTAAACAAAAGGGAACAACCCCAGTATTGCTAATTTACAATGACCAGAAGTAATCTTGTGCTAGTAACAACTATGTTGTATTTTACATTTGAATTAATTTAACTGAATTGACCTACACAGAATTAGGAAATGTTTTTTGTGATTATGTCTTTTACAATACCTAAATAAACTCATGATTTGTCAATCACTTTCCTGCAGAATATTTACATTGCCATTTAAATAAGTCTACACTGGTTTCAACTCTCTGTGTGTACAATGGTATCATGATGGATGTTTTGTTGTTAAATAGTTGTCTTAGGTGCAATACCATTGATAAGTGATTATGTTTTAATTACTCTGTTGTTTAGTGATGTCTTCCTTTGCTGCTGGTGTACAAACTGAAAATATTTTCTGTACAATGTTTGCTACAGAGCTGACAACCATGACAACCGTCTTTTAAGACCATAGCATTGTGCCTGGTAAGTGTAGGTGTTGGGCTATTATGTTTCTTTCACCTCGCAATCAGTGACAAATCTCTACTGATTTTAGTAATTAGAGTGAGTCTCTGCAGAAGGAACACAGAACAACTAATTCCTTTGCCCTAAATCTCGTATTGAGTCGTATTCCCTGAGCAGTTCTACCATGATGGCAACTTTCTGCATTACTACATTGCATTTAAATGTAGCACTTACAATGCTATTCTACATTAACTGGAGACTTGAAAAAATGTGCTAAAGATTTTGCTACAAAATACCTGATTATGATCACAGTAGCACGTGTTCAGTGTTGGGCTTGTCTGGGGCTTTTGCCTTGAGAAAACTCTAAAAGCTAAATACCTTTGAAAGTTCTAATTTAATTACACTTTGCATCAAGAAATTCTGTCTGAAGTGTTTATATGCTAATTGCTTCTTCAATGGTAATAGAACTATTATTTTTTTAATTAGCTACTGTGTGTAAAATTGCTTATTTGCAAGTCTACTTTGTTTTAGATTCCTCTGTATTAGATAAACAGGTCATGTTTTGTTGTTTGTGTTTGGGTTTGGTTTTTTTAAAGTAAACTGTGCTCTTTCAAGCTTTATTTTCCTCCTGTGATGTGAAGTTACCAAAGCACAGAAAGCTCATGTGTATTGTGTGTTGTATTTGCTGAAAGTTTAAATTCTTGCTGAAATCTAGACTATTACTGAAAACTTAAAGGATAAAAATCCAGTGTGAACATATAGTCTAATTAAAATATACCTCAGCTATGTTACCAGCTCAAACATAGGCAATGCAATTTATCAAATGAAGAGATTCTCATCTGTAGATGAGAACATTAGCAGAAACCGAGCATTAGCAAAAACCAATCTTGTTTGGGTGTCTTTGTAAACTGTTGTGTAGCTGTCATCCTTTATCTAAGAATAGCAGTCTGACACAGCTGATAAGATCATGTGTGAATATATTTATCATTTCACTGAGTGTTTGAGTTGAAGGAAAACTGTTTATGGAAAAGCAAAAGGATAAATAGTTGGAAGGAAAGGTTTATCTACTGGAGTCGTCAAATACAAAAAGACTACATATTCAACAAGCTTATATATTTACATAGCCTATTTCATTTTATTTTTTTTTTAACATCTCTTCTCTCACTTGATCTTTTGCTCTAGTTAAGTAACATTGTCCTTTATGAGGATTTTGCATTTGTCAATCGCACTCGTTCCTGAAAAAAATGAAGTGCAGTCAGGCCACACAACCTAACTGGTATTGATCTCAAAATATACCCTCTGGCAATCAGAATGGATCAAAAGTACAATTATCCTAGAGACTCTGATATATGCACTACCATAATTTGCAGCTTGAGGAGAAAAGCAGAAATTAACATCTCCACTTTCTCTTCTGCAAAAGAAAGACAGCACTTTTATATGTGTACTTCTCTAGGGATATTGCTGACTGATTATGATAGTCTAATTATTTGTAGCCCTGTACATTGTGTGGTATAGTTTTTGTAAAAGGTTTCTATAAAATATCAGTCTACCTCTTCATACGAAAAGCAGTAGCTAATAACACCACATTATGTGACTTCTCGTATGAACAGTCAACTGAAGCTGTAGGCTTGCACAGAAACTACTATTGCAAAATTCAAGACTATTTGTCATAACCTTGAGAGTCATGAGTCTCTTCTACACTTTAAAGTGAAAAAGAGGGGAAAAAACTTCTAACATGCGAACGTATTTTGACTATCACATGATCATCTCAGTGGTGTACAAGTATTCTTCCATTAGAGGTTGTTTTCTTCTTTAGAGAATCTCTTAATCATTATTCATTAATTAATTAATCATTAATGACTAGACGAAAGTGCTGTTTACTGCATTTAAAAGCCTAATTCAGTAAACATTTTCCAGAGATGTTCTATGTCTGTACTTAACCCCTGTTGTATATTTAAAGGTGCATTGAAGCATTAAAACTGGAATCTTAACATGAACCACAGTTAAGAACATTGACTTACTCGCTGGGGAGGTCCCAGATGATTGGAAGTTGGCAAATGTTGTACCAAACCACAAAAAGGGCTGCAAGGAGGACCCAGGAAACTACAGGCCTGTCAGCCTGACCTCAGTGCCTGGCAGGGTTATGGAGCAGATCATCCTCAGTGCAATCACACAGCACCTACAGGATGGACAAGGGATCAGACCCAGCCAGCACGGGTTTAGGAGGGGCAGGTCCTGTCTGACCAACCTGATCTCCTTTTATGATCGGGTGACCCGCCTGGTGGATGAGGGGAAGGCTGTGGATGTGTCTACCTGGACTTCAGCAAAGCCTTTGACACCGTCTCCCACAGCACACTCCTGGAAAAGCTGCAGCCACGGCTTGGACAGGGGCACTCTGTGCTGGGTTAGGAACTGGCTGGAGGGCCGGGCCCAGAGAGTGGTGGGGAACGGGGCTGCATCCAGTTGGGATCCAGTCACTAGTGTTGTCCCCCAGGGATCAGTGTTGGGCCCAGTTCTGTTTAATATTATTTTTGATGATCTGGATGAGGGGATTGGATGAGGGGACTGAGTGTACCATTAGCAAATTTGCAGATGACATCAAATTGGGAGGGAGTGTCGATCAACTGGAAGGCAGGAGGGGTCTGCAGAGGGACCTGGATAGGCTGGAGAGTTGGGCTGATTCCAATGGGATGAGGTTCAACAAGGCCAAGTGCCGGGTCCTGCACTTTGGTCACAACAACCCCCTGCAGCGCTACAGGCTGGGACAGAGTGGCTGGAGAGCAGCCAGGCAGGAAGGGACCTGGGAGTTTGGATTGACAGGAAGCTGAACATGAGCCAGCAGTGTGGCCAGGTGCCCAAGAAGGCCAATGGATCCTGGCCTGTATCAGGAACAGTGTGGCCAGCAGGTCCAGGGAAGTGATTCTTCCCCTGTACTCAGCGCTGGTGAGGCCACACCTGGAGTGCTGTGTCCAGTTCTGGGCCCCTCAGTTCAGGAAGGACATTGAGGGGCTGGAGCAGGTCCAGAGAAGAGCAACGAGGCTGGTGAAGGGACTGGAGCACAAGTCCTATGAGGAGAGGCTGAGGGAGCTGGGGCTGTTCAGCCTGGCAAAGATGAGGCTCAGGGGAGACCTCCTCACTCTCTACAACTCCCTGAAAGGAGGTTGAAGTCAGGTGGATGTTGGTCTCTTCTCTGAGGCAACTATCAGTAAGACAAGAGGGCATGGTCTTAAGCTCTTCCAGGGGAAGTTTAGGCTGGATATTAGGAAGAAATTTTTTCCAGAGAGAGTAATCAGACATTGGAATGGGCTGCCCAGGGAGGTGGTGGGTTCACCATCCCTGGAGGTTTTTAAGATGAGACTGGATGTGGCACTTAGTGCTATGGTCTGGTAACCGTGTTGGATCAAGGGTTGAACTTGATCATCTCAGAGGTCTTTTCCAACCTGGTTGATTCTATGATTCTATTAAGTAATCTTGTCAAGAGGTAGAAGTAAGAATTAAATATCTGCATTTGGCAGAAATATCAAGTGACAAAACTGTCATACGAAGAGGGGGGATTTAAGCATCCTTACGCATAGACATTAGACTTTGCAAAGGCATGGTTCAAAAAAAAAGTCATGAATTGAGGGAGATGCATACTGAATCAATTAGAATGATGTAGAACCATGACATTGATGCTAAGAGGGTTGTGGAATTAATGATTACTGCATTTTTCCCTAGTACTTTTCTGCAATTTTCTGTAGGGTTTCTATCCTTGCTTTGATTGAATCTATTATTTCTGAGAAGTTGAAAATTTTTACGGTGATCAGATCCTTTAAGAAATTTTTAATGGGATATAAGCATGTGAGAACGGCAGAACGCCTGTGTCACACTAGTCTCCTGAGGCTGTTATGGAACGCTCACTCTGAATTAATTTCTACCACAGTGTTATTCAGCTGGGCCACTTCTTATCCTACATCTGGCAGTAAAACCTCAGCATCTACTGATATAGATGCTGATATATCTGCATCTATAGATGCTTCCAAATTAACAATACTTTGTAGAAATTCAGTCTTTAATTATTTTAGATAAGGAAGAAGGCAAGGAATCTTAGGACAAGACTGCTAGAATATAGTCTCTGGGCTCAAACTTTACTGAAGTCAAGACTGGCCTTGTGCACATGCTTATTTGTTACTTATGCTTCAGAAAATCTTCTTGCACTGACTTAAAGATGTCTGTCTGGATTTATTTGCATATTAAAGTCTTATGAAAATTTAATGTTGTTATAACTTTGTGAATATTTGTCTTCAGAATATGCAAATGGAGCACTCAGATGGGAAACTGGACAGTTTTAGGGTTCCCAAGCCTGAATTTGAGAAAATTTAAGTAACAACATTTAAACCCAGTGCACCAATATGCAGCCCAGAGACAAGTGGTTTCCTGTATTTGAAACTATTACATGTAACTTATGATATATTGCTCTGTGTGTTTGTATAGCCAGAGCACAGAAGGAAGTTTTGAACTAGTGCATTGAACTCCCAGTGCATGATGCAGAAGAGTGAAGAAAATTTTTTTAAAAACTAATGCACACCTTGTGTTGCCTTGTCTACCACGAGTAATTCATTGATGCATAAAATACTCCATGTATAAAATAATTCTACCATATATAAAATACCCCTGTATAAAATAATTCTGTTCCTCTTCAGAGGAATGCTAGACTAAGTTTAATACATGAGGTATTTAGCTAGAATACCTGTAAGAGTACCCTTTAATGAAATGGAAACTAGGTAAAATCTGCTTAGAGTTATTCAGAGGGTTGGGAAATGCCCTCTGCATCTTAGGCTCCTTATACTAAGCTGAAAGTAAAATGATGCAAAAATTCTTGAGATTTCGTTCAAAACTCCATCCTACAGTTTCATATAACATTCAAATATTGTAGCTGAAATGAAATTCAGGATGAGCAGCTAGATAATCTCCTTCCCACAGGTATATGAACACGTCTTATGCACCTTCCACTGGAAAGGATGAATGACACTCTCCAGTTCTATAGTGGTCAGATTTGTAGATGGGGATGGAGCCACACCTCACCCTTTCTCTCGGTACCTTAGAGTCAGACTAGACTTCAATACTGTAGTGGTGTAAAGATGCCAGTGTTAATTCACATCCTGAAACAATCACTTAGAACCACAAGAAACAGTGAAATTCCGTGATTTCTACAATTTAGACAGCTTCTTTCTGTATTTGTGTTTATTCAATGGATAAGTAAATGATCTTTTCCAATACCTGAAATGCAGAATCTAAAATATGATTTACTGAAGAATGACATGTTGGCTAGCATTCACTGTGCTTTGAAATACAAGTGCCAGGAACAGAAAATTTTCAGACTAGCAGTAAAATTATTATTTCTTTAGCTACCAACATTGCAAAGTCAGGAGAATTAATTCTGTTTCAAACCTCACCATCCAGAGCACGGATTTTTGTGGCTGTAACTAGGGTAACATAATGGTTGATGTGTATCCACAATGGAGTCCAACATGTCTCCCAAGCCTCCGCTCTTAAAATCTTGCACACAACTAGTTTGAATTTGCTTGTGTCAGGGAAATAAGCATGACTAAATGCAAAGTACTGCTGAGCTGTCTTGCTTCTTAAGCATCTAGAGCCTCCTGTGTGTAATGCGGGGTGTAACAGATTCAAAATGAGGGCCACATGGAAAACTTCAACACATTCAAGATTTGTCCCTTTTGTAGATAACTTGTTTTATAATGTGCTTCTCTGTCCTGCAGTTCTGATATAAAGCTCAATATGGCTTCTGTTGTTTTCGTTATTATTAACTCTTACTGTCCATAGGTTTTACTTTTGCTCATATGAAGAAAAGACACCTAAAAGCACATAAAAATATTTAAATTATTTAAAAATGCAAGTAACTGTTATTCTTTCTGTCCTCAAAATCTATTTTTAACTTAGCCTTTCTTTTAAAATTATTTTTTGTAATAATACAGCTTTTTTATACATTTCATTAACTTGTCGCCTCACTGAAAAAAAGATAACAAAGTAAAACTGCTAAGTGTATGGGGTTCTTTCCTATGCTGTGATGCTGTGAGATATAAGCTGCACAGCACCAGAGGTCTTAGAGTCAGTATAAAGGAGGAACTAGAGGAACTCCTAAGAACCTCTTCTCAAAGTCATAGAATTGAAGTAAAAGAAGTGTTTGAGTGATTTCTTTGCTTTTGCTGTGACAGATGCCTTTTCAGATCGTGCTTAGCAAGTCATGCTAGGTATTAGATTCTCTCAGAAGAAATTTTTGATAGCATGGAGCTTGTGATTTTAGTGTTTTCGTTTGGGGACTTGGGTGGTTTTTTTTTTGAATGGGTGACATCACAAATAATGTTTCATTTATTTGAAACATTTTCAGATGAAGGATTTGGCCTCACAACCATTTCTTCTCATCTTGTGCAGTCTCCTTTCAGCCAGTGCAGTCTGATATTAGTTTAGTCAGTCTGCTGGTTAGGTATAAAGAATGGAGGTTCCTGTCAAAAGCTGTTAGAGGTTAACTTGCCCAGTAGTATTACTTACCGGCTTGATTATGATTTCAGTGGTATTTACCATACAGTTTACTTAATGGAATTTCCTTGTTCTCATTTTTTAAAAAGTAATCCTATAGTCAGCGAGCTCCTGTGACACTAGCAGAGGACTCACAACATGACAACTTCTTGGTCAATTGCTCATCCAGATGCTCAGTGCCAAGTGTTCCTGTTCACGCTATGAAAGTGTGTGTGTTAAAAATATATTGCTGCCTGATTGTTTTGAGGTGAATAGGAACAGTAAGACAGTAGCTAGTTTAAACTCGTGGTTATAAATTACTGGTCTCTTGACAAATGACCAAGAACACATAGCAACTCTGTAAGGAAAAATATGCATAGTAATGAGTGCACAGCTATTTAAGTTGCTTGGTTATCCCTTGGTTGAGCAGAATCATTTCAGTTACAGTAGAAAAAACTCATGAGAAGAGAATTGTTTTCATAAAATATAGAAAAAAACCCTTTTCATATTTGAGGAAAAAAAATTAAGTCATCCCAATGTAAGAAAGACTAAGCTATTAGAGAACATTCAAAGGAGGGCAACAAAAATGACAAGGGGCCTTGAGAGGAAGCTGTATGAGGAGCAGCTGAGGTCACTTGGTCTGTTCAGCCTAGAGAAGAGGAGACTGAGGGGAGATCTCATTGCAGTTACAACTTCCTCATGAGGGGAAGAAGAGGGACAGGCACTTCTCTGTGGTGACCAGTGACAGGACCTGAGGGAATGGCCTGGAGTTGTGTCAGGGGAGGTTTAGGTTGGATATTAGAAGGAAGTCCTTCATGCAGGGGGGTGGTTGGGCACTGGAACAGGCACCCCAGGAAAGTTGTCACAGCACCAAGCCTGACAGAGTTCAAGAAGAGTTTGGACAATACCCTCAGGCACTTGCTGTGACTCTTGGGCATGGTCCTGTGCAGGACTAGGAGTTGGAGCTGATGATCCTTGTCAGTCCCTTACAACTCAGCATATTTTGTGATTCTGTGAAATTTCACATTATGAATTTTCTCATGTTAAAGGTGTCAGTTGATTACAAAATAACACCAGTTACTCAAAAAAATTTAGATTTGGAACCTTTGGAGAAGGGAGAATTCTTTTTCCAGGGGAAAACACACAGCTATAAACATCTCCTGGAAGCCCTGCATCCTTCCAAAGAAAACATAATAACATCCCAGTTTTTGAAAGTTACTATCTTAGGAGTACTGTGCTGGCAATGTAGTTTGGTTTTACATTTTTATGATCATTGCAGCAAGTTCCACATTAAAATAAATTACATTTATTTTAAATCCCTAAGTTAATAATATTGTTGTAATGTAGGTCAGGTATTTTCTCAAAATCTCAATGTCTACCCCTACACAAATATCATAACTTGAGAAGTGTTCTTTGAATGTTAAGAAAAAAGCAGTTTCTGCAGTATTGAAATTATCTTGTGGCCAGAGAGCAGATTGTGTAGTCCCTACCTTTTCCTCTCTGCTATGTATTCTTGCTATGATGAAAATCACAAAAAGCAATGTTTCATGCTGTATTTAAGAAATATGCAAGTGTACAGTTGAACTGCTGTTTCTGCAGCCAAAGGCTCTGGTATGGCCATCAGTGTACCTCTGTGCAGGGAGAGGACCGCAGGCATCTGATGAGTACATTTGTCAATGCAAACCTGTTCAGTTCTACTGGCTCCAGAATTTCCTAGATGTCTGTTGAAGGAAAGATAATATCCTGAACTGGTATTTAGTCTTCATTAAGCTACATGCATCTCTCATCTACTCAACACATCTTCTCATCTTCTTCTCTCACCTACTCAACACAGGAGAACTACTCAACTAGAGTACTGAAGTATGGCACTTGAAATGCTCCCAGGTCAGTTTTACAAAGACTGGGCTTACACTATGTGATTGTATTAGTATAATATGAAATAAAATGCGATTTTAAATATAAATATCCTACCAGAAGATTAACAGCAAGCAGAATGGTCTTTTTCCATATTATTTTTCTATTTGTGTTTATTGAGAGAGATTAGTACAAGTCCCCCTGTACAAATCTTCAGTATAAAAACAGAGGGCATACACAGTACTTACTGTGTTCACTGACAGAAAAAAATCCCAGAAACTAAATAAAAGGTGCCCTCAAAGTAGAGGATTTTTTTTGTAGTGGCCAAATGTATATACAAGACAGCAATATACTTGTATGCCTGCAATCTCTGATAATAACAGATAAAATATTTATTTTAAAATGCCATTTTAAAATACTTTAAATTGTTGTTGCATCTCAGAAAAGTTAAAACTAAATTTGTTCTCTCTTATCTTTGAAGTACTATTTTGAATTTTGTTTATAAGCTTTCAAACGTTACCTAAAGAAGTTTCAAAATACCTGGTGTGATAGTCAATTATATTTCCAGAAATCTCAGGGCTTGCCAATGTGAAGAGTTAGTGCATGGTAGTTTGCAAACTGAATTTACATTCTTACACCATGTTAAAGTGCTAAAGACAACCTTAATTTGCAGGAAAAATGGGGATAAGAAGAAAGGATAGTGCAATTTCTACCTGAAATTAATATCCTTTTGGAGTGCAGCAAGGACAACCTCCTAGAGTTCAGTGTAGAACACTGAAAATTCACGCATCACCGATGCCACTAGCAAGTAACACCATGTAGCAGACAGAGCTGCTGTGTCACATGGCTGCTGAAGCTGATCCTATACTGTTTATATTCTGCTTTCCTCTCTTTCCAAATGCTGGTGTTTTGTTCAAATCATCAATTTTTTCCACTTTTGTCTTCACCCCCTTTTCAGTCAGTTCTAAAATTCAAGTCTGTATATGCTATTTTGCAAAGATGCTCTAGGTGTTTCTGTATGGACCAAGAAGAGAACAGCACTGAAATAGTATTCACTGCAAGTTAATCAGCTATATTAAAAAACTGATGGCTTTAACTCTGACTGGGTTAACACTGGTGTACTTCTTGCAAGGCCTACAGTAGTATACCCTGCCACAGATGTTTATTGCTTCATTAGACAATTGTTCTGAAGCCTCAGTATGTGCTATGTAACATAGCATAGGCACTTTTTGAGTGTCTGCCACTGAGCAGAACCTCTAAAATGCAGTAAGAATATACTGGAAAAGCCCAGGTTTTTTTCCCATTAGCCTTCCCTTTGGCCTGACAGTGCTGAAGTGATGTAGAGAATTTTAACTGTAGTCTTTCTTTGTTTTCAAGTTCTTTAGAAAATGCAGTCTTGTTACAAGGAACTGTCACCCTAGTTTTGACATTAAAGTCAGCAAAGACAAAATCTACTTTTGTACCAGACTTTCTCTAGTGCCATCTTTTTCATGAGCTCTCATACAATAACTGTTTCTCACTGAACAGAAAGAAATATTGATCTCCTGATGTCTCCCAACATGAACCTGCCTGCAAATCTATGAAGCATTTGTAAGTGGCTCATTGCTACAGACTGTTGCAAGAGGTAAAATGGACTCATGCCACTTGCCCAGGAACTTCTTCCAAAGTTTGTGCTCTACTGAGTGGCTCTACTACACACGTGGTCCCTCCACGCATTAAGCTAATCTGCTACTACACGAAATTAAGAAACATCATTCAGGTAATGTCAACAAAGAAGTCACACAAATAGTAGCAAATGCAAATTAACACCATTATCTGGTAGAAAATATCAGATAATATTGGTTTCTAAAATGTCCATACTTGAAGAAAACAATTATTTCCTCCCACTCCGCAGCAAATTTAAGTTAAGAAAACAGAAAAGGAAATGGAAAATTAACAGATAATGCAGCAGACACTGTTTTTATGGCTCTTCAGAGCTTATGATATCAACCGATTTTCTGCAACCTCATACCTTTTTACCATAAAAATCCGAAAAACAACAACAACAACAAACCAAACCGAACCAAACACCAACCCTGAAATCTTCCCAGCAATTCAGGTATTGGTTTTGACAAGAATACAAAAGTCTAGAAGCTGCTGCTAATAAGAGTCTTGGGTTTAGATGCTTATTACTAGCCCCCTATTTCTATTACTATAGTATAACCAGAAACTGAAACTACTTGATCCTAAAATGCTGGGATTTTATCAGTGATCTGTATGATTTTGCCCTAAAACTCCAATATTGTGGGTCTTGTTTTGATGCTGCTGTAGGAGTTACACAGGACTAATCTCTCTTCAGGGGAATATATACTGGCACAGGTATAGATGTGAAAATATAGAAAAAAAATGCTTGTAAACTATATTGAGATCAAACTATATTTATGTCATGGTTTGAGATAGCCCCAAAAATCCAATTCCCTAGCTCCATCCCCCCCTCCCACATCTCAACCTAATGTGAGAGAGGTTTTTCCAGACAAAACACACCAGACTCCAAAGTGGGGGAAAGGGAAATATATTACAATGACTGTACAAATAAATACCATATCACATTATACACATGATCATAACTATCTCTATCATGACATATGTATTTACAATGGACCAGATCTCTCCTCCCCTCCAAATAAAAGTCCAGGAGGGAAAGAAGGACAGATCCCTTCCAGTCCTTAAGCAGCAGGATCTTCTAATGCAGCAGGTTTCTCCTCATCTCATGCATGCAGCAGCTGATAGCTGGCTTTCTGCCAGCTCTCACGAGGGAGGTATCCAAGCCTCTCTCGGCCCCATCGCCTCACAACCGGGGGGTCTTCCGTGGGCTTCATAACCCCAGACAAGGTCGTTTCACCACGTCATATCGTGAAGACACAGGGGGGTCTTCGTGACGGTCTGGTATCTCTTGCAGGGCCTCTGTGCCCTGTCTCTCAGGCTGCCACCGTGGCAGCAGTGCAAGGGAGGGAGCCAAGGTCAACTCCCCCTGCATTCCATCTGGCCGTCCCGGTCCAGCTCCGGGACACTCTGAGCTTCTCAGCTCCTCTCTCTTTGGTGCTGCATGTCCAAAACTGCTCTCCAAAATAGGAGTCCATGTCCCTCTTCTCCAAGAGGGGTCTCAAGGGAGTTTTGGGGATCTGGTATCAGTCTTACCCCCAAGAACTCTGTAGCTCTCAGCTGCTGGCTCTCCTTTCCTCGGCTCTCCTTCCAGGAGTCTTCTCTGCGGTGCTGCATGTTGTTTCTGCTGCTCCTTCAGTTCAGGTCCTTATCTCTGGCTCTCTGCCACCGTTTCTCTGGTCAGTGTCGGCTGCTGCTCTGTGCCCATGGAGAAAACATCTCCCGGCATAACTACAGGCACCTAGCCCAGCTTTATGCTGTTCCAGGTCCCTGCAGCCCCCCAGCCGGGGCTGGGAGGGGGCCAGAGGCCCCAAGGGGCTCAGAGCCCCTTCCTCGTGGCTCTACAACATGGCCACCTCTCCTACAACAACCAAACTACAACTCATCTTTTCCGGTCTGGTTGTGGTATGTTTACATTTCTGCAGGAGTGCCCATTGGGCAGAACTTCAAAACTTCCAGGGGTTTCCACCCCTTGGGGTCTACTACTTCTCTTAGCCTCTGGGGAAAACAAGGTCCAAACCACTACAAAGCCATATGGTAAAACATGTTGGACACTGTATTTTTGAAGGATTATGCCACTAATAAACCAAAGATCTTATTCAAAATCTTCTGTTGGACAGATCAGACTTTTAATCTTAATGATTTAGGAATCATTATTGTTGGAGGAGACAAAGAGGAATGGGAACGATACGAAGCTTGGAGAAAAACATATAATCCCTGAATGGACTCTAATGTACCGGATTTGACCTCTGATACTTATTATGACACTTTCTGGATGTGACAGTTGTACCCCAGTTACCCCCAGTTCACTATTGTATTGTTCTAATGTTATATGTACCCCTAGTTGTTGTTCAAAATTTTGTCCACCATATTGTCCCCTTCTTCTTCCCTCAGTTTTCCCACCTTTTCCCTGTTTTCCCGCTCCTCTGCCTGCCATTGGTTAGAGTTTGGTGCAGTGCAGAGGTAGCTCTCATTGGTCCTTTCCCCCGGTAATACCTAAACTCCTCCCCTTTTTACCCAACTGCCCAATCACCATGTTCCCCAAGTTGTCAGTCTCATGCTCCTCCCTAGCCCAAGTTCCACCCCTCATCCAACCCTATATAAGTTGTTACCCCTCAAATAAACGTTGGCATTGCTTCACCAACCTCCACCGTGTGAAAGACCCTTCCTTGCAGTGCCTGACCCCTTTCCCTTTATCCCAGCGGGTCGTGGCACATTATATTTTCTCTTTTTGCAGCTCACCTTGCTTTTCACTCCAGTCATATTCTAACACAGAAGTATCAGAATTTTCCGTGACACAATAGTAACAAGTACAATGAAAGTAAGGAAAGGAGATTTTGTAGGGCATACACTTGTGTCAGGCAGACAATGAATGCTTGATTTATCAGGTTATTTGTTTGGGTTAAACTCTTCTAGGAGGAAGAGGAAGTCAAGTACACCTTCTGGCCAGATTGTGCTCTTTGCCATGAGTCTGCCCCAGCAGACAAATTTTCTGGACCACAGCACATAGAGCTAAATCCAGTCTGGAAAAGAGCCCTTTTTTTTCAGAAAACCTGAGAAACCCTGGGGAGAGGCCTTTGAAAGCATGAAAAGACCTTTCTGATGACCTGACATGACTGGAAAAAGGTTGCTGCCACTTAGAAAGGTGAGTCATCTCAAGTCAAGTCTGCAAGAATAAACCTGCAAAGGAGGACTAAGGGGGTAGGGGAAGAATTGTGGATAACACTTTTCCATTTCATCTAGTCAACATATCTGTTGTCTCTGTGAGGGTTGTGTTAAAAATAGCCTTCAAATTTTCAAAACTTTTCAGTCTTCTCTGGAATATTCACTAAAGAAAATGTAAGAGAGTTCACCTCTGAGTTTGGAATGATTTGAAAACCTGTGAACATTATTTCTTTCAGAATATTTTCATAACCTATTCGTAAAAACACTCCCAGATCTGCATCAACTGCATGTCCAGTGTGTAGTACCCTAGCACTCAAAAGCAGGAAGGTCTTTGAGTCAAAGGACATTGTTTTCTGTTTTCATAATTTATTCTTCACTCACAGAAAGTCTCTGAAAATACATCTAGCACTGCATAAGTAGTAATAAAATTTTCATACCTTTCCATAAATTTGTCTGACCTCTTGTACAAACATGTTCTCAGTGGCTGTGTTGAATGAGAATGTAGGTCTGTAAGGAACAATACAGCAACAGTCTCATATGAGTGGAATGTCTGCATTTTCATTTGTTTGCAAAGCATCATGAAAAACCTGCTATTACAAATTAATGTACTATCATTGACTCCAATACAGCTGCGACAATGTTCCTCAGTGGAAAGTCTTGTTCTTAATCTTAAGAGAAAGAAGATGCTGTTCGTAAGTATTCTGAGAGGATTTTTTCTTTCTTTGTAAAATTCAGCAAAATTCATTCTTTAACACCAGCTGTTCTCTGAATAATACTAGAATGTAAATTTATGTTGCTTTGATTCTTCTCTGCTTCTCCATATAACAAGAATTTACAGTCATTCTGCAGAACGTAATATGCTGTTATCTCCTGCTAAGTACGCTGCCAAGATATTTCCTCTTTGGAATATTGCCATCCTTAGTGGCTACTCAACATACAAGGAAGCTGTATCTCTTTTTCTTGTAATTTCATAATCTGAAAGTTAATTCTGATATACACTTCTTTTTCTTACATAGCATAAATACCTTTAACTTTCTTTTTTCATTAGGGTAATACCACTTGTGAAATTTTAGTCAATAAAGTGTTATTAGGTTGATCTTAACAAAAGAAGGGAATATAAAAACCATAATCCTATAACTATATTGTACTATTATTTATGTGAAAAATATAATAGAAATTATGAAGCATTATAATAATAATATAATCATAATTTTAATTATTTTACCAATGCAACTGCTGTTTTAATTTAAAGTTGTATGTACATATGTTCTTACCATTCTGAAGTAGAAATGGTTGTAAATCAAGATGGAATCCATTTACTTTTTAGGAAAATACGAAGCCATCATCCATACTATTTTCAATAACAAAATATTTACTTTCAGTGTTAGAATTTTAGAAATGCAATACAACTCTTATTGTTATTTAGTTTACATACTCTTTCCCAGTGAGAAGAAAGCACCTGTGTTCACACTTAATATGGTCTCATTAATCAGCAGTGGACAGGGGGTGAAGGAGTGGAATTTCTCACAGTTTTTGGCAGCAAAACATTTGCATAATTTAACATACATTGTGCAAGTTATCATACACCATTCACCCTTAGATTGATATTATAAGTGAATTGAAATACTGCATACTTTCTGTTCCTTGATAAAATTATTTGCATGCAAAAGCAATCACACGTGTCCGGGAGAGGGTTTATACACACACAGATAATGTATTCTGAAGTTCCAAAATTGTGGAACATTTATTCTAAAAAAACCAGTGAGTGAAATTCCACATTAATTCCAAAGAAAGCAACTCAAATGGCATTAATCAGGCAGGTTATTGTCCAGAAGCAGTAGCAGTCGTCTGCTTCCTTCCACATTAATTCCAAAGAAAGCAACTCAAATGGCATTAATCAGGCAGGTTATTGTCCAGAAGCAGTAGCAGTCGTCTGCTTCCTCAAGGACATGGAGAGCCAGGGCCCAGGACATTCCCAGTGGCAGATGTGTCTCCCTTAACATGCAGTTCCATAGTCTTCAGTAATGGGGCTCTTGGGCCAAGGGCCATGGTGAGATCCATTAAGGTTTGTGAGTTTTCACAAGGCCCTGACAGGATGAATTTCTTCTGATACACCTGAAAAAAATGGAACCATCCCAGTAATTAGGTAATGCTGCTGTTTCTGCTTCAAGGAAAATTTTAAATTAAGCTAATAGCTAGATTTTCCCGTGCTCATTCTTCTTGTCAAGTGGATGGTGAAATAGTTGGGACTTGTGTACTCACAGTGAAGGGAAAACTGCAGAAAATAGACAATTCCAGCTGGAAGTAATTTTTTTTTTTTTTATCACACACACACACACACACGCACACAAACCACACGACTGAATTTTTGTTCAGGTGGAGAAGGCCTGGATTTAAAGTGGTGGATTAGGTTTTGGAGCTATTATATGACACTGTTACCCAAAGAAAATCTTTCAACAAGCTACAAACAGAGTACACATTTTCAGCCAGATGTTGAGCACCAGTGCATATGACAAAAGAGGAAGTCCCCAGGTCCACAGCTCCATAATCTGGCAGATAACTGAAGTCTTACTTTGGGTAAGACATGGTTCTGACAATAATGCTAATATTGGTTCTTTTGGATATGAAGCTTCATGGCTGAGTTTGAAGCAGCTTTAGCTTCTGAAGCAGCTTTAGCTTTAGCTTTTGAATTTCCTGTGATGTTGTCATTATAAAATAATAACTTTTGCACCAATAGAAGCAAAGATGTGCCAGGGCTACTGTGGAACAAGAATAGAGCTGTTTGAGTATTTTGGCAGAGCTGTGTATCTGGGGTTTGCTACCATATACTCTATTGAAAAACAAACAGTGTACGGTTTCAAAAAAAATAAAATCACTTCTAGCTGTAACAGTATATTTTTCCTCTTCTGTCATTATTGCAGGATACAACCCAGCTATTTTTATCTGGAAAATTATTCGCCTCAAACACTGGGTTCAGTTGTCTGTATTTTGTTTAGCTTTCTTGACATTTCTGAGAGAAACCCATCTCCAAAGGGTGAATTCAGCAGACCACAAAGCAAGCACTGATAATGGATACGACATGGAAATGATTTAAAATGAAAGGTGTACTTGAATTTGTAGGAAACTAGAATAACCTAAGAATGAGAATTTGCTTATACTCTACTGTTAGAAAATCTCATGGTTACCACTGAAGACAAGATTTTCCAGAGACTGAAGAGGCTTTTTTTTCAGATGTTCAGTTATTTATTTTTACTTCTTCATTCATCCCTTTGAAAACAAAAAAGAAAATTCAACTTCAATCTCTCATTTGGACAAAACATTTTCAAAATATCTAGACCGTAGCATGTTGCACAATTTTGTGAATGAGGGTGCCATTACTTTGATGTCTAAAATGGGAAACAAACTGCTTTGGAAGCCTGTCTGCCATTATGTCTGCTGAGCTCTTCAGCAATTCTGTCTCTGTGGGAATAACCTGAGTATTCCCAGCTAAAAAAAAAAAAAAAAAAAAAAAAAATAAAATAAAAAGAGACAAAATGTATGTACAGAGAGCATTTACAGAACTGCTCTCACACTTTTTTTTTTCTTTTTTTTTTCATATGTGTTCCAAGGGATCTGGGAGTTCTTAAAATTCCAGCAAGCTAAATATTTCCCAGTACTTTTGTGTTATTACCATAGTTCTGGGGAAAAAAAGGATCTCTTAATATTTCCTATGACAAATACACAAGTAATCCAAGGCCAACAGAGGAAAAGCCGAGGTTCAAGACACCTGTTAAAGCCTGGACTGCTTCAAGTATGACAGTACACTCTTGTTGGATCAATTAACTGGACTAGCCATGTGAAAATAGTTGGTAGAATGTACACAGATGAATAAGTTCTTTAATTTTTCATTCAGCTGCAAGCAGGAAAATAGTCATAAGAGACTGAGTATACAGTCAAGCTTGGCTACATAACAGCCTTTAAGAACAAAGGTTTCTGCCAATCCAAGCAGAGGTGCTACAGGAATGAGAAAATCTGGGAAACTATTCCAGGTTTTGTTCCAATTCACTTCATCACCAAAATAGCTCATTCTTTAATATTAGTTCTTCCTTTTCACAAGGTCCAATACAGCAGAAACACATGGACTCACCAATCTTGGATGGGCAAAGATTGATTTCTTTTGAAAATGACAGATCTTTTTTCCTTAAAGTCAGCTTTGCCAGGTAAGCTGGCAGGAGGCATACTTATTTCATCAGAAATTTATTTGAGCAGTGGTTTTGATAAACCTGTGCTTGTATAGAAAGCTCTGCATTGTTTGGGTTTGTTTCTTGCTTTTTTCTTATTTCCCTTGCTGGTGCAAGAGACAAAACACTGTTGTTACAATCTCACACATAAGACCTTTCAAATGTGGTTACAGATCTCTGGTGCTTCAAGTGCTAGCTAAACGATTCACAGACATCAAAGGCCTGTTTTTAAAGACTTTTTACGGAAGCTTTTTTGTCGTTGTTGTTTGTTTGTGTCTTTGTTTCTTTGTTTTTTTAATGTCCATCCTCATATTGTGAATACTCAGTATCTCCGTAAGTCAGGCCATGGGTAATTCAATATAAAATGTGAAGTGCCAAGAGTTAATTGACATTCTCAGACACTACGTGTGAGGGCAAGCATAGGCCTGTATGTTTTTTGTGAAATCAGGAGACCTTTAGAGTTTTCTATGGAGGAGTTAATTGGACCTATTGTTGCTTAACCCAAGGGAGGAGAACATATACATGGAAAGGCATGTGTAATGACACAGACTATAAATACCTGAGGCCAAAAGCAACAATAGCTTTTTCCCTTGCATTGCAGAGTAGAGGTAAAAAAAATGGTATTACTGGCTTTCAGTGATTTGCAACACTCACTGTATTTGAAAGATGCTGTAACCCATACTTGTCATTCTCATTCATCTTCTGAACATAAGATGTTCATCAACAGTAATCAGCCTAAAGATGAGTTCTGAGCAACAACTAGGTATACAGTTAATATATGTAAGAAGACTGTGACAGAATTATTTTCAGGGCAACTTTTAAGTGTCTTCAGGGACTATACAATTGCATTATCAGCACATGATATTTAATTCTGTGATTCTGTGTTGTGCAGATACAAAAGCACTTTTATACTGAGAATTTCGGAATTTCAAGTGTGGCAGAGCACTTGGCATTTGTTCAATCTTATCTAGTGCCAGAGTTCTCAAAAAAAAATGAAGAGTAAAAAGGGTACCATATAGAGAAAATGAACCTCCTTTCCTTTCTGTGCCCTGAAAGCCCCAGAAAGCAATAACAAAGGCCATTTCAAGGGAGTCTGGGGAACCTTGCACTGTGTGATGTTGAACTTTGAAAATTAGAGGCATAGCTGATGAATGGGCAAAAAGTGACCACCTACTTTGCTGTAACTATCTAGGTGTTAGATTGCATCTAGATTTTTGAGTCATCGCTTGAAGGACTGACGTGGAACTATTCTGAGCCTGTGTTACTTGGTTGTAAAGGTGACCCTATCATTAGCCTGTCCAAGACGGAGGAAAGACATTTGCAGTTCAGCCACATCACAGCATCTGGATGCACCTGTTTGAGTTTTAATTAAATCCAATGTAAAGCTAATACAACTTCAATGGCTGTCTGAGGAGGTGAATGCAATAGCCTTAAGATTTTTAGATTTGAAACTGAACATTGAAATTTTTATGATTTAATTTAATGTAAATCAGCTTTGTCAATCAGCTTTGCTCCACTAAAGTTTAGCTGTATCAACAGGGAAGAATGAGATTTACATAGCTTTTTCGCTGCACATTTGAATACTCAGAATTTTATTTGTATGTTATATGTATAGATATAAATATTTAAAGACTAACATTTTTAATTATTAAAGAAAAAAACAATACATAAGCTAAATTTACCTCAAAGAAAAATGAGATTTAAGTTCAACATAAAGGTATGACCTATCTGTTACACAAAAGAGTGGTTTGCCAATTAAACGTTTGGTGGTATATTTGCAGCTGTATTATCTTGAGGGAATGTATCATGCTTTGTGTTATGTTTACAAGAATTTCTGCAAGTTGCAGAATTTCATTATAAGAGAGATCCTTACCTGCTACATACCATCTATTTCTTTGGAAGACCACTATGGCTCAGGCCTCAACCAAAGTGCAGTGAAATGAGATGGCTGTTCACCCTCCTTTGTCTCCTCCTTTAAATGATGAATCAAAAGGGTGTTTGAGTGGGTCCTAATACAAGTAGGATGGATACAAAGCAGTGAGTCTGTAAGTCTTCCTAGGCGTCACCACTTGGACCATTATGATGCTAGTGACCATCAGAGCTAATTTCGGTATAATGTTCCAGAACAGCAAATAACTTGAGCCTGCAGAAAGTGGAGGATGCAAGTCCTGGTAAGTGACAGCCCAAGAACAAGGGCCAAACAGTCCTGCTTGTTATCCTGAGAAACACAATTATCTGTGATCCATAACAGAGAGAGAACAGGGCAGAAAGGACAGGGAAATTGAGAAATGCTAAACTCGTGTCTACAGTGGTGGCATGCCACACAGTGGGTGTTCAGTTGCCATTGCAAGTGCTTTCCAATGATTTCTGGCAGAAACTACACTTCTCTGAATTTTGTAATAAATCAGTAATATTGTATACAAGTTAGGCAGTATTTTCTGTTAGAAATCCTGCAATATTCTACTGAGGACTTTTCATGCACTCAAGCAATACTACGGCATCACTATTTGCAGACTCATGGTAATTTGGGGAAGACCAATATTATATTATGAGAGGTAACTGGAGGAGGATACTTTGGATTAGCCTTTTGAACAGGCACACACCCAAACTGTACTCCTGGAGAAAAACAGAACTCCTGAGAAAAATATTAACTAAGATGTTATATTATTTGACACTCTCCATCTGTTAACTTTAAACTACTGTGATATTCCACAAGTGGTATTTACACAAGACATTTGAGGATTTTAAGCCAAGTCTTCATGAGCCTTATTGGATATGATACCCTAAATGAAACAGATTGTCCATGTAGAGAGAGTAAGTGGTTTGGACACATTTGGCCAGATGGAGTTTGATTGGGTGTGGGGTGTGATGGTTTGAATGGTGTGGAAGGAGGGGCTCATTCATCCCCAGCTACTAATTGTTGATTGCAAACCACACAAGTTATCTAAGTATTGATCATATTGTGCTTCAGATCTTCAAACACAAGATTATGTACACTAAATTGCTGGATATATGTGTGTGTTTCGTTCTTTTAAAGTAAGATTTCACATTTTTTTAAAGACTACTTTACATAAAAATCTTTAGTTCTATAGAAAGAACACATTCTTGAATGGTTGGCCATTCATATTTTTATTTAAATGTTATTTTTTAGCCCATATTTAGTGAAAACTGAGTCTTGTGGATGATTAGTCATACAATTCCGATATTTACTCACAATACTCTTTTATGTGCATTTAGCATGCAATTTACCCCTGTAAAGTCAGTGAGAGTTTTATATCATCCTTCAATGATGAATGAACCTTATTTGTTTCTCTGCAAAGTTTCCATTTCAAAGATGCAAAATAGAAAGAGAGATATGTTGATATGTGGAATTATTTTCTGGAACACAATAAAATCATCTAGCACTGAATAGTATAGAAATTGTTTTGCAAACTGTGCTGCTTGTGTAAGTCTATAATTACTCTATTAACATGATATGTTTATAAGTCAGTTGCAGCATAAGCACATCATTCTGTATATGTGGAAATCTGCCAACTGAATACAGTCTACTGTTGGCAGCAAAAATACTGCATGCCAAAGACAGAAATTTGTCAGTTTAAACAGGTGCTGAAGCCTGTGACCTTGACATCTAATTTATATTCTTTGTCAGGTGTATCCGATTTCATGGGCAAAGTGTGTATGTAGACCAGCTGGCTTCATATGGCACTCTAAATGAACTCCATCTCTTAAAAGGCAGGTATTATGTACTTAAACACCAACAAATTGTACCCATAGTCTATATTACCTTTCTGTGTGTATTGAAGAGGGAAGGATCCCCTTTTTTATCTCTGAAGAGACTGAAGGAAGGACATTTCTGAAAAGCACTGATTGTAGGGGCACTTTCCACATAAGGATACACTACTGTTGCCACAAGAAGAGTATAACAGAAACCTTCACGTTCCTCTGTGCTTCAGACTGAAATCTGTGATTGTTGCTACTATTTGTCTTTCCTGGACTCCTGAGAAGAGATTAAATTAATTCAGCTCTATCCTGTTTTGAATGACTACAGACTGCTAGTCATAGACAGAGAAGCTGCTGACTACTTTCAGGATGCTGGATTCCTAATTGACTTAGTTGAACTTTGTAAATCCAGTCAACCTTCCTCAGTGGAGAGTTAGAAATGAAATGGATTTGGATGCTGCCACAACTGGGAATGAGAGGCTGGACAGAACGGGTTTCCCAAACCAGCCTTTTTTCCTCCAAGCTGTTCATCAACTAACAAGTGAGATATTGAGACAATAAAAGCAGTAATCGATCCAGGCAATTTTAACTAAAGAGTTAGAATATAGCAAAAGTTCAAGCAAAAAAATAAGAACCTCAAGCTCTTCTGAGAATTTAAAACCTAAGGTACAGCCTAGAAGTGGAGAAGAAATGGAAAAGGAACATTTTTTCACTGATGAAGATGATCAAACACTCTTTCACTTCTTTCCTTTCCTTGAAGATTTTTAATCATCTAAGGAATCATGAAACATAAATGAAGGAATGTTTTTATTCCAAATTTATGTAATAAGCTTATACCAAATACATATAGGACAATTTTCTGGATGTTTTCTCTGCTCACACTATATACTGATTCCAGGACTGCTGCAAAGACCACATACTAACAGTTTTGCAAGATTAACCTCCTTTTACACTAAAAATAATATATGGAAAATGCAGTAACAAGAAAACTGCAGTTTCTGATAAAAGAAGAAATTCAGCAGTGAGACGCCAATGGTTTGTCATTTGATCTAACCTTCACACTACAGTTACTTTGTTTTTCATGACTCAGTTGCTGTTTAAGTCATAATGGCTGTCTAAAAGCTATTTAAGTGGGAGAAAAAAGCCAACCATTAAAATAGCATTTTGAGGAATAGACTGGGAGAGTGGCTGATGACCTGTGTCAGAATCTGCTGTGTGGAAGGAATCCTTCATGACAAAAGAAGTGTAGATATTTACTGAATATTAATTTGCTCTGTGCCCAACCAGCTAAGCAAAGCAAACTGGGACTTTTTATTGTTCCTTTCATAAAAAAAAATTGAAGATTAGTTATATCTTTTACTGAAAGGTCCCTCTATCTATCTGCCACATGACCTATTCCTATTCACCATACAGATATGGAGTTCAATATTTCAACATTTTCATATTATATGAAGGATAAAGGGTAGGGTGTTGAGATTGTTTATGCTGAGAGATGGATTTACACAATAGTTTTTCAGTCCTTCCCTCATTTAGGATCTGTCACTCAGGCAAGAAATTGACAAAATTGTTTCTATTCATACAGTCTAGTTTGCCAAATTGCATGGTGTCTGTACCTCGGCAGGTGACTCTCATCTAGGCCTATGCTTATCCCATGCCTGCACCCATTTTTTCATAGGATTAATGATCTGGGTCTTTTTTAATGCATAAGTAGCTCTTTCCAAGCACTTTACATTACTGTACAGATGTCCAGGAACAATCCTTCCACATCTGCCTTGAATTGAAGTCAAGTGCACTGTTTGCACCAGTTAAAGTGTGAACCTCAATTTTTTTTCTCACCATAGCTGAAAAAAACTTTCACTTGTAAATGGTCTCAAGGACCTTCTGTACAGCACCCGAGCCGAATCAGTCTTCAGTACAAAATTTCATGAAAGTCAGCCTTCCAGAAGTGAAATATTTACTCTAAAATTTAGTGTGAATTTCACAATGGCTTTACATCCTTTGCAGACCTCACTAGTAAGAAACACATATCAGCATGAGCTAACCCAGTCACCACAAATTAATTAACAAAGCAGTGACTTATTTGTAAAAAAATGCTACTGCCAAGACGTTATTTCCTACTTCCTCCTACCTACTTCCTTATCTGACTGTAAAGACCCTCCCTGTATGAACTAACCCACATGCTACTGCTTTTATTGCAATATACTAAATTTCTGCTTATTGACAGGGTATGGTACATCCTACTGGTATATAAACCCTGTAACTCCACAATAGCTATTGTAATAAACTGCTCTGCTCTGACCTCAACTAAATTGAATTCCCACTATTTCTATGTCCATAAGATGATAGCAAATTCTCTCTTTGAAACTTAAAATCATTCCATATTTTATAAAGGCCAGGCTTTATTGCTTTCCTTAGGTGAAACTCCTGACAAAGTTTAATGACTGTTTAGTCTGAAGACTATGAACATTAGGCCTCCAAACAGTTTCTAATAATGATGCTGTTTTTGTAAGAATAAATTAATGGCTATCTAAGAATCTGAATGAAAGATATAAAATATTAATTTATCTGTCTTCAGTTCCCAAAGAGCTATGCCATCATTCAAAACAGTTCCATCTTAAGAAAATCTGAGTTTGTGAGAGCAAATATGGACACAGTTTTACTTGTCTCTTACACACATTGTGTGATGAAAAGCTGTGACACCTCAACTACATATAATTTTACTTTTTGTGTCCAGTTGTGTGTAAGCAGTCATTTATTTAAAAGAAATAAATGTTGTTACAGTCTCATTAATCTTCTCTGTTTACTGATTGTTACATTTTGAATAGTTAAGGATAGTTAAAGGTTGCAGCTCTGCTGCTTTGCTTTTCCTCTAACTTTTCTATTTTTAGTAAAAGAGAAGGAGGCTAAATCTAACCCAGTGTTTGTGAAACCCTCATATAGCCCAATGGGAATTACATATCTCCAGAAAGGCATCTGTGGCGCAGTAATAACTAGGATTGTCTTCTAACATGCAGCATGCTTCCTTCCTAAGTGAATCCTTAAGCCAGAGTTGTCAGTCAGAATATTTCAGGCCCTGTGGGAAAACCTGATTTCCCACCACTAATGCAGTGCTATCCAGCAACTCTAAAAATTTCCATTCACTAAACAGTAGCAAAGCTCCATTATTTTCCTCTTTGTTCTCATTATAAAAATGTAGCTCACATATGGTGTGGGAGGGAAATGTTACAGAGTGCTCTTAGAGGACAAATATTGTTGAATTAGAAACGCCACTAAAAGCACATTTTAAAAGTCACTGAAAACAGAGTAAACCTCTATCAACTAATGTGTTAGATACTGATCTGGTCTGATTCACACACACACATCATAATAGTCACAAGCGTAGATGAAATATTCTTTGTTTATCTTTTTTTGGCTGTAACCACAATTATCAAGGTGTATTTTCTGATCTTCTACAATAGCACCAGCATCCAGCCTCTATCCTTGACTATGAAGATTTTTCAAGTGCTATAAACCAGCTGTAGATTTCTAAGGTTTATTTTGTCAGCTCTTTCTTCCTATGTGTACTGTCATTTGGTGCACACAACCAATCTGATTTTCAAGAAGATATAGTTCTAGTTCCTATTCTTGCTGAGCATTCATGAAGTCACAACTGGATCGCTACTATCGAAAAGACTAGCATCTAAACTCTACTTTTTTTTTATTTGATGCAAAACTTTAGCAAGATTTTAAAAAAAGTATTTGTATGTAAAATTAATTGATAATACGTTCTAGGATACTTCATAGCATTGTTATTTCTGCAGATGAGAAATTCATGGGGTGAACAGCACAGCAGAATAATAAAAATGCAGTGCTAAAAATTCAAAGTCCATTAACTACCCAGATAAACCAGCTGTATTTCTGGACACTCCGTTCCAAAGATTTTAAATACAAAACAAAGCTTTCCTTGGCTAAGGGGTTACCCTTGAATATGAAAGAGATGTGGTTTTGCTTTTGACATTGACCTGCTGTACCTAAAACATATGTTGTATTCAACATAAAGAATTTTTTGACTTGGGTCAGAGATTACAGATAGAAAATTTCTTTTTGTACAGTTTTACAGTTTTATTTCATGTATTGCTCTTTGATTTTTTTTTTTTTTGATCTCTTGATGATCCTTAGAGTGATAGAAGTCTTCATTTCATATGAGCAAATGCCTAACTATCTGTTTTATTCTCCTCTCCTCATGCAGCTTCTGAGGACTGACAGGTATCTAACAAGTCTCTGTGTGAAGGCCAAACACTTCTCCGTCCCTTAATGCTCATTTTTCCCCTATGTGGTGTATTGCTCCCAGTTATTCTGAAAACTGAATTCAGGCCATAAAAAAGGTCACACTGCCCTGTTGAGTGCTGCTTGAAGTGATTCTTTAACTATATCCATTCACCCTCCAAATCAACTGAGGAGTCAGAAACTATCCCTAGTGATGGGCCCTTTGCTACTCTGAAAGGCAAGATTTATACATTCAGAAAGGCATTTCAGGAAATGTGTGGTGTGTTCCTCTTACTGGGTATGCTCCCACACTTGTTCCTGTCATGACCAACTTGTGAGGCTAAGTACTCTCCAAAGTGCCTGTTGTTGAGTTCAGAGAACAGAGGATGGAAGAAAAATCTGTGACCACTCTGCAGTCCTGTAAAAGGCAGAGTCTAACACTAGGAAGATAAACTGATTAGGCAAAAGAAGCCACAGCAGATGAAAACTAGCATAACAATTGGGTCAGAGAACACCCTGGTGCTGCTTCCAAAAACATTCGTTATGCACTCATCATTAATTTTAAAAGACCCCTGAAAGAATCAGGGCTGTACATGGGCAGTCTTGAAATATTTTAACTGCCCGGGAAAGAGAAGAAAAAGCAGCACCCAATCACCTGATAGATGCACAGAGCAAAATAGGATGAAGAAGACAGAGTGGCCTCTCCATTTTCCTGACCACTTCGCTACAATCAGTACAAAGGAGTGGGAAATTGGAGGATGTCAGCCTTCAACAGAGTAACTGTGGATAATGTCAAGTGGTTAAATGCACTACTAAAAACATCAGTTTAAAGGAGAAGAGAAATGCTGCCTGACAGCAGTAATTGTCACCATCCCAGATGACTTTACGTGTGTTCTCACCTAGACTGAGAATCATTTCCTAAAGAAAATGGAAAAAATAAGGTGTCCAGGTGGAAATGGCTGGGCTTTGAGAAAGAACATGCGTCAGATATTAAATATGCATGTGACTCTCTTATTCCCAGACTTCCTACTGTAAAGACAAGAACTTAAAAACAGTGGTCTGCAAAATATGATATGCCCATAAAATTCACGTAAGAATTCCTAGATTATAGTCATTCACAAAACATAAAATCCTTGTTGGGGCATCAGTTGGAAAACTTTCCAACTGGCCCTGTAAGTGTACCAGCAATTAATTTTTTTTAGTATTCTTCCACTGTATCGAGGATTGGAGCAACTGCTGCTGGAGAGAAGAGTGATTGAGAATGAGCATACACTAAAGGCAATGGGAGTCCCAGGCTGCACAGGATGTCTTTGATGAGAGCTGAAGGAGGTGTGCAGGGTGTCTGCTGGTCTTGGTCTTGGCAGACTAGGATTACCTGGGGACAGTCTTTTTTTAAAGTATCTGGAGTAGAGGAAACCTGGAAAGGTGAGCTGCTGCTCACGGATAGTAAGAACAAAGTGCACGTGCTGTGCTATGAGTATTAAGAACAGAGTGCACATGCTGTGTGTGCCACGAGTATAATGGATGGAGAAAATAGATGTGAGGCTGTACGTGTTGGTGTTGCTCAAGTTTAAAACAGAAACTATGTCAGGTTTGGTACTTGTGAGTAAGAATAACACGTCTGGGGGAATAACACGCCTGCATTAGCTTTAAGTTCCTTTTCTACAGTATTTTAAATGACTGACATATTTTCTTCATGGACAAATAATAAAATTTATTGCAAAAAGCCCTGTTCTGCATAAGAAGTCATGCATTAAATTAAAGACTTAATAAATATTTTCTAGTTCACATCTAAAATGTACAGAAGGAGAGATGCCTTAGCTTAGCTCTTACGATGAAATTATAATAAATGTATATGGCAAGGTAGAGAAGAAAATTTTATGATAGATTTGGTCTTGGATGTTTCTCCAATTAATCATCCATGCATGCAGCCTTGCCTAGTTGGTCATTTCCCCAAAAATTAGTCTCTGTTTCCAGGAGCCTCTGTAGTATCCAACAGCTACTGTTCTGAATACCACACTCTTAGGACAGATGTGTCTTTCACTTTGAGGAAAAGGAACTCTTGACTTCTTGCTGGGAACTATGTCCTTACTGCAAGCTGTAGAAGAGCCCATACCACCCTTCCTCACATTATGGCATACTAATTTCTAGAAAACAAATTTTAGATCATTCTTTTTAAGTACTGCACATCTTACTTTCTGAGCCCTGCCTACAGGGGTTTATGCTGAAAGCACTGAGAGAGAATACAAGACATATCTAAACCAGTTATATGACAGGTTTGAGAAGACTGGTTTTTTTCCAGCTATATGTGGTTTCTAAAGAATTTCTAGTTGTTAGTTGTGACGAGGACTAAGTTTCTGTCAGCATTTGATAGAGGCAAATTTAGTAAGGGTGGTTAGCACTTGAGTAACTTAAAGTCATGAAACTGTGTTGTTGGTTTTCTAGAATATAATTATTTGGGCAAGTAAAGCTATGAAGTTTTAGGGGCTGAGAGCAGATGGGTGTGTGTCTCTGCTTACTAACTACCCAGATAATCGTAGCTCACAGAACAGAGCTGGGGCTTGTTTCTGGCAGGCTGGATTCCTCCATCACTCCATGGGCCACTGGTAATCATAATCCAGCGTATGGGTTCACCTCCATCGCTGCTCCCTTTGTACCACTCAAAATGCATTGATTGCTTGTGTGCTCTGCTATTTTGTCTTGCATCTATGTTTTGGTGACTAGAGGAAAAGACATGAAATGAAGGTGATAGATTACATGAAAAAAGCTTCTCTGCACATCCACAAAAAAAGTGCAGGCAGACATTGTCAGAAGGGCGGTTCCAAATAATACCCTGCCTTGACTGCTCTTAAGTTCCTCGCAGGAGTCACCAGCCCATCACAAGTCTATCTGCATGAGAACAGGGTCAGGGGGCCCATCTGCCAGTGATTTAGAGCTGAGCACCACAGGGGTGTGATTGAGTATGCAAGGATCAAGATGGACACGGTAGTGAGTAGGTGAGATGGCCTTGGAAAGAGGGGGTAAGAGGTTCCCCACTGGCCAGCTATGGGTGTTAGAGTGTCAGCATGTCCCTAGGGGCAAAAGCACAGTAGGGTTGGCTGTGGGACCAAGGGAGTCCTGGTCAGCTCTGGGGGTGTGTGTATGTGCACAACAGTCTGAAAAAGCCACTGGAGTGAAGCTGTGGCCTTGGGGTCTATATGTCCAGGTGCCAGCAACTGGAGCCACTGGGATCCAGGTGCAGCTACTGGGCAGATTGAGAGTTTGAGCACAGGTGATGGAGAGAACCACTTAGTGTGTACATATACATGTACAAATATACCCATATATTTGTGTGTATATATGTGTGTACACATGTATGTATAAATACACACACACACACACACACACACATATTCTCCCTAGTGAATTTCCATCCTACTCAACCAGAGAAGGGACAGGAAAGGCAATGTCAATCTGTGATCTGTGCCTGGTCATGTATAAATACGTTTATGTGCTCTATACTGTGCTCTCTGTGTGTGTGCCTACTGTGAACACATCTTGGGCCTTGCTACTGGTTGGACCAGGACACATGGATCTGCAGCAGCCTTATCTTCTTCAGGCTGTCAAATCTGACATGATAAATTTTTCTCTAACAGTTGGTACTGTTCCGGGATCTGTATTCACCTCTATATTGCTGGCAGCATTATCACTTATGATCAGTATGATGTTTTAATAAAGAAACCTGCGTGCATTCTAAGTTATTGATACATGGTGAGTATGCATCCATGCACATCATCTAACCTTTCAGTACCAGCTAAGAGTGTTGAATGTTTCTTGCTTTAAATGTTCTACTTGATATGGTTTTTAAATAGTAACCATATATTGAAGGACTACTCCTTAGTAGTTAGTGAAAACACAGGACTGCAAATAAGTACCTTTTCCTGAAAATTACAAGATTTTTACAAATACTGCAAACAATAAGGCAGAGTCAAAGAATGAAAGAACATGAATAATCAAATTATTTGATTGACTCATATGTCTCCATGACTTTCACATGGCCACATCACCTCTGTGAACAGACAAGTTACCTGAATGCAATTCCAATGTCTTTTTCCTGATTACTCTGCCATTTCCCCAATAAATTCAATCACGAATGAACTTGTCAACATATGAGAATGGTAGTTATTTGCTAAAGAATTTTTGAAGTAATGTGCATTTAGAAAATGTTGTGCATAGCTGCAAGGTTCAACTGAAATTGCTTTGACAATTACTGTAAGAAACTCTTCTTTGAAATTATATGTTGCTATGTGTCACCATATCCCTTATGCCCTTAAACTGTGGCCATTTAAAGAGTTCTTCCAAGTTTCTTTGTGCATTTGCATGGGTATGGAGGTAATAAAGGCATTTCAGTAGACCAAACATAGTTTATCTTCACACGTTCATAAGTGGCTTCTCTAATAAAATGCCACAGCTTAGCTCTTACCTATAGCATAAGAAATTCTATGGAAGACAAAACCAGTGCTTAGATGTGAGATTTCAGTAGTAATTACTGCTAAATGGGTTATCACCATTCCAGGTAGCAAACCTCAAAAAAAAAAGTTTTGCCTTACTCATGAACTTGTCACCATATGAGTGTTTCAACCAGATAAGTTGCATCTGGAAGACACCAAAGGATGTAGCTGATCCAGGTCAGTCTTTGTAGGTGCAGATTCGCTGACAGTTTAGGCAACCTTGAGTTTTGAGCCTGACCTATTCTCTTCAGAATTACTCAGAGGTGAGCTGGGGTGGAGTGAAGGGGAATTCACACAGATCAGATGTCTCTCTTTTCTGGAATTCGTACCTGAATTGGAAGACTTCTGTTATGCCTTGGGAAAGACTTGTAGAGGAACACTATGCCCTTTCACTGAATGCAGTTCTGGGTGTGACTTCTCTTCAGTGGTCTGTGCCAGCCAAGGTCTGTGTCTCCAAGTCAAGGATGCTTTGATACTCCTGAATTTTGAGCAAGGTATCCTTCTACTGCTAAGGGCAAATCTACTCAGCTTATTCATGAATTACACAATCCTCTCTTTCAAATTTGGACCATGATTGCAAATATCTGAATATTTAAATACTGCACAAACTTTAATTCAATTAAAAGTAGATGTAGGTTTACAGCAAAAGCATTTCTTATCCTCATCAAGCAGTTTATTTTTGAAATGTTCTCATTTTTTTTTATTAAAAATCATTTGCATGGTGGGCACACCATGTAATTTCAGTAATTTGAGTTAAAATTACTCAAACTACTGAAGGAGCTCTTTTCAGGTAAGAATTTGCTTTGTGTCTTTGCTTAGAGCACTGCAGGACATTACCTAGCACAGCCCCCCTGCAGAGGTGGCACAATGAGGTTCAGCAGCTAGTTTTTGCCTCGTGCACAGTGTGTGCCTAAAACATTCTACTCACCTCAGTGAGGGTGAATTTCATCCCAGTCCTGGAATGCAAAGGATTGCAAAAAGTCAGACACTAGTTCTTCTCTTTTTAAAGTACAAAATAAAATTAAAATTAAAATCACCGAGTGCAGTTTTTAGCTCATCAGTAATATTCTTTTAATAGCTAGATTTGTAGATAAATATATGCAATATTGTTACCCTTTTTGTGAATAAAAAAACACCGATCATTTAATGAAAGCAGTTAGTTAATTATTTCTGTGTCCTTGAGTTACATATTTATTTATGGAAATTAATGTAATTTTAAATAATAAGCAAAACATTTTCTGGACTTGTTTCTTTTGTCTCACTCTTTGCCTGCCAACTTCAACTTTTGCTTAATATCTACAATCATTGTATTACTCTGGTGATGCAATCACTGATGACTGATGAAAACTTTCTCATGTAAAAAAAGTCAAAACAGTAAACTCAGATAAATTTTCATACAAGAGTTTCTTACAATAATTGTCAAAGCAATTTCAGTTGAACCTCACAGCTATGTACATTTTCTAAACCAACATTGGTGCAATAATTCTTCAGCAAATAACCATGATTCACATATGTTGACCTGTTTACAGATATTTAGAGATAAAAGTTCAGTTTTCATTACATTAAATGTGAAATCATATTTCTCCTAGATGACTAGACACCTAGTAGATTGGTTCCATTTTATTCAGTTAACACTGAGGATTTGTCTGCCCCTATGAAACATGAGCTTGTTGTTAATTGTAGAGATTCAGATACTTTCATTTCCTGACCAAAAATGGATTTAAAATTGCATCTTACTTATTCTTCTAATATACTTTGAAACTTAGAAAGTTTGCTAGTGTTTGTATCTGTTGCAGTTTCAGAAATTTGTGTTCAAAAAAGCCGTATGATAAAATATGAGTAATGCCTGAACAGATGGATTTTCAGTTCCATAGCAATAGCTGGAAATCTGACGCAGAGTAGGGTAGGGATGTATTATTGTTTTCCCTCTATCAGCCTTAGTATCACCATCTGGCTTTCAATTATGGAACTGCAACAAAGCCTATTTTCTCTTTATCACCATCTGGTACCTCACAGTCAAGTGACAGAGTCACAGGACAAATTTAACTGAAGGTTTTAAGAATTTCAGCTATTCAACTTGTAAGGTAAACAGAAGCTGAAGTGCTGCATATGAAGTACTAAAATAAGCAGTCTAAGGATACAGGCACCGGAACTTGATCAGCTGCACCTTCAGGGAGGAGAGACTGGGAAATGGCCTGGTTTTGTCCTGGTTCAACCAACATCCCAGATGATTTCTGGGATCACACAGAATTTGGATGTGGCCACTCTTGAGGCACCACCTTTGGATGAGGTGGTGAGATTTTGACAGGAGTGTGGACAGGCCATTTAGCTGGCACCTAGACCACAGAATAACCTTCAGAACTATTTATTACAGTAGCGCAAGAGTCTCAAGTGACCAAAGTCTTTGGTTATCTGCTCCTTGTAGTTGCTAGCATGGGACTATTATGTAATGCACTGATGTTTTTGGAATCTTTCCATCTCTGTGTGAAGAATCTCTATGATGGCAGGAATGGTTCTGTGCTAAGGAAACTGTCCTGAATGCATGACAATTTTGTTAACAGCTTCAATACTATGCAGTGAAATACTGAAAAAAAATGGATGCTTAATTAAACTCAAGTTATTTTCAGATAAAACCACGTGATGATTTTGGCTGGGATAGTTTTAATTTTCTTCACAGTAGCTACCATAGGGTTATGTTTGTATTTGTGATCCAAACAGGTTGACAGCACAGGGATGTTTTCATTCCTCTGAGCAATGCTTAAACAGAGTCAAAGCTTTTGCAGCTACTTGCCCCGCCTCACGAGTGAGGAGGTTGGAGGTGCACAAGGAGCTGGGAGGGGACACAACCAGGACAACTGATCCCAACTGACCCAAGGGGTATCCCACAGCACATGGCATCATGCTCAGCATATGAAGATGGAGGAAGAAGAAGGAAGGGGTGGACTTAGTGATGGTATTTGTCTTCCCAAGTCACCACTACATGTGACGGAGCCCAGCTTTCCTGGAGATCGCTAAACACCTGCCTGAGGATGCGAAGCAGTGAATGAATGCTGTGTTCTTCTTTGCTTGTGCTCACAGCTTTTGCTTTACCTATTAAACAGCCTTTATCTCAACCCAGGAGTTTTTTCAATTCTGCTATTCCAATTCTCTCCCCCAAACTGATTCTGGGGGAGAGAGCAAGTGGCTGTGTGGTACTTAGTTGCTGGCTTGGGTCAAACCAAAACACACTGAAGATAAATTGGATTCATTCATTACAGAATTTGAAAATTCTTGCCATAAGCCCTTGTTTCCACCGTACTAGAAACATCGACTCAGTTATTTATCCACTGACATCATACATGGGACTTTCATGCAATTACAAGGCATTTTCTGTTAGTTTTTGTTCACAATGTGTTTTCTTGCATGTACCTCATATTCTTCAAATTGTATATGTGTACTTTAATTAAAAGTTCTGATAGGTCAACTAACTACTATATCGAGGTTTAAAAAGAAGTCAACAGAAGGTGTTTAAAAATGGCTGGAAGTAATGGTACATACTACTGGACTCAAGCTGCCCACTTAAATTGCCTCCTCTTCAAGAAACAACAAATCATGTCACAAATTTTTTTATTCCTTGTCTGTCAACAACATTATTGCTCTTCTTGCTTTATGTGTATGACAAGTACTAGATCTTTGCTAAAATTACCCCTAAATAACATTTTATGATTTAGAGCAGCTTTTGGACAGCAGCAATAGCTACATCCTGTTCTTTAAAGAATATGAATGTTCTGTAGCTGAGAGCAATCACTGAGAGAAAATGTTAATTTTGAAAATTCAGGTTGCCTTCACCTGTGAGATGCTCCCATTTTACACTGGTAAATTGCACCCTCTTATTGCTATTGACATCATACTTTTCATAGAAATTGGAGTAAAGTACAGTGAATATGATCTAGAAAATATTATTTTAAGAAAATGATAGCTAGTTTTCTTTCAGCCAGATTTCATATGATTGTTTCTCAAATTTATGACTTTTCTCAAAGTCTTTCTACATCCAACATTCATGCAATCCTCAAATAAAATGGAAGTACATAATGCCCCTCTATGTCCATCTTCTAAAACCTAGAGCAGGTGAAAAGGAATACATCGTAACTTTACTTTTGTGAGTTTATGTTCGCTATGGCCCTGCTTCTGGAAAAAGGAAGGGAAAGTGGGTAATTAAGTACAGATGTATTGTTTCAGTGCATGTAATTCTAGCCTTTCCATCTTTTAAGAAAAAAAAAATGTTTATCCGCCATCTTTTGGGAACTGAATGTTTAGTAAATGTGCATTAGAGTTATTTTGCTAGACTTCCTACTGGTATTTGAGAGGAACTGCTTCTCCTCCAGAATTATTTGGTGTCCTCTAAAAACTTAAAAAAAAAAAATTCTGATTTGTAGTTTCTAAAGAAATGATTCACACTTGCTGAATATTGTTTAATATAACAGGGACACCTCATAGATGATTAGAAGCATAAGACAGCGAAATATTTGCCTCTGTGATGAAATAAGCAGAACAGACTATTTATTGGGTCTGACTTTATTAACAGTAAGTAGTGATATATAGACATATCTCCCTCCTTTCCCAGTGAGTGATGTTTGGGGCATGTGGATGGTCTACTACAGTGAAAACTTGCACAGTTAGGAAGTACTCATGGATTCCCACTGGGGAGTTACTGCAGCATGCATAAAAGCTATGCAGAACTGCAGAATGGCATTATTTTGGTAAACATCATGATTTGAACTCACACATATGCGGTTGTGATGGTTCTCACACAGCACATCTCAGGTCACTGAGCTCTGGCACAAATAAGCAGGTCCTATTCATGCAGCAATTGTACTTCCAGCACAGGTCCTTTTCTTATTCAGAAAACTAAGAACATCACCTTTGGCATGGACAGCAACAGTCCCATCTCCACCACCTGCTGGGTAATGCATCCCATTCAAAATTGAAGAGACACACAACACCAAGGTGCCTGACCTTCAATTTCAGAGATTTAATCCTGTTTGCAGGTTCCACCTTACATGCAGAGACACTGCAAGTAGGGGCTTTAAATGAATGAAGCAAAGTCTCATTATAATCCACTGACCAACTTTTAGTTCAACAGAACATTTTTAAATTCCATTCAAACCATTTCTCAAATGGAAGGGGTATGTTTGTAAAAGAAGCCGAACTAAGGAGGTATTAGATCTTGAGTAAAATTAGTGGCAGTGTAAAAAGTATGTCATGAAAAAACTATTGTTGGTTTCCAATTTATTTTTTGAGTTCTCTTTCAGGGTTGGGAATAATTTTATATTGTAAAAGGAGTATTCATATTTTTCAAAATATAATTTTTCATAAGAAATTGTAAATTATTATATGAGCACCATTTTTTTAAAAATATATTTTGAAAATATTTAAAATTTGAAGTTTTGAGTTCAGTCAGCACTGAGAGTACTTTTTTCGAAACTTTAAATCATATACTGATATATGTATGTGGATGCTAAACCATGTTTTCCTTATTTTTAAATTTTTAAAATATATTTATTTCTGTTTCTAGATAAGACACACGTAATGATAAGGTCCAAATCATAATTCAGCCATTGATTTCATCCTACCTAGATGCCAAATAACATGCTAAATACTGGGGCAAAGAAAACACAAGAATACCAGTGTGAGCCCAAGTCTTCAGAGGTTCATAAGGTTAAGCATTTTTATAAATCTGAAAAAGCTTATTGTACATGCCAAACCCAATAAAGACATCACTGTTTGAAGTCTTGTGACAGAAGCCTTTAAGTCCTATTACAATAACTAAAGGAAATATTTTCAAGACAATTAGAAATGGCTGAAGCATTTTTGATGCATTTAATATTTCTTGTTAAATGATCAGTGATTCGAAGATTATTTAATTTCAATTGAAGAGGCACTGTAATCTGTACTTACAATAGAGTTAAAGGTAAATGCATAATCATTCTGTTTCTATAGGAACTGCATTTTCAGAGCTAATTACAAAGAAAGTATAGTTGTGATCTTCTTACTCCTTCCTTTTCCAGACTTCATGGCAAAAGAGAAGTACAACACGCTTTCAGAGGGCCTTTACAATTAAAGAGCTAATAGGCTCTTTTAAAAGTGCTTTTAGATTGTGGTATGCACATAATTCCCCAGAGCTAAGATGAAAAAAAGCTCTCATCAGCTTTGATTTTTATATGGAGACTAGACTGAATGGACAGCAGTACGGAAACATTTGACTTCTTGTTTTGCATTGTTATCTTTTCTGAAAGCCAAATGCCTACAACTAAAAGAAAACGGCAAGTTTCTCAAGCTGCACTGAGTTCTGGCATCTTACTGTAGAAGTACCTTTTGAGATTCACAAAATATGTATAATACATTGAACTGGTCAGGACGACTGAGGAGATGCAGGAGAGTTCTTAAAGTTTTCTGTTGCTTCATTGTTTGAAGGAGTTCCCTTTGGTGATCCAGTCTCTAGAGACTGAATTTCAATCTCTAATTTTTTCATATTACCTTGTAGCATCTCCTTAACTTCAGAAACAACTCTGAAGGGTACAGTGATAACATTAGCACTTTCCTGTTTCTATTTTCAGTCTGTAGCAGTTCAGTCTTTATGTATAGCTATCCTGCTTTATCTTCCACTTAGAGTAAGTCATAAGGCAGCAGTATTCAGAAGAGACTCCCATTTCTTCTCGTCATTACACTTCTTAGAGTAGATGCAATACTTTATCATGCTGTTTATAAACCTTCAGAGAAACTACACTTTACTTGCAAATTCTAGATACTTCTATATGCAATATAAAATTTCCAATGGCGATGAAAACATGGGTACAATTTCTTCAGAACAGCAATCTGTTTGTGTTACCAGCAGTCCACAGAAATCACAGTAACGTTTTCTGGGCTTTTTTTTTTTTTTTTTTTTTTTTTGAACTGCAGTTCAACAGCTGGGACTCAGTATTAACATATTTGGGTACTCAGTTTGAGACCAGGGGGAATGTTGTATTTTGTGGTCAGCACTTTCTAAACAGTGGTTAACTTGAAAAAGTCAGTGAGTCAGTTGCTTTTTAATCCACATAATACGAAAATAGTTTTACCAGTTATTGTTTATTTCTGGTTTTTCTCCAAACTTTGCAGGAACTCTCAATCCTTTTATTATAGATTATTCCTTCCTACTGTTTCTCTTCAATCCCAAGACATTCCATATGACGTAGTATAAGCCACAGTTCTCCTGCGTGGATGTCTGGCACATGATTCTGGATTAGCAGTGCTTCCTTTTATTGATGAGTGCATTATGTGTATTACAGCATCACCAGAGGTAGAGCCAAGGTCAAGATGCTGCTCTTTAACTTATTTATCAGTGGCTAAAAGCAGCTAGCTGCTCTTTGGTTTTAGCCTCCCTATTTGGGTGGCTTAGGCCAGAGAAGGAGACAAGAGAAAACAGGAAGTCTTAATAACACCGAAATAACCACTGAAGCTGACTGCTGAAGCTGAAGGGAAAAGCTTCTGGTGTGAAGATAACAGTTTTCTTAGCTCTGGAGTATGGCTACTAGGGCTACCGCTTGAAAGAAAAAGACAAAACACATAACTTTGGACAAACCATTGGTGGTAAAAGAATGAAGAACTATGTTTCATTTGCGGTAGCTTCCTTTATTCTAAATTATCCACTTGCAACACAACATGTCTGGGTTTTGAAGAATGTGTTATGTATGTTTTCCTCCCACCCTGCTATGTTAGCAAAAAGCATCTCATCATTATCATTCAGTTATTTGAGACTTTCAAATCACTGCTCCTATTGGTAAGAGAAATTCATTAAATGTACCAATATTTCATTGGTTTTATAACACAGATTTCTGAGGATTACAACCTCCAGCCAGCTTTCTACAGAAAAGGATGTAATTTGCTGCCAGTAAAAAAAATTAAAAAGAAATAAAAGATCATTCTAAGACTCATCTTAGGGACCTGGCACTGCTGCTCCCGAGTTGCTCAATACGAACCTGACACTCCACGTACTCCGTTAAAAAATGTGTCAAACGCAACTGTTTCAAACAGCACAAAGAACACAGAGTGGGGTACCGAGCTCCAAAACTCATGCAGCACTGACTTCTCCAAGTGCAGGGAGGAACAGGGGCAGCAACAGCTCTTCCAGCAGCAAGCGCAAGACAAGCAAGCGGCGAAGAGGCTGGAGACGCCCTCACACCGCCAAAGGCCACCGTCCTCTCCACAGCGCGGTCTCGAGGAGGCCTCGGACGCGGCCACCTGCAGAACACAAGGCCGACGGCGACGGTCATCGCTCCGCAGCCGTCCCACCCGCCCTGTCGGGCCCGTGCCCGCCGCCGAGCCGCGCCAGACCCCAGCGCTATCGCCCGCCGGGGCCTCCCCGAGGAGCCGGCGCCCTCTCGACCCGGCGGAGAGTGCCCTCCCCTCTCCCGGAGGGTGCCCGGCGCTGCCCCGAGCGGCGCCGTCGGGCGCGGCGCGGGACGGTCCCACGCGAGCCGCGGGTTCCTCCGCCCGCGAGCCCGCGCCCTCCCCGCGCACCGCCCCTGAAATGGCCGCCCAGCCGCGCGGGTTTCTGCCTCCTCCGCGCCCCCCCCGCTCCCGGGGGAGACACACCCCCAAACCGCGGCACCCCGCGGAGGCGGCGGCGCCCCGACCTCTGAGCCTCGGAGCCGCCCTGGTCTTCCCGGGAAGCGGCGGGGCGGGAGCAGGGGTGGAAAGAGGGGGGATGGACCGCGCCACCACCAACGCCGGGGAGGCGGTGGCGCCGCGACTCGCGGGGTTGCGGGGGCGCCACGCGCGCCCCCTCCTCACGGCGCGGGAGGGCTAATAAGGGCCGGCCGGCTGCCGGCCCGCGGTACGGCCGCGGGCACCTCTCCGCAGCCCGCCGGCGACCGGGGCGCGGGTGGCACGGCCGCCGCTCCGAGAGCCGCTCTGCCTCTCCGAGGTACCGCTGCTGCCTCGGCGGGACTCGCCGGCGTGTGAGCCGCCGCGCGGAAGGAGCCGCTCCGCCTCTGACAGAGACGCGCCCCCCCTCCCCTCCCCACCGCCCGCCCCCCTCACCTCGAGCTGGCGCTGCCTCCCCGCGCTGCCGGAGCCGCCGCCTCGCCCGCCCGCCCGCCACCGCGCCCCGCTGCTGTCCCCCTGGTGCCTGGCCCCACCGAGGGGCGGGCGGCCAGCCCAGCCCTCGCCTCCGCCGCCCGGCTGCCGCGTCTGTCGCCCCTCGCTGCAGGGAAGGGGCAGCGGTGACTGCCAGGCGGGAGGAGAGGAGAGGAGAGGAGAGGAAAGGAGCCGCCAGCGGCTCGGGCAGCGCGCTGCGTCTGGGTCTCCGGGGATGGACTGGGCTTCGCCCTGCGCCTCAGCCTGCCCGCGGAGAGGAGGGCGGTGATCGCCAGGGAGGAGAGGCACCCCCGCCTGCGCCGAGGGGCCGGCACGACCCTGCTGACGCCCGGTTAAATGTCACGGCTCGCCGTCCGCTCCCCGCCGCCGCCCCGCGCATCACTCACCTCGGGAGGGGGCTGTGAAGGTGGCGGCAGAGGCAGCCTCGGCTGCGGCGCGCCCCGCCGCTGCTCACCGTGAGGGAGCGCCCAGGCAGCCGCCAGGTAAGCGGTGGGGGTGCCGTCGGGGGTGGCGGCCACGGGGAGCCCGCCCGTGAGGGTAGAGTAACTTTCGGGGAGCCTCTGGGGGGGAGAAGAGGAGACCGCGGCGTCGGTCTGCGCCCCCCTTGCCCCGCCGTGCGCCCCCCGGTGAGTGGGCTGCGGGGGGCGAGAGCCGGTGGGACGCGGCGCAGCGGACCCTCCACCACCGCCCGCCCGGCCGGCCGGCCTCGTCCCCGGCCCCCCCAGCGCTGTGGGTGAGCGGCGGACGGCGCTGCCCGCCCGGCAGCGGGCGGTGTGGGGGGAGAGGGTGTCGGGTTGCCCCAGTCGCGGGCTGGGGAGATGGGACGCCGTGCCCAGCATCACACCTCCCCTGGGGAAGAGCTTAATCCCCGTCGGGCTGGAAACCGTGCGATGGGAGCGGGAGTCCTCCGGGGGTTCCGAGCGACGTGACACAAGCACAATAGTCCTTTGTCGCCAGTGCAGAGATGCTTCCACACCTGTGTCCACTTGCATGGTGGATGTGCTCGCTGGAGTACGTGCATCAGTAAAGTGGGGCTTTGGGGGCGGGGGGTAGTGGGGGACTGGTGTTGGTGGTGTGCGGTGAAGGCACTGTTTTACCTTCTGCACGGCAAATTCAGAATAGATCCCGTTTAAGGAAGGAGAACGAAGTACATGCAGGTGCTCTTGAACATACCTGGGAAAAAAAATAACCGCAAGAAAACTACCTACTGTAGAAACTATCATTTCTCCAGTCTCTTGTGTCTAAATTATAAGGTTTTTTAAGTTCTGTTCCATAGTTGCTGGAGTAAACATCAAATATTCTTAAGCATTTCCCCTCTATAGCTTTCCTTGCCAAGCAAAGAGCTGCAGTGGTTTTTTTAGTACGTGCTGCTGTTTCAAAATACTGTTCCTTCAAAAGACTTTCTCATTTAAAAAGAGAAACGTCTCATATAGAAAGGAAAACGTCTGAACACTGAACGTTTCAAAAATAAATCATATCTGAACTTGCATTGCTTGCCAAGTGCTGGGGGAAGGGGGGACGCAGAAAGGAGCACACACCTTTTTTGTGCCTTTGTCATGAAAATGAGCCATGCAGTCTTTATTTCAGACAGAACTATAGCATGAAGGTAATGGAGTGAAAATTAGTTTTGTAGTGTTCAGGGAGGTAAGCCATAACCCATAAAACATGCACACAGTAGTTCTGAAGCCTTACCCCACTTTTTACAGTGACGCATCTGGAATTGACAGATCTACAATGTATAGTTAAGAAGATTTCATCTCAAACTGATGTATATGCCCTAAAATAACTATATAGCATTTAACTCATTGTTCAGGAACTGTAACAGCTGCCTCCACATGAAAAAAAAAAAAAAAAAGAAACAAACCACAACCAAAATGATAGGAGGTAGAATAAAAGAATACACTTTCCTGAGCTTCTGCCTTCCAGTGGAAAGCACAAAATTAAAAGAGATGGTCAGTATTCCTGCCATATACAATCAAAGCACCAGCAGTTCCATTAGAGGCTACACCCTTTCCAGGAAGTGCTTCCTTGTAGAGGTGAAACTGTTTTGTAGTCTACTTTGCTATACAATGGGCCACACAGAAGAGTGCACTAACATCAGTATATTCCTACTCCTACTATGTATATACGTGTAAACATCCCAGTCAAAAATGTGCTTTGAGATTTTTCTTCAGATCAGCGCTTTAAAATGATTGACTCCCCAGCTACTCTGGCATCTTATTTTTCTTACTTGAAAAGTAGTGATTTTGACAGTAGCTAATATATGTGCATCAGAACAGTGATACTGTTCCTTTTAGTTAAATAGAATATCTCTGAAAACTGTTTTTACTGCTCTGAATTCCCTCTTGAAAGAGTAGGAATAACACCTACGTAAACTGAACAACAAAGGTGTGATCAGATACATATGAACAGTGTGGTTTGCTAGTATAACAGTATCAGATTTTTTTGTTACTGTTCTAGAATCCAGGCATTCTCTGAAAGGGCTCTAGGAGGAAATGTTATCCTGGGTAGTAGCAGCAAGAGGTGAAGAAATACAAAGTATCAGAGAAGCTCGTTAGTTTAAGCGGCTGTCCACAAGTACTGTGATTACTACTATGTTGGTATGCCACTGTGAACTAATACCAGGATTTGGATATCCTGCAGTTAAAAAAAAAAAGACCAAAGTAACTTACCCTTTGTAGTTCTGAAGCTGTATCATTATCCTTCAATACAGACAGTTAAGGAAGTCTGGAGATTGGAATATTAGTGACTCTGTGCTGAGTTTAGCAATGTAAAATCTGTTAGTACCTTTTTCATATCTTGTTTTAAGACCATTCAAATCACACAAACACAGGGTGGGTGTGGTTTTTGGAGAGGATATGGATGAGGATTCTAGGAGGATTCCTGTGGTGGTTTTTACAAGTCGTGGTAGTATGACTGTTGTCTGTCTTTAGGGGCTTTGTTTATTTATATACATTTTGACTATCTAAACCACAGTGAATAAAGAGGGAAAAAAGGGTAAGGAGTTCTGAAGGCTCTGTATGCAGCTGTCCGTTGGTTCATTGGCTCGTCCTTTGTGGGAAGGTGGATTTCGTTCTAGCTATTGCTGATAATTAAAAATCCAGATGAGGGATGAGTGGATCAGTTTCAGTAAATTTACAATACTAGGTATGCGTATTGCTGTATTCTCCTATTGCAAAGGAGCTTATTGGGCTACTATTACTTGTACTAAGTACATTCTGATTCTCTGTCCTTTTTCTTCACATTTTGTACAGATATTCAGGACATTTAAGAAAATTCTATTTCTAATTAGTCATTGATAGACATTCCTGTGTCATAAGGCTGATTTGGTTAAGCTGTGTCTAATTATGAATCTTTACAAGTTATTGCTCATATCTAATTAGTGCAGTGACTAATTTAACTGTTTATTTTCCAAAATGTTTTCAAGTCATGTATTTTCAGCCAGAAACTTTTTTTCCCATCTAATTTGAAAGCTTAAAATTAAGATTTTTTTTCTTGTTTTCTGGAGACAGTAGTTTCTCCGTTGCATTAGAAAAATGCTCAAATAAATGAGATAACTCTGTAAAGAATGGAATTGAAATATTTGAAATTTATACACATTGCTCCTCAAGACATGCAGTATATCAATCAGTGTTTTCTGTGCTGAGATATCAATATTATTCCCATGAGATATGCTCAGTGGAGTTCATGTTTGAATTGCTTGCTGTCTCATAAGCCTTTTTATTCCTGGGGACAATTCCATTTCTTAGTGATGAAAATCTGTGGCGGGAGGAAGCATAGAAGATAAACTGTCATCAGTGTTGTATAATGACATTTTGGTGGCCCATTTTCTGGTTTTTGTTTGTTTGTTTGTTTTCTTTTTTTATTTTTTTTTTCCTCTCAGCAACTATCCTGTGAAGCAGGAGTTCATGAGATTATTTATAATCATCCTGATGAGAGTTGTTATTTGATTAAAATCTAATGTCTCACTCCCTTTGAAATTGAAAGTAGATATTTATATCAGCAGACTGTAGGCAAGTCTTCTTATATATTGATATACCATTTGTGTTTTCAGCTTGATTATTATTATGAAAGTCCTATTAGGTCAGTGTGAATATTTAGTGAACATCTTTTCTGTGAGTTGGAATTAGTGAAGTGTTTAACTCATCTTCCAGAAATACTCCTAATTACATACAAATAGAAATAAGGGTGCATTGAAACTAATGCTTTATTTAAGGTGGAAATATTTTAAACTGCTTCTTAGTGTTGAGCAGCACTTCAGCTAATATTTTTCTTATTGCCTTCATAGTAGGCAAGAAATTCCTTCTAGTTTTGTGTTACAAGAAAATGCCAAATTATATGTGACTTGGTGGATTTTAAGTGGTATAGTCAAAGTAGGGAATGTTTTTTAAAAAAATGTTTCAGAAGACTAAATGTATCTGAAGGAAATGGGCATGTGAATTTTCATCTGATGGACCAATTACATTTTCTAAAAGGAAAGAGAACTGAGAAAATTGAGTTTTAGTTTGACAAATAAAGCAACATAACTTATTAGCTGTCGATCTCAAAATTAAAGTTGCAATGAAAGAAAGAAAGGTAAAATAATAGCAAATAATAGTAAAATTTTGTCATCACTGAAAATAAAGCTATAATTTATTTAAATAGAATAAACAGAATTATCTTCAGTAGAAAGATGTTTCTGCATAAAGATTTCTATTGTGGAATTTGTTTGATTAACTGCAAACTGCCTGTCCTTTGGTTATAATGAAGAAGAATAATTATTCTACAGTCCTATTTCTTTTTGTTTAGCTAGGATTTATTCAACAGTAGCTGTGATTAATATTTTATAACTTTTAATCAATGTATGTTCTATTTTTACCTTTTTTTTAAATAAAAACTGCATGCCTTCTTAAAGCCATTATTCTTCAGGTGAAGAAAGGTTCTTTTTAATGGTAAAAAATCAGATGTATCCTGTAAAACTATAGGTAAGATATCTTAACTCTTACTTTTTATATTTCAAGTTATAGTGTAAAAAAATTACATTTTCTTTGATATACAAGTTTAATGCTTAGGAGCAACCAGTGGTCACTAGTTCAGATTATAGAAACTTAACAGGACTCCACACCCCTCATTTCTTCTCCCCTCCAGCTCCCAATAATTTTAAGTATAACTATCTTCAGTGTTGAAAACTTGTAAGAGCCATGGGGTGGCATTTACTGAAGCAAGGCAAAGACCATCCTTGAGCTGTACAAATGCAGAGCTCCATCTCTAGGAAAGAGTGAGATTTCACTGGAGTCCCTTCTCTTGGCAGTTTCCTTGTAACTGAGAGTGTAATAAGAGGAATCACACCACTAGAGAAACCAAACAGACTGGCCTTAGAGCAGGACAGCTACATAGACTGTTGTACTCTGTTCACTTTCCAACTTCCAGGTTACTCTTTCCTCCTATTATTTCCTTCACTTTATCTTGTTTCTGAGAAAATGCAAAGTTTTCATCAAATGGTATTTATCTCTTGATGGCTGTAATTCATAACTGCATCTCAACTTGTGTTTTGGTGAAGTCTTTGTGGAATAGCAGTAGATACTGGCTGTGAAGATCTTTGTAAGAGAGATTCTTTTGAATAAAACCTCAGTTTGGCATTTTCTGGATGCTGTTTCCTTTAAAGCAAAAGAGTTTATGTTCCTCTGTGACAAGTCATCGAGTAAGTTCCCATTTACAGCACACGTGGACCTCAGCACTGATATTTTCCCACGGCCGCCTTTTGCAGACCAATGTGTATCAAAGTCAATCAAAATTATCACAACTCCACCATCTCTGGAATGAATCAGTTATGCAAGCATCCAGAGAGTTCATCCTGCAATTCCCACCTCATGTTCTTGTCTTAGGACAAATCATATGGCCCATAAGAGAAAATTTGCAAGGGAGAGGAGACGCGTGTGTGTGTGTGTGTGTGTAGGACACATGTGAAGACCCAATTATCTTTCCTTTCAGTCATATTATAAAGACTGCAGATAACATCAGAAGAGAGACAAGAAGAGAAACAAGCTCCTCGGGAAGAAGAAATTCTACTTCCCTGTAGGTCCTGGAGGAAAAACGAAGAAAAATATTTCAAGATTGTGACTTTGCAACTTTCCAGAGCCTTAGTTGGGTCTGGAACAGCTGTCAGCCCCAGTAAACAGACTTTGTGGCTGCTCGTGACAAAATCCCATGTTTCTGAAGTGGAAAGAAATAGGGGAGGCTGAATCTACAATGATGGTGTGTGACTGGGAATGAGAGAGCCAGACAAGCTTGTGGCCTCTCAGCATCATGGTGTCTGACTGTTCTCAGAAGTAACCAAGTGCACTTATGCTTAAACATTGTGATTCAGTTCTCCAGGCATAGCAGTAATTCTCCTGAAAGGAGAGACTATGTTGCTATTCCTGACAAGGGTGTTAGAAAGTGATGAGAGATTCAGAAAACTAACCACTCATCTTCAGTTGTCACATTTGAGTACAAGACTTGCTGTAGACGTTGCTATGAATGCCTCCAGTGCTGTATGTAACTATCCAAACCAGGGCAATTATATACAAGATAAGATGATGTTTATAATTTTATTAAAAAAATATATTCACTAGTAGTAACAGGAATAGATTTTTGATTAGAAAGCCATGAAAAATTTAGTGTTATTAATATGTATGTGGGGAGGAACGAATGAGAAATGCATTATGTTTATATCAGTACATGAGGTAGTCTGGAAGAATATGCAGAGTTCTGTATTAGTGTATGGCTTTATAATGATTTTGATTTTTTGTTTCTTTTTTTCTCTTTTGGACTACTGAGTGGGACGAGCCAAAGCTGTTGAGAAAATCTCTGTCTCATGCCAGCTTTTTCCCGGTGTAAACTGGCACACCTTGCCAGGAAAAAGAAGCAATTTGCGCTATAGGCAAACATGAACAAAAAGTGTTCATTTATTGCAGGCTGGGTAGTGAAAGCCTTAAAAAAATGAGTGGATCAGTTTAATTTAGGATAAAAGTTTCTCTGCACTCACAGCATAAACAGACCTTTATGCAAACAAGAATTAATTCCAACTCGGAATGGACTGAATTTTCTACACTAGGTTATGAAGTAGATAAGTAGATTCACAAAAGCTTAAAACCCAAGACATTCTTGTTTCTGTTGCCTCCATAGATGACGAGGAGCAAGTAATTACCTTAAAGATACTGCAAAGTAGTGAAGAGAGGTATCAGGATAAAAAGCAGTGGAACAATTGTAGGAATTAAACTACAGTAAATCATAAGCTTGCAATCACTGCCTTCCAAGATTTCTGAAGGAAATACATAGCTGAACATCTGAGTGACTTCTGAATCTGTTATTTATTTTTAAATACTATGTCTTACCTGGAGGATAGCCAACTATTAGGAATAAAATTGTGTCAGGAATTAATAAGCAGAGTCAGACCACAAAGAAGTAATTGACAAAACTAAGTGAAGTCAACATCCCAAAACATCTAGATGAACATATGCAGAGGATGTAAGACTGCTGCTCACTTTAGGGTGACAAGTGTACAGATCTGCTAGTGGGAACAGTCCAGTCTAACCTCCTTCTCACTGTCAGCATGACTTAAAGTGAGTGTACAATTGCAGTCTTACTATCAAACACTTCTGTTACTGATAAAATATTTCTTCAAGTTGTTCATTTGTTGTTATTAAAAGCTTGATTAAAGGAACAAAGTTACATGTGAGTTCTTAAAAAAAAAAAAAAGGTAAATAATTTGACATTATCATACTTTACAACACTTCTGTGGTTTTCTCAGACCATGTTCTGAAAATGGAAGTTGTATTGAGCCACTAGGTCTTTCCTGTTCTTTTTGGGATAGAGTTTACAGGAGAGGAGTCATTTGGGACTTTGAGAAAACTAGTTCTTGTAAGAGATAGATATAATTTCTACTTTGATATAGAAGTAATTAAGTACTGGGCAGTGTTATGCCTTGGGGATGGCAAAATAAGTCATCAAGTTACTCCTGTCAAACAATTACAAAACAAGCTAAAAAGTTTTGTACATTAGAATAATAAAAAAAAAAAAAAAACTAAGGAGGGTACAAAAATTTTACTTAGATCTATTTGAGTTATTATTTTGGACTTTTCCTGTGTGAACAGTTTTGTAGTTTTGAAAACAAAGGTAAAAGGGAAAAGAAATCCTTGTGATATGTAGATAACTAAAATCCTACATATACATAAACATGTCAAAGCTTTGAAAGGAAAAAGATAGAGATGCCATGAGGGTATTTAATAATACACATCCTAGTTTCTACAATTTTTTTTCCCATCAGACAAACAAAAGCTCATATGATAGGTAAAGAAATTTGAATTACTAAATATTTTTAAATTAATAATTCATTTACCAAACAGTGTAGAAGTAAGAATTTATAGAGTGTTTTCCCCCAAAATATAGAGGTATTATATCCAGGCCCTTTTTTTTTTTAATTGCAATAGAAGATCAAGAAAATATTAAAATAATAATAATAAAAAAGAGTGCATGTTCTGAATACAATTAAAAAAATCTTTTCTATTGTGTCATGTTACACAATTACTTGTTTGTGTTTGGGGGTTTTAGCTTTTCTGCTGAAGCAGTTTACTTTGCTTTAAAGGGGAGTTACCAGACAGTTAAAACCATCAATTTAATTTTTGCTCCATTGATTACGGCACTACTAACTAGCTTGACTTACCTTGCTGTTTGACCAGTACATGCTACTCTTCATGGCCTTGCTTAAAAGCAGTTGAGATATTACTTTGCAGTGTGGGAAGACAGTAGCCTCTAAATGCTTACATTAGCATCTGGTTATAACCATTTAGTATGTTGTAGCAATACACCATCTTGATATTATAATATATATAATAACCCAATCTAAATTCTTTACTTCTGCTTAGTATGGCTTGATTTTACTTTAAAGCAGCTTGTTATGAGTATTTGAGATATTCTGTCTCATTTGTATATATGTCAGGTGAGAGCTGCAGAAAACAGATTTGGTTAGATTTAACAGCTACCAGACTCCGACTGTTCATTGCTCATATATTAGGGTAACAGTACTGAATATTTGGTGCATCTAAAAATAATGGCTTTTTTTCACTGTTGCCTTTTATAAAGTAATTAAGCTATTGCTTAGTTTGCAGTTGAAAGACACTGTCATTTAGTTGGAGAATGGAGTTTTACTGGAAGTAAGGAGATATTTCATATAGAAAAATCAATCTTCATCATTGTAGGTATTCTGTAAAAATATAAGGAACCTGTATCATGTCCATGGCTGCTGGAATTTATACTTATATGTTTAATCAAGATTACAGTTTTATTCTAGCTGGGTATTAACAATATAAGGAAGGACAATAAATAAGTGCCTGTAATATCTCAAGAGCTTAGATTTCTGCTTTAATTATATTCATCTTAACTGTATGGTGTTTCTCTTGGTACTAGTAATATTTCTTATGCTTTCTGGACATGTGAAAAAACACTGTACCAGTATGTTAGAGAGGAGGACGTACAGATAACTGGTGTATTTTTAAAGTTTTCTACTTTTGATTGAAAGAGATTTCATTATTATTTTCTTCAAGTACATTCACTCTGGTCACATCTTTGGATCAGCATGAGGGTAGAAAAGGAGAACAAAGAGATACTGAAATAAGACATATCTAGAAATTTCTGAAGCCTCCTCAAAGATGGTGTCAGACATGCAAAGTCAGTTTGCAGTATATGCTTTCTTCAGCAGCTATCAAAATAGAACCTGCTCTGCTGTAAGGCAATATGAGCATATCTCTGATTTGAAATTGTGAATAACTCTGAAAATTATGTAATGGCTTTGGGCCCATGACAAGTTACCAGTACATTTTGTTACATATGAGCTATGTAGCTAACAAAACTTTATAATTTACTGTTTGCTCGGTCTTTCTAAAGCAAACAGAAAACTGCAGAAAGTAAACCTGTAATATGTATGTAATAGTATGGTCCTTTTAATTTAAATTAGAGCAATTACATTTTGAACTCACCAGAAGGGTTTAGAATACTAAGGCCCACTGAAATTTACAGTAATTTATAGGTACATAAATTTATAGGTATATAACTTCAAGTTCTTTTGAAACTTCTGCTATATGATTCTATGTTCACACTTGCAGTAGTGACCTGTTACTCATCCCATAATACAAGCTGATGTCCATTTCAAAGGATTTGTGCCCAATTTTGCATGCATTTTTGTGCAATTTTGAAATCTGAGTTCCAAAATAATATTTCAGAGATTTGTAGTTGTTACTTAGCTACTCTAGAAAAAAACACACCAAAAATATTTGAAGATCAGGTGCTGATCATTAAATATTTAATAAACTGAAAAATAATCATTATTTCTGTTTTTTGTATTATCTCCTGTGCTTGGATAAGATTTTTTATATAAGCAATCCAATATTTAAAAATATTTACAGTCAGGGTTCACTCTGAGTTCAATAGACTATTTTCTGCAGCTGTCAGGAAAATAATTTAGACCTATATATGAACTATGTACCTTCCTGTTTCACCTATAGTTTAATTCCAGTTAAAAATTGTCAGTACATCCTCCAATGGTAACAACAGAGATACTGCTCACTGATGCTTCTTCTCTGTTAATCACAAAGTACTGAAAATATTAACTCCTTCCTAACACCTCATAGTTAGGAGTGATGGTAGATTCTTCCTGTGAATCTACCAGTACAATTTTTGCTTTGAAATGCAAATGCAGAGACCCCTTGAAATGGTAAGTGCATGACCTCTGATATAACTCATTATTTCCTTTGCAGCCTGTTTCACAAATGTTTTGCCTCATAAAGTAAGACAGAAATGAAGCTCAGTTATTGATAATACTTACTCTGTTTGCATTACATATTAATGGAAACTTTTTTTTTTATTTATGGTGGCAATCACTAGATGGCACTGCTCTATGGTCTTTTTAAGTTGTTGCATTTTGCTTTTCTTAAAATACTCCTTCTCTTCTGTGATACATGTCATAATGAATTGTTGCTGATTTTGTGGTATTATTTGTCCGGTATTTGTGGCAAATGGCAAAAAAAAAAATTGATGAAATTAATTTTTCAGGATGGTTAAATCCCTGAACATGTTGATGTTTTGGTTAAGTGTTTGACATGAGGAGAAACATACTGTTTGATAGTCTCTGTTCCAGAAGTAGTAAATAGAAAATGTCAGACAAAAAAAGCTGTAATAAAAACGCTCTTCAATTTCTGTGTTTCTGGTATCTTTGCCAGCTGTAAGTCAGCATGTTAAGTCTATCTTTTATTTCTTGGCAGGAAAGTGATCATGTAATCCTGAACTTGCTAGCTGGCAATTCTAGCTTTTCTAATCTCAAACTACTCCATTGTCAATACAGTCAATGCAGTCTTTAGCCAAGTACATAAGGAACAAGAAGATGGGAGACATCTTAATCCCTTCTGTCACTGAAGGGCTAGCAAGTTGTATGGCTGATGCTGTTTATGCAACAAACTTCTGTGAACAGACTGGTCTAACAACTCTACCCCCAGGTCAAAAGTGTACTTAGGACATCATTGCAGCATCAAGACAGTTACTAGACAGGAACTACAAAGCTAAAGAGTCTAGTGCACCTAAAACCATCAGCAACAACACCCTGACAAAACAAGAAAGCAGGAGCTGTTGTTTGTGTGTGGCATATTTTCTGAGTTTAGAATACTATCACTGAGTCTATTACTAAAATTAAATGTGCTGTGGTAATAAAGTTTTGTAGGACTTCTGTAAAGGGTTGTGTCTTAAAACACAACATTGGTTGTGTTTGGTCTGTTTTGGTCTGTGCATTGGTCTGTTTTACTCCTGGATTTTGTTGTTTTGTTATTATGGCACTCTGGCACAATGAGGCTCCTTATTTGTTTGAAGAACAGTATGAAAAGAGTACGTATATAAATGGAACTCCTTTTTATCTCCAGTAAAGCTGTCTCAGGAATGTCTTCAGTTCTTCTGTCTGGAAGTACTGTAAGGCATTTTTTAACTTGAAGTTGACTGAGATTCTCTTAATATCAAACTCACTGTGGAATTCTTTCAAGAGTAGGTGCCAATACTGTCAGCAATGGCAGCCAGTAGGCATTTTCTGTTGTCAATTTTTGAATGATTAAAGAATTAAACCCTAATTTTTGAGTTTGTCATTTGCAGAGGATTCTACCCTTTGGAATTATGATGGTAGTTGGAGCTGTGCATGTGACTTTGGGGTCTATTTCCAGAGAAAGAGTTTACCAGTCTAGCTTTTGATGAAAATTAAATTTACACTCCCATGTGTTCACACTGTGTAGCATAAAGATTGTGAAGTTTTAAATTAAAGCCTTTTTTCCAGCTTGGCAATTTTAAGTGCTATTCTTTTAAAATTGTATTTACATAAAGGCAACGGTAGTTAGCCCAAGATTTTCAGAAAGTGTTTTTAGAAGACAAAATTGTAAATTCTTTGACAGAAAATGTTGATGTTATTACATTAATTGCTTTTCAACAATTGGTCTTTTTTTTTTTTAATAGCAAAAATGAAAAGAAATTACTTCAAAAAATGAAGATATACATGTTATTATGCATTTACTTAGTGTGGTTACTCTTATGAAATTATCATTTTAAATAACTTGCAAATTTGGTTTTGGTGATGGTAACTTGCTTTAGAGAGAGCTAAATGAAAATGAATTTTGCAGAAGTTATCCACTAATAATTTTGGAACTTTTTGAAGGGTTGCCAAAGAAACTCATAAAATCTAATTTATTTCATAGTCCATCATTTTTGTTGTGAAGATTCTGGAGGCCCGAGTTTGGTGTTGGCATAGTAATAGTCTGCTCAAGAGGATATCAGTTTATATATGATTTTAATTAGCAGTTTCAGATTCGAGTAGAATGCAGGATGAGGCAGTAGTGATGCTAGCTTTAAATTGGAAGGTCTAGGTTGAAGAGTTATTTGCCCTGGATAATGAGACTGTTGATGTCTTCATCCTGCAACCAAGTGTTTGATATAGGCACATGAGTACAGGAATACTTCCTGACTTTTATCACCTGCTGTTTTTTATAACAATATGTTTTGTGTCTGATTTCCAAGTTTGCTACTTTGTTAAAAGAATTAAATTTGTTGACTTTGCTGACGTTGTAGTGGGGAAACTGTTCACCAGCACCTGAGTAAGGAGTCCTGTTTACAAGTATGTCTCACCAGTGGTTGGAATCTGAACCTCATTCTTTATTAATTTCTGAGTACAATTCACTGAATTGGTGAATATCTTAGGAGAAGCTGAACAAACTGCAACTGAATTATACAAGAAACTGTCATATAGACTGCACTGTAATGACAAAAATGTCTTAAAATTAGTCACTTTCTTATAGTGCTGGGAAAGTGATTTCAGTAACACATAATAACACTGCTATGCCTAAGGCTGTTCTGTCTCGACTTGAGTCAAACTAAGTCTCCTTCCCTGACTCCCCTCACTGCCTTGCTTTCAGTTGTAGATATAAAAGAACAGACAACCGTTTTATACTCTCTGTGGTTGGAAAATGCGGCTGCCACATTTCTGCCTTCAGTTCCTTGTAGAAAGCTTCTTAACAATAAGGACCCTCTCTTAATAAAAATCTGGGGGAAAAAAAACCTAGAAAATTTTTTTTTGAAAATGACCTCTTGGTTTGTTCTTTGATCAAGTAGTAATCCAATTACTTAGAAAACATGCAGTAATGGTTATTTACAAGGTCCTAGAAGAGTGTGGAAATTTCAGGTATTTCCTGGTTTTTATTTCAAAATTACTGAAAACTGGCTATTTTGTTTCACAATCGATATTAGGATTTAAAAATGAAAAATAAAAAGTGGCAAAGTTCATTTCTGAACATGTGCACAGTTATGAAATCATTACTTTGCAGTGTAAATAACGTTACAGTCACAACAGTAATTTGGAGCTGTTCTTCCTATGAGGATAGGATGTATTTATATATAAAATTGTGGTGGTTTGGAAAAAACTTTTCTGCCTGGGGCTGGTAATACTCTGCCCCAGACGTGGTGTTTTGGATACTGGACCAATTAAAAAAACTTGTGCACTCTGCAGAAATGACATACTCACAGATTCGGAAGAGAAGAGGTTAATTTTAACTGCGTACCTGAAGGAGAGGCAGCTTCTAACAAGGTTTTTTGGACAGACCCTACCATCGAGTCATAAGGCTCAGAAAGGACCCCCTTACTTTCTTAACTGTTTCTCAGAGAGGAGTCTAGATGCAGGTGGATCCAATCCCAGTCACAGACTTGGTCAATTGTTTAGGTTTAAAGGATTATGTAGATGTAATTAAGCCTTTATATGACTTTGTCCCACAGGAATAAGAATGGCTAAACATGTATTTACAAGGAAAAAATAAATTATTTGTTTAAATTGATGATCATGTTAATTATTAGACTAAAAGACATTATTCAGAATTATTAGCTACAGAGTACAAACAGTTATAACTACTAGTATAGCGAACTATTTTTGAAACAATATTGAAGCAATTATATTAAAGCTATCAAAATACTTACTAACTAGAGATTGATGTTACTCACTCATACCAATGACTGTGAGCATAGCTCTTTTACTCCACCTGGAGGAGTAACTTTGAGGGATGTCCCCACTCAAGGGAGGAATCTCCACACACACTCGAAGAAGGTGTGTGTTAGAAGACCCTCCCATTAAAAAGTGGAACTGGGCATCTATATTATAAAGTGATTGACTGTCAGTCAAATGCCTCCAGACCAGCTGTGTCAGCTCGGCAGCTTTAGATAAGTCATCACTGCTATCACTTGTTGGTTCTGTTGTCAGGAATTTTGTCTGCCACACCTCATCTGTGCAGGTTTTCTTCAGGAAGCACATTGTTCTTCACATCCTCAGAGTGTTTGGCTTTGCAACTGATGAGTCAGGGTGGTCTCACTCTTCAATACCAAAAGCAATGTGACCGTCCTTCCTTGGTTGACCACTGACAACTTTTGCAAAATAGGGTAAAGCTTGAACTATTTTACCCCTGCTGAGGCAGAGCATCCTTCTACTCTGCACCCCATGACTGCAGTCAATCTAAAAATATTTTGCAGTTTTGTATGTACAGTGATTGTAGCTAGAACTTTACAAATGCACTTGTCAAATCTTTTAAGTTACCATGGGAAGTTACTGCTTTATAGAATATAACATTACAAAGCTGTAGAAAACCTTGCAGTTTTGTTATATAAGCTAAATACAAATGCTTTTAATGGTGAACCATATGAAATGATATATAGCTTGGTACATTACAAGAACACTTAAACATATCTCAGAGACTTTTGATGAGCTTTCCAATAGTTCGTACTTAGTACATTGCCCAATAACCTGGAATTTTAAACATGATTAATTTATGCTTACTATATCACAGGAATTAGTCCATCTAATGAAGCTGTGCTTTATATCAGTCTAATGAAGCTGTGCTTTATATCAGTCTCAGGGGCTTAACCAAATTGCCTCAAATGAGTAGGCTAAATTGTACTGAACAAGCACCTTGTTTTTGTGTTATACTACATGGGGTTTTTTTGTTGTAGTAGTAATTTTGTGAACCTATCTCTACAGATGCTTTGTCAAAGCTGAATCTTTGACTCAGTAAAAGTCTTGGCATTCAATTTGTTACAAGAAGTTTTTTACAGTACAGGCCTGTGCTACACTCAGCATATTTGGGTTTTGTTGCTTTTCCTGAGTATTTTTTAAACTGTAAGAACAGGGAAGGAACAATACTGTTCTTCCCAAGCCCTAACATGCTGGTCTCAGGGACCTTGGAAACCAGGTAAAATTCAGACCCAAGATGTCATTTTACAGATGTTTTAGGAAAAGGAAACTCTTCCAAAGGAACAGCCATATTTCCCCAGATTACCAGACTGTGGGTCTTTTTCTGTGAATTAACGTGTGTAAACCAATTATGAATGTTAGGTATGTAAACTCAGCACTTACAGATTGTATTACAAGGAAAACAATTAAAGAGTGTTCTAAGATGGGTAGGTTTTTTTCTTTTTGAAGTTAAAATAAGACCACATTATCTTAATTACTAGTGAATAACCTATCCCTTCTTTATGCACTACTTTCTTGGATATGGCAAAACAGAAGTTAGAGTTTTTAAGAACCACATGTATACATATTCATAAGAACATTCTCTTATTTTTGTTAAGAAATTTAAGATTTCTTGGAGAACTTTTATTTTTATTTTAGGAACATGAATTTTTTACTGCTGTCATAACAAATCACTAAGAAAGAAAAATGGATATTCCCTATGTGGAAATAAAAGATTTACTGAACAATAATTATAACAACGGATATCTTTTAGCTATTTGGTTTTTAACAATTAACCTCACAATAACATTGGACTGAAAAACATTTTTGCAGGTCTTCTAAATAGGCACAATATAAAGAATTCCAGAAGTCACTCTTATCTGAAAGATACCTGTGGCCTAATGAGGGAAGGAAGGAATGCTGAAGGGAGTCCTTGGAAGGAGGTAGACTAGCATGTCAGATTGGCAGATAAATACTTGAATCGAAATGTAAATAAGTAGTACTGAAAATTGCAAGTAGTGATTGAATTCCTCATTCTTTTTTTCTTTTTAATTTTTTAAAGGAAAATACCCAAGGAGGACTTTTGTAAGTAATGCTACTGTGTTTTTATTTTACTTCACTTAAACAGGCTGTGTACTGAAATACTACTGTAATTCAGCTGGACTGGAGCAGCCACTCAAGTGGTACAAACTATTGTATTAAAACGATCGTGTAAACCAGCTCAAGATGCACTCAATTATTTAATAGCATTCCTGCTTTCATCTAACATGAGAGCTTGTTCGTATTATTAGTGGAAAATCCATGAAGCATTTAACTTTGGAAATGTTCAGTCATTACAAAAAGGCATTACATGTGCTTTTCAGCTCTTTCCTAAACTTAATGTCACAGATGAACTTTTGATTTTGTCTTTCGTTTCCATTTAAGCCCCACTCTGTGTTACCTTTTTCAGCTTGGGATACTCCTTTTTGTCCTGATGTAACCCAAATTGTTTAATAATTACAAACTTTGCTTGGGTGTGTTTTGATATAACTGTGCTATTTTTTCCCAGGAGGAACGTACGTATTCACACAAGAAGCAAGGCTACTACAAAATAAAATTTAAAAAATGGATCTTATTCCCAGTAAACATAACAAAAGTATGTCTACTCAGCCTCTTGTTCCACAGCATTTTTTTTCAACATGTTGTTTGAACTACTTTTATTTTTTGATACTGTTACTGAACAGGAGGTTTAGTAACTTTTTGTCACCACAAGATGCTGATTTTGGAAGACAGATCTTTCTATAGATCTCTGCAAGAGGGACTGGTTTGAAAACTGTCATGCCAGGAAAATTATATTCTTTCTTCAGTGCACTTTTCAATTCAGTATGAAAGTGACTGAATCATTCTTACTTCTACCCAAGGAATCAAAATGTGTTTCAGGTTAAAAAAAAAAAAAAAGTAGGGCTGGAACCTACAGATTCCTAGGGGAATTTTTGTTTAGAACTTTGCTGTAAGTGATGATGTGATTTCTATGAGACAAAAAATTGGCTTACAAGTGTAAAACTTTGTATGGTGTTGTGAACATTTAATCAATGTTCACTTCCTCTGTCAGGGTGATGTAAGAACTAATAGGCAAAACCAAATAAGATATATGAACTCTGTGTTTTACAGCTAACAGTAGATTTGAAATCACTTTCTGGTGTTGCATCCAAGGAGTCTTTGTAAGAATCATACAGAAATGTGTTGCCTTGATACATTATGTGCCATTGCCTTTTATTTTCCATGTGAACAAAATTTCTAGGAAAAATAAGTTATTTGCCCCAAATACAGTTTGAACTGAGTTCAGCTGATGATTTTGACTTTGTGTCCAAAGCAGCCACAGCATTTTGCTTAAATATTATTCAAATGAAACACTGTCTTTTGTCTTCAAAAAGAGACTTTGAAATTATATTTTTTCATTTACCTTTTAAAGTAAACTAAAAAAAACCCACACATGTCAGGAAACATATGAATTCATTCAGAGATTTTTACAAAGGGAAGTCATCAGCAGTTAGGTTTAGTCACAAAGTCATTCAAGGCTGTTCCAGAACTGATCAGTATTTTCTCTTGGAAATGAAAGGAACTTAAAAAAAAAAAAAAAAAAAAAAGAAAAAAAAAAGACAGTTTCAGCATGACATTCCGGTGAAGGATTAAGTCTTTATCTCTTATCTTTGCCATTAAGGTAGCATTTCTGTGGTACTGCTGGATTACTTAAGTGTCTTAAGGGATGCTGAGTAATGGTGTTATGAGATTCTGGATACTGAGGAACAGGTGTGGCTGCCAAATAAGTGCAGTTGAAATCAATAATAGATAGAGTTGAATTTCTGAAAAGGCAGGTAAACATGGACATATTTGACAAATCAGTCTCTTCAGGTTGTCAACCAAAGATTGTCAGTGACACTGTATGTTGATCATTTTGTTTCTAAACTCTTACTTTGCATGACCAATCCAACAGGCTCCTGTCCCACTGGCAGATGTTTGAAGGTAAATTCCTGTGGGTTTCCTTTCACATGGTACAGTATGAATAGTGTTCCTAATAGAAAAGCTTACTTCTAGCAGTCTTTCTCTCCCAGTTACCTTCTTTACCCCTCATTATCTATAGTTGGCTGTTCCTATTGTTTCCAACTTCCCTGCATTGTTAGGTTAGGCACCAGTCACACAGACTGTCAATATTTGAGGTTTCTAAGTCACACATCATGAGTCTGAGTTATACGGGAGGCAGATAATTACCTGGTTTAAGGTTTTGGATCTTAAAGACTGCCATAAACTATCTAAAAAAGGAATTAAGTAATCCCATTCTCAGTCCAGAGACTGACACCAGAACTTTTCACTGTTGGATGCTGAAGCTAAGAACAGCATGTTACTTTGACATATCACTGTAGTAGAGCCATAGAATCTTTTAGGTTCTAGAAAACCTCTAAGATCATTGAGTCCAGCCATTAAATGAGTACTGCCAAGTCCAGGGCTACACCATGTCCCTAAGTACCACATCTGCGCATTTTTCAAATGCCTTCATGAATGGTGGGTGACTCAACCACTTTCCTGGGCAGCCTGTTCCACGAAACAGTGGAAACAGTTTCAGTGAAGAAATTTTTCCTAGTATCCCACCTAAACCTTCCCTGACGCATCTTGAGGCCATTTCCAAGAAAGATAATTGACCTTTTGATTGAAAAATGGGGCAAAAAATGTTTTTCTTATTTTAAGTTGAGGCTTTTGAAGTGCTTTGATTCTTAAACATCTGACCTGTCACTCTGTGTGGTACCTACCCTAACCTTATTCCTTCCTTTTTGTAATGTGCAGTGGCAGAAATAAAGATTCCTTGTTTCAGAGACCAGAAAGAAGACTAAGATTTTAACACATCTCTTAGAAGAGGATTTTCTTGAGAGATTTAGTACCAGTCCTCTTTTTCAAAGACTTTACTGTCAAATATGCACAGATTTTAGATGTTTAGACATTTAGTAATCATCCATTTCCTTAGGGTTACCATGTTACTGCCTGCAACTGAGAGAATTTGTTCAGTTTGTTCTTCAGAATTGAAGAGCAAACTTCTTTTCCCTCTGACTTAGAGGAGTTAATTGAACTTGGGTGAATTGACCCAGTAAATATTCTAATTGACTTCCCTGTAGATAGTCCTCAGGGCATAGTTCTCTGACCAACCCAAACTGAGTTGATCCAAATGAAAAAGAGAAATATTGTTTAAATCAGTTTGGTTTGCAAATAGGCCAAGTGTTTGGTCTTGTTGACCATGAGGCTGTGTGAGCATTACTGTAGGTGCATATGAAGTGCCATATCATGTAGCCTTAAAACGAAACTGGGTCAGATGATCTTGGAGCCATGAAAGCAGTGGACAAGGAGTTAACATTCAAAACTGATATTTACTAATGGTGTCCTGTGTGCCTAGATCTACATGCTTTTCCTTTGTAAACTTTTAGTGATGTTTGGGTTTAGTTTTTTTTTTGTTTTGTTTTGTTTTATTTATTTGTTTTATTTTGTGCTTTGTTTTTCATTTTCTGTTTTTGCATTCCAGAATTCAAGCCCTATGAGGTAGTAAGTGACATTGACAATATTTATGTGTGGCGCAGCACACAGTATAGACAGCAAATCTGGTAGATATGAAGGTATATTTTCAGCATGAAAACACATCCGAACTGGCTCTCTTATGTGAACTCTTTGTCCTGTGGTAGTGGTGCTTCCCCACCTTGATATGATGATACTATCATCCTGGTACAGCAGCATATACCAGGTATATTATATATCTGTGCATTAAATGCATTCACTACTGTAACTTTGTAAGGTCAATTTCTGAGTATCATTGTCCTAATGTCAGTGGAATATGAATGTACTTGGAATATAATGAAGAACAGGTCAAATCAATTATTCTGTTATGGACATATTCAATGGTTTTTTAAAAGTGAGTGTAGAGCTTTTATTTATTAGTTTTCCAGGTGTGTTTGCTTCATCTGAGTTAAAAAATAAACCACACAAAACAACAAACAAAATATCCAACAGCAAACAACAACCAACCAACTCCCCCCGAAAGGTCAAGAAACAAATGAGAATGGTATAATTATTCCACTCTGTGCAAGGTGGGAGTGATAGAAAGAGAGTTAATGGTGACTGTACATCATCTGCTCAGAGAGGAGACAGTCTCAGATTCTTCAAGAAGAATGAACTATAAGTATGCTTGTAACTGGCTGCCGGAGCACACTGTTTTCAAGAACAGCACACAGTTTCACATGTACTAGATGACCTTTTATTCTTGAAAGCTTTTGAAGCTTCCCTTTTAAACTCTTTAGTTTTCACAAATTCTGAAATTAAATTGCTTTTGCATCTTACTGTGCATCTAAGTGTTTAGGGTTTCAGTTTAAATTTCTTCCGAAGATTTCAACTGCATTATTTAAATGGAACCCCAAAATCCATGATGAATGAACATAACATGTATGTTTTATCCAGATGATTTATTAGGAAAAAAAAGAATCCTAAAAGCAGAGGGAACCTGACTTAGAAAATAAGGAAGGTAGAAAATAATTTGTAAATATTTAAAACCAGATGTATGAGACTTTATCTTGAGAATTAAATTACCATCTTTGCCAATACCACATTGTTGTCTATTACACAGACTCTAAGGAAGTAATAAATTAAGGAGATATACTGTACTGTGTTGTCTTCTGAAGTAAACTGACACATCTTTGTTGTCTGACAGTGGAAAATGGACATTCATTTTTGCAATTCAAGTCGCTTGGTTTATTTTGTAATTCGTGTTGGGAACAGTAAACTGAAGACCAGATTCTGAAATGTGATCTGCAGTAAGGTGCATGCAGTGTAAGAGGAAGGCACTGGGGTTTTTCAGATTTCTATAAAAAATGTTTTATGGCTTCTTTCCCTAAGAAAAGGACATTAAAACAAACTCAAAGATTAAAATCCTAGTTTGCATAGAGATTTAGAAAGTAAAATCTGTTACTGCTTCTTGCTAGACATGAATTTGTTTGTATTGAGTGAAAGAGTGTGCTCTTGGAGACCTAATGCTCACTCTTTATTTGTGGATTCAGCTGTACCGTCCAGTAACGCTCCAGAATGATATGTTCTATCTGACAACTTCAAATTGAGATATTTGATTTCCTTCCAAATAAACCCAGTTTTCCTTAACTGGCTATTTTCCAGGGGACGACTAAAAATGAATCAATAACAGTTGATCCAAAATGTTTTGCTTTGTCTTTGGTTTCTATTTCATTTCATGTTTTCATATGTCATTATAATATAAATTAATATAAGCAGAATTTGAAGGGAGAGGTAATTTGGAAGCAGAATAATTTTGACATTGTCAGAACATATTTTCCTTTTGTCTCCAAAGTGAACCTCCCAACTGAAAACAACTAGATTCTAACAAATGTGTCTTGTGATGGAATATAGTTGTGGCACAGTATTTTTTTCTACCTTGTTGTATTTTCTGCTTCAAGTCTGTCATATTTGATGTCAGGGGTGTGTAAAAAATGTCCAGAGCATTTGAAAACAAGATCAATAAAATAGAACTGTGCAGGGCTTTGTGGAAAAAAATGATGTAGTATTAAACAGGGAAAAAGAAAAAACTCCCTGAGATTCAATGTGCAAAAAACATGTTGTCATGTACATCATTGCCCACTGCATAAATGAGACCTCAGAGATCAGCTAATATGAAAGCTGTTTGTGTAGTGTAATTTGCACTGGGAGATTTTGGACTGCCTAATAAATGTGTAGTGGAAATGATACCACTCAAGAAAGATGCTTTCTGAGCACTTTTTCTTTCTATAATATTTATTTTTAATTGACTTTATTTTTTTTCCTGTCTGTGTGTGTGTGTCAAAGAATATCTGTGTGTATATATTGTTCCTAAAGAACAGTGATATTCTTTTTTTGTGTTGAAGATATTTAGATTGATGTAACATGGTGTTCCTTTGGGTAGATAATGAAATTCCTAAGTTTAAACATTTTTTCTTTAGTTAGTTGTGAATTGTCTATGTGAGCAGGCTTGGGCCTCAGGTATTGAGAGTAAGAATAGCTTCTATGAATTCTTTAGCAAGTTGAAGATTTCAACAACACTGATACCTGTTTTATCTTTCTTTCTCTATCAGTTCCTCTTCTTTTCTTTTCCTGTTGTATCTCGGAGAACTGTCTGCTGCTGCTGATGTTTGGTTTAATGTAAGCCACTTGCCTTGTTTGAGTGACAGATGAGACTAACCACTCTGACAAACCTTAGCAATGGCATTTGCATAGTTTACTTAACCTGGGCAACTGTCCAGAATAAATTCACAGTGCAAATCAGTGTTCTAACCCTTTTAATTGAGATGAGACAGATCTAGCAAGAAGAAATTGTTATTTTGTAATGACATTGACTTTGCAGAGTCATGTAGCTCCTTTCATGCCTCTTCGAATATAGGCAAAGAGGTCAGTACTGCATGTTATGATCATAAAATCTTATCATATATCTGTTCTTGGGTCATTGAATCTCATGGGAATAGTCTGAGCCACTTAAAAGTAGGTAAAAGGTATATGCTGCGTTACTAATTTTGCACACACACTGATTTTGAAAGTTAAATTTGGACATGTAAATATGCAGATCCTCTTCATCAAAAATATGTTACTGTTCTGGAGGTAAACATGTTATTAAATAATATATGGGGAAAATACACAGCTTGGGAAGCAGATAAAGGACATCTCAAAATGAACATTCATTTTCAATCATTTTAAATTCACACTCAAGAACATGTTATTATTCATGGGTGGAGTATATTATTTCAGCTACTATAATAAGTCCTTAAATGAGTTCAGAAGGCCAAGAAGTATTTATTCTCACTGGTATAGGCAAGACAAGAAATAAGGGCTTGACTTGCTGTAACAGTTAAACCAATAGAGTGAAAAAGCAAACTAAGGCACAAGTATGAAAGCATTTAGTTCTCCTTCCTGTTCTTCATTAATTACTTAAAAGTCTGGTGAAAAATTTTATTGACTGTGATAAACATGAAGATATTATTAAAGGAAGTTTTGTGTTAGCTACTCTACTATTTCATTATTGCCTTAAATTATAAGCGGGTTTGCCTTTGCATGCACTGTGCAGCTCTGATTTCTGCTCACAATGTGGTGACATATTCTCTCTTCAGTATTGTTGTGCTATTAGCAGTAGTTTTAGTAGAATCTTTGAATTGGCAATTGGGGCTTTTTTAGGGACCTCACTTTGTGGTAGTTGTTTTAATTTGTACAGAATAATTTCTTTAGGGGGAAAATAAAATGCTTTTTATTTTCAGTTAGAAGTAATTGCCTTAGAGGTATCAAGAAAACAAAACTGGGATGTTGGTCATCCTCCTTCTTCCTGGTGTTAGTGTAAAATCAGTACTCTGATAGTAGACCATCAACTCCTTACTTGTCTTTACCCACTGTTAAAATTATCCACTCATTTCCAGGCAGAGACTTTTCAGAAATATCAAGAAGAATGTACTTCTGTACCTGACTGTACTACTTCTATGAAAGCTATATGGAAAGTGACATTCTGAAATGTTACATACTCATTATTTGAAGTGAAGTTGTAGCTTATTGCTATGGATGTTAGTGGATACAGTTCCACAAATTTTCCCATCCAGTTCTAGCTACAATAGATGAATTATTTTATGCACCTTTAGTTTCTTTCCTACTTCTGAATTACAATACCTTCTTGCAGAGAAGGTCTGCTGCTTTACCAGTTCTTAAACAGTTATTGTTATAAAACAATTTCGTGTCTTTGTTTTGTGTAAAGCCATTGATTGATTTTGTATGATTTTAAAATCTATATAGATAGATTTTACTTAAATTCTGAATATGGGTTACTAAGCTTCATATACAGCCAGTCCAAACTGACTCCCCTCCATAAGTCTATGATCCTGGAGCACTTTATTTTTTTTTTTTCCCAAAGATTAATGCATACATAATTTTGTCCTTGTTATTGTTCCTTAAATGTGTATGTTCCTGATGCAGGATGTATGAATGGTGGTTCTATCATAAAGTAACTCGATTTAGAGGAAGCCTGTGCCTCTTTAAACTGCTGCTTTCCCTGTCTTTATTCCAGGGTTTCCTTAGAAAAGAGTAATAGCTACTTGAAATCTGCTGGTGTAGTTTTGCTGTATGCTCCAGTCTCTCCAGTTTCCTTTCAATGTTCTCACTGTTTTCAAAGAGCAGTAGGTTGTTTTTTTTGATCTTCTATATCAGTAATATCACTCCATTTTGTATATAGTTACATCAGAATTAATTACCTGATTTTATTTTTTTTTATTTCAAATTTCATAGAGTATTCATAGTTGGAAGGGATCCACAAGGATCATCGAGTTCAACTCTTAAGTGAATGGCCCATTTGTGGATCAAACCCACAACCTCGGTGTCATTAACACCAGGCTCTAACTAACTGAGCTAATCTCAGATTATTTCTTACCATTTCGTCACTAGGAGAACCATTGTCCCTCTCTGGTCTATAGTAATCACTTATTAGAGAACAAAATCCATTTTTGTTGACAATGAAATGTTTTTTCTTTTGAAAATAAAAGGTTTGTTCTCTGATTCAGTTAAGTTGTTTCTAGTTACAATTTTTTATCATGAGTTTCTGTAATTTAATCTGTTAAAAGTATCTTCTTTCATATTGTTGTGGGTTAACTGGTTAGCAGCTAAGTCCCACAGAGCTGCTAACTCATTTCCCACTAGTGGGATGGGGGGGGAGAATCAGGAGAGCAAAAGTGTGTTCTAAGATCAAGACAATTAATAGGTAAAGCATCATGTCATTAGAACAGATGAAGTAGCAGAAAACTTTCATGCTCTATATTGAATATTTAAAATGTTTAAACATATTAAATTCTTAGAATATTTCTACATATTCTGACCAAATGCTTTACTGGCTGTTCCAGATTTTTGTGCAAGTAATAACATGCAGTATCAATTCTCTTTTACATTCCTTGAGTCTCTTCTATATACTAAATACCTGTGCAGAAAAGTGATTTACAAGGGAAAAAAATTATTCTCAATTCTAATGAGGCCGTATTTAAGATAATCACATAAGAACTATTCAGTGCGTTCCTGTTAGTTTACAGTTACTCGTTTCTTAAATCACTTTTTCATATCTTGTCAGATGAATTATTAGTGTCAATATCTTGCACTGCTTTTCCTGCTGTTACTGTTACCTTTGTAATAATTCTGTCTCTCGGTGCCATGGTTTGGAAGGCACAGCAAGAAATGAAGAAGGTAGAAAATGGCACAGCATAAAAAGAGCAAAGGTTTCAGCAGTCTTTGTCCCTGTATTTGGATCATTGCTTGGCAGAGCTCAGAGGTGTTAGTTCACTGTCTTTGCTGATTGAAACATCAAGCATTCTACTTCCCTGAAAGCAATGCTACCAACTGAATAGTTGAGAATTCATTTGTCAACATGTATTAACATGACTAAAATGATATTTAGTACAGTCTTAGGACTGCTGCTCTGCACAGCAGAGTAGTCATCCCTGTGGGAATGGGTTACTTAAATTGTCCTGTTCCATGAGTGCCCAGTAATGAGTAGCCTGCTGGTTAAGTGTATGCCAAGTCTTTCATCAAGTACCCAGTCCAGCCGTTCTCTTAATTTCAGTGTTTTCTCCAGTAATAATAATAATAATTGATACATTTAAGCATATACATTAGATAGCTCTGAAAGAAAGAGACCAAGTTAAAAGGCACTAATTAAAAATTAAATTATGGCTCAAAGTGAAAGGTTGATGGCACATGATCACAGATAACCTGTGACTTCCAAATCACATAACCTCAGATATTTAAGAAGACAGAGTTAAGTCTGTTTGCATTAATGAATGGTTTGAGGGAAACAGAACTGAACAGTTTTCACCGAATCTTAACATAAATGGAAGTTAGTAGTTTACATCAAATTGTGCACTTGTTTTCATTTATGAGTGTTTGTGTGCAGTTGTCCTTTCCATTCTTTTTTTTCTCTAGATCCAGGAAAAATAATGAAAAAATGCTGTTTCTAATCGAGGGACTATCATAATTCAATGAAAAAATGTTCTGAAATCTTCTTTGTATTCTGATCTGACAGTAGATGAAACCAGTTTTGCACTCACTTTAAAAAAATGCTTATGTTAAACACAGATGTTTAGTGAGAAAGAGGGGAGTAACAAATATTGGTGCTGGAATTATGGTTTTTTAGAGTTTTGCACAAACTTAGAAAAATTATTAAAAAAAAATTGGTTCTATTATATTATCTGCTGAAGATTTTAATTTCCAAGAGTAATGTCCCAGATAAACAAAAGATTTCAGGACCTTTCTTTGAGTCCCTTTTTATCAAATAAATTAGTTAAACCTTCATTTTGTTAGCCATAAAAGTAGTTTGGACAGTTAGTGTGTTTAATAAGGACATTCTGTTTTAGCAAAGACATTTTTTATTATGAGAACTCACAGATGACCCTTCTAATTTATGAAGGTGTAGCTCTAATTACAGAGCCATTTTTGACAATATACATTTAGTATATGCCTTGTTTCACTGGCATATACCAAATGGCATGTCCCCTTTCTTGAAAAATATAATAGGCATGTCCCATTATGTATCACAAAATACAACTGCTTGCTCTCTTCTTTGCAATATTAGTTAGCCTCTACAGGTGACTTTAATTCGACGATTACCTGATCAGAAACTATGTTTTGCTTGGAGACCTTGTAAAGTAAGTTGCGGTTTCTCAGCATCATCAGATAATTTCTACAGGGAAGGGAAGCTTGTAAGTTCTTTGGGCAGAACTTTCAAAGCACCAGAAGAATAAACCCACTCAAAATGCATGATTTGCTTGTACAGTTGGGATATTCTCAGTCATCATTATGAAGGCGATTTCTAAGCAAAACACTGATGAAAGTGATACTGAGTTTTCATTCTCTCATATTCTTTGTCACAAAATGATTTCCACTGGCTTTTTGCTGCATTTTTGAGACAAAGCACCAATTTCACCTGCCTTTCTCCCCCAAACCAAACCCACCCTCACCTCTACCCCTCTGAACTTATATACAGTAGGTTCCAGCTCTGAGTTTTTAGCACTGAGCAACTGGCCAAAAACACTGTTAAAATTAAGTATAACAAGAAACCGTAAAGATCATGATTTCCTTTCAGACTGATTCTCTATTAATTACTAATATATATAGTCCTATTAGTGCAAATTTTTAAACCATTTTTAACTTCCAAAACTGATAGAGAAATTTGAATTAAAAGTTTAAATATCGTATGATGTTCAATAGACATAAAACATTGTACACACCATAGAAATTGCCTTTTTTACCTTTCAAAAAGGTAAATGCTGTTGGGGAATATATAAAGCTAAAATTGCAACACTTTTCTTTTGTAAATTAATTTCTGTGTCTGCTGTGCTGTGTTCCCATAAAAGGTACATAGGCCTAGTCAGAATCTGACTGTACAGACTTGGTATAAATGAATACAAAATACACATTTGAAAATAGGAGTGTACCCCTAGGCCTAAATTTAGCAGTTTAGAATATGTACGCAAGGATTGATGGCAAAAAAACCAGACCTCTAACATTTAAAGAATAATTAAAAATGTCTTATTACAACATAATATATTGTTCAGCCTGCAATGGCTGAATTGAAACATATTTCTTACTTTTGTGTATCGATAATTTTTTACAAGGATAAACCTCTTCAATGAAGACATCAATTAAAAAAATAAATATATGTTATTTAGTGAATCCGGCTATAATGATTCCCTACACACAACAGGGAGGAAAATCCAGAATATTTACTGGTTACTTTGTAAGCTCTTTGGAAACAAATTATGTGAGTCCGAATGAGATGACTTGAGAATTGCAGGACTGTGACCCCATTGCTGGACTTTTTGATGTGGCACAACATTCCAAAATCTATAAACCTGCACAGTTTTCATTCAGATGTGTGATAATAATCTTAAGTGTTTTTATGATGAAATATGGTTGGATTCACCATGCACATGTTACACAAAAATTCATCAGAAGTCAGTAAGTAGGTTACCCACCCATAAGGGTAGTTTAAAAGCTTGACTAACTGTGGCTGTATATTTAAGTGTACCTGAGTCATTAAAACTTGAATGGTGAAAAAAGTTGAACATCTGCATGCTGGTTATGTCACACGGTTTAACCTTTCTCTTGAATATGCCACTTTGGTGCAGAAATTATAGTCTGCTTTGCATTATTTTAAGGATTCTTATGCCTCACATACAGTCTTTTAATGTGGGACTGGCAAGAGATGCTTGTTTTCCTTTTGATAACATGAAATTTACCACAACAAACCAACAGAATAAAGCAATTAGGGTGTCCAGTTCATAGTTAGCCCTTGTATTTGTTTGTTTGTTTGTTTGTTTCCTATGTGTGGATTCTATTGTTTGGGAAAAATGCATAAGCAACAAGCAAGAATATTCTTCTCATTGATTTGAGACTTGATAACTGTGATAATAATCTGCACACAGGTAATGTTTTTCTTTAGTAATTTTCTTTTCCACAGAAAAATGTTTCCTGACTGCTCTAATGTTGTCCTCTGTATAAATGAATAGTATTTTAAAATGTTTTAAGGACAATTTATATTCAATAGCAGAACTTAAATGAGTATTATGGAAGCAATGCCAAACCCTGCTGAGCAATTCGTCCTAAATGTAGGCAGAAATATTCCATTTCTTACTGATAATTTTAGACATAGTACATAAAAGTGCTAGCTTTTCTCTCTGTTATTGGAATGACATCCTGGTGAAAGATTTTTGCAAAAAACGTTAACTTTTAAAGTAGTTGTATTGATCTAAACTGTGCTCAGTTAATAAATGGTTAGAAAATAACCATACTACATATCAGAAGGAAGGCATACTAAACAAACTGAAGGAGTACCTTTTAGTGATTGACAGTGATCTTTAAGAAGAGCTTATATGATTTTTTTCTGATCCATCTTTTAACTTTATCCTAGTGAAATGTGGTGTCTTGTGATGATACAGGCATCATCAGTCATTACAAGATGGTTTTAGTAGTTTTGACTGAAAACTAACTTAGAACTATTTCAATTTGTGCACTCACCTGCTGTGTTATATGTCTTTAGTCAGCATCATTGTATTTTGAGCTGAATATGAAATGAGAGATAAATCAGAATAAAGTAAAATATATGGTCTCTGGCAGTCCTACTGTGATAATTTATCCTTTTTCTTTCATTTTCTGCAATGAGAAAATAGTGCTTCTACTGCATACATTATACAAGATGAAAATTTTGTTTCTAACATGTAAGGTGATCTAGTGATTTTACCTGGAACCTTGAAACGGAGAAGATGAGATTTGGTTCTAGCACATTTTTAGCCTTAGTCAAGGCCCTTATGTGCCAGTTTTCAGAGTAAATAGTCATCTCTTGCTCCTAACTGCAAGCACTGGGAGTGTGCAGAACCAGAATATCAGTACACTTTCTTTCATCATTAAAATAGATTTTCTTATCTTACCTCGATCATACAACACTTTTCTTAGTTTGATTTATATGACATTGCATTGCATTTGGTTATTACCAGTTTCTGTGATTTTCTTTGTTTCCATTATAATAAAATTACAGAAAATGGAAGCAATTTTAAGATAATGAAAGTGCCTTAAAAACTTTCAATATTCTCTTGGCTTTCTAAGCAGAATTGAGATAAAAATACTCCAGGTACTGCTGGCATATTAAATAAACAGAAATATGTCTGTACATATATATACTACATCTAAATAAATTTTAAAAAAGAATACTCTGTTTTTACTGTCAAGTCTGTGAGTTCTTACCCAACACTAGACTCGCCATCAACTTTAAGAATGTTAATCTCTTTTTATTGTTCTGAATCTCCAGTATTGTATATTTTTTTTATAAAATACTAGAATAGAGAAATAAAATTAAGTAAAATTTAAAAATTCCATTCACAATTAAGTGCATCTAACTTGCCTCAGTGTAACAATTTTCTAGCATATTTATTGTAGAATTCTTTCTCAAAATGGTCTAGTTAAACAGGATGTCTGTTATAAATAGTATTGTATCTAGCTCATTTATACCTTGACACTAATATATTATGGGAAACTAATACATTCTTTCTCCATGCTGCATGGTAGAAGGCAAATAAAGACACTTTGCCTGCTTTTAGTTTATTTGGAAACACAGTGCCTAGCTTTTCTTAAAAAAGGGAATAATGTTTCTTCTACGAATCATTCAAAAAGAACCAAAACAGAGTCTAAATTTCATGAATGTTGTGTTTTTGCCTGCCATTGATTTGAGCAAATGGAGAACCCTAACTAATGGAGATGATACACAGAAATCATGTGATGGTTTTGGCAGCTTTTTCCTCCTCTTGAGGAATTTGATCTATAAATGACTTCCCAACTTGGGAGAAGCTGTAATAGGTAGTTAATATCTTTCTTCTGTATTTCATAAGCTCCAAATAAATTTGGTCTATGCAATAGCTTGTCTTAAAGTACAAAATAGTGTATTTTTCACTAATGTGTTTATTGCCAGTCTTTTAAAAATCATGGAACAGTTCATAAACATGTGTTAGCTAAGAGTTTCTATGGATAGTGTACCTACAATGTTCCTGCCCATGTTGGAGAGATTGGAACTAGATGATCTATAAGGTCCCTTCCAACACAACCTTCTATCAATATTGACTAATGTTTGACTCTGAAATATTTTAAAAGTATTTGATTTATATTGGAATTTTTCTTCGAACTAGGATCACTACTGAGTTTTGCTTTCTGCCATCTTGGGATGTGTCTGCCCTGATCTGATGGTTTGGATTTGGAGTGTGATTTTTTTTTCTTTTTTTTTTTAACAAAGCTCTTAGCTGCTTCCAGTTGTCATTCTTTGTTTCAGCCCATCTGGTCACAGGAGTCTCAGGACAGATGACCTGATTAAGATTTCTGTGCACTCAGACTCTTGACCAGGTAAGACCAAGGTTGAAGTGTAGTTTCCTGAAATATAGGACATGTGGATTATTTTGCTGTACAGATTCACTACAGTGCCTGTTAAAGTAGTATAGGCAGTGTGTACAACTCAAAACTGATGGTTTTGAAGTCAGAAAAAGCTTATTAATGCCCCTGACATTGAGGAACTTGGAAGATTAATTTTTATAGCAATATTTCATTCAAAAAATAAACTTCTCAGTCCTACCAAATATCATTGTGTTTTGTTTCCTGTACAGACCCAGTGTAACTACTGTGTTGCAGTTCAATGCTTCTGCCTCCAAAGAATTGACTAATTCATCTTTAACTCACTTATTTTCAAGATTACCTGTGAATTTTTCTTTTTTTTTTTCTTTTTGTAAACTCTGTAAAATCATGTTTAAGTTTGTTTTGGTTTGTTTGTTTGTTTGTTTTAATTATAGCGTGTTGAATGTAGTAGCACTGATGCCAACAGAAGCCTTTTAGACTGGAAATGGATCAGAATTACTTTTCTTGCCACCTCCTTTATCCTATGATAGCACCTAATCTTAGTGCCTAATAGATAAGTGTTAAAAGTATTTGTGTTAAGGAAACAAGAAAGATATGTAGCTGAAATAACACTTCCTCTCATAGAGATTACTTTCTCTAAGTTAGACAGATGGGTTTTGCCCACCTTCAACTGAAAGTCATGATTCATCTATGAACAGCAAAGCTCATCCTACACAGAAACTCATAAATATATAAAACAACTGTTTAAAACTACATGATTCAGCGCTCCTTTAGATCAAAAATAGTCATGGACAATATAAGCCTGTGGAAGGTGAATTATCTGCTGTGTTCATTATAGAGGACATATCAAAATCTGTAAGTGCAATAGAACTTTCCAGGAATTCTGCTATGTGCTTAGCCCATGAAACAAATCACACATATTTAACTCTTTTTATGTGGCAAAACTGACTTGGCTAATCAAGAAAGCAAAATAAGATTATTTTGAGGATTTGTATTTACCCTGGGGTCTTGGACTATATAGCTACTGAATGGTGAAAGGGAAATTATTAATAGTAAACCAGATATTTAGTTTATATACTCTTATAATCTAACAGCTGTAGTATTTTCTCTTTTAAAAAATGTTATTGATAACTTACCAACAAGCTGAAGAATTAGGATAGTTCTTAATTAGCTGTCAATATGCTGTAGATATGCTACTTAACCAAGGGTACAAATAAGTACCCTTAGGAAGCTCCTTAAGAATGTCAGCTATATAATGAAACTAAGGAAATGTAAAAAAATTTCATATAGTTTATTCTGTGGAATGTCTGTTGTGACTCATTACAATGAAATTGAAACACTGCTTTTTAATTAGTGTATTCTGAAGTATACAAAACCTATTTTGTCTTTCCAGTCCACCAAGGACAACTGGCTAATTCTTAATCTCCTAGAATGCTTTGTAATTAACCTGTCAAAGTGAGGAGTAGCATCATGGAGCTGTATTTCAAGATAGGTTCATGGCATAATATATCATTATAGTGTATGTTTACAAAAACAATTTACAGAGATATGAGACTGTTGAAACTGCACCTATATATGTGGTTTCTAAACCGTGACATTCAATCAATTTTTTTAAAAGAAGCACTGAGATAAATACCAGATAAATTAGTCCTGAAGTTTATGTTCGTACTTCACTGCCCACTTACTATGTTTTTAATTAGGCATTGTTTGCACATTTGTTAAGACAGTGACTGAAATAAATAATGCAGAAGTTATTTATTCTACTTTACATTCTTGAGATGGCAGTGCGAACAATCTGAGATTCCTTGTCGAGTGGAATAAGGTTTAACTATATGAGGAAATTGTGGCAGTGCTGAGAAAATGGGTCTTTTGAGATTTAAGCATTACATGAAACAATTAGGTTTTAATTATTTCTTATAATAGTGGTAGAGGTGTGTGAATACATCAATGAAAAGGGAAAACATTTTTCCCTCTATCTTTTTTCTTGATTTATTTTTCAATGAGTATAAACAATTATTATTCCAGTCAAAGGTAAAAACATCAGTTTCTATTGGATTCTCCTATTTATGTTATCATTTATCCTTTCTGCTATCCTTTCACTTCATTTTGAGGCAGTATTTAATTTTAGTCCTGAAGCATGTTACTGCAAAACTGAAAGACTCATCTATATCTTTTTTTTTATCCCATTAAAGCAAACTACTGCCAAAAAAATGTCAACTTAGAATACAAACAAGCCCCTAGAATAATGTATTACACTAATTTATGTTGTAAAATTATAAAGCTGTCATATAGCCTTGTTTGTTTTGAAACACTTCTGAAGTAAATTTAGATAAGAGTTGAAATAAGCATATCTGCCAAGGAGAAAAAGTGGCCAGATGGATTTCCAGTTTTACAGCAGGGTCATAAGTTAGAAATGGAGCTGTTAGAATACAAGAATGAGAGATGGATAATGTTGGAAAAATCCGAAGTTAAAATTACACATAAGAAGTTCTTAGAATGATTTACTGCCATGACTTACAGCTGCTAGACCCTCAGGTTTTCTTCTTGGAAGTTATATAAAAGCATAACTGAATTTATAACCATTTGCAAATGAACCAATTTGGCAAAAAGAAAAATGAAGAAATGCAATCCCATATTTTTTTATTCCCTTCTGAATCTCTTATTTGCTACGAGTGATTCACTTCTTTCTTTGGATGTCTACTGAACAACATGAGCTTTTCCCCCCAGATTCTTCATGTGTTTCCTTACAGATATCTGCATGGATTTTCTGATATTATCTATCTTCCTTACTCATTTCCATCTTCTATTAGGCTCTGAGAATTGATGGAGTTGAAGAGGCACAAATCAAATCTAAATGCATAATTTAGTTAATGAATGTGGTGAATGTAGATGGGGAAGGGCATGGAGGACTGAAAGCATGTGTTCTAAATCAGCACCAGGTTCAGAATTTCCTGATAAAAGTCTTGCCTGGGAAAATATCTGGGTTAAATTTAAAAATTTTACTGGAAGAGTGGTACAAATTACTTGAAGAAGATTGAAGTGCTAGTCTTGGATTCTCTCTACACCTCCACTGGTGTAGAGCATGAAGAGCTACACAGGAGCTGTAGTGGCTTAATATCAACAAAATTGAATCTGAATGTTTAAATAAAGTAAATATTTTGAACCTTAGCATTTGGTTCCAGTCTATTTCTTAAAACGTAATTTATAGATCAAATATTAAGATACATTTTACAAACAATAGCCTGTTTTTGTTTGGTTTTTTTTAAATTTTTGTGTATTATAAATAATTGAATCTTCATTAGAACTTTTGGACTGTTCTAGGAATATAATTTGATTAAATAATAAATCTGGTAAGCAGAAAACTGGAGAAATATTAGTTTACCTTGTTGAAAAAAGGATCTAGAAAATCATAGAAGGGAATAATCTGTACCATATTAAAGCCATGAGATATGAGATTAAATTTGAATTATTCTTTACCATTTTGGACTTTTTATTCCCAAATGAATTCTCATGGAAATAGAAATACTTCAAGTGTATTAAAGTGGATAGTAGAAATTGAATCATAGGTTTGGGTTGGAAGGGATCTTAAAAATCATTAAGTGCCAAACCCCCTTCTTAGAATTTAGTTGAGGAGTAATGCACAGGATTACCACGGTCCTGTTTTTCTAGCACAAGATTGCAATTCTGTTGAATTTTTTTTACTTTTTTTTTTTTTTTTCAAGAGATTGTCCCTCTTAGTGCTCGAACCATAGATAGGTATGTGGTATACTTACCCCATACATTTGGTCCCTATCCCAAAGAACTTACATCCTTGAAGTCTGCTAGACAGCTCTAAGTTGTAAGATATCTAGAGACAATTCTTTATTTATCTACTGTCTCATATAATGTGTATACTGTCTCACTAACCTGAACACTTTCAAATGGAGATGGTACCTAAAGAAAGGTTTAAATAGGATGGAAAAATGTAATTAGCAGAATTAAAAAATATAGGACAATCTTCATTTCACAGTGATTGCAGAGGTCTATAAGAGGGCATTTTTGAGCTGCAGTTGTTTGGAGCTTCCAACCACAATTCCAGCCTTTATTAAACCCCCCAAGTATAACTTATAGCAGGTACAGAAGTTCAAGCCTTCAAAACTTTCCTTATCCTAACCAGTCAATTTTACAGTGAATGAGACACAATTACTTCATTTTGCAACATACCTTGTGATGGCTTTTATAGCATCTATTTAGTATTTCTGGCTTCTGATGCATCTTTCTAAAGGTTAGGAGCAATTTTTTAAAGGCTTAAGATTTCTCTTGACCAGCAAATAAAACTAACGATCTTTCATCTTACCCTGGATTTCTGTTGTACTCTTTTAGAATACGTTTTTCATTTTACCTTTTAAATTTTGGACAATTACACTGCATTCCACGGAATCCTAAAGGAAAGGATTTAAAATTATCTTTCATTTTTATTTTCTATGTCTCTTATTTGTTCCTGCATAAAGAAGTAGGAAGTAGAAAGCAGACACAGAATTTTTATGTGTCTGAAGGCACAGCTTTGAAACATTGATGGTATTACAGTATATCCAAGCCATTTATAAAATCTTGCAGGATTTTGAGCCTTTCATATTTCTTCTTTTTTCCCCTGAAGGTGTAACATTTGAAATATTGATCCAAATTTTGAGAAAAGAAGACATCATAGTTTCATTCTTCTTTGCAATACCAAGTAGATGCCAAGATTAATATATACTTGTTTGTCAGTATATATTGAACACCGAGAACTGAAGAAAAGTTATCTCATTCATTTCTGCTAAAATTCCCTATTGAACCAAGTGGAAATACCGTGTGGCTATGCTGTTGAAAATACCAGTGATACATTAAAAATAAGTAAGAATTTGAAGAAAAATATATTAATATATTACAGTTTATGGTGATAGTAATCAACTCCGTCACAGAAAACTTTAAAAAACCTGTTATGCCCCAGAGAAAAAAAAAAGTTAAAATTGTCTTTAAACATGCATTTATGAATAAATATTGCAAGTAATACTATATCTATCAATGTCCTTTTTATATAGGTTCTACTTTTAGGATCTTTTATTTTTTTAATGATAGTCACAGTATTGATATATACAAGCACCTCATGACACAAGTGCACATATGTAGAGTTGCATGATACGAAAATGCAGATTTGAAGATGCATAGTATGCTTTGCAAGAATCTTTGAAATTCTGCTCTGTATTAATTTTATTGGAATAGTTATTCTTAATTTCTCTCACTTTAAATGGTTTACAAGTTTTTAAGACACCATTTAAAGAAACTAGTGAAAGGAAATATGTATTTTCTGATCTCAAAATGAACTGCCTTCCTTTTGGGAAGATCTACTCCCTTGGATCTGAAGGGCTTTCACCTGAATGAGATTCTCCACAGGGATATGAAGAAGTTTCCCCTTTAGGTCTCTGCATAATTTAGTCTCTGGATAGAATAAAGAGACAGAATAAAAGTCGTGATTGCAGCTAAGGGGTTTTTTTTCAGGGCTGGGACTCAACACAAGGAGTTCACAAAAGAATTATGAGCTCTTTCCTTGTGTTTTATAACCAATATGAATAACTGTAGAGACCAAAATTATAATGTAGTTAATCTTATGTCATTAATTTCACCACTAATGAATTTTGTTTGCTCAGCTTCCTGCAGTACTAACTAGTAGAAAAGATGAGTTTGTTTTTTTTTTTCCCTCTAACTTTGCTTATTTCAAAGATGTGATATAAATTGAATACCACAATGAGTAAATTTATCCTGGGTATGAACTCATGCTAAGAGGAACGTGTGGCATAATTTTGAGGAATATGTTTGAATAGGGCAGTATGAGTCCTTTAATAGTATTGTACTTAATATGGCCTGTTTGGCAGAGACGAGATAATCAAAATCTGTCACAGTTTTGTCCGTGAAAATACATTCGATTTTAGAGGCAGGTGAAAGAAGCACAAATGATTAATTTTCCATTTTCTCTTGCTTTGGGTTCCTGCCCCTGGTATTCAAACTAAAAAAAAAAAAAAAAAAAAAAAAAAAAAAGTTGTGTTTCAAGAATTTCAGTTTTTATCTAGCTAGTTTTCATTCTCATAAGACAAGAGTGAAATATAGTTTTTTTTGTTTTGCCCTTTCACTCACTTATTCCTTATAAATATTTTACTATATTGTCTGTACTTAGATCGTCCAGTTTTCTGTACAAAGTATGCTTTTTAATTTCTTACACAAAGTAGTATACAACCTTACTGGAGTTAATATTGCATTTTCAGTAGGTTTGCCCAGCATAGCAGTGAAGGAATCAGGTATAGTGGAGAAGGAGGGATATCTGTAACCAAGAGAGCAACAGGGATTTAATGATTTTTATTTTTTTTCCAACAAATAATAATGCATACAAGAAATATATGAAATATCATTAAAGAATCAACATGGCAATTTGAGTCTGTGACCTAAATACAGGAGTAACTTTGGTACTATTGTGTGTCAAATGGATATGGCTATTCCCATCTAAATTTAAGGCAACAGCATTACAGCCTTCCTCAAGTGCAGTTTTTTAACATTTTCACAGTCTGAAATTTCTGTATCTATAGACGACAAGCTGAGAAATACTGCAAGTGTGCTGGGACTAGATTTCCAGCTGTTCTTAAAGAAAATAAATTACTTTAAAGAAGTACAGAGGAATTTAACAGAGATGACTGCAGTGTACTGCATTTAGTCATGAATAGCCAGCTATATAAACACAAATAATGTCCAGTTCTTTAGAAAAGGGCCATGGTGGATCATAAGCTTGAAAAAGATTAATTAATAAAATACCTTTTTTGATAAATGAGCAGAAAAATAATCAGGTACTTATGTAAGTAACACTACTTTCCTCAACATATGTAATGTTTTTGGGATATGATGTGTCCAGTTTCCCAAAATACATGTTAAGGAACAAAACTTTAAGCAAGCACTGTAACACTTTGCCAAGGGAGGTCATAGTATTCTTGACACTGGATATGAGCATAGATGATCTTGCCTATAGGGAGGAGAAAAGGAAATACGACCTTGAAAGGTTTTTTTCCAGTCTGACATTTTCAAGTTCCAGTAATATCATCCTTAGAAATATGTTTTCTGTAATCTTGAAACCCGTTCTCATTAGATCCTTTCCCACAGTTCTTTTTCCCCTCCTTCATCTGTTTATAATGTTGAAAAAAAAAGGTCCTTCCTTTTTCCTAATGTTATGTTTTTGCTGAAGTTGTTTCAAAGACTCCATTCCCACTGGAGGTGTTAAGTGCATTCGGGTGCATGACTGAGATGCTTTTGCAAGTTCCACACATAATGGTATAAAAGTTCATAAAGGAAAATGAAAGAATAATATTGAAAGGTCTTTTGTTTAAATGTAGTTTGAATGGTCTTATCCTAGTTCAGTAGGGGATATCCTGACATATAGAACAGTGCGACACAGGAAGAATAAGATTATCAGCCTTGCAGATGATGGAAGATCTGCTTTGTGTATGGGGATGTAATTGTGTTCTATTGATGAGAAAAAAAACAAACCTGTTTCCTTATGTGAAAATAGATTTTAAGATGAGTAAAGCATAAATTTGCAGAGTTTCAGGTAATTTTATTTTCATAGTGACTTCTTCCAATTTTTTTTTGAAAAGGCAAAATGCTGGTTGAGGTTTTTTTAAGAGGAAGATTCATCAGTAAAAAAAGGCTCTGTGCTCTCAGAGATAAGGAAAAAAGAGTGCCTGGAATTCAGATTGTTTTTCATGGTAATTATGGTGCTCAGGGCCCTTGATCTAAAGGTGAAAGCCTAGAGTAAGGTAAGATATTTCACAATTTAAAAAGGGGGTTTATGGTCTTACTAAGATTAGGGGAACACTATATATGCATAACAATGGCAACTGGTCCATTACTGTGTGACTTTTAAGGTATGCATGTATTTAGATGAAGTACCAATACTTTTATATGAGTGGTAGTGGTAATTTGTCATCTTTCTAAGGACTCACATGGAAAAAGTACTGGACTAGAAGTCAATTTTTGTTATTGTAATCATGCCTTCCTTGTGGCACTTAATTTACATAATTGATAAGAGACTTTCAGAAGCAGTTTTAGGTGTGCAAGAAGATTTACATTGCTGCCAGGTTCTATACCTGCCTGTTCTCTGTTGAGGCAAAGGCATGTACACTTTCTGTCATGACACTCTTTTTGTTTGGAAACCCTTGTGTGCATGCACTCAAAAACGTACACTATTGCATTCTTTCAAATCCATGCCTAAAACTCTCCTTTTCTTCAACACATTTTTGTGAGAAAAAGTAATCTGACAAAATCCAGAGCTGAGGTAAAATCTTGGCTGCCAGTATTTTTCACTGCAATTATCAGAATCCATCGTTGTGAATTGTCTTAACCTTTGTGTATTTCTATAGACAGGGATATTTTTTATTCTTTTGGTAAGGATCTAGCATGTGACTTTTTCATGGCTAAGTAATGGTTCAAAGCTGTAAATATTGTAATCATTACCCTTTTCATAGAGAAAGGTGTATCCAAAGAGTAAGGTAAAGAATGGATACTTTCAAAATCCTTACAGATACCTTTAGACTCCTATTTCCTTGTCAACTCCAATAGGTAATACTGATCCCTTCCTACTCCTTTCATATCTGAATTTATAGTTCAAGCCTCAGCCTTGTACTGTTGGTTTCAGTATATTGCTTTAGTCACACAGGGGCTTACTTTGTTTTACCTCATGGATTATTATTTAGTTTATCCTAATATTTTTGTTTCTAACTTTTTCTCCCTCTGGACCACTATATTATGAGTTGTTGCCTCTTCTGTTACTGCCTTTTTCTCTCTTGCCTCTACTATTATAAAGAAAATAATTGCATAGAGGCTGTCAATAAAATATTGTTGTACTAGGGAGCTCCTAGTTTTCATTTGTTTTGAAGGGTGCTTCATTTCTAAATAAGTTGCTGATTCACTTCACTTGTTGGAGCCTATTAAATCAAGGCTCAAAACAGTTAAAAAAGTAAATCTATAAATGGAATGTAACTGTCATAAATTAACTGGCCATCAGAAATGTGTTATATATAGTATGTGGTTTGGCAAAATGAGTTTTTCTTGGGAATTAGATCTACTTTTATTTAGACATCAAGAATGCCTTCTCATCATATTACATTTTTGTAATGAAAATGCAAGAGCTGCCTGTTGCCAGTTTAATTACCAGATTTACCTAGAAACAAATAGTTTGTTTGCTATTATTACTATAAAAAAAAAACAACAAAAGAGCACTTCTACTGAAAGAGGCTGCATGGGGATAAGTTTCTTATTACCTTGAACACATGTCACTGTTACTGTAAAGGAGATGATACATTTACTATTTCCTATCTTACTTGTAGTAGGAATACAAAACAGGTTTTTCATCTACTTTTGTATCTACCGTTTACTTTTTTGAGGATGATTATCATGTAGCAGTCCTGGATATTTTTCCCTTAGTACTAAACCACCTTTTTATTCCGTTAATTTCCCTAAACAGTGATTTGGTTTCACAATCCTTTGCTCTTTGGTCTGCGTCTTTCTCCAGTGTATGTAAGTTTGTGGGTGTTTTATTTGTTAGTTTGGTTTTTGGCTTGTTTTAGTTTTAATTTGGGGGTTTTTTTGGTCTTGTTTTTAGTTGAGGACCATACTAAAGTTCAAAAGAGCTTCAAACGGATTATATTCAGTTAGGCACTTTTTTTAATTAAGAAAGATTCAATTTTTGAAATTGAGAGCACAGAAAGGGAAAAGATGCAACTATCCTTGGATAACTTTCACTTAAAGATTGAAATGTCACCCCAGGATCTAACATAACGTAAAGCAACACCTGACCAGTTTAGCTGCCTACGTAAGGCTAAAAGCCTCAGTTTTTCTAAGGAACAAAGAAAGCAGGCAGAAATTACTTAAACTCATGTACTATGACTTCAAAATGTTTATATTCAATAACAATTATTTACCTCTAGAAATGTGGGTGAAAACTTCTTGAGATCAGCACATCAAGTTTGCTGGAACTCAGAAAGGAAATTGCCTATTCATATATTTTCAAATAATATTGAAATTGCTAAGCATAACAAGGAAAATAGTTTTATTCTGTGTATTAGATGTACAAAAAAAAATGCTGGTAGAAAGGTGTAATGAATTGCAAGTCACAACTGTAAAACTGTAGTGGTTTTTGTTGTCTCTTTTAAAGGCATCAGAGGTCACAGTGCAGTTCCCCTGTGGACTTCAGTTAGTGCAGGTGCCATGGGAATACTGTGAAGTGTAAAGTTGGAGTTCCAGCTGTCCTTATTGCGTTTGGGGGCAATTCTCATCATCATCCTTATGAGGAACTGCATCAAAAAAGTTTCTTTTTTATTTCTTCTGAGTACTTGCCCCCCTGCTGCAAGGTAATATGTAATCATCAGGAAAAGGTAGGTAGCTTCATGAGAAATAGTTATGATGGTGCTAATAACACCAACGCCACGGGTTTGATCCCCGCAGAGGCCATTCACTCAAGACCTGAACTCATCCTTGTGGGTCCCTTCCAACTCAGAATATTCTGTGATTCTGTTACAGAATTAACTTCCTCAGTTAATCGGTCTGTAAGGGTATTTGGGAGAGGAAACATTGCTCCCTGCATAACTGAATTTCTGACACCTGCTGGGAGAAGGAAACTTAGTTTTAGTGAAAGTGATATCCTGGTAGGCCTGGAATTCTTTTACTTGTTCGCAGAATAGACAGAATTCTGCTCTGAGTGTGCCTTCAGTGAGATCCTGGAGCCATATCACAGCAAAAGTAAAAAGTTTAGATATTATCTGTGTCAATTCTTTCCACGTGTCTTTTTTTTCTTCTAGTTTATTTGGAATGGTGATACTGTGGATTTTCTTTCACTTATTTTAACCCCTGATAAATATTTCATTCTTATGTCAGGTTTTACTTTATTATTTTTGTAAATACATGAACTTTGAAAGCCTCTTTATGACTGCCACATATCTTTGTCTCCTGATCTAATGTGTGCAAGCCCATATTTTAATTAAATTCAGTCTTTAAGCATTTATTGTTATTAGCATTTTCATTTTTTCTACCTTTTTTTTAAGATATATTTTGTCATTTGTTAAGATTCTTCAAATTTGACTTGTTAGGGGATATTCTCTAATATGAATACAGATGTTAGAGTCAGACAGTGGTATGTCCCCTGCATTTAAAAGACAACTGATTACTTTTGTATAGCAAAGCATTATTTAATTTTTTTTTGTTTATTGTAGCTGACCAAACCACCTGCTCTAAGAAGCAGCTACATATCAACAAATTGCTTCTGAAGTGTACATCAGAATGCATTAATAGAATAATAATAACTGCATTAAAACACTGGAACTAGCTACAATCATACGATCAAATGGCTAAATATAGTCATCACTTTTAAGAGTCTTTTATGATTCAAGTCTTTTATGATTCAAGTTTATATGACTTCATACTGAATATCCATCCCAGACACCTTAGGGACCATATGAATTCTGTTGTGTGCCCCACTTATCTTTCAGATGCAAGAAGAACCATATGTCTTCTAACCACTAAAAGGGACTTTGTTCTTCTCTGACCTTCCTGGTATGGATTCTTCTGGTCCTCACGGCCCTGTCAATGTCTGGATATGTTCTGTTGTCCTATGGTTTATTGTCCCTCAGAGTTGAAGAATACCTTATTATTAGCTGGGTACCTTGGGATTGCACTTCATTTAAGCCAAGGCGATTAAATTTTACAGTTTATTGTCAGCCTTTGAAATAGACGGTATATCTAGAAATATTTCTGAAAATTTTCACTGAGCAACCAAAATGAAAAGCCAAGTTTATTGTGTTTAATATTGAGTTTGAAGTTGAAAATCTCTTCTGCTTGTTCAGCTGATGTGCTGTAGTTGCTGTTTGGGAGCATTTCTCTTCTTGCATGCTCCAGAGTGTCAGATATTACCCATTCTCAATGGGCCATTTTTAGCTTTTATCTTCAGTCTTCCTTTACACTGGATGGTGTCTTTTTCTCTGAAGCAAATTTACTTTTCTGATCTTGGAGACACTGTGGCCATTCACCATAATAAGTATTATTGCACTTTCTTGGAAGTGCAAAATTCCCTTTATTTGACTGGGTCTCATTTCCTGTGCTTTTCTGTTCACTCATTTATTACATTTCCAGCAAGGTGTACAACCCTCTTCCTGCATCTCAGTGATTGCAGATGTGGTTGGATGACATACCGCAGCAATTTACAGGGTAGCTGCCCTGAAAACCTTTCCTTTGGCTGTCATGGTGAGCTGAGTCAGGGCAATGAATTAGACAAAGATTGACTCTGTCTGCACTCAAGATGAGCAGTGTTCTGTCAGATAAGCTTTGGAAAATTGTTTGCCCTGGATACTAATGTTAGCATAGGTGGCAAAGCAGAATACTGCCAGAATGTAAAGGACAGAAAGGGGGAAACCAGAAAGAAACCAAAGGTAGCAAAAATACTTGGTGTCTGTTTCTCTGTTATCATTTAAGGCAAATGCTTAGCATGCTTGTTGCAGTGTGTCTCTTAAGACCAATCTAATATTTTGTTTTAACAGTCGCACTAAAATCTAAATGAGACAACCATATACAGTATGTTACCTGTTCTAAGGTGAAACTCAGTACAGGATGGTTTTAGGGCTGGCAATAAGGACAATTTTTTATTAGTTTGTTTAAAGAGAGTATGCTGCTATGCTCCTCCATGTACATTTTACACAAGGAAATTATTTCACTCCTGATTATGTGCAAATTTGAAAATTACTAATGAAAATTTGCAAAGAATTTCCTAGTTGGTCAAACTTAATTGTTAATTTTGTACTGTACAGGCTATATTTTGCCTAGGGTGTATATTGCTCTTAAATTTCTGTTACCAAGGGAATGGTAAAATGTGTGTAGGTGTTAGACATCTTCTGCAGTGAAGCACAATGTTATAGTAGTAACTTATATCCTCCCTAAAATTATAATCAGTGCCATTATGAGTGTAGAAAACCTGAAATTTATGTAGCTATATTGTACATTATGGTTGTCAATGTTGAAATGATGCCTGTCCTGGGCTTTCTAAGCAGTCATTTAAACTTATGACATATTAAGTTTAATGTACTCATTTCAAAATATAATCACTTTGTTGTGTTAAGTAAGAGGAATATTATCCACAGGACTTAAATTTCTATTTACAATAATTTTTAATTTCCCTTACTAATCAATACCTCACACAGCCACAGTATGTGTAAAACAGACTCCTGTTTCTCATATTTAAAAAAAAAAAAAAAGAGTTGGAGGGTGATGCTGAGAGAGTGTCAACATTAGATGAGCACTGTCGGTTGATTTTTTAAAAAGCTGTGTGTTCCCCATCTCTGTGCACTTTTTACAGCTTAAAGGAGTATTTGAAGGAGGTGAACATCATTCTTCAACAAAATCCTGAAGACAGGGAACCCTTGAATCCTCCTTTGCTTTTCAGAAGAATTTGTAACGAAAAGCTAGAACTGGTCTCCCTTAGGAAGACTACAAAATGCCTTCTCAAACGGGTTAGATATTTTTTTTTTTCCTTCCTTCTGCATTTCAGAGGAAGTCTCGGGGAGAAGCTGTGAGCAAGCTGTCTCTGTCCCTGGTAAGCAGAGAGATAATATGTTTGCAGACATGTGTAAGGCCTCCCCGGGCTGGTAAGGGTGGGGGAGGAGAGAGAGAAGATACAAAAAGCCTTGGAGAAGGCAGGGCATGACCTTTTCCCCTGGAATATTGTTAAGAAAAGGTCCTTCCATCTGAAATAAACTTTTTTTTTTTATTCCTTCCACTGCCTGGGCATCTTGGGAAGAATACCTGCATATGTTTTACCTTACAAGAGCTAACATTTAATGTATGAGGGAGTTGGGCTTCCTTCCTGATGGGACACTTTCAAAAGTCTGCAGCTTATCCTGAGCTGTGCTTCCCTTTCAAACAGGAGAAGACTCTGCCCTCTTTCCTCTCAGAGGGATTTCCTTCACCTGAAAAATGCACATGATTAATTTCTGATGACTGCACGACAACACCTGAAATTGCCATTTTCATCAGATTTGGCTGACTCAACCTGACTTTGCTCACAGCACATGTTAAGGCCACATGTACCGTATTTAAGCCTTAAAAATTTGTCCCCATGGGTGTGGCAGGGAAGGACTTGTTAGCCAGGACTGTCCCATCGCCCCACCAGGGAGCAGGACAGCTTTTGGGCAGCTTCAGTCCTGGGCATGGGGCACTTTCCTGGGGATAGGGAGCGGTTGCCCTTAATGTTAGTAGCCAAATCCTGGCAGTAGGTAATAGTCTGAGAGTCCTTACACTTGTTTCCTTATCACTTCTGAAAGGAAATAAAGATATATATCTAAATATATATCCAAAATAAGTTATATCTCTAAAATACATAAAATATTTTGAATCTCAGTAAAATATTTTAAACCCTGAGTAACAAAGGTAGTGCCTCCTCTGTGCTGTCATGTTCATGTTTTGATATGATAAAGCACTTGAAAAAGAGAGTCGTGAATTCCTAGTATCTTAAAATTTTGCTATTCTGATTTACATACTGACATGTCAATAAGCCAGTGATTGCTGAATCACATTTCTAATGAGAGACATGGTGTCAGGGAGTGTTACTGACAAGATCAGAAGGTACAAGAGAAAACGTATATGTGTGTGTGTGTAAGATAAGTGATGTTCACATGCACAGTGATGCCTAACCTGGCATAATTTATTATTTGAGAAATTATGATATTGAGTTGACTTTATACAGGCAGAAAAACTGTCTCAGAATTTGTCAGGCCTCCTGTATTTTTTTCCCAACTTTACATGTTAGCCTGCAGCTAAGGTAGCTTTTTTTTTCCCAGGATCTGTTTTCCGTTGTGAAATATCTGGTGTTTTGAAAGGGGAAAGTTTGGTTTCCAACTCTTAGCGAGGTCTGATACCTACTGGCTATTGATTTTCACATAAGCTTTAGGAACTTAGTGTCTTTGAAATCTCTGTTCTCCTGTCCTCAGAGAGAGCAGTTATTGGTAGCATGGCCTGATGCAGACACCTAATTTAGACATGATCACAAGCTTTGGGAATCCAGCTAAAAATTGGGAAATAGGTTTGTAGTTTAGTAGGTTTTTTTGTGATTATCTGAATAGGGGTAGTGACTTTTTAAAGTACCATACAGCATTGATTTCTTTCTAAATTATGTACACACACAGAGTAGGAACATAGGTACCTTGTAATGACAATAAGATTTTTTATTTCCTCATGAAAAGACTATTATTAGGATAATATAATATAATGGCAATGTTTATATGACTATCAGGAAATAAATTGTATCATGCAGCAGTGTGAAACAAAGACTCCCACAAAGCTTTTACAGTCTGTACAGTGTAATCCTGTGGACTTGTGTTGAGGTCTGTCATTTGATTATAACAAGGAATAAAAAGTCTCATAAGATAATTTGACATATTGAAACCATTATCAGACAAGCATAAAGTGGAGAAGGATCTGCCAGGATGTGAACGTCACTTATTTTCTAATTCATCGGACTAATTAAAATTCTGATTAAATATCGGTCAATATTACAACTTCAAAATGAGATTAACAATTCAGAAATGCTATAAAATTATTATGTTTTTAATTATTTTTTATTTAAGAGAATACTTTTTTGGAGTTCTTCAACAGCCTGTATACAAAAAATGGAAGTATAATCTTTTAATTAAATTTTAATTTCCTATTTCTGGTAGTGTTATTAAAACATTCATATATGTGCTACTCAAGAAATAATATGTTTCAATTTTTTTCTCCTTGAATTGAGTGCCAGGCCAGGAAATCCTTGCATTTATACTTACTAATTAGAATGCATTTAAAATGTATATGGTTTCTCTCTTTATCTCTCTGTCTTACTTCCCCTGCAATACAGTGGATGAAAATAAATCCTGAAGAACAACAGGAATCTAACAATTGAAGAGAGTTCAAGTAGTCTGACATTTACCGTCTTGACTTTCAGTTATGATCTTCATAGACATAAACTTTCCAGTAATCATGTCATCTTGTTCTTCCATAGGTGCAATCTACTATCAAAAAGAGCTTTAACAAAACAATTGTTCAGTGTTACAACTACAATATTTGATCAATGAAGTGTACACTGTAAGAACTGTTATACTGCAGTCACCTGTCTGAATGATTAAATTCTGGCTATGCCAGTACATATTACTATTCATTGATACTGACTATACTAACTTAATATTGTTTCCCATTGGATAAACTTCCATTAGCAAATATCATAGTCTTCAATTTGTATCTTAATGATAAGCAAGAAATTTGTAGAGGTTGTAAAAGCATATGAAGGCTCTGCAAATATAAAACTAGGGGAGAACACAACAATGAGTTGCCTATTTATTTTCCTGCATCTCAATGCTTTTCTGACAACTTCTACTTTTGCATCAGGTTCAAATACCTAATAAGTATTAGGAACAATTTAAATATATGACTTCTCAGAATGTAGCTGGGAATAACAATTTACATTCAAAGGAAAAGGTGAGCTGAAAAACTGAATTGATTTACTGAAGTAATTAAATGAAAATGTTTTTATTACAGCTCATGTAGGATATTATTTCAAATTGTTGGAACACTGGCTGAACTGGAGGAGATGAACCTTACTATTGACCTTGATATTGAACCAAAGTTTGAGAGATTAAACCTGCAACCATATGGCATTAAAGTTGTGTTGGAAATAAGGAAACACATAGTTTAAAGTGTGTCATTACCTACTGACATTCAAACCAGTAGGACTGCAGATAATATTATTGGATAGTATTCTATATTTGAAAACATCATACTACTGTATTGTAAAGACTAAGTCTACAGTTGCTCATTAGCAATGCATGACACTCACAAAAGGTATGATCTCAGAAGCTGTGAAGAGGTACTAGCCAAACTAACCTTTATTGAGGACATCCTCACCCTTATTTAACAGGAAAAAAAAAAAGTGTTGAGGTGAGGAGCAGGGGATGTGTGGATTTGTTAACATGGCTGGTCTCACTTCAGATTCTGGTGGACTTGGGCTGACTGCAGAACCAAAGCAGTGATTATTTTGTCCTCACGTGAGAGTTGACATATGTAAAAGAAGCAGTGTACACATGTAGCCAAGAGAGTTTTGGAATGGTTTCTTTAGCAATGCCTCCAAAACAGCTGATTCCTGAACTGCAGCATCTCTCTCAGCTCCACCTGCCCTGTCTTTTCCATGTACTTGAATGTGCATGTACACAACACATTGCTACTTGAAATATAGTTGCTGTCTATCTGCATATAGATGGACTCAAAATCAAAGTTTTAGCTGATGGTCAGGACTTTTGTAAGAGAACTGTATCTTCTCCTTGAAGATACTGCCATTTATTTTATTATTTATTTAGGAAATAATAACAGTGGCAGGGGAAAGCATGATGGCTTCCACCCTTATTGTTTGAAGCATGAAGCACACGTCTGCAAAATTTATAAATACAATTCTGCTCCTTAAAAAGGGAGAATTTTTTTGATCTCAGGAAAAATAGATCATGTATGACTGGCTGGCTTTTTCAGTACTTAAGTGCAAATCCTTTCTCACTACAGTAGGGCAGTGTTAAATTCACCTGGAATTCCTGTGAATATGGGTTCCTATGTGTAGTGGTCTGGTGGGCTGACCTGTGCTGGCCACCAGCCCCCTGCCCAGCAGAGGAAAGGTGGAAAAATAAATTGAATAGCTTGTTGGTTGAGATAAGGAGAGGGAGGTCCCTAGCTGATTATTATCATGGACAAAACAGACTCAACTCGGGGAAAATGAATGTAATGTATTAGCAATTAATACATATTTGGGTCATGAGAAACAAAGACAGGATTTAAAAAACACCTTCCTCCCACCTCTCCACTCCTTTTTCCTGGGATCCCTTTCACTTTCTCATTCCCAAATATTCTGCCTACTCCCCACCCTATGTCCCAAGCAGCAGAGCAGGATGGGTAATAGGTGTTGGGGTCGGTCCATAACAGATATTCTCTGCCAATCCTTCCTTCTCACCCTGTTTCCCTGCTCCAGTGTGGAGTTCCTACCATTGGCTAAAGTCCTTCACCTGTCCACCATGTTCTTCACCAGGCTCTTTTATGGGCTACAGGTGGTCTCCACTCTCGTTGTCTAGAGCAACGCCTCTTTTCCTTTCTCTCTGCCTGTGGTGCTCGCAGGGTTGTGTCACACAATTCTTTACTCACTCTTCTCTGCCTGTGCTGTGTTCTGCCCTTTCTAAAATGCATTCTCATGGAGTCACTGCCATCACAGCTGATGGGCTCAGCTGTGGCCAGTGGGATTGTTGCAAAGTCCCCTAAACTACCCATATCTTGCCATTTACACCCATTGTACATGGAAACATGAGTGCTTCACAGTTAGTTTGAAGCTAAGTCAGATTTTGGAGTTTGGTAATGGTAAATTTTGGTGTGAAATGATTGGCAGTGCTGTTCTCCATTTCCATTTAGCTGTATTACTTTGAAATAACTGACAGTCCAGCTTAATTCTTTCTAGCAGTCACTTTGCACTGTTAGCCTTTTTAATTACTGACGGGTCTTTGCTATGCATAATAGTTGTGTTTTCTTCTCACACAGTCCATTTCCCAGACACTTTTTTTTTTTGCTTTGTTGGTTGTTTTTTTTTTTGTTTGCACAGAGGGGGTGTTGTTTGTTTGTTTTATTTTGTTGTTGTTGTTGTTTTGAGGTTAAAAAATGATGGAAAAAGGCATTAGAGGGGCAGAGGAGAAAGGATAATGGTGGGAGGGACCATACAAAAGGGGAAAACTAATGCTTTTGTAAACTGCTAAGGATACCAGTGATATTTAAACATTGAACCCAAATATATTTTAATGAACACTTAGTCTTGATAACTGAAGAAATGGAGGTTAACTAATGTCTATTTTGCTAATCCAGATGGCAAATGAAATATTTCAAAATATTTTGCTTTTATTATGCAGTACTGCTTAGATAAAAAAGAAATAGAGTTGCTTGCTGTTGAAAAAAAATCAGTGATTACATGCTGAGCTTGAAATGTGGCATTACAATTTCATATGTGGTAAATTCACATTCATCTGCTGAGAAAACAACTTTTATAGTTGACTACTGGTCTTGAGCTGATTCTTTTATATCCAGAGTGACACTATGGAATTAACTGGAGTTGTACCAGTGAAAAGGAAAAAAAAGTATTTCTAAAGTTCTACAAAGTAAATCTCCTTCTTGTCTTCTACTGTGAGTTGATAAATTCATAATTTTCTGTGATTTCTTAGCTCTCTAGTCCTTCTCCTCTCTGGCAATTTGTCACTCTCCAGGTCTCTTTTTTGAGAGCCCTGAACATTCCTCCTTGTTCCTTTCAAGGATCCTGTTGAATCATGATCATATTTAACTTTATGCTTCTATAAAATGCATAGTTTCCTTCAGCTTAAAAAGGCAATGATGTATGCTACTTTAGAAAATTTTAGTTGATTAGCCCTGACACTTGTGCAGTTGAGAGAAATGATTTTAGAAGAAACAGATGTAAAAGATAGTAGAATTTACATTTTTATCTGCTTTCCCTGGTATTTCCTGGTATTTTTTCCTCCTGTACAAAAAGCAGATAAGTTGCAATAATCAGGGAGATCAATCAGTTGATTCTTAGCAAATATTACTGACATTATACTACCAAAAATTTCCCTAGCTCGTGCAAAATTTTTTCTAATGATCACTTGGAATGATCATGGCTTTAGTTTTAACAGGATGCTGTCTGCCAAAATATCTTTCACATAAGTACATCTCTGTATCTTTTTTGGTTTGTTTTTTTTTTTTTTTAATTTGTCGAGGAAATGTCATCTTTCAACTTACAGCTGAGAATGTAACCTTTAATTTGATTTTGAATTTGATATCAGTGCTGCCTTGAAGAGTTGCTAATGGCCAGGCTTTTCAGAGGGAAGAATTGGGCAGGCTTTTTTAGAACGTATGTTTTATCTTTTTAGAATCATAGAAGTATCATGACCTATCTTCAGACCTATTAGATGGATTTTTATAATAGTGCAAGTAGGATATCACATTAGTAGTAATGCCACTCCATTAGTAACTGGAGATGCTTGAAAAGTTCTGATTAATTTTTTGTTTATGGTGGCAATATTAACTCTTCATTTTTTGCTAAAATTGTCCTCAAAGTATGCTAAAATGACACTGAAAAACATATTCCATTGAAAAAGTCAACTTGGGATGAAAGTGAAACGTCCGGAAACTGGGACTTTAAACATTAGGAGCATAGAGAGGAAATACTTCAGGAAAAAGTGAAAATGAAAATTTGGAAATATCATTAAATATTTTTCTGTCTATTGTAGTTCAGGTACTCATTTCCGTAAATGGGTGAGGTTCTGCACAACAATAAATTGGAGTGAGTTGTTGCAAGGGTAACATATTTCTGGGGTATATATACTACTGACAGAAATAATTGAAGAAATTGAATTGTCTAGTATTCAGGAAAAAGATTGCGTAATGACATCTTCATTTTTATCACTTTGTTCAAGGAAAGATGTGGTTTATAATTTGTAGTGTCCACTTGCATTGGAGTGCTTTTCTTGAACTGTTTCTGAAAGCTGCATGTTAGGCATTAAAAAGTACATTCATCTGCTAAGGATGACTGAATATTGCTTACAGATGTGTGGTTAGTCCATTGTTGCATTGTTTTAAAAATTGGCTGAACAAGTATCTTTCTGATACCGTATTACATACGTAGCTGATTTTGCCCTGAGGTAGAGAAAAAGGTGAGGTCTCTTGCTGAGGTCCTTTCCAAGCTTCTGTGGTTACAGTATGTTCATGAGGTACTTAAAAGTTGAAATGACAACAACAAAAAAAGGTGGGGTGCAGGGGGAAATAGGGAGAATGAAGTACCTGAATTACTGTACTGTGAAACAGCAACTGTGGCATATGTCTCTTCCAATTATATTGATTATGCCAACACATCGCTTTCCAAGGCAAAGGAAACAGAACCTGGGCATATGTTTTTGTCTTATGGGGTTTTTGTTTATTTGTTTCTTATATCTGTATGATTAAAGTATATATGTGCTGTATTTCCTAATTCAATATAGCAATTAAGAAGCAAAACCAAACAAAACTTTCCAGTGTTTTCAAACAATTACCTCCTAAGTTAAAAATTCTGTTTAAGGTGTTGCTATAAGTCAAAGGACACTATGTGTGAATTGTCTCCCTGCTTCCCCAGAGGGTTAGAAGAGGTTGCTTGTGGTCTTAATACCAACTCTGATGCAAAGATGCTTGAATTAAGAATGTGTGTTGTAGTGCTTGAGAAGCTGTTTTAATAAAGCCTGAACAGGAATAAAAGAATAATAATTATATCCAGTATGGTTTAAGCCCCCTTTAAGATTATTTCAGGTAAGTAAACTGCTTTTCTAATAGGTTTTACAATGAAGTTTCAAACTCTGCATGTTTTCAGCACTTTCTTTTGCTTTTCTTCTTCCAACACTTGCTTTCTTCAGTTTGCTTTCTTTATAAAATAATAATATTGCCAATGCCACTGTTTCAGAGACAAGAAGAAATAACTAATTAGCCCATCCCTGAAGTCCTCAGAGCTTCTACCTCCACAGCATCCTCAGGATTTACTGCTTGTGTGGAGCCAGCATCTCCTCGGAACGGAAAGAGCTCAGGACTTACGTACACCCTTAAAATAGAGCATGGCCTGGGGAGTCAAGTTTCTCCTTTAGAAATGAGCCTTTACACAAAACAAGAAGAGAAAAGAGATATGTCAACATTGCATGGCATTACTAATTAGTCTGTCCACTGGTGCAGCACATGCAAACAAAAGCACTGAGCGTGAATCGTGAATCCTCTGTGAAAAAGTTGTATCTGTGCTTGTGCTCACAGACCATGTTGTTATTCATGTGTTGAGAACAGTGATGGGCAACAGTGAGCACCATGACTTGATTCAGAGTGGTTTATTTCATCCTGGTTATGCTCTTTTCTTAATGCAGTTGTTTCAAGAACCAATGTTCCTCAAAAGTTCCCCCCAAGTTCCTCAAAATGATCATCTCACTCCATGAGGATCAGCACAGCCAAGTCAGATATGGCGACGCACTTTCTGAGCCCTTTCTAATAACCAATGATGTGAAACAAGGCTGCGTTCTCGCTCCTACCCTATTCACGGTCTTTTTCAGCAGGATGCTCCAAAGGGCCACGGCAGACCTCGATGATCAGGGCGGTATCTACATTCGATACTGATGGAAGCCTTTTCAACCTAAGGCGACTGAAGGCCCACACCAAGACCTTAAACCATCTTGTCCGGGAGCTGCTTTATGCTGATGACGCCGCCCTTGTCGCCCACACAGAAGCAGCTCTGCAGCGTTTAACATCCTGCTTTGCAGACACTGCTGAGCTCTTTGGGCTGGAAGTTAACTTAAAGAAGACAGAAGTTCTCCATCAACCGGCACCTCAGGAAGTCTTCCATCATCCCCACATCACCACTGACGAATCAGAGCTCAAATCAGTCCAGCAGTTTAATTACCTAGGCAGCCTCATCTCCTCGGATGGTAAGATTGACGGGGAGATAGACAACAGGTTAGCAAAGGCATATAGAGCTTTTGGAAAACTCCATAAAAGAGTTTGGCAAAATAAACACTTGAAGAAAAGTACAAAGATCAGTGTTTACACAACCATAGTGCTGTCTACTCTCTTATATGGATCTGAATCATGGGGCATTTACCACCACCACCTGCGACTCCTAGAACGCTTCCATCAACACTGTCTCTATACAATCCTAAACATCCACTGGTTAGATTATGTGACAAATACATCTGTTCTAGAACAAGCAGCAGTCATGAGTATTGAGGCCATGTTGATGAGAACACAGCTGCACTGGGCAGGGCACATCTCCAGGATGAAGGACCACCACCTCCCTAAGATCCTGCTCTATGGTGAACTTCCCACTGGCTACCGCAAGAGAGGAGCCCTGAAGAGAAGATACAAGGACTCCCTGAAACAACATCTCAGCCATGGCCATATTGATCACCATAAGTGGTCTACTCCGGCCTTCAATCGGGAGGTCTGGAGACACACTATGTATAACGCTGCTGATGCTTTTGAGAACGCACGCAGAATCACTCGAGGAGAAAAGACAACTCAGAAATAATTGTGTCTTGCAAAATATTCCACCTAAGGAGTCTTTCTGCTGTGCCTTTTGCAACTGGACCTGCCTATCTCATATTGGCCGTTTTAGCCAGCAGTGTTCTTGTAACAAACGTGGGTAGAGCCCTTCCCAAATCTTTGTTCGCGAAGCCTAGCCGTGATGATGTTTCAAGAACACTGAATAGATCTATGTATGTTTATCTCGGGTTATTTTTAAGGTAAAATCATTAAGCCCCTCTGCAGTTCCTAAATATTGCATTCACATAAAAAAAATAAATTGCATTTAGTGGTATGCCAATGGCATCCTGGCCTGGATCAGGAACAGTGTGACCAACAGGTCCAGGGAAGTGATTCTTCCCCTATACTCAGCGCTGGTGAGGCCACACCTGGAGTGCTCTGTCCAGTTCTGGGCCCCCCAGTTCAGGAAGGACATTGAGGGGCTGGAGCAGGTCCAGAGAAGAACAAGGCTGGTGAAGGGACTGGAGCACAAGTCCTATGAGGAGAGGCTGAGGGAGCTGGGGTTGTTCAGCCTGGAGAAGAGGAGGCTCAGGAGAGATCTCATCATTCTCTACAACTACACTACTACAACTACTACAACTGAAAGGAGGTTGGTCTCTTCTCCCAGGCAACTATCAGCAAGACAAATGCCATGGTCTAGCAATCACAGCAGTAGTGCATCAAGGGTTGGACTTGATCTCTGAGGTCCCTTCCAACCCAGCTGATTCTCTGATTTCGGATTGTGGATGACAACAACAGCAGAACCCTTGACTCCGAAGAGCTCAGGAGAGGATTAAATGATTATGCCGTAACAGTAGACAAGGAAGAAGCACAACGGATTTCCCAGATATTTGATGAAGACAGCAGTGGAACAATTGATTTTGACAAATTTCTTCTTGTTTCTTGTCTGAGCTCCCGCACATCAAAAGCAAGAAAAAAGACCATCGTGCAAGCCTTTCAAAAGTTATGCAAGACTGGAGGTGGTGTCATAACACTTGAAGACTTCCAAGGGGTGTATAATCCCAATCACCATCCCAAATACCTAACAGGAGGTCAAGCAGTGAGATCCAAACTCCTGGATTCCTTAAAGGAAGGTGTTGCAGCACAAAATTTTCCATGTTCCCACTCCAGAGTCCAAGAAAACAAGCATAGAATATTCCAAGTTGGAGGGAAGCCAGGGGGAGTCCAACTCCTGAGCCTGCACAGGACTTACTGACCCCTCCCCACCTCTTGGATATTTATACCCTTTGCAGAGCAACAGCCCGCACCTGATTATTGGGAACAGCTGAATTTACTCAGCTTTCATTTGCTGCTGCTCTCAGAAACAAAGGAGTGAATTCCTTTCACTGGAATTTCCAGAATGAGCTTCAGCTGCTTATTTCTTATTGTTCCCCTGTCCTGAGCCAAGATTTATGATTATGTACAGCTCAGCTATTCAAAGAGAGTTTAATTTACCTGCAGATCATATTACCTAGCCCACATTTTCAGATTTATATCTCAAATGGTTTCTTCTTGCAGTACCTGGTGATGTGACTAGAGCCTGCAGCTGAGATGGATAGACCTCAAACACTTGGTGGTTCAATTGAATAAGAGAATCGGGGAAAATACAGGGTTTTTTTCCCTTCTATGTAATTGCCCAAAACCGCAGAAGTCTACAAATCTCGACTTGCAATATCAGATCTGGGTATGATTTACTTAAATACTCAAAGTCAGCTGCTGGAGAAAGTATTTTTCTCTTTGAAAAAGCCTTGTCTGTTAATACACAGACCACCAATCCCTCTCCTAGCAGAGAACAGAGCCATGATATTAAACTTCTTAGATTTGCCTGTTTCCTACATTTTTTGCAAGATTCAGGGGAGTGTGTCGCTTCAATTTGACAATGGAAGGTGGAAATGCAAACTAATTCCTCATTTTATCAGTAGTGCTGTAATTTAAGTACTCCCACTCTCATTTTTCCTGCCTGACTTTCAGCCCAGAGCTCCCACAAGCCCCGGCACCAAAATCCTGCTTGGATTAGAAGTGAATTTTGTAACAATTATTGTGTTGTGTTATGTGGAACTGTTAAAAAATGAATTGTGGACAGTGATGTCAGTGCCTGCACCATGAACTGAAGGGCTCCAGGGCTGCCCTTCAAGGGCACAGAATTTAGTTTACAGGTTTTAGAAACAGGAATTCTGAGCAGAACAGGCTTCAGACAGAAAGAATTTCGGCCGGAGATGCTCATGTCCCCTTCTGATGTTGCTTGTAAGCTCAGAACCCTTACAGAGAGGTTTAATCTGCCAGGTAAGAGGGGAAATGTCACCCAAAATGAGTCACTGGAGGGGAAGACCAGTTCCAGTGCCCTGCCACTGTCCTGCTCCACGATCTCTTTGGTATACAATACCAATTTGGTATACAATACCAATTTGGTATACAATACCAAATATATTTTTGTATGCCAAATTGTATTGTATGCCAAATTGTATTGTATACCAAATTGTATTGTATACTAAATGAACGATCTGTTTGGTATACAATTTGGTATCCACCACTCAAATTTCTCTCTGCGATATCATATTTTGGAACCCAACAAATTTCCTCACTGAAAGAGTGGTCAAGCATAAGAACAGGCTGCCCATGGCAGGAGTGGAGTGACCGTCCCTGGAGGTGCTCAGAGTAGATGTAGCACTGTGTGATGTGGTTCAGTGCCATGGTGGGGTTTGGTTGAAGGTTGGACTTGATGACCTTGGAGGGCTTTTCCAACCTTAATGATTCTGTGAATCTGAATCATTGCAGGAAGAGCCCAGGGGCCAGAGTCTTTTGGTCTCTAAACCACTCCTGGTTCTCCTGTTTCAGGAACCCTGTAGGGTCCTTTGTGTCCCTCCAATGGTGCTGAGGGTCACCTGCAGCCTCATGGTCACCTTGTGCTGGGGGGGGCTGTTGATGACAACCCAACAGAGCTGCAATATCTTAGCACTCACTGCTATTCCTATGTGTTGGGGCAGCATTTGTCCACCTACACCTGCCCAAATGCTGCTTCTCACTAGTTTTTAAGCCTCCTCTGTAGAAACACAATTACCTGAGGTTTGCACCCATATTTCGAATTTAGCTGCAATTTGGATGCGCAGAAGTGACTCTACAGACCTTGTTTCCATCAGAAGCCTTGCTAAGAAGCAGCACTGCAAAGTACAGCAGTTCAAAAAGCCACCAGAAGTGCAAACCCATGATTTAATTCTGCCTTTCACCACTTTTGGAGGCTCTTACTCAGACACTGCATGTTGGGGCACAACAGTGCCTTGGGCTCCCCACTCCTGCAATGCCTATTAGAAAGAGAAGAAACACAGGTACTTTGAGATTCCCTTCCTGGATATCCATCCTGCATAAATATAAAAATGCAGACTCAGTCCTTAAAAAAAAATCAAAAAGCCCAAAATTCTCTGATTAAACCAGCCCTGATCCAATGCTCGCTCAGTGTTTGGCCTTGGCCCTGGCTCCAGGAGCTGCTGGCATTAGGTGTGTGTGTATGCAGATATTCATGGGCTTGTATATCCTGGGAGCAACTGCTCCCTTTTCCAGCACCTGGCTCCTCTCTGCCTTAGCCACCTGCCTGGAGGGACTGCCAAGTGGCTCAGCTGATGCTCAACCTCCTGCACGGGAGGAGCAAGGCTCATGGCTCAGATCCCAGCTGTCCTCAGGGTGACCTCAGCAGCTCCTCATTATTTGGCTTGCTGGGCTCCACTGTTCCCTCTTTTTCCACATATGGACTTATCATTTCATTGTTAATCTGGAAAAGGTTGAAGGAGGCAGGAGTTGGCTCAGCTGGATCAGCTCCCCTTGGTTTTGACACCTTTGCTGAGGGGAAACTTTGCTGTCCAGCCAATCAACCCCTTTCTCTGACCACTCGAACCACTCCTTGAAAGTGTCTATCCAATTCTTCTGCTTTGTCTACGTCCATCTCTGTTTCCAGCTGAGGTGTCCCCAAGCCATGGTTGGTTAAATTTTTCCTTTAGTACCTGAAAGACCTTTGAGCACATCCAGGACACCAATATCTCTCAGAGAATTGTTTTTAATTCAGATTTCACTGTGCTTAGAGCATTGCCCACAAATATCGCTACAGGATCTGAATGTTTGTCCTCTATTTTAACCCACCAAAGAAGGAAAAAAAAAAAAAAAGATCCTAATAAGCTGTTCTGACATCACTGAAATCTTCAACGGTATCATGTGGGGCTTTGTGCAGTGTTTTTATCAGAAAGACTCCTTAGGTGGTATATTCTGCAGGGCACGATTCTTTCTGCATTGTCTTTTCTCCTCAAGGGTGATCCTGCGTGTGTTCTCAAAGGCATCAGCAGCGTTATAGATGGTGTGTCTCCAGGCCTCCTGATTGGAGGCCAGAGTAGACCAGTTATGGTGATCAATATGGCCAAGGCTGAGATGTTGTTTCATGGAGTCCTTGTATCTTTTCTTCAGGGCTCCTCTCATGCGGCAGCCGGTGGCAAGTTCACATCCAACATTAAACAAAGCCATCTGCCAGGAGTCCTTATACTTCTGCCAGACCACTGAACTGGCCCATGCAGGACAATTCTGGGATGGTTCTTGTGCACCTCATAAACCCCTGTTAACAAAGATGTTACACCATCCCAGCTTTTATGTGGCATTTCGGAGGATTTCAGCTGCGTTAATGGCTCTGTGTGTGGATGTTTGGTGATGTGGAGGGGTGGAATGGTCCAGTGGGGACTGGAAGGGAACTGAATTACATCCTGCCTGGGCTGTAAGTGAAAATTAAACTGGAATTTCCCCAGGTGGAAGGCCAGCAGTGACTGTGCAGCTGAGCTGGGCTCTTTCCCTCTGCTTTCCACACCATTTCTCCTGCCTGGAGCCATTACAAGGCAGGACAGTTTGAGTTTCCATTTTTATAGGTAGAACCATGTTTATATGCTCTTTGAGGCTTTATTATTGCTGTTTTGGTGGGGAGTAACTGCCAGAGTATAATTAAGACCTGAATGATTATGGTGAGGGAAGGGGGGGGGAATAATCCAACAGTCTCTGGGACAGTCATCAAACCCTGGGATTTATTAAGTGTTGCTGAATGGGACTAGGCAGCCTGAGAAATGGTTTTTGTGTACCCTCCAAATCCTGGGCCTTATCTCTGCTCTGGAAGAGCAAGTTTGTCCAGAAGATGGAAACATTTATTTTCCCTGTGTGTGTTCACAGTGGAGACGTTTCACTTCTGGCTTCTGGGAGGGTGGATAAAATGCAGAGTTATCCTAACTGAGTCATTTGTGTAAGGACAAAGAAACACTATCATGCCTTGCAGGATTTGCCTTTTTTCCTTGTCTTACCAAGCTTTTAGCCTGAGGTGGTGGTGTGTGCCCTCAGCACCTGGTGGTTACTTTGCATATCATCTGCTTGCACCTTGATCCTCTGAGGGACCAGCATTCCAGCCATTCACTGTTGTGGATACTTCTTCTCCTGGGATAATGGTACAATAGTACCACTGTTATCTTAAGTTCCCATCCCAGTCCAAATTAGTAGGCATATTTGGGAAGGGGTGGGCTTCTGTGAGCAGTTTCTTCTTTGCACAGTTCCATACAGCAGACAAAAATCCTTCCGTGATTTTAACAATGTTCAAGCCATAAACCATTCCAGTGTCTCACATCTTGTCTACAGATAGGTGATGGGAGAAAGGAAATTAAATAATACATCTTTGTAGATGCTTTGTAGTGGATGTTCTAAACTGTATGTCAAAAGTATACACAGAAAAATTGTTCAGTTCTTCAGAGTTCTTGATGTCAAACTGATTTCCTTGCTGGAGTTTCTGTTTATTTTTACGAAGAAGAAAGGCAAACAAAAATTATGGAAAAAATTATTTAAATGAAAGCTTAAAACTTTTTCTTCACTTTTAAAATTTCAATATCAGTAATTCATTATTTCATTTTTGCTGCAGATTTGTCGCTCTAAGCCTTAAAATATCCCCAGGTCTTTGATACTTTCATATGACTTTCAGTATATCTTTTGCTGTATTTTTCTCCAGGGCTAAAATATTTGTATGGTTTATTTATCACTGAAGTAGAATCAGAGTAGCCTTCTTATCCATATGATGTTGCTATGAATTTGCAGTCATAACAGCACACTACAGACTCTCTGGTTCATTCCAGGAAACAATGCTAACTAATGGTCCTGATTCTGTTAAGTGTTGAATACTTGACAAACTTGCCTTCAAGATTAGTTCCATTTACCATTTCTTCTCTCACTTCCAGTCACTCTTTCTCCCACCCTCAAAATGGTTTAAAAATAAGACTGCTATGAAATTAACCAAGTGAGCATTTTTGTCTGGTTAGTGCTGCCTAAGTCTTATGGCATTGGAGCCTTGAGGGACAGGACATGACTAGAAGTAACAGCATGCCACTTGCTGACCATCAGCTGTTCTGTGTAGTCAAGTCTGCTGTTATCAGCTCCAGATATCAGCTCCAGAAAAACACCAAGAAGGGTGAAAGAAGGTTATTGCTGATAATAATTTTGTGCTGTGAAGATTATATACCACTGCTGAGAAATTTAACATAAGATTAGATCATGGCCTTGTATGAAAGTCAGCTCTTAAAAAAAAATGAAGCTGTCTTTTTAGAAAGATAAAAATTGATCATTGAATATTAGTTTTGGAAGCAGATGTAGGAATAAATCGTTTTAGCTAAAAGGTTGCTAGTGAAGGTTTAAATAATATTTTTTTGAGATAGAATCGTAGCACAGAATCATAAAATCATTAAGGTTAGAAAAGATCTCCAAGATCATCAAGTCCCACCCTTGACCAAACATCACCATGTCAACTAAACCATAGCACTAACTGCCATGTCCAATTGTTTCTTTAACACTTCCAGGGATGGTGACTTCACCACTTCCCTGAGCATCCCATTCCAATGCTCAACCACTTTTTCAGTGAAGAAATTCTTCCTGATAACCAACTAGAACCTTCCCTGCTGCAGCTTTAGGCCATTTCCTCTCATGGTTGGCCTGTGAGAAGAGGCCAACCTGCGCCTGGCTACAAGCTCCTTTCAGGTAGTTATAGAGAGCAATAAGGTCACCCCTGGCCCTTCTGTTCTCCAGACTAAAGAACCTCAGATCCCTCAGCTGACTCAGTTCCTCATATACCTTACTCTCCAGGTCCTTTACCAGCTTTGTTGTCCTTCTCTGGACGCACTCCATCACCTCAATATCCCTGAATTGAGGGGCCCAGAACTGGACACAGAACTTGAGGTGTGGCCTCATCAGTGCTGAGCACAGGGGGACAATCACTGCTCTAGTTTTACTGGCCACTCTATTTCTGATACAAGCCAGGATGCCATTGGCTGCCTTGCCCACCTGGGCAAACTGCTGGCTCATGTTCAGCCAGCTGCTGACCAACACCCCCAGATCCTTTTCTGCTGTTCAACCTTCTAGCTACTCTTCCCCAAACCTTTAGTGATGTATGACATTGAAGAACACTGAATCCTGCTATAATTTGAATCAACTTTGGTAGAGCCCTTGGAAAACTTAATTATATATTTATGAGTATGAGGAAATTCAGAGAATTTCATTGTCTTGTTTTCAGTGTGAATGCCAAAATATCTCTGAATGATCCATTTGAGCATTGTGAGCATGAAAGTATAGCCAAACCCATTGAGTTTGCTGAGACACACACAGTTTGCTGAGACACACACGTAATCTGTGTTTTTTGAGTCGGGCACAGGTGGGTTCTCATGTTTATTGAATGATGAATCATGCTTTAATCATTTTTGGTTCTGACCAATCATTTTTGGTTCTCTGTAGCCTGATTATGGGTTATTCTGTACACCTGCTACTCCTTCAAAAATATATTTTCATTGAAGTGGATAAGAATTGGTGGTAGTTGACATGGTTTGTGTTAAGGCTGAAAGGTACATTTGCTTTCTCTCCCCCTTGAAAAAGCAAAAGCTTAACATGAATTTCTATTCATATAACTGGACTACTTAAATTGTTAATATTTTAAAGGGTTGCAGTTGTTTCTGTGATGTTACAAGATCTATTTTTTAGTTAAGGTACGTTTTGCTCAGAAGTGAAATAAGGTGAAATTTCTGATTAGAATACTCAAACATTCTCCAGCACAGCCTAGGCCACCGGCATTGGCATATAATTTTTTCCCTTCCATGCTTTGATTTTAGTTACAAAATAAACTCAGAAGAGCACATAAACTCTAGTTAAAACCTTTGCTACACAGCAGAGCACATTCCCATTCTTCTCTTTCAGAGATCCAGCCAGTCCTTATGATTGTATTTTCAGAAAGACGCACACTAGAAGGTAGGGGTTCTCTTACACTCTCTACTGATTGATTTCTTTCAGACTCTCTATCATCATTTATATTATTTGCCATATTTTTTTAAAAAGTCTGTTATGGTGCATGATTTTTTTCTTTTTTGTTTGTTTGTTTAGGGTGTTTCTCCATTAGTTATAAGAGTACCCAGATTAAATACAATTGCACTTTAATGGTATAGGGCAGTGTAGCAATTGTCATTTCCTCAAAAAGTATTCTTTGCCATCCATTTCTAAGTTATTTTAAACTATTTTTTAAACTGACTTACTGACAGAGCATTGAGTTCAGATGTTAAAGATGAGGAAATGCAAAAATGAGCTTTACTACATTGTCCTATATCATTAAAGTCCAAGAGATATATGGCACATAGATGATCATGTTATTAGAAAAACGTATTAATGAAGGCAACACTATGGTGCGTTTTGGCAAATTCCTCTCCTGCTTCAGACAGGATCTAAGGCCTTTTTTTCCCCTCTTTATTTGGTTATGAATGTCTTCTTTTTGAATATTAAAACCAGCCTTTTGAATATTGATTGTGCTTAATTTAGGCTTTGCTATTTTCAGTGTTGAGTAATTTTATTTCAGTGTCTTACTCTCATTTTAAAAATTCACCTTCTCACTTCTCAGCCTCTATTTTGATGATACAGATGTCAAATGCTGCCAGGTCTTTTATTTATACTAAATACTTCTACCCCTTTAGAAATCTTTGAAATCTGAGTCTTATAGCCTGATCTGGTTACATGTTTAGGGTATTTTGAGGTTTTATTGAATGTAGAGGTTTTTATAAGTCAATTAGGGGTGTACTAATTATTAGAAGTGAATAACTCTCATCTTGATCTGAGTAGGTGGTGAAAAAATCATGCCTGTAGAATTAATTTAGTTATTTTTTTAGATTTCACTTATGTTCTGTTAGTTTTAGTTTCCTTTATTTCATGGAATAGACAAAAGAAATTATAATTTGAGGATTTCAAGTGCTTTTCACTTTGAGGATTTGATGTAAGTTTTTAATTATAAAATTTTATGAAATATTTTTTGTTCTGAATCCATGTTTCAGAAAGTGAAAAACAAAATAAAACAAAAAAAAAATCACTAGTTATGTTAACATAAGGGGTTTGATTTAATATATTTTTCTGAGACAGTTATTTAATCTTACATATTTTCAATTAGACATTTATTTAAGTAGTTAATTATAATGAGGATGCTTCTTTCCTTCAGTCATAAGGAACTCATTTCCAGAGTAGACCCCTGTCCTATAAACTACAATGGTATTTGTAGGAAATGCTTGGTATTGGACTGAACTCTCTTTCACATTACAATTTGAGAGAAAGAACACAAGTTTTAATTTATTATTTCAGTATTTGTCACAAGAATTCGTATTGCATAGGTGGCATCAGCGGAATCTTGTGGATTATGACTGAGGGGAATGTTATTATGTGTTTTACCCATTTAGGTTTGAATTGCATGCACTTTTAGGAAGCCTTCAAATCAATGTGACATTTGAATGCAGAATATCTTAGTATCTTGCTGTTGAATGAAATCTCTGCTTCTGTCATGGTGTGGTCCTAAGAAATTCCTGTGTTGACAGGCAGGTCAAAAATAATAGTGTTTCTGAAAGTTAATGTTTACACTTTTTTTGCCATCTGTTAAACGTGATGTATGGACTGTCAGGAACACCATCAAGAACATAATGTATTTGTGTTCTATGTTCCCAACCACTTAATTGTCTAATGGCAATTGTTGATTGGTGTCGTCATCAGCTTTTGTTTGTACAATTAAAATGTGATGATTTTTGTCCAGTGGCAGTCATCATATCTGTTGCAGTAGCTTGTTTCTGCTGTTTCTTAATATTCTAAGAATATTAAGTAGCAAAAGAAACACCTAAATGTAAAAATCCTATGGGAGAGATTGATCTGGGCCATAGCATTCAGATTTAGATTCCAGTTCTGTAAATTTGTAACAATTTTTTGCTCCATGAGCAACTATGTTCCTTTAGAAAATATCGTCTTTATTCTGTGTAAGTAAGGCTTAGTGAAAATCAGACCCTCTATGTGTATGCAAAAGTTCACCCTCTGAAATTCAAGCCTTCTCATAAACATATTTAATTAGACAAATTGAAGACAAATTAAATCACACCCATGGCCTTTCTTGTATAGTTTTGTTCTGTGTGACTAACAAAGGAAAATACACTGAACTTAGCATGATCCTTTATGATTTTAATATTTAATTTTCTTATATTAATGTGCTTTCCTACATCTGTGGAAATACTTGTTTTGTTTCACTGAGTCTTCTATCTTTCTTACGGTGAGTAATTTGGATGTATGAATATGATTATGCTTATTGCCTGTGGACCAGAATTAAATGACTGTTGCTTTAGATCTAAAACCATCAGTCTCCCCATTCTGGAGAGTAAATGGGCATAACAAACTGGATTAGTTCTGTGCTTAAAACATGTTGGGACAGTATGGAAAACTTTAGCCTTTTGTGCTGGTATCATAAGTATTTTACCATTCTGTTTTCACTTCAGATAACTTTGTAATAAAAAAAATAATTTAACAGATGTTTGTCTGGCATAGTGTGTGTGTAAAAGTTTTGTGCAACAGAAATCCCTTATGTGTTCTTTTTCTTAATAAAAAGATTTTTCTGAAGCAATTGACTAGGAAAAAAGTTAGCTATTGATCCCTAATCAGCACTATTTAGTCCACAGAAAAAATATGACTATTTAAAATTCAAATGAAATCCCACTAGGAATTGTTAATTTGTTCAGTGTCTTATACAATGTGTTCTGTAACCAGTAGGAGATTTTGTTTAAACATATCTTGAGTAGGATCATAAAAACTTGAGATATAGAAGAAACATTTATTTTTTTTTCTGTCTACTTGTGTCTATACTTGAATAGTTCATGTATCTTCTGTGCACCATATGTAATATGGTGATATAGTACAGTCTTGACCTAAAGCTTTTCTGCCTTTAAGGTTTTTCCAGACAATGAGAGAAGCAAAACCATCTGGAATTCAAATGAGAATTTAAAGGGAGAGAAAAAACTATTTTTTTTTACTGCAGTAGGTAGAAGTTCAGTGTTCAGCCTGAGGTTTGACTGCATAACAATAAGGCATGTGTACCTGTATGAGCAAAAGATAGGACTCCCATGCAAAAGCAGCTTGCTGTAGTCGCTGCTGCAGGCTGGTGATTTCAGCTGTCTGCTTAACATTTCTGAGGTTCAAGTGTGTTATTGCTTTCAGCTCATCTGAACGCGCGTGATGTCTTAACCTAGTCCTGCAATAATTGAACTGGGAAACCCTTTGTTCCTCAATCCACTTAGCTTTCCAGGTGCAAATTTTGAAACTGTATTGGGATACGTTAAATGCAAGTACATTTAAAGGTGTTGTTAAGGTCAGACATTTATTTTTTAAAGAAACCGGGAAGTGTTTATTCTGAGGAAACAGGTCAGTGTAGTGTTGGGCATCAAAATGAACACACCTAAATGAACCTAACGTAACACCTAAATGAACATAAATCTCAAAGTGAAAAACACTGCATTAAGAGAAAAAAATTATAAAAATTTGTGACACAGCATCGCCAAGAAGTGGCATAATGTTATAGTGTTAAAATAATTGTCTTTGCTGATCTGAATTCAATTAGGAATGGGAAAATTTACCCCCCCCCTTCAAAAAGAAAATACACTATGGAGTTAAGATTTTTTTTTTCTTCCAGAAAATATGCTTATTAGTAGAAGAATTATTGGTGAATTTATTACACATAAAAAAATTGAATATGCTTAATATCCACTAAGTTACCAGTTTTTGGTATCACTTGTATGGGGCATATATCCCTTACCTGTAGGTTTTGATTTATGTATTTGTGAATATCTGTGTTCGGGATATATTTTGTTGGCTGTAATGAAAATAATGCTTTTCAAATCACCACAGAGTTTTAGAACGTAATCTGTGGGTATGAACTCCTGTACTTCTGAGGAAAATAACTAACATTACTGCAGCAGTACATCAAATTGCAGGTCAGCCCACATGGATCAGAACAGTCTTGGATCAATACCTAATGGCTTTGGTTTAGATCAGCTGCTAATCCTCCACCCTCCAATCAAAGTGGATTCAGTTCAACAAAGTTCAGTACAGAGCCTGCTGGAAGCAGATGTGAAATTCCTTGTAATTTTATTTAATCGCTTTTAAGTCTGACTTTGCTACTATATTTATGTTGAAAATCCTGAATATCTCTGGTCGTTGTTGTCACTGTTCAGCTCTAAACCAGAAAGATCTATTGTAATTATACTAGTGACTCAAACATTGAATTGCCGTTATCTTTGGTAACAAATACTCCCTTATTTTAAACAAAAGGACCCTTATACTAGTCCAAATATGTGTATGCATGTAACATGCACATACTTAGCTGTTTTTTCAGTTCTAAGTTTACATAGCTTTCTCAGTTTGACATTGCAAAAGAAAGTTTATAAGGAAAAAGGTTACATTTAAGTGTATTGAAATGGGGGAAGAAAAATAATTGTACCTTTTAGCAGCATGTATGGAATCTTACTTGAAAGTATACATGGAATAAGAGAAAGATAATGAGACAAAATATATTTATTTCAGTGGTTATCTGAGTATCTCTACCACTGGCTGAAGAGAAGCCTTGATAATATGACATAAAAGAAGACAGTTTCCACTGAGTTTTGCTGATACTTGTAGTTGGATTTAGAACAAATAAATGTTTTAGTTAACTTAATGACCGTAGGTGCCATGTTGACAGAGAGTGCTAGTTTTGGTGTGGATAGAAGTAAAATATTTCTGACAGAAGGGTTCATTTGGGTAGTTCATGTCTTTGAAGTTTTTTTTGACACTGCAGCACTAGTGTCGGCAATTTAAGACGAGAGTTTATTTGTGTATTTTGAAATGTAAATTTGCAGACATAATCAGAATGTTTGGTAAATCAGTGAGATTTCAAAGAATGTTCCATCTGTCTTATTCTGTTTGCATTATACAGTAGAGAAAAAATACTCCAGTACAGATAGTGTTTGAGAAATACTGTCATCAAAGCTCTGATTTTAAAAGTTGCCATGAATGTAGAGGTGTTTATGCTTTATAAACATTCTAGTCTGATACTAATGTATCCAGACAGAGAATCACAAAAATCTGATTTGCATAATGTAGATCAGTGTTGTCTCTTTTCTTCAGTTTAACTTGTAGGTTTCTGCCATGTTTTATTAATGTTTATCTGAGAACTAAGCTTTATCAATCTGTTATGAATGATCTGACATTTCAAACCAGTTCCTGTGACAGCTAAAGTGACAAATTGGCAACTCAGTTATCCAGACACAAAGCTCAGAAATGTGGGAAATATTATGTTGGTGGTGTTTTTTTTTTTCCCCTAACAGTGGCATCTGGATTCTCATCTGGCTTTCTGGCCCATCTCCTGTTGCTTCTGCTGGTCTAACTGCATTGCTGGCTGATACACTCACTGTAAACCTGCCCTGGAGGCTGGCATATATTCACCCTGTTCCTAGCCATTCTTGTATCCTTGGATGCCATTTTTTTTGGCTCCTCTGCAGTGGAAAGAAGTCTGCCAAGCTGCTATACGTAGTGTAATACTAAGAGAGCATTCCAGGTAAAGCATTCCAAGCAGAGAGGAAAAATATGGGCTACTCGATGCACTTTGTGTCATTGGCTCTACTGTAAGAACAATGCCAGATGCTGCTAGCAGCATGGCAGCACCAAGGTAACAGAGCAGAGAAGCTTCCAGTACAGTTAAGATAAGAAAAAAATCCACAGTAGAACAAGGAAAGTCAAAGTAACTAAAAATTACTATACAGTAACAGTGATCCTGGGGCATAAGTGACACTTGGAATGGGTGGAATCTGGAGCTATTAGCCTACACTTGTCAATATTCCCTTGAAATGTCTTTGAAGTAAACTACGGTTTTATTCAGTGTGAAGGACGAAGTAATGTCCTGATAGATAAAAATAAAATAGATGTGGGGTTTAATCTGTTTTAGTTAGTTGGTTGGTTGAGTATTTTTTCAGTTTTGTTTGGTTGGTTGATTGGGTTGGTTGATTTGTTGTGGTTGGATCTTTGATCTGGTTTAGGGGGTTTTTTGCAAGGCCTTTATGAAAAAAATAATCTATTAATGTATTAACTAATGAGGTTGCTCAAAGCAGCTGTCAGCCTTCCATATATCCTACAATACCATGTATGCCTGCTCTGTTGCAGTCTTCTAGTAGTAAAATGAGCTGTCAGTAGCATACATTCTGTCAAGAAACAATTCATTTTTATGTGAGTTTGTGAGTATTATACTTTTGTTCTTTTCTCAGGTAAAAAGCAATTTGGCTATAAATATATCTTTACAAAAATGTTTTTCATTTTTTTCAGCTAGTAACTTCCCACTCATCCTGCAAAATACCTTCACCTCTCATTCTATGAGAATTTCACAGAATTTACAAATACACCTTATAATAATTTTTTTCAGTTACTAGAAACAAAGTGTCAGAATAAATAATTCACACATTTACAATGTAAGTACCAGCAAAATCCCCAAAGTAACGCTTAACTTAATACAATAAAGTATGTGCTAACAAATCACGCTAGCTGCTGATAATGTAGGAAAATCAAATTTAGTTCTGGTAATGTTTGATTTCAGGTGATACTTTGTCATCCCTATGAGTACTAAAAGCAGGTCTTTAGAATAAATATTAGGTAAGAGCAGGAGTAGTACTCTGGAAGGAATACTGCAAAAATTTTTTTTCCCCTGTCTTGAAAAGTTCTTTCTCAGAATCATTCTAAATCTTGTAATATGAATCAGTTCTGAACTAGGTCTCTCATGCTACCTTTAACACTTGCTGACACAAAGAGGCAAATCTAATATGATGACACACTTGTCTAGCCAGTGCGGGCATTGAGTATAGGAAAAAAAAGTGTCCTTCTTAATTTACATTTTAGAACAATATTAAGATTTTTAATTATTTTTTTTGGCAGTGTAACCAAGTGTTAAGAATGAAGTACTAATTGTATAATAGTTAACATGTTAATCACAGAATCATAGGATAGTCTGGGTTGGAAGGATCTTATAGATCATCTAGTTCCAAGCTCCCTGTGGCAGACAGGAAAACTTTTCACTAGACCAGGTTGCTCAGAGCCCCCCATCCAACCTGGCCGTGAACGCTTCCAGGGATGGGGCATCTACCATCTTGGGCACCTTGTTACAGTGCCTCACTACCCTCACAGTAAAGAATTTCTTCATAGCATCTAATCTAAACCTACTCACAGTTTGGAGCCATTCTGCCTTGTCCTGTCACTACATGCTCTTTTAAATAGTCTCACTCCATCTTTCTTGCAGGCTCCCTTCAGGTGCTGGAAGGCCACAGTTAGGTCACCCTAAAGGCACCTGTTTTCCAGGATGAACAATCCCAGTTCTCTTATCTTTTTCTCACAGAAGAGATACTCCATGCTTCTAATACCATTTTGTCCATTTGGAGCACCCTCTGCTTGTGTTCACTTTTGTAGTGAATTAAAATTCCCTCATTTGTATCAGACATTTAGTTCATGTTCCTGATTGTTACTTTTCTCGTATGGCCTCTTATATTTTGCCAAAACCTTCTTCTTGAGCACATCGTATGTAGAAAATGTAATATTAGTCCTTGCAGATATCTAGTCATAAGGAACAGAAAAATGCTTTTCACTAGCTGACTGATACCTCATGTTTTTGGCTGGTATCAGCAACAGAAACCCTCCTCTGTGAAAGTTGACAACAGCCAAGGAAGAAAAAGTTTGTGTGAATTCATTTGTGTTCACAGCTACCCCTCTTAGGATCCAGACTCAACCACACAAAAATAGAATTGGCCAGTGTCAGCTTTAATATTGGAGAAAAAACTGAGCGTGAATTTTTTTACCTCAGTCTTCAATGGCAACCTTTCTTCCCACACCTCTCAAGTGGATGGACTGGGGGACCAAAGTGTCTCCCGCTGTATGGAAAGATCAGGTTCTAGACCACCTGAGGAACCTGAACAAACACAAGTCTGTGGGACCCCATGAGGTGCATTTCAGAGTCCTGCAGGAAGTGGCTAATGTACTTGCCAGTCACTCTCTATGAAATTTGAAAAGTCATCACAGCCAAGTGAAGTCCCAGGTGACTGGAAAAAGGGCAACATTGTACCCATCTTTAAAAAGGGTAGAAAGGAGGACCCTGGTAGCTACTGACCTGTCAGCTTCACCTTTGTACCTGGGAAGATCATGGAACAGATCCTTCTAGAAGCTGTGCTGAGGCACAGGAAAGATGGAGCAGTAACTGGAGACAGTCAGCATGGTTTCACCAAGGACAAATCCTGCCTGACCAACCAGGTAGCTTTCTGTGATGGAGTGACTACATCAGTGGACAAGGGAAGGGATACAGATGTCATTTATCTGGGCTTCTGTAAAGTTGTTGACACAGTCCCCGACATCCTTCCCTCTAAATGCAAGAGAGATGGACTGGATGGGGGGACTGTTAGATGGATAAGTGATTGGACGGTTGCATCCCAGGGTAGTGGTCAACAGCTCAGAGTCACAATGGACATCAGTGACAAGTGCTGTCCCTCAGGAGTCTGTATTGGGACCACTGTTATTTAATATCTTCATCAGTGACATGGACAAAGGGATGAAGTGCACCCTCAGCAAATTTGCAGATGACACCAAGCTGAGTGGTGCAACTGCCACACCTGAAGGATGTGATGGCATCCAGAGGTTCCTGAGCAACCTTGAGAAGTGAGCCCATGGGAATCTCACGTGGTTTAACAAGACCATATGCAAAGTGCTGCACCTGAGTCGGGACAATTCTTGGTATCAGCACGGGTGGAAGGATGATCAGACTGAGAGCAGCCCTGCTGAGAAGGACTTGGGAGCGCTGATGGACAAGAGGCTGGACATGGCCTGGCAATGGGCACTTGCAGCCCAGAAAGTCAATTGTATTCTGGGCTGCATCAAAAGCAGCGTGGACAGCAGGGCAAGGGAGGGGATTCTGTTCTACTCTGGTGAGACCCTACCTGGAGTACTGCATCCAGGACTGGGGACCCCTGCACAGGAAGGATACTGACTTTTTGGAGCGAGTCCACAGGAGGGTCACCAAATGTATTAGCTTACCAGACAAGATACTGTTCAGAAAATTTGAGAATTAGTGAGAAAATAACTTGCATATTGTTCAGTGAGAGATGTAGTTCAATATGTATCTGTGTAGTGTGCTTGAAATGTATAGATGGCTCAACTTACTCAGAAACACTGGAAAAATGTCCAGTAAAGAAAAATAGAATTTTGTCCATGCACCTGAGGCATGTTACATGAATTCTTATCACCAAAGGACTGGTAAGAGAAAATAAGGGAAAAGGGCTTTGAGGGGAAGCCATGTGAGGAGCAACTGAGGTCCCTTGTTCTGATAAGCCTGGAGGAGACTGCGGGGAGACCTCATTGCAGTGTACAGTTTCCCCATGAGGGAAAAAATAGGGGCAGACACTGATCTCTTCTCTGTGTGACCAGTGACAAGACCCATGGCACGATGTTATGCCACGGGAGGTTTAGGCTGGATATTAGAGAGAGGTTCTTCACCCAGAGGGTGGTTGGGCACTCTAACAGTGTGCCCAGGGAAGTGGTCACAGCACCAAGGCTGACAGAGTTCAAGAAGGGTTTGGACAATGCTCTCAGGCACATGGTGTGACTATTGGGGATGGTGCTATGCGGGGCTAAGGGTTGGACTCAATGAACCTTGTGAGTCCCTTCCAACTCAGCATATTCTGCGATTGTGTGATTTTATTGTGACTCGTGACTGAATTTACCAATGCCCCTCTGAGTGCCAGACCACCTGAAACCAGATGATACACAGTTGGTTGGTTTGGAAATGTTAAACCTACAGTATTTCAAATCACTGTTAAAGGTGCAAGTAGTATTCAAAGCATCCAATGTTTGCTAGTCTTCTAAATGTGGTTAAAGTAACAATTTTTTTGTGGACTTAATTTCATACACCATTTCTCCATCAGGTTTCATCTTATATTTTTACTCAAAATTATAATCAGAATTATAATGCATATTTCCATTGTGGAAATAATTTAGTAGCATTTAATGCTGTATTTTTTATAGTTTTTGGCATTACATGCTCTTGGCTTAGTACAGGATTATTAATTTGATAAGGCTGAAAAGGTTGTAAAGTGCATAACTGAATTCTGTGTATATTTAAATAGATTCCTTTGAAAGAGGCATAATGAATGCTGCATTTGACACAATCTGGGGAATCTGTCCTACACTCAGGGCTATGTCTATGGGTAAGGTGTTTAACCTTGCCGAATAGATTTAATATTTGGAGGGAGAAATTAAAGTGAATAGCACTACTTTCATGCAGAATTATTTAATGACAAGTGTTGATCCCTGGCAAATTGGACTAAATTCTGGTCTTAAGTGTGATAAAATAACAAAATCATTCCTGTCAAAATAATACTGCTACATTTGTGCTTTAACAGTGACAGAGACCAGATGTCATTCTTCTCTACTTACATGGAATTTTTTGTCCGTTTTGACACCATGAGAATTCACAGTGTTTACTGTAAGTTCCACTGTTGTGAAATCCACAATCAGGGAAGTAATGCCACTGAGTAGAAAGAGAAGTCAGATCTGTGTTCAGTTTGAGGAGATCCCTTTTTACATGTTACCTAGCCCAATGTGAAATATTTTTACTTTCCTTGAATAAGTAAAGGTAATCATCCAGAAAAAAATAATAGTATCTGTTGTTTGCATGTTATTTAATTAAAGCAGCTATATTGCTAGAGAAAGAGAAGAGAAATAGTCTCTTGTGTTCATATCCCTGTGGTGTTGGAACTGCTTTGTTGAACATAATTTCAAGGTGCCAGAGTCTGGTGAGGGGGGCTGCAGATAATTTTTTGAAATTATTATTATTTTTTGTGTTTGGATTTTTTTCATTACTTTCTTGTCACAAATAAATGCTTATTGATATATTAGAATTTGTGGCATCAGGACAATAAAAATTTACAAACGGTAGTGTAAAATTTAAACAAAAATCAACAAAAATATTTCTAAGCTATCAAAATTTTTGGAAGAAGTTATGAATATGTATGGACACCACTGTGTTAAAATAGTTTTCGTAAGTATGGCACTTAGGTGCTTGGCTTGTAAGTAAAGTGATATAGATTGACAGCATTAATTTTGCAAGGGTTTTTTTTTTTTTTATATGGCAAAGTTTTGAGACTTAGGGTAATCAACAGATCCAAATATTTCAAGACAAAAGTATCTTCTTACGGATGTCATTTTTAATGTTTCTTTTACGTTTTTGTGAATCTAAAATATGAGTTTTTAATTTCTTTTTCTAGAACAACAACTGATAAATTCAGTATCTGATTCATGCCTGCAGTATATTCTGGGCATTCATTATACAGCAACAAATTGCCACCAGATTGCTTCACACCTCGCACGAGCTGTTGCGTTATTTAGTTCTTTTCATCTTCAGAGCACTTCTTCCTCAGTCTTCTCAGTGGACAGCTAGTGCAGTCGTGCAGCTTGCACACTAATATTCTTTTCAGAGGGATTACTGTTTTTTCTTCAGTTGGTAGCTGGGGCTTGGATTAAAAAGGATTTAGAAGTTCATGTTACACTAACCACTGTCTTGAAGTTTTGGTCTGAAAAGCACTGACATTCCAATGGTGACACTAAGGACCCTAGAAGCTTCCTATATCAAATGAACTGGAATTTTGGCTAATCTGCATGAAATTAATGTAAGGCTCAGGTCTGGCTCTTTGAAGTTGAAAGGAAATTTTTTGGGCACTATACCTTTGTAGACATGTATAGGAGTAGCTGTGCCTTTATAAAGCTAGCAGTGTCATCCTTTCTGTAACTTCATTCCTCCTTTCTGTCATCATCTTTCACTATTTAGCCCCGTTTTTCTTATAACTTTTTGAATATTGTATTGACTTGTAGTATCAAATTCAGCCAAGTTTTCTGTGTCCACAGTGTTTCTTTAGGAAAGATTACACAGTAGTTTGTAATATATTATGAAATTTCTCTAAAATTCAGGAAAACAACATTTCATTATTATTTATTATCTGAAGACTTGTTATTTCCCTTGTCATAATAGTCAAAGGAGCATTGCTGACATCCCAAGATACAAAAGACAGCAAACATTATGTTTCATCTAAGATCACTTGTAATTATTTATGTTAAATTTTCAGAAGGAATGGGTTCAAAGATAGGTTCTTCATTTCACTGTCCATTGGGAACTTAAATGCAATACTGTTAATCTGTTGTGGTCCAAATATGACAAGTGTCTCATACCACCCTTTTGGAAAGGACATGGTATTTGCAGTGATTTTTTTTTTTTGGTTGGTTTGGTTTTGGGGATTTTGTTTGTTTGTTTGTTTTGTTTGTTTATTTGGTTTGCTTTTACTTAGTATAGATTATGGGCAGCTCCTTGGGAGTGCAATGTTTGCCCAAGTGATTACATAGTAACTGCTCTTCAAGCTATTACACCAACTTGCAGCACATTGTCTCTCAGCTGATAACACAAATCAACTTAAAATTTAAAATAACTTCATCTTGTGGGTTACTTCACACTCATCATGCTCTTTTACAGTTATCTCCATTTTTCCACCTGAAATGAATTTGTCTGAAAAACAAAGCAGCAGAAGTCTCTAGCTGCTCGCTTTTATGTGGTTATCTAAGCCCTCTGGAGTGTAATGGGACTATAAACTTGTACTGGTATAAGGTTTTGAAGCCTTTGAGCAATATAGTCATTCTAGTAGATATGACCTTGTTTTGTTTGTTTCTGAAAACCCTGTCAGAGTTTCAAAACTATATGTTGGAAGAAAGAGTAGAAAGAGGAGAGACAACAGTGGGATATCACAAGAAAAAGTGATCAGTGTATTGGAACACTGGGACACACTTTCTTGAGAAATGCATGGTGCCTGCACAAGAAGAGAAGCAGGGGACCAAATAAACCTCCTACTCTCTGTAGTTTTATACAGGCCAGTAGTATCATACATTATGTACAGAAGTCCAACATTTAATGGAGTCACTCTTTACTAGCCATTTTAATTTCAGTTTTCTGGATCATTATAACACATTTTATATAATAATTCTGTATAATCAAGTCTTCTTTGATGTAATTGTCATGTCTACTTAGTATCTGTTAACTGACTGATGCTGGAACGTATCTCAACACTACTAGGTGCTTACAGCTGTTCAGTGGTCATTGTCAGGGCTAATGCACTGTTTTTCATAAGTCATTTGCATGTCATAAGCTTGGAGTTCTTAGAGTAGACATTTTTTTTTAAACTAAAAAAAACCTCTTTCATTGCACAGGAATATCTTCTGTGAGGGAGACTCCACAACCCCTCTGGGCAACCTGTTCCAGGGCACAGTCACTTGCACAAAAAAGGTGTTCTTCCTCATATTCAGGTGGAACTTCCTGTGCATCAGTTTTTGCCATTACCTGTTGTCCTGTTGCTTAGCAGTACTGAGAAGAGCCTGGAGCTGTAGTGAAGATATTCCATTCTGCTTTCATCTGTTTTTCTCTGATTCTAGAGTACATCAACTATGATGCAGAGCTGTGTAATTAACATATTTAAAATAGAAGTCTTCTTTTCTGAGACTTGATTTAATTTTGTTTTTCCTAAAACTGTGAAATCTCAATATTCAATTCAGACTCCCACTCCCCCTTTCTTCATGTAAAATATGAATGAAATAGAGACGCTTCATAGCATTGTTATTAAGGAGGGTCTAAAAAAATTGATAGTTATGAGATACTCTCTAAGTTATTGCAAGTTCCATCAGTGTGTGTGTAATGGCGTGCCTCCACTGTAAATCAGCAGTCATCCCTGTTTGTGTTCCTTTACTGAAGAGAGGGAGGTTATTAAATTCTAAATATTAGAATTTAAGCAATTGGGTTTTTTTTCTTCTGAGATAAGTGATGATTTTTCTCAACTTTCTTTGTTGCTTTGTCCTCAGTTTGCTTTTTAAGTAAAGATTTCTAACTGTGTTAATTGGTAAAGTGCTGGATATTAAAAACTGAGCTACATTGATTCTGACTAGTCATAGAAATCACTTGCTATTTCAAGTCATTAATAGTCAGGCTCTGTAGACTCTATCTCATTGTTCTAAATAAAAAAATCCCCTCCGATATTGCTTTTATACATGATGAAAAAAGTAAAACTGTGGTTGCCATTGGTACAGTGCCTTAAGTGGTAAGGAACAACATAAGTCTCCTGCCCTGTTGTTGCCACTTGGCCACATGAATTTGGAAAGCCTTTGTCCCACCTGTGACGGCCTAGTGCAACAAATGCAGGAACTAGTAGATGGATACCAGTGAAACTGAAGGATGAGATTTCAACTTGGGTATAATTAGGACACCAAGCAATCCATTGTGACTGTGAATCTTTGGAGAGAAATAGCAGTTTGAAGGAAGATAATAGGATTGTGATTTTTTAAAGCTATTTCTTGCATGTGCAACATATGTTATGCTCCAGCCACTTGTCATCCTCTGAGGATAAGGCTAAGATTTCCAGTGCGTTGAAAGTAAAAAATCTGGCAGTTGTTATAGTCAAGGTAAGCTGAAGGTCTGAAATAAATGTATTTATTAATTTATTTATTTTCAAGGGCTAGGCAACATCTGGGTAAAAAGTTGAAATTCAAAATTCATCCTGACTCACGGTATACATTTGTCTCTCTAGTTCTATAGTCTCTGTGACCTAATTCCTGTCAGACACATGGAGTTCCCTGTGTGCAGTGTCTTTTAAGAGGAATCTCATCCATTGCACAGGGTAACATCCTTAGTATTATATTATACAAGCCACTGCCTCTGTTCATCAATAAAAGTTTTACTTGATTAAAAACTATATGAGAGAGATCAGTTTTTTAGATCAGTCCACTAACATGAATATTTGTGACCTTTTTTTTTATATTATTTTAAAGTAGAATTATAGTTATACCTTACTGTTTGTTTAAAATCTGGTTACGTTTTTTTCTTTGAGGGGGAAGGGAGAGTGTTTGATACATACAGGAGGAAGTTATTTAGCTGTTCTTATGTTTATATGTTTGAAAACATTTACAGAAGCTGTTGTAATAAAGAGTTTTATTGTGATTGTGAAATGAAAGCCTCACCACTGCAGGTTTGTTGTATATTTTGCATTCCTCTCTTAAGATTTCATTATTTCAATTTCATTATTGCTTGGTGTTTATTCTTTCATGTAAAGTGGGGTAAAGCAAAAAAAAAAAGTGAAACAGCTTTTAGTCTTAATTTAAGTTAATTTTTTAATCTCCTTTTAAATTCAGTTTGCTTTGTAGCATAGTGCTATAGTAGTGGTGGGCAGGAACCCTGCAAGATGCATTGTCTTTCATACACTGATCTTCACATCACACGATTTCCTCAGGGCGACTCCACCAGCTTCCTGAAACCTGCACATTTGTGCTTGTCCCTTATAAAGATAGGACAGATTCCCACAGGTAACAAGCAGGACCCAAAAACAAATGAAAGAGCCCAAACTCCCAGACCTACTCTTGGGATAGAAGGTATTGACATGTGTAAAAAAAGTACCTTGTAGCAAAAAAGCACAGAGGGCAGAATGATCAATGGGAAGACTGAGTCGTACCACCTGAGGCACCACTGTTAGTGGAGTACTCTTGTTATCACAAGCGTGGAAGGACATGATTTTGGAGGTCATTTCAGACCAACCATAGATCAATTAAGCAGTATAGTTCCTGCTGAATTTTTGCAGACAGAAGAAGGTATGTTAAGAGAATCTTCTGGGAAATGCAAGAATATGTCTTTTTTGGTGTGGTTTGGCAGATGATGCTTTAATACTACCCGCTATAGGTTTTTGGTTTGGTTTGGTTTTGGATTTGGGTTTTGTTTGTTGTTTTGTTTTGGGTTTTTTGTTTGTTTGTTTTTTTGTTTTGTTTTGTTTTTTAATGTGACAAATCCCATAGCTAAATTGTGCCAGGCATTTCATCTGCACGTCGTGGCACTTTAACTTGCTACTCATGCTGGTCACGAAGCCAGAGCAATTGTGTCCACCTGAGTATCACTGCATCCGGCACTTTTTGAGGTGTGAAACACTCTGACAAATGTAAAAATAAACCAATAAAAGACTCTCAAAATATCAGTGGTAAATTCATTTGGGGGTTTTTATTTGTCTTGTAGTATTTGACACTGTGATGTGTAAGGCAAGGACTTTTAAGCTGTATAGTAGAGCTCAAAGCCTGGTATAGAATCATAGAATCATAGAATCGATTGGGTTGGAAAAGACCTCCGAGATCATCGAGTCCAACCCTTGGTCCAAATCCAGTCCATTTACTAGATCATGGCACTCAGTGCCCCGTCCAATCTGCGTTTAAAAATCTCCAGGGATGGTGAATCCACCACCTCTCTGGGCAGCCCATTCCAATGCCTGATTACTCTCTCTGTAAAGAATTTTCTCCTGATATCCAACTTAAATTTCCCCTGGCAGAGCTTAAGCCCGTGCCCCCTTGTCCTATTGCTGAGTGCCTGAGAGATTTACTAGAGATTGTCAAATAGCACCTATAGTTTGTTGGAGACAAGACCTGAAAGAAATATGACATTCTATAAGATCTCGATGACAGTAAAATATATTAATAATGGAAGAGCAGTTCTGTTGCTTTGCCTTCTCAGGAAAGCTAAAATCCTTGAGTCAGCAAAATGTGCCAAAATCTGTAGAACCTAGTGAGTATCCAACTGTGAGAATTACAGCAATGCTGGAGATGGTGTGTCATTCTGTCAATTATGCCTGGAGTTTTTAAATTATGCGGGGTAATGTGGCTGTACTGAGTATTGCAATGGTTTAATATATTCATGTAAAGTTCATTACTTTGGTAATATCTGTAAATAGCTTGGACTGATAGGAATAGTTCCATAAGGGGTAATTTAATGTAAATGTTTGTGATTGAAAATGTAGCAATCACTCTTCGTTGTACTAAAAAGGTACTAATTTTCACAGTATTTTTGGGCAGATTCTGGGCAAATTTCCGAAAGTGTCAGGATTTTTTGTTTCATAAGACATCTTTGTTTCAATTATGTACCCAGGGATGTTGAAAAAGAAGGATGCCAACTGATGTCTGTAGTAAGATTCAATATTGTGAGTTAAATACTCAGTAGGGTGTAGTCAGTAAGGTTCCATGATGAAAAAAAGTATAACTGTTGTTGAAGAAGTGTCCTGGGGGAACTCATGGCTTTATTGTTGGAAAAGAACGTGTTCCAGAATGAACATGGGACTAGATTTATCCAATATAAATAGCTGGAAAAAAATTAAAATCTCATTATATTATTAGCACTCTGGGTAAAATCTTTGACTATAATGTTTTTTAACAATAAATATACTTTTATATATATGGATTTTTTTTCTCTTGGGGACATATATATATATGTATATACATACATACATATATCCCATATATAGGTCTATAGGTGTGTATTTCCGTGTGAAAAAAATTATGAGTTTACTTTTGGAGTGTTGACTTGAAAGCAACTCTGTTCAAACCCTATTAAGCTGTACTAGTTCTGTTCAGTGTTGGAATAGACACATATGCATATATTACCTTACTTTGTGGAATTATTATATATGTATTTAATTTTTAATTGTACAACCACGTGGTAATGGTTTTGAAATTGCTTTGAAGTTTTGAAGTTCAAAGTAAAGAAAAAAAAAGAAGGGAAGTCTCCATTTCGTGGGAAAGGTTTTAGTTTAGTAACTTTCTATGAAAATAATTTTTCTCAGTTTTACCATAATGACAGCCGAGGTCCTGGGCTAAGGCTTATTATGATGAGATACAAAACACAACAAAGTGTTCTATGACATCAAAAAATTTACTCAGAAGAGTGGTTTCTCCTAGAAACAGTCGTTTGACTAAAACAAATTCCAAATGCTCCTTTATCAGCCAAATGCCATAAAAACGTCTGCAGAATACTATAACATGTTTCTTCAATTTAATAAGCAAGCATATTATTGTATATCTATATATCAGTTTTATGTCACGTTATTCCTGAGTCTGATGAAATTGTCTTTTGTCTGCTTCAGAAGCAGGAAGAGAAAAATGTTATTAATAACTAGTAGTGTAGTTGTAGTTTTGAACAAAGTGTAGACACTAATATTTTGCAGACTCTCAACCCTTTGACTTTTTTTTATTACTAGGTATGATATAGAGAGATCCCATGTAGGAGTTTAGGTACAATACCTACAAGAACAGAACTATACCATTCAGTTACTGCAAAAGTTAAGTTTATTTAGTAAACAGAAAGAGTTGTGAAATTTGTGAGATTTCTATCCAGAAGGTGTCCACTGCACACCTGCATAAACAGGAACCCCAGACACTTCACAGGAGGATGTCCACTCTGACCACCTCTATATTACCATTTCAACAGTGTCTGTTGGAAAGCAAGTCACACAATTGCAGCTGTGGTGATGTTAGTGCAGCAGAACTAACACACAGAATCACATAAGAATGGCTGTGGTTGAAAGGGGCTTCTGTAGAACATCTAGTCCATGTCCCTGCTAAAGCAGTTTCACCTAGAGCAGGTTGCACGGGATTGCATCCGGACAGGTTTCGAATATGTCCAGAGAAGAAGATTCCACACTCTCTCTGTGTACCCTGTTCCACTGCTCTGTCACCCTCAAAGTAAAAAGAAGTCTTTCCTCATACTCAGATAGAACTTCCTGTGTTTCAGTTTGTGCCCGTTGACCATTATACCATTGTTGGCACCACCAAAAAGAGTCTGGCCCCTTGACACCCACCCTTATGATATTTCTAGACACTGGTAAGATCTCCTCTCAGTAGTCCCTTCTCCAGGCTAAACAGGCCCATCCCCCTCTGCTTTTCCTCAAAAGAGAGGTGCTACAGTCCTCTTATCATATCTGTAGTCCTCCTCTTGACCCTCTCCAGTAGTTTCTTGTCCTTCATGAATGGTGGAGCCCAGAACTGGACAGAGTACTCCAGGTACAACCTCTCTAGGGCTGAGAAGATACCTCCTGTGACCTGATGGCAATGGTTTTCCTGATGCACCCCGGGAGACCACTGACCTTCTTGGCCACAAGAATGCTCTGGTGACTCATGGACAACTTATTATCCACCAGGACCCTCATGTCTTTCTCTGCAGAGCTCTTTCCCAGCAGGTCAACCCCCATCCTGTGGTAGTGCCTGGGGTTATTTCTCCCCAGATTGAGGACCCTGCACTTGTCTTTGTTGAACTCCAATAGTTTCCTCTCTGCCCAGCTTTAACAGTCTCTATCAACAACATCGTGTAAAACAATCAGCAAGTTTTTTAAGACTAACAATAAAAATCAACAAAACATACAGTTTCCTTTTAAAAGGTATACATTACATTGCACAGAGCTATTATCTCAGCCATTCTATTTGGGGGGAGAATCATAAAATCATTAAATTTGGAAAAGACTTCCATGATCATTGAGTCCAACCATTAACCTACACTCCCACATCCACCACTAAACCATGTCCCTAAGCACCACATCTACATGGTTTTTTGAACACTTTCAGCAATGATGATTCTACCAGTTCTGTGGGCAGCCTGTTCAGAGAGGGTGTTTATGGTTTTAGTTTGGTTTTTTTGAAAGCATGAGGTCATTCAAACCCCAAACAACGGCGCGTACTTTTTCATAAAACCTTATTTGTCATATGTTAAGTTCAAACTAGCTGCATTAGCTTATGATTTCATAACTTTATGAAGTACTTCATATATCTGCAGTGTACTAGGTTGAAAAGATTTAAAGGGCATGTTTATTGTTCACAGTCAAGATGCAGGCCCGAAAGTTTCTCATGGAAAATACCATATGTTTCTGGTGAACAGGTAGTTCCCATGCCAACCTCTTCAAGATGATGAATGCTGCTGTGTTAACACATATGTATATCTGCAAGCTGAGAATGAATTTCTTAATTTCAATTTCTACCATATGGAAGTCACACAGTCAAAAAATTCATCTCTGTTGCCAGTTTTTCTAGCAATGAATAGTCTAAATACCTTGAAGGAAAGAAAGGATTAGGCTAACACATAGAGAAGATAAATGAACGCATTGCATAATGTTGTGAGAGGGCATTAAAAGAGAACACTTTGAATTTTTTTAAGTCCCGGTCAATGGTCATAATCAGAAGCCCACATTTCCTCTTGAATGTTGGATCTCTTAAGTAGTCAATATAATTTTCTTCATGGTATTGTGCTGTAGTGTACTGGATCTGGTATATTTTCCTTTTCTTTTTTTCTTTATTATGAAAGTTTAATTGATGAATGGAATATATAAAACAAATATACAGTAAATATGTTTTGAGTCAAATACTTTTATTTTAATACTTGTTTAAATCCTGCAATATAGAATCTTTTCAAAGCAGTAAAATATGAAAAATTAATTATTATATAAATTTTAGCAGTATTTAACATAGTGCCTTCAAGTTAAAGTAGTGGTTAAACACTTCAGATGCATTTAAATCTAGAAATGCAAGCATACTCTTTCTTTCTTTGCAGTTCTATATGGGTTCATGCTATTTTTTTTTCACAAATGTAGAGCTCAAAAATTTTATTAAGTTCAGAGCCAGTCATTCCAGCTGCAGTGAGCAGGATGTCCCTCATCTCTCAGGGCACTTAAGCACTCTATTAGATCAAAAGTGCTCTCTTAAAATGCTTCTTATTTAAGGATGAAGTAAAAGAATCTGATCGATTTTGTGAACATAAATAGAACTAAATCTTTATTTTCTCATGTCAGTGCTTTCTTCTGTTTCATGAATTCGTGGAAAATCACCTGTGCAAAACATGGGTCTTTACGTATGTGGTATCACTTTTTATTCAGTGGAAAATGCCTTTGTTTTGGTAGTTCTTGGACATTCTTCCTCTCTTTACCCCTTTGCTAAAGGTTTTTTCAAGACGAAACAAAAAATAAGATAAAAATATTGTACAATAAAGATGCTGTTGAGATAATTATATTCAGTTTCACAGTGTTACATAAATATTAAATAATTCCAAATTTAGAATCAATAAAACAGTGCACCAAGAGAAAATAAAAACCTGTTTCTTACTTATGCCAAGCTCTGAACATATTTTCTAACATTCTGTCTGAATAATCTGTGTTTAAAATTAAATCCTCAGATATTATGCAGCTGCTGAAGTACATTTTTACAGATGGATAGTTGGCCAGTGTCAGAGCTGAGATTGCATATGTACTCTTTAAATGCTGTCTGGCACTTTCCTGTTTTGTGAAATAGTCATCAGCTACAGTGCATGTTGATCAGTAGGACTTCCTTAACTGTGAAGATATTTTGACTATCCAGCCCCATTTTTTTCTGTTCTCAAGACAAATGCATACTAATGCCCTTTTCATGCTATTCTGGTATTAAGAAAAAAACCCGTGAATGTCATGTGAATGTGTCACTTGAAGACAAGGGGACTGTAACCTGAAGTTAAGTTCTTCATCCCCATCTGTTCAGTGACAAGGTACCAAGTGAATTTAAAGAGGTAAGATCGTCTTTTTGTGGAATGAGCAGCTGAATAACTATCTAACTGATTTAGGAAGGTATTTCTGTACATTGAGGAATTTCTAATTTAACAGTGTTATGGGACAATTATCTCACATTTTCTATAACAATTCTGGAGTATGTAAGTAAAAAAATGATGCTTAAAAATGTTTGGCGGAATCTGATATTTACATCAACTAATATATATAAGGGGTGAAGAAATACCTTCCTCTTACAGGCTGGAAAGTACAGATAGAATGACCCCCCAAAATCTGGAAAAAGATAAGGAACATGTGTTGATTAAACAATGTCTGTGTTGATTAAATAAATTGTGTCCATCACAAATATGAATCTGTGCTCACAACAAGACTTCTTTAAATAAAATAGAAAGGACAAATAGTGGAAGGGTTTCTTTGAGTCTTGCTCCTGCCTTTTCCTGAACTGTATTTTATTAGACATGCTCATACTAGCTGTCTTACTCGTGTGCGTAACATTTTTCATGATCAGAGCCATACTCAGTTAACACCATGGTAAAGGTAGATTACACAAGGGTTTCTTTTACATTGAATGTTTGTTTGTTCCGACTAAAATTGCAAATCCAGTTAATTAGTAACTGCATGATGTGTACACAGTAAAATTTCAAGGGAATGCATTTAGATGCAGCTCACAAAGATCACTGATTATTAATTTTTGCTTAGCAAACACAAATACCATAAAGTTCTGCTTAAATTAGAGTTGGATATTGATGGATTGAGCAATCTGTCAATATCTTATAAAACATAAAAATATTTAGGCAATGCTTAATAAAAAATATTTTTTTCTAGGATAAGAGACATGATGTAGAGATAGAATTCATCTATAACCACTAAGACTGAACTTTCTGCTGGGCTCTTGCCATTGAGAAAGACAAGAGTGGCTGGAGATGGTTTTTTTCCTCTTCAATCTGATAGTCAATGAACCTGATTATTGCTTCTATTAAGATTTATTATAGTATAGCTCTGGATTAAACCTTCTGTCCACACTGCTCCCTGCTTTCTTGCAGCCTCTACTGCATCTCAATTAGCAGGATATTTTCCTCCTTCTGCTCCGCCCCCCCTTGGCTGCGTTGTTGCACTGTGGTCAGAACATTACTGGAAAATGTGTCTGTTTTGTGCTGGATGACAGCTTTGGTGTGGGGCTGTGGTTATGGCAAAGGATTGTTAGTTTTCAAGGTAGTAGACTTGCTACTGATTAATTCTAAACATTGGCTATTATTTCCTAACTGTTCAAAATAAGACAGAGGTACTGTCAATTTTTTGATCTTCTTTTCACAGTTTGTTGTTCCCAATTGTGGTTAACAGAGAGATTTGATATTTTTCCTTGATCCCAGAATCTGAATCATGTTATTAGTCATGGCCTTCTGTTGGGAAGGGAAAGGAAGAGAAGAATACTTCAGCTGGAAGGGACCTGCAACCAGCTCAACTGCCTGACCACTTCCAGGCTGAGCAAAAGTGAAAGCCTCATAACAAGGTCTTTGTCCAAATGCCTCTTAAAAACTGATAGACATGGAGTGTTGACCATCTAGAAAGACTGTTCCTTTCGTAAAGATGTCAAGTGTGAAACTTTGAGCCATTCCTATGTGTCCAGCATCTGGATCCCAGAGAGAAGAGGCCAACATCTCCCTCTCCACTTTCTCTCCCAAGAAAGCTGTAAAGAGCAATGAGGTGACCTCTCAACCTCCTTTTCCTCAAACCAGACAAACCCAGAGTTCTCAGCCACTCATAGAAACTTTGTTGGTCTTCTCTGGACACATTTGAAAGAAGCTTCAGGTTCTTTATAGATTTTGGGGCTCAGCATTGTATAAAACACTGAAGGTGAGGTGACACCAATGTTCAATACATCAGGATTATTTCCTCTTTTGACCACCTGATTCTACAATGTTTGATGTACCTCAGGATGCAGTTTGCCCTCTTGGCTGCCCCAGCACACTGTTGCCTCACAGTGAACCTGCTGCCAGCTAGCACCCCTAGATCCTGTTCTACCGACCTGATCCCCAGCCACACCTCTCCCAGTTCCTACTTGTGTCCAGAGTTACTCCATCCTAGGCACAGAATACAGTGTTAAATTTCATGCCGCTGATTGCCCAATACTCCAGTCTATCTAGATCCTTCTGCACAGCCTCTTTTCCCACAAGAAAGTCAACAGCACATCTCAGATTGGTATCATCAGCATAACTCCTGAATCTTGATAATTGATAAAAATCTTGAGCAGAACTGGCCCTAGAATTGACTGTGAGGAAAACGCTGGTGACCAATGACCAGCCACATGTAGTCTCTTTCACTGCAACCCTTTGAGCCCTGTTCTTCATCCAGTTCTTCACCCAGAATCATGAACCTGCTCATGCCACATCTGGATAACTTTTCCAGAAGGATGATTTGGGGGACAGTGTCAAAAGCCTTACTAAAATCCAGAAAAAGTACATCCACACTTCCCTTCATCCACGAGGCAGGTGTGGAAGGGAAGGTGCAAAAGGATATCAGTTATTTAGATTTTCCCTTTGTGAAACTGTGCAGACTGCCTGATGATTGCATTGTCATTTAGATGCCTTTCAATAGCGTTCAGTATCATCTTCTCTGTAATTTTTCCAGGTGTTGAGGTTAGACTCACAGGTCTGTATTTTCTTGGTTCTTCCTTCTTACTCTTCATTGGAGTGTAATTAGAAGAATGTTGGCTAGCTTCCAGTTAGCAGGGACCTCCCCAGGCTCTTACTTTTCTTACAAAGAAACCAAAAAGGGTAAATGAAAAGCATATATACAGAAATAAATTTAAAAAGTGTTTTATGTCTTTTTATAAAATTTTTTAGATAGAAAGCAATGAAGTTATACTTGCTTCATTGTAAATTAATTGTAAGGGGAAAGGAAACTGAACCATGATTTTTAATTATTAGGAACTTAAGATACTGTGAATAGCAGCAACAGGAGGAGGACAGGGAAAAAACCAATTTTGACTGTTCATTTGTGTGCTTACTTCTTGTTTGGTTTCCATTTTAATCAAACATGCTAAGTCTATGCATAAATTACGTTCCATATTAATTTTAGATTAAAAAATAATAGAAATGGCTGCATAAGAAACAGCAAGGTAGCGCTTTCAGCATTGTGATGGAGATTAAGAAACTTTTCCTCAAGTCTGAAATGAGAAGTGTCTAGAGTAATCAGCAATTTCAGATGTTATTTCCACAGGTAGTAGGAGTTTCGTGGGAGGAAACAAAGCATTAGATTGAAACAGAAAAACAGATTCTGGACAGTGTGTAAAATACCTAGCAGTTGCATTGGAGTTTGTGTCTTTCATGCTGTTGATTCTTGGGTCTCTTTTAATTGTGATGGTTCTTGTGCTTTGAGTTCTCTCACTTTTTGACACCTTTCCTCAATCTCGAAGGGTTTCTGATGCAGTGTTAAGTTCTGATTCTCATCTCATGACATACTACTGCATGTTTATCTAATCAGAAAGTATGCTTATTTTGGTAATGGTCTCATAAAGTTGGGACACATATAGGCATCTTTCGAATAAAGAAACCCACAAGGAAACATATCAAGTAGCTTTGCAGGCATGAGGAGTCTCAAAGAAAACATGTGATATTTCTACTTAGATTTGTAGATAATTATGAATGAGTTAGTCTGCGTTGATGTGAGTTGTGGAACTTATACCTTGGCCATGGCCATGGCCATGTATTAATTACTTCTCTTAGAGGAAAGATCTCAGGGCACTGTAGGATAGCATGATCCTAAATCCAATCTTTACTGTCTTCAAAACTGTTACTCTACTACCCTCGATTTTTGTTAAGTTAGCTGAGTTGCCATGCTTGATTTTATTTTACAGTTTATTCTTTAAAAAGGTCACCTAGTGGGATTTGGAATTACTTGTGGTGTTTTCCAGCTCTGTATCTCCTCCCAGACTATCCTTTGAAGTTGTCCCCACTGAATATTACTTTTCTTAGATTCTGTGATTAAATGAGCTATTCAGAATTAGTTCAGCTTTTGATTTTTTTTTCATAAAAATAGGTAAAGCTTTGCCAAGTAGTAGTCTTTCTCTTAAACAGAGAACCTGACAGTGAAAGTGCACAGGGCTTCAAAATTGAATACATAGTATCACATGACTACTGATGGCTTTTCATGCACAGTGGAGGAAACAGCTAATAATTAGTGCTCAATTTCTTATTTTTCTGTCTCTTGGTAACAGAATCGGCTCCAGGCTTACTGAGATGTTAATGATTGACAAAAGACTGCACAGCAAGCGTGCAGGGAGGGGACATGCAGAGAGGGCCATGTGACATCATTTAAGTGTTATTGCATCTGGTAGGCAGCAAGAACAGAAATGCCTCATTGCATCCCAAGACCAGCAGAAGGTAACATGTTTGCTCTGATGTCCATGAAGGATGTATGCAGGAGATTCTGGAGTACACATGCATTTGATTTTCATGACTTTGGCATGTCGTGATTCTAATAAACGTTTTTTTTAGGATAATGCAGAAAAAAACCCTGACTACCTTTAAGGATAAACAATGTAATGGTTTGAAAAAATTCCCAAAACCTAATTTCAAAAGCTCTTCCACAATTTGTACTAATATGGGAGAGACGTTTTCAGACAGTCACAACTCAGCATGGGGGAAGGGAATTATATTACAATTTATTACTAGCACAATAAATACTATAATACATATATATACATATATATAACAATCTTAACTATCTCTCCTATGGTAAAACACTATATGTACATAGACCATCTCTCCTTTCCTTCAAAAAAGTCCAGAAAGAAAGAACAAGAAGTCTTCTTTTCACTTTCAGGCCACAGCTCTTCCAAATTAATTTCTGTGGCACTTGGAAGTGCCTCTTATCTTTAAGGCAGCAGTTTTGATTTGTCGTAGCTAGAATTATTCTTTTTTCTAAGAGGTGTGGGGGGTCTGCCCCCACTTCTCACTCCTCAGCCACCTCATCCAAGGGTATTACCGTGGGGTTCAGGGGGACACCCGTGTCACCATGTCTGCAGCCTGAAGTGCAAGGGGTTAAAGTTTAAAGTCTTTATCCCCTGCTCTTGCTCCGTGAAGATTCCAGCCCCCGAGGATGAGCTCTTGGGAGACTTCTTTGGGGATTTACACCCCTCATCCCCGGGGTCAAAGAGTTCTAAGGGCTTTTAGTTTAGTCCTTACGCTAGAACTGGTTCCAACCAACTCTTTCTCTCTCTCTCTTTCTGTTGGACATCCCTGACTCTCTTGGTCTGGTCCATGCCATATTTGCTGCTCGTCTGCTGTCTTCTCTTGCTCTCTGGAATTCCTTTGCACAATCTTTTGGCCAGAAGCCCGTCTTGGCTCACAGCCACAGCTCTCTGTTGTGCTGCTTCTGCCACTGCTTTTCTGTCCCACCACTGTGAGGGGAGGAAGAAGATGCAACCCAAGAGGTCTTCCTGACCTTTTGGGGTCCTCCTTGGTCACCAGCTTCAGGGGGGCTTCACTCAGTCTCTGTGCTGCTCCTGGCCCCCCATCCAGGAGCCAGGGGCAAAGGCCCCCTGGCCCCACTCTCTTAACACGTGGTGTTTCAGGGCATGGCTGCTTCTCCTTCTAGCTACGCAATTAAAATTAACCTCTTCTCTTCTGGTCTGTGAGTATGTAATTTCCACAGCGCGCACCAAGTTTTTAATTGGCCCAGTATCAAAAACACCACCCCTGGGGCAGACTATTACCAGCCTCAGGGGGGGAAGGTTTTTCCAAACCACCACAATTCCGCCCCTCGCCACTGCAAAATTACATACTCACAAAAATTTCAAATTCTACAACTAACATACAATCTTCAATAAACAAAATACAATGAAAATTTCTCTACTACAATTCAATACAACATTATTACAAACTTAACTCTATCCTAAGTAATTACATCACAAGTATAGCTCTGCTTTCTTCAATGGTTCAGTCTGTTGTGTCTGAAAACTTTTCTCAGTTGTCTTAAAAAGAGTCTCATGATTTCTGCCTGCATCTAACCGGATGGAAACACCTCAATCCTCATGAACAGAAATACATTAAAGGTAAGTGTGCCTCAGCAAAGGACTAGACATTGGGTCATACGATCCTCTAGAGTCCTGTTTCTTAATATAAAGTGAAGATGGGATTGAGCTGCCTTCCTCTTTACTGCAGTTGTAGTTGGTACATGGAATCCTTTGAGCAGGCTTTGCCAGAGGCATTGCCTTAGCTGAACTTTAACTGGTTGTAAAGAACTTTCTTTAATATGCTTTTGGTCCACTGCATCCTCCTGTGCAATTTTACTTTTTATAACATTTTTAATGAAACTCTTTTTTTTTGCCCTTAGCTTTATGGAGTCTCTGAAATGCCAGAGAAAAAAAGTAATTAAGTAGAGTAATGGCCTTAAATGCAGTTCACAGTTCTTTGTTGATACATTTTAAGGAATGCTTTCTGCAGAGCAAAATCCCACAGGAGAATTAATGTGCTCCAAAGGATATTACTTATACTATTTTATTATTTTATAAGAAAACAAAAAGAAGGAAATTTTGGGGTTTTGGTCATATAGCAAGGCTGAAAGAAGTATTAGCTTTGTCTTTGCATCTCTGTGCCATCTCTTTCACAGTGGTATTTTCTTAAAAGCTTAAAGTGTAAAGAGAAGTTCATGTGAAGGGAAGACCCGTGTGCAATTCAGTCACCTCAGTCTCAAACTGCAATCCCTAAAACTTGCCCAATGGCCACCTAATTATGGGCAGGTCTTACCTTTGTGGTCACATGACTTTCTCAGGGCAAAGTTTCCTTATGGCCTCAGACTTTATGGATACCCAGAAGAGCTTCAGGTTCTGATTTCACCTTGGAGTGTACAAAAAGTATGAAACAACACATACCAATTTTCTGAAGTCATTGTGGCTAAAACCATCCACCTCTTGTCCTTTTTATTCAGAACATGCACTTGGATTTGTATCCTTGTTCTGAATGTTTCTATTTCACAGGCTAAGTCATCACCCATCCTCCTTTCTGTGTGACAGGCTGAGGGGATGAAAAATTAATTCAAAGAGGTCCAAAGGAATGTGAGAAGTGTCACAGCCCTGAAGCTTATTGCATATTTTGCAGAGAGGACCAACACAATCTCTGGAGCACAAATGGGAAATATTCTTCATTTCTGATCTTGGACGTCACTCTTTTATTTCCTTAGACTGACTTCAGTGCATTTCGTGCTTCCTTTTTTTTTTTTTTTCCCCGAATGAAACAGACTGAGCAGGAAATGACATCTGTTTTACTGCTAAGAGGCAGAGAGCAGAATGGACACCAATAGGGCTGCTGAACTAGGATAGGTGTTTCCTTTTCATGCATCTGAAAGCTGGGAAGGTGGTAATGAAGGCCCCTGAAAATACAGGGTGCACCTTTGTAATAACTCAGACAGAAGGATAACTGAATCTAAAGATAATAGATTGTCCTATCTTCTTTTGTGATACTGTGACTCCCAAATGCAGATGAGTATCTACAGTTTAAAGTTGCACATTTTGCAAGAAGGAATCCATACACAGAAGTCTTCTACAGAAACCTACGTAAAATATACACTTTTTCTGTCCTTGTAGACATTTAGAAAATACACAGAGATTCAAAATCGTCATGGTTTTCATCTCCCAATTAGACATTATAAAAAAGGATGGTGTCTGCTCTGCATGAACACACAAGATTTTTGTAAATATGTGAGTAAATATGTAAGCGAACACAGGGTGGTTCTCTGCTGGTAAATTTTTTTCTCTGTTGTTTCTTTATGCAGAAGACAACAATCTGCTACTCTGCCTTCTAACTCAACAGCTAACCATTATCTAACTAGCTGTGGAGGTAGCTGGTTGTAACCAAGACAGTGAGTAGTACATGCATAATGAGTCCTGCAGAAATCTGTGTGAATTTCCTATGGCATTTAAAATCTGAAAATCATTTACATTACTGAACCATGATTTTTCTAGGTCTGTTCATTTATTGTTAATTTTCAAATGGAAAAAAAAAAGGAAAAATAAGTTTAAGAAATAGAATTAGAATTGAAAAGTATTGGGAGAAATGCTCAATTTTGTCATAAGAAATATATCATTCCAGACATTTGTACAAGAAAATAGAGGTTATCAAACCAAAAATAAGTCATGAATACACTTAAAATGCCTTCTGCAACCTAATCACTCTTAGCTACATTTTTAATTAATTATTATATTTCTTTCCAGAAATGAAACAAAAATTAATTCCTTGCTCTTATTGGCTCATCTTGTTTGATGTTATTTGCTGCTATATACATTAGTTCCATGTGATGTAAACAAACATAATGACTTTATTGCTTACCAAAGATCTGTTATTGTAATGGAAAAAGCTGTGGTACTACAACTCACTAAATTACAAATTAGTGACAAAATTCTTCCAGGTATACTCTTCTATAATTAGAATATAATATGTCAGTTTTGGCCAGTCTTTTTTGTAGTCTATGGCTTGTGAGTTTTCTTACTTTCCCAGATCCTTTTATTACAAAAATAGTAAGAAGAATTTTACTTGAGAGAAACTATTTATATTGATAGACTGTGCAATTGATTAGCAAATGCTCTGGGTTAGAATATAATATCTGTTTATGTAACAGCCACAAAAGGATTGCCTAATCTTTCACATGATAGCTTGCAAAGCAAGTTAACTTTCAAAGTGAGGATTTGTGCATTCCCACAAACTAACCTGTGTATTTGCCAACTGGGATATTTTATTAACAGATGTGTCTTCCTTATGACTGTCAGGTTGCAAGTTCATTTCCTAGGGGAATGTAGTAAAGTCTTTTTTTCTTTCCTAGCACACGTTTTTTTTGGGTGATATGGTCAGCTACAGCCTGTCTGCTGATTTTTTAAAAATTTTATTTCATTATAGAAAATACATTTAAAAAATTGATTTTTTGCTAATGTTTCTATCTACAACCATACTAATTGATCCTCCTCTTATTTTCAAAGTTTAAAATAAATATCAATTTAACCATTGCATAAAAATTTATTTTACCTTCCTTTAAAATGTATAATAACATTTCAGTTTTTATTTTTTTTAATTATTTAAATTTCTATTAATTTACAGCTCCACTGCACAATTCTCATCTCATTTGATGCTAATGACAAAGGTGTGCAGTCATACCTTTTCATTCAAGTTTCATGCGTTGTGGCAATGTAGACACAACTTGAGAAGCCCAGGGTTGAAAATATTCACGCTGCTCAGTCTCCTGGTTCACTGCTTGCAAGTGAGAATAAAGTGCAGGATTTCTGTATAAAAGGCATTCCAGCCTCTCCCTTAAAGAGAAAGAGTACATTCTGTGTTGTCCATCCCCCAAGTTCCTGTAAGAATTTCAAATGGAAGAGGTTTGTTCAGAAGCTGATGTTTGACAAGTCTTGACAATTGGCTTGGCGATAGATTTGTTTGTCAAAAATTTTGAGTTCTTGAGTCCTAAATCTCTTCTGTTATGCCTAGTTTACAGCCAGTTTTGGATCTTCCTTCAGTAGGAAATGGGAGTCCAAGCTCCTACCTCCAACAAAGGCAAGATTTATTTCCAAACAGATCAGCTGTTTCTGGTCTCCATCTTCCCAACCGAGTTGGGAAGTCACAGGACGTATCTGTCCTTCATAGTCAGGGCCAGCTTTTGAATATCTTGCTCCTGCTATGTGTTAAAGTAGACTTTGCTCCCTTGACTTTCATCATGTTCTCTGTTTTGGTGAACCACAAAGATCAACGTTTTTTTCTCAGAATGTTCCTTTAAGAGTCAATTGCTTTTCATGAAAACTTATTTTTAATAAAAGCTTCAATTCTGAGCAAGCCCATGCCGTGTTTTCCACTCTGTTCGCTCCATTTTCTAAGTGGTGTGGCATGGAAAATTACTGAGAAAACTAGGCAAATATATTTTACACATTTTACTTTTTAAAAAGGTAACTTTATATGCAATGGTTTCACTGATACAAGGTTTGAGCAGGTATAGTTTCTTTGTTGTTCAGGTTTCTGTGCATAGGAAATTGCCAAAAATTTATACAAAACCATAAAACCATTAGAACATTCTCCAATAAGAACAAAATGTTATGCTTATTCTTTGATTTGGAAACAAATCTTCAGAGTGATTGTCCACGCTTGGGTGAAACCATTGTAGAGGCGAGATGACCAAGAGCAGCAGGGAGCTCTGGGTCTGATCTGTACAGCAGGCCTGACTGAGAGCCACACCAAGTTTGGCAAGTGAAAGGCAGCCTCGGTGCATTTGATCTCACCTTGAAAAATATTGATTTAAAAATTATTACTTATGTAGTGATGAGTGCAAACAAAGTAATTTGATAACACTATTCTCAAAGTCTCTGTGGGGCCAGGGATGGCTTTGCTGGTGTTCCAAGGAGTTGGGAAGGGTGTCAGCATCTTCCTTAAAGTGCAGCAGCACAACCTCACTGGTGATGCTGGGCCTGTGCATCCATCCATCCCTGTCCTCTCTTCAGATGTAATCATGAGCAAAAAGGGATAAATGTAGTTTTTCTCTTGCAGAACCACCTATTGATGTAATTGTTTGGTGACAAGTCAGGATTTATTGAAGCATGTTGAGTGCTAAGAATACTCTTATTTACAAAGAAGAAAGGTTGCTAAAAAATATGTTCAACAGTAAGTAGAGAAGTTTCCTCCTATGAAGTTATATAAGTAAATAGAAAAGTCAAATTGTAATGGGAAGTACCTTACAGCTGCCTCTGTGATAAATGATTGTGCCAGGAAGCACAGTGAGCATTTGTCTTGTGGTATTTTTTATTTGTATAACTTGGTATGCATATTATTGGTTTGTTTTTAGTTAGTGATGAAAAATTTGTTCCACACCGTATATTTCTTCATAAGCAAATTTTTTTTGCATCATTCTTTTGTCCTTTATGTAACTGCAGTAAGTTTCTTATAATAGGACACACAGTTCCAGCAATAACACCACATTCTAAATATGTGGAGAAAGGAAAAAAGTGAGCATTTTTTGGAGCAATTTTCTATTTTTTCACTTTTGCATATCAGAAGTCCAACAAAAGATTACTAAGATTTATTTAAGATTACAAAATATTTGCTTGCATAAATTGACTTGTTAACTATCAGCATCTTTATTTCCATAGGTCGTGTGGAAATACTGTGTGGAAAAATGGAAATAAAGTTGATACTTTGGAAATAGACTCAGCATGCAAAACAGAATATCTGGGGAAAACATCTTTGAAATTGTTTTATGTTGTATTAGTTCTGTTCATTTAAGAAATAATATACAGGTAATTACTTTTTTGTGACCTCAAAGAAGAATATTTTATACTTGTATAAAATTTCAAAGGGAGTACTTTGTGTGTCATATAATTTTGAACAAATGTTTTCATGTGAATTCCTTTCCTCTGTGTTAAAATGAGAATGTGCTATTTGGTTTCCTTTTTCTACAAGCAATTAATCTTGCAATTAAAACCAATTTTTTTTCCCTAGAAATTTACTGTGGCAGTTTTGTACATATGCTAGAATTTTTTGCATTGCAATACTTGCATTTGCACTATTTGATTTTAAAAATGAAAAGCATAAGCACGGCTTCCAAGTTGCTAGTCCCAAAATCAGTCTCTTATGTGCTTCAAGCCAGCTCCAGAGTTTTCTGAGCTGCATATCAAAGTCTTACACTTCTTACTTCAATTAGGATTCTTCACCTATCTCCTTTGCCTATAAGAAAGAAATAGAAGATGTTTTTTAGAGTGTTAATGAGTAATGATACCGTCATTTTAATGAGCACTAGATGACACCACAAACCTTCTGGACGTAATTATCTTTTGAGTTGTTTGTAATTTTCCTGTCCAAAAATCTAATTAGAGTTACAATATTTTTCATCACTATTTACATAGTGGACAGCTAGACTGTGTTTCAGCAAACCATCTCAAAATAACTTTTCAAGCCGGTGGGTGTGGGGTTTATGGTCTTATCGCCTTATTGCATGCCTCTGACGTATTCATCTTTCTCAGCTGTCAAACCATTTATCTTTTTTGTAACTTTAGTGAATGTCTTTTTTACAAAGATGGTGTGTCCATTCTCAGTCACTAGTCCTTCAGTAATGTATACCTCTAAAGTGCAAACACACCTGACAAAATGTCATGGAAAAGTAAGTCATATTATTGAAGATAGAGTATAAGTAGCACTCAGAATACTTTCCATGCAACATTTACTCAAATAACTCTGCATATGATTCTTATGATAGAATCACAGACTATCACGAGTTGGAAAAGACCCACAAAATCCAACTTATGGGAGTTGATGGTGATGACTAAAATTCTACCCAAACTAAGTTTAGAGCTGGAGTATCACTTTCAGTCCAAGAAATCTGTTTTCTGGAGTATGGCTTTCTGCATTTTTCACTTTTTCTCTGGATTTTCTAGGTTATTTGTAAAAGTTATCCACTAGGATGCTTTCCTGCTAGCCAGCTGTGACCACATTCCTGAGACCCTGCTCCATGGACTAAATGACACAAAGGAAAAGTTCTGTTAATATTAATGCCAGTTTATTGATTTACAGTCATTCAAGTTGTCTCTCTGCAAATGGACTGGACAGCAGGTTTCTCTGTTGCTTTCCCCACCACTGTCCATTTTCTATTTGTTTTTTTGAACACTGTTGTCTGACAACTGTCTTCTTCATGGCAAACCTAGAAGAAGCAACAGACTGCTTCCCTGGAATACATATTTTAGTGAAGCCCCCGTTTCAGTTTAATATGCACTCCAAAGTAATCCTTTTGGTTGTGTTCTACCTTGCCTTGTTTCCTTTCTTAGCATTTTAACCTTTTTCACTTCTCTCACCAGTCACTCCTATGATTTATCAGTCTCAACCTTTCTGGTGCCTCCCTCTCTTCTCTCCACCGATTTGGTCTAAATACTTCCCCTGGTTCTTGTTGCGCGCTTTTACCTCCATGTTCCCCCCTCTCACCTGTTCCAGTGATGCACTTTTTCTAAATAGCCTTCAAGAGAGTCATTGTTACCAGGTAGACTCCATTCATGTTCTCACTGCTATTGTTCTACCTCTTCTAGAAATTTAGGCCAGCAACTGCTTAGTATTTCACAGAGCTATTTTAACCAAACTATCTCAGACACATTTGAAATGCCATGTCTCACACGAGAACTTAGAGATGAGAACTTAATGACTACTTTCATGTCAGAGTGACTTGTCTGCAGTTCTTGTCTTCATAGCAACCATAGAACCTTTATAACACCTTTTTTTGGCCATGTTGACTGCTCTGTCCTCAGGGCTTCCACAATCTCTTCTTCCCAGCTCTACAATTCCGTGTTTTCTGCCAACATTTTGTCTGGTCTGTACTTGTTCTTCTACATTTCCTATATGTAGATGTTTACTCCTTCTCCAGTTGTTGTCTCTGTTAGAAATTTTGCTCAGACTTCTTACAATTCCTCTACACTTCTCCTTTCAAATTCAGATTTTACCCTGTCCCATCCCTGAAAGCTTCCACTGTCTTATGCCTCAGGTAACCTCTTCGTGGGCAATTTGCAGAATATCTGCATCTCCTTGACTATTTTCTTCCGTCTCAAAATGTTGTTTCAAGAATGTTCTACCTCCTCCTCAGTAGTTACTGCTATGGCTCACTTAAGTATTGGGTTCTGGGGTTTTGGGCTGTTTTTCTATTTCTCTCCATCTATGGTGGAGTGTTACTGCCAGATCCATTTGTGGATTTGTAAACCGGATTCAGGCAAATGCTGTAGATAGGTATCAGAGAACTCTTAACTAAAGTCTTGGATGGAAAGTTGTGCTTCTGCTTTGGTTGCTGACACTCTAGGATTTTGGAAATTAAATGAAAACTGAGGACGAATATCTGTAACTCTTAATGCTCCTCTTTTGGTAAGTGACTTGAGAATGTGAAGTGCAAATTGTAACAATGCACATTCCTATTTGACTGAAGTAATTACCAAAAATATTTAATCCTTAGTTGCCCTGATGTCTAGGCCATCTGTTAAGAATCTAGCAAGTGCCTTCATTCTAGATTGAGTAGGATTTACTGCCTTTAATATTCCTTTTGCTAGTATGTTATATTTAGAAATAAATATGTTTTAACTAGAGAATTTTAAAAATATTTGTTGCTTCTGCTCCACAATTTCAAGTCGAAGTGTAAAATGTAATATATGTAAATACTGAAATTTTCTAGTTTCAATAATGTTCTAATATTTGCTATATATCAAGGAATCAAAGAATCATAGAATGGTTTGGTTTGGAATGGATCTTTAAAGATCATCTAGTTCAACCCCCTGAAATAAACAGAGACATCACAAACTAGGTGAGGTTGCTCAAAGCCTCATCCAACCTGACCTCGAATGGTTGAGGGATGGTGCATCAACCACCTCTCTGGGCAATCTGTGTCAGTGTTTCACCACCTTAATTCTAAAATAGTTCTTCATTGTAGCTAGTCTAAATCTGCCTTCTTTCAGATTAAAATCCTTTCAGATTAAAATCCATTATACTACAGGCCCTTGTAAAAAGTTTTGCTTCATCTTTCTTGTATGCTCCCTTCAGGTGCTGGAAGGCCATGATTAGGTCACATGGGAGCCTTCTCTTCTCCAGGCTAAACAATCCCAACTCTCTCAGCCTGCCTTTCCTCATAGGAGAGATGTTTCAGGCCTCTGATCATTTTTGTGTCCCTCCTCTGGAACCACTCCAACAGGCCCATGTCCTTCCTGTGCTGGGGACCCCAGAGCTGAATGCAGTACTCAAGGTGGGGTCTCACCAGAGCAGAGTAGTGGTTCCTCACCCTACTGGCCACACTGCTTTTGATGCAGCCCAGGATACACTTGGCTGTCTGGGCTGCAAGTGCACATTACAGGGTCATGTCCAACCTCTCATCCACCCACACCCCCAAGTCCTCGGCAGGGCTGCTTTCCATCAGCTCATCCCTCAACCTGTATTGGTACCAGAGGGTCTTCCTTGACCCAGGTACAGCGCCTTTGGCCTTGTGAACCTCATCATCTTCTCGAGCTTGTCCAGCTCCCTGTGGATGACATCCCAGCTCTTGAGCCTGTCAACTGCATCACGTAGCTTGGTGTTATCTAAAAGTTTGCTGAAGGTGCACCCTGTACCAGAATGTCTACTCTTTTTATTTCCAATACTCAGAAATACAGCCATTTGCACATAACTGACATCATTCCTGCTCTTCTGCTCTTTTGCTGTTCTCTTTACTTCACATATAGAGGAGGATGAAGTAAAATTAATACTTGTTTCAGCAAAACCAGGTAGTTTTTAGCTCAGTTGAATGTTTTGTGACATCAAGCCTACATGGAACTGATCTTTCTTCATTATAAATTAATATTTTGAATTCAAATTTTTTTGTAAAACTGTAAGACTAATATTTGCAGCAGTGCACATTGTGAATCATTGTGCATGAATATGTCTTAATTATACATATTAGAATTATTTTGTACCTGTGGTTAGATAAAAGCTTCATATGTTTTCTAATCTTGAAGAACAGGCTGGTAGTTGCAACTTCAGTAGATGCCTACTATATCTGTGATTTGCAGACAGATTGATCACTAAGAACTATAATATTTTGCAGAGAAAACAACCAAAAGAAAACAAATTCTTCTTTCTCCCTATTATGACTTCTAACAGATCGTTCAAGTTTTTTCTTTTACAGGGAAGAAGAATGAAATTAATCTTACAGCCCACAAAGGAGGAAAAAATGCCTTCACTATTGGGCAGTGGCATGGGATGTGATCCTGGTGTGTTTTTTTTCTCACAGCATTATGCTGTTTTAAAAGGAGGAGTATGTATTTTTTGTCCTGAATTCCATATCTTACGAAGTCAGCAAAGTAGAAGTAGATCTTGTTGCCTAATGTGAAGAGTAATAGTTTACTCAACAAAAAGTGGGCACTTCACATGCCTGTGTCTTACATACTTCATAGTTTACGCTAGCTGTGTACTCTGGCAAAATGATTCAATAAAGTCTCAGGCTCTGGAAAAGTGCTTAGTTTAGGTGCCATTTCACAGGCAATTATTTGGGATAGGAATTGAAAAAAAGAGGAAGGTGTAAGCACACATTGGCAAATGGCATCACAGAAGCTAAACTTCTGTTTCTCAGTGTGCTCATTCATCAGTGGCATTACAGTTTAGTGGATTGCATAATTAGGTGTAATCAGCTGCCAGTTGATGAGCATACTCAGTTTGCATTTATTGGAGCACTAATGAATGATCCTTCTCATGCTTACACTGACCATGGGATCATAGAAATTATAGGTTATTTCACATATTGCCTTTATTATGTTCATAAGGTTCCTGCATGAATTTTAAATAAATGTTGTCTGCACAAGCCTGGGAGTACCAGCCTTGGGCTGTGGTCAACATAGACCAGATGTGCTATACTTATTGCTAGTATGAAAACTAAGCACACAAAAGTCAAGTTAAACTAATTATTGTTTCTGTAATTTTAGCAAGAACTGTCAAAAAACCTACTATCTAAACTCAGAATTTCTGCAAAAAAAATTACTTGGTACTTGAGGGGTTTCAGTCTTGAAATTCTTAGTCTCTGGTTACAATTCTGCCATTTCTTTGTAGCTGAATCCTTGAAAATGGAAAATGGGAGGTGGAAGAAACTGTTGAAATACACGATGGCATTCTAAGGAAAAGTGATAATATAAATTCCTTGTAGCAGAGTTATGTTATCTGCAGTGAAGAGGTAAAACATCAAAGGTAAACAAAATAGAAGTGCGGAAAGTTGTTACAGAAAGTAGTAGTGAATGTCTGTTAGCATGTGACAAGTACTGCCTTTGTCCTGAGGGTTTCAGTTTTTGTTGGAAATACTCTGTGGTACTGCTGGCATCAGTTAGTATCATTTATCTCAGCGGGAGATGCTTCTGAGGTAAGCCAAAGCTGCAGTGCAGCTAGTATGTCAGAACTGGCAGCTGTGTCCTGAGATCATCTCTGCAGCTCAGCTGTTCAGAAAAATATTTTAATATCCCTGAAGGTTTGAGTCTTCCTGTTTATATCAGGTAAAGATGTTTTGCTTGCGAGTGAGGCAATAACACAGGACTTCATCTGTGATGCTGTTGTTTTCTGCACAGACAGCATTGCCTTTGTTTTTTGTTTTTTTTTTAACTTAGACAACTGTCCAGAGCATCATCAGAACCCTGGTGATTATTCATGTGAATAAAGGATTTATTAACACATCAATTTAGAAGGGCAGCAAGTGTCTTTGAGATTTGTATATGGCGTATTTTCAACTACCATACATCTCTAAGGAGCCATGCATTTGGCAATTCCCACAGGTCATATTTAGACAATGACAGTGGCACCATATTACATAACTGCATCCCAGGAGCACCTTTGATGCAGGAGAATATGTGTATACATACAAACACACACACACACATACACACACACATAAACATATATATATATGTAGTCTGTGTGGAGTTCATATTTTTATATCACGTCTCACAAACAAGTTTCCCAAGGGCACTCTTTGCCTATCAGATAAAAGAGTTACTGGCTTAACAGTCTGGATTACAATTCTGGATTCTGACATCTTTAACATCTCCAGGAAGTGAATGATCCTAGTACTTTATGAAAAATCATCACAGATCTCCTTTCCAAACTCTTCTCTACAAATTTTTATGAAGAAAGTGGGTTTAGATATAGAAGAGGATGTCAAAAATTGCAGGCCAGATCACAGCTGGTTCTGTGACTTAAAAGAGCTTCAGAGTCTTCCCTGAACTTTGTTAGGGCTGCTTCCCTCTCTGGAATAGTTCAGAATAGGGTGACACTTCGTCTTTTGCTTACTGTCATGTGAATTTGGTATTGCATGTTGAGACTAAGCTGCGTAGAAATTCATGCTGTCTTTCTTAGGTTAGAGACCCATGTTTCATGAGCTTCATATTCTTTTGGAGAAGACTCATAAACTGTTTGTTGGATTGTCATCTGTTACCTTCTGTCATTCCAGATGCCACTAAAGAAAATAAGAAGGAAATGTGATGTGCAGCATTTTTCAGCTGTCACAAATAGTTGTCTAACCACTAGCAAGGCAGCAAGTAACATCCTTATCCTGGTATTGTGTCGTCTTTTACAGATTTTGATCTTAAAAATCTCAGGTGGTCTTGTCCTCATTTATTTTCAAAACATGATTTGTTAGCATAGTGAGAAGAAGAAGAGACCAAAATGTCTAGGGGAAGGATAGCAAGAAAGTTGACTGCTTCAAAATAATTTAAAATAAAAGTTTCAACAATACAGATGATGTTCTTTATTAATATTTAGTCAAAACATTCTTTTTTAAAAGTCACTTCATTTTCCAGGAAGCAAATTATTGTGACCTTCCCTGTTTTTGTTTAAAAAGATCACTTTCCCTGGTGCCTTCTCTGTTTTTTACTGATACAACCTGATACAAAGATTAATCCCTAAAGAAGTACAAGAAAATTGAAATTGATTTTCATCACAGCAGTGAATAGTATTACTAGTATGATTAATATGATGGGTTTGCAAGATGACTTCCTGACATTGCAAGTGAACAGAATAAACCTCATGAAGCATACTCTTCATCTTTTGAAATTCTTAATTATGGGGCTTCTGTTTTATTTAAATAACAGTAAGACTAAATAATTTTGCAGGAATGTCTTACAACTAAGCTGAACTGCTGGGTCCTACACAGGCACTGAGCAGCTGTAGTTTCCTACATGAATGGTACCATTTTGAAGACTTGCCAGAAATATTCAGTCTATTTTCTTGGGAAATATCAGCAGGATCACAAGTCAGTTTGCATATTAAAGAGTAAATTGGGAAGCGTTATTGCTAGAGAGGATTAAACATTAATAATCCCTTTGAGAAATCAAAATTTGTAGATGCATACTGTGGAGAAAAATTTAGCTTTGACATTTGATTTCAAGCTTCACATACTTTATTGGACTGAGGGCATAAAGTATTTTCAAACTTGTCGATTATTTTGGCTTCTTTGGAAAGTGAGGTGTATTATGATTATCATGAATAAATGTTAAATATAATTTGATTTCTTTTAAAGAAATGTCATGGCAGCTAACTTATAATTACATTACCAGGTAATTAGAAGAATAGAAAATGAAATTATGGAAGCCAACATGAGACATACCTAGGATCAGTATTTTAATATTGATTAGATTATAGCATGTTTGATGAAACTATATGTTCAAATAACATTTAAAGATGCAAATATTACCATATGATATTTAAAGTTCTCCTGTCTTGAATAACATTTGGCACATACTATTCTGAGAGTATGTGGCATTCAGTGCTAGTAAACTGGTAACAATGGATGAGGAGAATATTGGGGTACTCAACAACATTTTTGCCTCAATCTTCAATGGCAAGCTCTCTTCTGGAGTGTGGAATGGGGACAGGAGGAGCAACGTCCCTCCCACTGATCAAGTTTGTGACCACTTGAGCAACCTGAGAGTACATATGTCTGTGGGACCTAATGAATGCATCTCAGAGTTCTGACGAAACTCGCTCATGTGTTTGCCAAACCACTCTCCGTGATAGCCTTGGCAGCCAGGCGAAGTCCCAGGGGACTGGAAAAAGGGAAACACAGTACCCGTCTTTAAAAAGGGTAGAAAGGATATTGCTTGCTTGTGGGAAGTAGAGAATTAAGTCTTTTTTTTTACCTTTGTATGTGTACAACCTTTCTCTTTTACTTTAGTAAGCTGCCTTATCTCAGCCTATGAGTTGTTTTCCAATATTCTCTTCCCTATCCAGCTGAGGAGGGGAAGTGATAGAGTGTCTCGGTGGGCACCTGCCATCTAGCTAATGTCAAGACGCCACGCAATATTTGTGTTATGCTACATACTAGATTATGTTTTGTTAAGTTATGTTATTTTTACCAATTTCTTTCATCCAGACACTTACCATTTACATAGACATGGTGCTATAATTTAACCCCAGCCAGGAGCTAAGCCCCCCACAGCCAGTCACTCAAACTACTCTGGTGGGGTAGCAGAAAGAATCAGAATGGTAAAAGTAAGAAAACTCATAGGTTGAGACAAAGATGGTTTAATAGGTAGAGCAAAATCTGCACACACCAAAACAAGGAATTCATTCACCACTTCCTGTCTGCAGACAGGTGTTCAGTCATCTCCAGGAAAGTAGAGCTCTATCAGAAATAACAGTTACTTGGGAAGACAAACACCATCACCTGGAATGTTCCCTCCTTTCTTCTCCTCTCGGCTTTATATGTGGAGCATAATGCTGTATGATGTGGGATATCTCTTCGGGTCACTGGGGGTCAGCTGTCCCAGCTGTGTCCCCTCCCAACTCCTTGTGCATGCCCAGCCTCCTCGCTGGTGGAGTGGGCTGAGGAACAGCAAAGCCTTGGCTCTGTGGAAGTCCTGCTCGGCAATAGTACTGCAAACACCCCTGTGTTATCAGTCCTTTTTCCAGCACAAATACAATGCTTAGCCCCATAGTAGTCTGAAGAAAATCAACTCTCTGCCAGCCAAAACCAGCACAAGTAGCTATTGATTTCCTGTCACTATGGAAGTGGGACAGAATTATTGAAATTCAGCTTGGATTGCAATGTGGCTGGTGCACGACATGGAGACCCACTGTACCCACTTATTGGTTTCTCCCAGTGCAGTAAATCCAGAGGACCTGTGCTGCTCCTGTCATCTCCTTCATAGCACTTAGTGCCTCCTGCTTCTAGTGCAGTCCAGCCCAGGCATCCCAAAAGTGTTTTATTGGACCAGACATTGACTTGAAACATGAAAATTTCCAGACAGGTCTCTACGTGTCATCTCATACACCAGATGACAAAGAAAGCTCTGGGTGCCTTAGCGTGCTCAGGTGGCACGTGGTTTTTGGCACACCAGGGGCTGTGCTCACTGACAGCTACTGGTTTTTTTCATTGCCTAACAAGAACATGATTCATTCAGGCAATGCATTTATTACTGCTGAGTTGAGGAGGAGTAAAATCCTGCTGTATTCATTAGCGTATGTTTTGTTGGAAGTCTGATTAGAGACAGTGATGGTTATTACATACTGCCCTGCCACAGGTGTCATTCCCTTGTCATGCTGAATTCAAACCAGTAAACTCAGTCTTCAGAAACTGGAATATGAGATTTCTAAGAGAATGTTTGATTGTGTGAGAGTGTCTGGATGGATAGTACAGGCAGGGCACATCTTGTTTATTTGACTATTTTTTCAATAATTGTTATATTTTTGCAGGACAAAAAAAAATGAGTGAGCATTCAGGAAAACTTAAGTGAGAGTACTTATCCCTCCTTGTGAAGGCAGTTAAGAGCTACTTGTCCATTCTTGTACTGGTACTGAAATTGCTGTTGCCAATCTCTGGCTTTTAATTAGAGCATCAACATGTTGGATTTTTTGCTGCCTTGGTGAATGATAGCTGTTAGAATGAGAGGAGGGAGGGTGGCTGTCAAAGTGTGCGTGTGAGTGCTGCTCAGCCACTGCACTGGCAACATCTTCCACTGAGTGGGCAGAGTAAAGCAGAGGTAACTGGCTGTGGAGAAAGTCAATCCTCTGTAAAAACAGCCAGTGACACAATGGCATATACAGGCCGTATCAGCCAGGTCCATCTTGGACCCATGAGAATGAACCATTTTTGGTGGGGTTTGTCTTGGGTTTTTCCACCTAAATAAATTGGTTCCAGTTAGCTGGAAAGGGTTACTTAAGAAAGTTTTGTACCTTTTTGAGTTACCATTTTTTCATGGTGCATAGTCTGAGAGAAATCCTCAGGATAAAAATGTTTAAGTAATGAAGTGACGAATCAATGTTATTTTTAAAGTCTTTCAAACATATAATTTCCTCCTTGAAACTCATAATGAAATTTTTCAGTTTACCCATTCCCTTTTCTGTGCCTTGCTTCTGCTCACCTCACCTCTCATCTGACAACATATGCCAGAAAAGTCTCTACACTTTTAGTTCAGGTTCTTGTGTATTTCATGGAAAATTTCAGGTTCTATTGCAGGGAGTAAATCTACTTGGTACAATAACTATACTACTCATTAGAAGTGAGTAAGGTTTTTAATCATATTAGTAGGAAGCAGATGTGCTATCAAGAAGAGAAAACAATTTCCTCTGTGCTGTATCTAGTGAGCCAGAGTTTTACAAAATGGGTCTTAGCTTATATCTTCAGGACAACAAAAAACTATTATGTCTTCAATTTTAAACATCGTCTCAATTGCTGAAATTTTAGACACAAAAAGCAGTGGGAAAGTTCTTTTGCAAATTGATATTTAGGATACAAACAACAGTTGAATAAGCTCCATCAAAATACTTAGATTCAATTTTTGTCCTTAAAGAGATTTTAAACTATTGAAATATTAACTAAAATTAGCTAAATAAGGAATAAAGAACACGTATAAAACCTAAATTAGCAAAACAGCCTTCTTCCTTAAAGAAAAGCTTTCTTCTTCTCTCTTCCCCAATCAAGCTACTAAAACAAAAACACCTCCCATCAGACTTGTGGTGTCTTTTTAAGGACATGGGTTTGTATTACTCACTTTGCATGTTATGTAGCCCCAGTAAAGGGCAAAATCACTCAGCAGAGTAGAATGGCAGTGGCCACAGGGAAGAAATGGAGAGCAGGCATCAGCTGCATACGAGTGTGCATTCACGCTTCAAAGCAGAATAAGAAGCAGTGAACCCATGCTAGAATTCAGTTAATTAGTATTATTTTGGCTAATAGATTGATTGAGTAATTGCATGAGGCAAGTTTTTTATGTTCCTAAAGCTAAACTTGGTAAGAAACTGTACTGTCAATCAGAAAAGAAAAAAAAAGCTTTGTCTGCTGCAGTACTTAACCATAGCTTAGAATAGAGGTATGTGTATTTATTATGTAAAATGAAGAGGAAAATGAAAAAGATTTTAAAATTAAGAAATATGCTGAACTCTATCAAAGAAATCTTTAAACACCAGGACAAGATGGAGGGGAGAAGCAAAAAAACAACTGAAAATGCAATCCTACTATACAGAAACAATCTTCTTCAATGTGAAAGTGGTGTCTTTAAAAAGCAATTTGTATAAATTGGGTTTCTACAAGGCTACATCTGTAGATTACTGGTTATTTCCAGAGAAGTTCACTTTTACCACTCTGCAGAGCCTTTGAACCATCAAGCAGATTGATGCTCCTGCCCAAATTGGTGTCATGTGCAAACTGGCTGAGGCTGTACTCAGTCCCCTCATACAGATGGTTGATAAAGATATTAAATGGCAGTGATCCATTAGAGTGCTTTGCAGCAGAGAAACTTACTACATTTTTGTTAATAATTAAAAAGCAATCAGTCATTTAATCTAGCTATCTCTGATTTATAAGAGATCCTTCTGTGTTTGAGCACACAAATGTCAAGGTTTTCTTAACAATAAAGACCATTACTTGAGGTATTCATTAACATAAACTCTAAAAAAAATAACAAGGAAGCAATAATTTTGGACAAAATCTGTGTTCTCCTAGATCTACCTCTTTAACGTGTCTACCACGGTTCAGAATTACACTAAATCATACCCAGAGCAACAAACTCTGTATCAAACATGCAGCTTCAAGAACTGGAGTCGATTTGTGTAGCTAGACAATGGCCCATATCTGGTGTGCTGCACAGGGAATGGAACAGGTTATGTGATGATTTTTACACAGATGCATTGAGGATGCTCCCCTTAGTAAACTTGCAACCCTTCCTCAGACTCTGCTTTATCTGACATACTGAATAGTAGGTGCCATTATTCATATCTCTAAAATAGTGGGGAAATACCTACCAGGGAGGGAGGTCTGTGCAGTGACAATTCTCATAAAAATGTTCAGAGACAGGGGAGCCTAAATATGTGCACACATTTGTTCACAAAATGAGCAAATTCATTTTGCTTCAGTTGTCAACGTGAGACCTAAACCAAGAGTTTGTGTGACAGCCTGTGAAGTGCAAGTTATAACTAGCTGATAACAAGATATTTCACTGGAAATATTTATGCAACTTCAATTGAGTAGTCATCCCTAATATTTTGTACACTCTGTGTTGAATTATGCATCAAATATCTATCTACCAAAGCTAATACGTTCAGAATTGCAAAGGCTAGTGAATCATCTGGAACTATCAGTGCATGCATACTCCATTTATGGTGGAGAGACAAGGGAGATCCCAGGTGGCGAGGATGTGTAAGAAGTTAGAGAGATAGTACCTAGCTTCAGTTCTCAAAGGAAAAAAAGCGTTTCTTATTAGGAAAGTTTCTGGACATGATTGTGAGAGATAAACCCTTTAACAGAACAATATATGCACATCTACTTGAAGGAGCATAATGAAAATGCCCTTTGCATTATGGTAAGACCAAGAAGATTTTCCTGAATTTCTAGATCAATGTTAAATGTCCATCAAATACATAAAAATATTTTCATTTATTTGCAACATTACTGTTGTACAAAGTTAGTTTAGTCAAGCAGTGGCCAAATTTATAGCCACTTGATCTTCCACCAGTTTTACTTGCAGTCATTTGTTTGTAGCTGCACTGCTTGGCATTTGAATAATGAAACAGCTCTAAAAATGGTTGAGACTCTTCAAAGAAATTCTGGGAAATCATGTGTCTTTCTAATATGGTGGCACTGAAGGGCAGCATATAAGTCTTTTGTGGCTGCAAGCATCTTTTCACTCTTGGAGTGTAGTTTGCCTTAATATCACATCAAATGGTGACTATCCTGTTTTATTATTTAAAAATGAAAGTGGAATACTTCAGTATGGTAAAGAAGTGAAATGTAGGGAGAATTCTTCCTGTGCTGTGCACCAGTTAGGTACAGCACCTTCATACAGCATTTAGAATACTTCCCTCCTATGGTCAGATAAAAAGTCCCTCTGTTCAGGGGACAGGGAGGAAGAATTTGGATTTGTACTGCGTTGCTTAGTGAGGTTTATGGTGTAAATATTTGTGCATATGCAGAGACATGTACGTGTAATGTATGTATAGCTTTTTCTGTTTCCTTCAACCTAAGGTTTAAATGTAGCTGGGCAAAAATATCAGCTAAGTTATTGCTTATCCCATATGAATAATATTTTGGTTAAAACTTGGCTTGAATATTCACTTGGTACAGAGAAAGCATTTGCAACCACACAGCTTACAGTGCTACTGACTGAGAGCTCTGTTGTGTTGGATAGGTTTTTTTCTGTAAGTGTTGTAAGGTCGGTGAATATTTGAGGGTGAGAAACTGAGCTCCTGCACGGATGAGTTTCTGAACAGCCTTTCTGCATCAAGCCACGCATACACTCGTGTGTGCACTCACACAGTCAGAGCCAATAGTCTCAGCAAAAGCTTGCAAACCTCTACTGTGTCTTCTAGTGAAAAACATGGATGCCATAGAGATACCTACCTAAAACCAGACTACAATAATGTAAAAATAGCTGGAAGAAGCTAGTGAACTGAATAATCTGAAACTGGACCATGTGCAGGTCACATTGCATAAAGACACAAAGAATGATTTTGTTTTCTGTTAGAGAGGATGGCTGATTTTTATCTGTCTGTTTTTGTTTCTTTTTAAAGGCTCAGTTCCAGAATTAATTGATACCATTCTCCTTCTGTAATTGTTGGGTTCCCTAGCTCAGCAGCTTGGAAGATCATGCTGCTGATTTAGAAGTTTAACTCAAAACATTTCAATATAAATTGTGATGTCATGAATTTTAACTTGAAAAAGGTCCCACATTTCTCATTTTTGCCTTCTGATCCCCAAATACCTTAAAGATATGTAAAGAAATAATATCACAAAAACTGAATAGCCAAGAGATTTTGGGTGTCCTGTAAAAAATGTGGGCACTATGCATTTTTCCTTCATATGCATTTTTTTTCTGTAACTTAATGATGATTAGAATATGTATAAGCCTGATATTACTCAAGAATAATTACATTTTCTTGCTCAAGTGCACAGCCATTTAATATAGTTATTATAATTTGAGAATCTGTTTATTACAGAGAAGTTGATGAGGAAAAAAATTACTTGGCTCTGTGGTGTTTTCAATTCAAGAAAAGCAGTAACAACCTACTATTGGGTTTATTGTACTTTTCATTAAAGCAGCTGGTATTGGCTATTCTCAGGCGAAGGATATGAACCATTGTTCTGATGCAATAATTACTGCTTTCATATGGAACCATCTGGTTTTACCTCTGTTCTCAGTATTTTTAACATGGTGAGAAAAAATGAATATTCATAAAAACTCTGAGTTTTTATGTAAGTTTCAAATAATAAGATTTATGTGTTTTGGTTCAGTTAATTTTATACAGGAGACTAAGCTTTATTTCTAGCCTTGTCTCCAACACAAAATTAAGAATTTTAAATATGATTGGATGGTCTAGCAGAAACTTAATGCAATTTGTGCCATTTTGTTGGGTTGGGATTTTTTTTTGTCAGTCTGTTTGTTTGCTTGCTTGTTTCTTTTATTTTGATGGGGTTTGTTATTTTTGTGTGTGTGTGTTTTGATTTGTTTTTCTTTCTTTTTTGTTTTACTTTGAATTGAAACATTATGTTAAGATTTGACATTAGAAGTATACCTCATAGTGTGCCCAGCACTTTACGTCAATAGTCATGTAGTGCTTTTTCACAGTTTCACCAGAAATAAGTACACAGTTGAGTCAGGTGAAAAGTGTCCTCTTTAAGATGGATTTAGAACCTGTCTTAGATCAAAAGATATAAGAATGTGACTTCTCTATTCACAAGTTGATAGAGTGGTACCAAACTTCTGATGTCAAGATTCTGATAATAATTTGTTTCCTCACTCAGAATGTAAATGTAGTCCCTAACCTCACAGGCTTGGAGGAATGAGGAATATGTCAAGGCTGCTTGCTTTTTCCAGCACTAGTCACAAATCTCGGAAATTGCTGTAGTTAAAATACTGCTAGTGACTAATTACCTTCAAAAGGATTTTGCTACTTCACAGTTTAATATTTTAAGACAACCTTGGTTATCAAATGAGCTCCTCTTCCTTGTCTTTTAGTGTTTATGCTTCCCAGATGCAGTAGGGAACATTTCATAGTTTCAAGGGCATTCCTGGCAGAAAGTACATGATAATATTAATTGAAAAACTCTCCAGGTACTTGTCAAAGTCCTGAAGAGATCAGCCTGCGCTGGCATTGTGTATTCAGATAAAGCTCTGCAAGCAGCAGGATGCTTGGGTTTACTGCTGCTGCCAGAAAGCAGGGACCATCTATTGCAAATAGTTTATCAACAGTGCTGTGCACTTTTGGAAGCTGCAGGTAATTTTATTTTATATTTTGACTAAGGTTTTGGGACATTAAGATGACAAAAAACTATTAAGAGCTAAAACAAATCAAAACTGATAGATATACATCCTTGGGAGTTTTATGCTGAAAGTTGTGTTCCAGCACGACAGTTAAAGTTTTGCATATGTCCAAAATGTATGGATCTGTTCTGCAGTTGAGATAACTGAATAGTCTTCTCCTATTATCTAAGGGTAATTTAGACACAGTGTTTTACTGAAGATAGGAGAGGATCTCAAGTTAATAAATTTACCCAAATTTTCAAGTGAGGAAAGATGAATCATGCTGATATCTAGATGTTTACTGTTCTAAAAATATTCATCCTGGAAATAAAGTTTGCTGCGTCCTCTTGGCGTGTGAAAGTAAAGTGTGTCTGAAGAAAAACTGTGGTGAAGGACTCCCAGAGGTGCTTCTCCACAATGGTACCTGCAGCTACCTCTCTTGAGCTTGTCCAGGAGCCTGGACAGATGTGTCTAGCCAACTAGAGGTGAATGATAGCAGTGGTGTTCAGTTGCTGGCTTCTGGAAGTCTGAAAATCTTATAAGGAACTCTAATGTAGTCATCCTTCATATCTGAAAATATGATGTAACATTGTTTTGTGCAATATTAACTATGTTTCGTTTTAAATACTAAATCTGATTTATCTTGGTGTACCCTTGAGAAAAAGAGTCTACAAATACTTTCCTAAGTTGTGTAAGAATTTTCAGAGTTCACAGTAAACTTTAGTGGCATATTAGCAACTTCAAACCCAACATCATTTCTTACTGCTTTCTGATTTTCTGGATGGCTCCAGATGACTAGGAATTGCTACTTTAATTACCACTCCTCACCTTATTTCCTAACACTTGCTATAATAGAAATTTTACCGTCCTAAATCTAGTTTTTAAAGGTGTTTAACACTATTGTGTCACTTGTCATTTGCATGTTTCTTATAGGAGTTTTAGTCTCTGTGAAAAAAAATTGTATACAAGTCCTAATTTATTTTCCTCCCTGTCCAGCGTATTTCTTTTTTAGTACTGATAAACCAAACTTCACTTTGTTTCACATTTTTCAAAATTTTTTTTCGATTTAAGGAAAAATTCCACCAGGTTTCTTCTAATCAAATATTTAAATAATGAAATTAAGAAAATATAAAAAAGCAAGCCTGCTTTTATGGACAGAATACGACTTAGGAAGGAGTTTATTTTGAAATCGAAACATACAAGAAGTTTCTTTAAGAAATAAAAAAAAAAGGGAAAACCAAGGATCAACCAAGGCACTGTTTAAATTCATCTTGTGCTTTTTTTGGTCTACATGCAGAAATTAAAATATAGATAAAATAATAATAAAAAAAACTTTACTCTTTCAAAATAGGCAATGCAAATTGCATGTATTCTTCAAAGCAAAACTCTATATTTTATGGAGTGATGGTGTGATATGGGTATCTTAGCACAGTTATTTGGATAGTGGCTATCATGAGGAAACACCATATTATTTTCTGCCATAATTTTACAGTTAATTGACAGTGTCATTTTTATCTCAGGATATAACTGTTGCTGGTCTTTTGCAAAATGGCAGTAATATGATAATTGATGCTGATATTTACTTATAGCATGTACAGAGATTTAGTGGCTGTACTGCATTGCTTTGTCACGAGGAGGCTTAAGACACCATTAGGGACATTTGAGCTTGTTTTATGCAAATACCTGGGAGGTAGTCCATCAAAAAAAAAAAAAAGAAAAGAAAAAAATTGAATTGTTACAGCAATTATTGTGCAGATTTCTGGTTTCAGTCAGAAATCTCTGAAACATATGTAGTCTTAGATCCTTTCCTACCTGGCACTAAGGAGGCAGAATTTCCTTCCCAAGACTCATAAATGTAAATTGTTACAGCAGTGACACTTTTGCCATTTAACCCTAGAGGAGTTGCAGCCTTCGCAGTTGCTAGCCAGGTTAGAGGATTGTGGTCTGTCAGCTGAATGAAGCATCTGTGAAAGCAGTACTATAAAGCTCCCTAGAAAGCACCTCATGTAAAACATTATGGCTGCACCTTCATGATCTCTAGGTAGCAATGCTTTATGTGCAGTAGTGGAGTTTCTTCTTATTGACATCTTCAGTTAATACAGAACTTAAGCATTACGCTCCTTGGTTTGCATAAGAAGCAGATAATGAAATACTAATTTATAGACAGAATCCAGCACAGTCAATAGGGGGTAAATTGCCTTTTGTTGTCGTGTGAAGCTGAAAATTGTGTGTATCCTTCTGTAAGAAAATCTGTGCTTAATGACCACACTGGTTTTTTACTGTTTCTATGAGTTGATGCATTCAGATTTATTTCTTTTCATTACCAGTACAATTCACAAGTGTTTGTAGTGACCTTAATACAAGTGGGTCTACATAAGTGAAAACAACAGTCAAGTGGGAGTAGCCTACAATGTTATTTACAAAAATACTGTATGACTTAAGTAAATTATTTAGAAGATATTAATGAGTTTCACTGAGTTTCAACACAAACTTGATGGACTGGATAAATGCTTAAATTTAAAATGCTAGAATGCATAAATGGAGATTTTCTTATAGGAATCATGCTTAGGTACTTCTTTAGAACTTTTTGGATAAATCTAATCCATCATTTAAAAGCACATCTCTGAAAATGGCATTCAAGAAGATGTAGAAATACTTGGTATGAGTTTTTGAATCGTCATGACCTGTAGACTTGACCAAGTTACTTGAAATGGTATAGAAACATGTATGAAAAATGTATAGAAAAATGAATGTTAGATGGCATTGAAACTGACTTCCAAGAAAAATAGAGTGGAATACATTTAATTTATCTCTGTTTGCTTAAATTACGACATTAAAAAGAGTAAATATATTAATTATTCTTTTCAAATGTGGGAAAGTGGACGTGAAACTACAGTGCTGCATTACAGAACAGAGTAGTCCAGTTGGAGAAGATTCAAAGTGAATGAACAAGAAGCATTGAGGGTTGTAGGAAGCATTTATTCTTAGAGCAAGTTATATCCTTTAGCCTAAATGAAACAACCACAAGAGAAGACATCTTGTGCAAAAGCTGCTGAACGGAAAAGAATAATTTGTTGCCTATGTTTGTGTTAAATAAGAAAAGTGTGAGTGGGTTCAAAATTCACTGAAGAGATCATAAAGGGCCAGATATGTTTTTCATGACAGACTTTTGCCTTGATAAAAACATTCTTTCTTCAGGTATAAGCACATTTATATGATTATGAGAAGCAGTAACAAACAGCTAACAAAGAAAACCTTTTTGTACACTTGTCACTGGAGATGCAATTTCTATGCAATACTCTTCTTCCTCCTCTTCCTGGAAAACACAACACCATTTGTGGTGGTCAGAAGTGCTCAGGACTTGGGTGTCTGCTTTTGAAGAGAGGAGGCAGCTTTTGTTTCAACTTTGGCAATGGATAATTCCTTTGTTACTTTTTTTTTTAACCTAATGCAGTGAGGGATTTGTTCTTGCAGCTTGACCAGTGGTGCTGAAACAGAAAATAACCAGGAAAATAGTATACTCCTTGGCCACTGAAGCTACAATGTGTTCTGGGTCATAGCTGTTCTCAGCTAAGAAATTTTACTCCTCAGACCCTGTATAGAGAAACTTTGTGCAGGCAATCCATCCAGTGATGAATACAGTAATAAAATCCCTCGCGGAAACTATTCAAAAAGTAAAAATGTGAGAATATTTTTTATACTGTTATTTCTGCATTATTTAGCTCTGTAACTGCTCTCTTTGATTTTCTGATTAAAGTCTTGCAGTTGTCAGTAGACCTCACAAAGATAGAACTGTAACCCTACTTTTTAGAGGAAAAGAGCTTCTTTATACATTTGTAGACTTTCATACTGAGCTGAATATACGTTATCAAAAAAACTCATTTTTGGAGACCTTTTGCTAGAAAGCTTAATTTCTAATAGTTGCTGGAGAAAGTGGGACGTAAACCTGGGAGTATCTAGTGTCATACAATAGTTTTTGAATTTACACAACATGAAGATACTTCTTTTTCTTCCCTATTTTGTGATTAGAAAGGAGAGCTGATTTGATTGTCTTGTAGTTACAGGAAGATTTATTAGTTCTATTCCTCCCTAGCCTTTGTTAAGCTATATAACCTTTCCAATCCTTTATTTCTGTGTTTCAATACTGGAAAAATACCTTTATTTGCCCTGTGTGTTTATATAAGCTTTCTGAAATAATGCTGTTTTATTGGTGACTTGAGTTCAGGGACCAAATGGAGTGATTAAAATTATATAGAACTATATGGATGAAAAAGAAAAATGGTGATACTAACTTTAAAATATGTTTTGCTATTTTGAAAATGTTATATCTGAAGAGAAAACTGTTTGGGTAAATTATTTAATCAAATATAATAAGAGTATAACATAAGTTTCAATGAAAATTTGCATTATAATTGGCAGAGGAAGATGAGAGAGGAATAAGGGTTTTTTGTAGTATTTTATTCATAGGTAACAAAACAAGACAGATAGTTGAATTCAGTCCCATTTGTTTATCATAAAGAGAATTATCAGCACCTGGGCAAAATTTTTACCATAATTTGGATTTCTGACTCTCATAAAGACTGGGGAAGTAGAACAGACATTAAATCTGGAGGTAAAGAGTCTCTCTAATTGTCAGAAGCCTATATAAAATAAGTACCTCTTTTTATTCAAATAACTGCTTGAGAAGATACATTTTGTGTTTTGTGTAATTTACACTATTTTTCTCACATAATTTATCAGAATTTATCCGAAAAACTGTACCAGAAATGTCAGTGCTACACACTTTTTCTCGGAGTTTATGATAAACATGAGAAATACCTGAATTTTTTTCACCTACTGTACCTAGATCCAAACTTTTTTGTTTTAAATAAATGTGACTTTTAAAAAATCCTTAATAATTTTTCAGTCTTTATCATTGATCATGTGGATTGACTATGGATATGTCTATGTACTTCCATTGCAGGGTACAGATATTTAAAAATTACTGTATTTGAAACCCTTCTGGTACATCTGGACTAATTCCTTTTTCATATATGCTCTCTGCATAATTTTCTTGGTCAGCAGTAGCTCTTTGACTGGCATAAGTAAAAATACAGCATATCCACTTTTGCTGTGTTTTCTTGCTCCTGTCATTGCTTCAAATGGTGAAGTAACTAGAAGAGAAATGACCAAGCTTGCAGAAAATGTTGAACTGTTCACTTGCATCGAAACAAGTCCCAGGAGATGTCAGTAACCTTTGCAGAAAAGATAGTAAAGGGCAAGATGTTGACTGTAGCTCTTAGGTTGGCAGTTATCAAGAGCTGCAGTAATGTCTGGGTTTATGTGCTCCATTTGCTCTCATTGAAAATGCAGACCAGGCAGATCTCACACTTAGCATTCAGCAAGAGTGGAATCACTACAAGAAGTTACTCTGTCTTACAAGGAAATGCCTGTTAACAATGTGTTAAGCTGAATATGGGAGGAGAAAAGGACATCTGAATTATGAAAATCTGGTCTTTCCATAATATTACAACAGTAATACCCCTAAGTGAGTCAGCCTTTTTCCAACAAGGCCAAGTCCTTGTCTTTACACATGCCAATGACTTCAATATCTGGCTTATATTGACAGTTATGTTAATTTTTAATTTTTTTAATACACACTTCATTTTCATCTTGTCCTCTGAGAAGATGGTACAGCTTTTTATAGCAGTTAAGGAATGAGAGCAGCAGTCCCCATCTCTCTTCACTGTTATGTTTTTCAACTTCAAATTCCTTCTAGGCCTAATATCAAAGAATGCAAGCTCACTAACAAGACCAATCTGGCTGTGATGAGGGAAAACCTTGATTAATAATTGAATGTATATTTTAGGTAGTGTTGTGGCCTAATGTTTTTGTAGATTGTAAGACTTTTTTTTCTTCGTACAAAATACTGTGATATGAGATAGAGCTGTGCTGATTGGAAAGTATGATTACATGGGGTGCTAAATTCACAAACTGAACACTAACAATAATCTTATCTTTGTGTTTGAGATGGTCCACAACTGAAACTAAACAGGTTTCTGAGTTACTAGAATACAGGACAGCCTGTTTGAATTTTTTCCTGTCATCTTCCTGGAGCCAAAACAATGTTAAATATTGCAGCTCACCATTCTTCTAAGTTCTAGTGCATTTAGAGGAAGTCTGCATTTTTGTCTTTATTTTTTTTTCTTTCTACTTTTCTCTCTGATAATGAAATTGGAGTAATCAGTTATGTGTTTTCCAGAGGCTAATTTTAAAGTTAGTTTTCCAAAAGGAAAAAAAAAACCTTTTTCCCTTTGTACCATGATAAAAATCTCTTTGCCAGAGTCAAACCCTGACTTTTTAGTACCTTGTAAGCATTTTTACAGAAAGGTGATGGTGTGATGAGTATACTGAAGAAGCGAAGAAGGTGCAGATAGTATTTCTTGGATTTTCTGTTTCATTTGCATTTCCTTAGATAAGCTAATTTGATGGAATAAAAGATCTAAAAGAAGAACAATGAATCTGCATGCCATGGACAGAATAAATGATGGATTTTTAGAGTATAAGAAACACACTTCTTTTAGTTATCTCATATGTGCTGTAGAACCTGAGGCAGAGTGGGTTTTTTTGAGATTTATTATAACTACACTTTCTAAACAGCTAGGAAACCATTTTTACCCCCAAATGAAGATGGTTTTAATCTATTCTCCTATAGCACCCATAATAAATTAGGAATATGAAGATTTTCCCTTCCAGATCACACCTGAGTTTTCTCAGGACACCAACCTTCAAGCTTGGAAAATTAGTATTCCTGTCACACCACTTGCACTTAGTTTAATTTGAAATACTGAATTATCAAAAGTAGAAGTCATCTATCTTGTTTATTCTACCTTATAATTGCTTCTGTATTGAAGTGTTCATATTTGCATAAAATGCCGAAAGTTTATTATAATGCTACTTTTTCATATTTTCCCTCTTGTGCAAGGAAATGGCAATCACTTCAGTAAGCATTTGTGTCAGTTATATGAAGACATTTCAGATTGTGTTATAACGTGTTCTAGCTTTACATTGATTTAGATAAGCAGAATTTCACGTTCTCCATTTTCTGTACGCTATAAATCACATCAGTGGTTTAAGTAAATTAGGAGGCTGTCATTGTAATAGAGAACACCAGAGACTCGAAACACTGCTGGTTAAGTAATTGGTGATGAATTGGTGATGTGTGTGTTTTAGTCTTCACCAGCATGGGCAGTTCCTGACATCACAACCATCTGTACTGAATAATGTTTCAAGAAGAGAAATTAATTAAAATAGCAGCTTTCTGTGACAAAAATAATGCACTTCTGAATGTAGAATAAGAGCAAGTCTTCTAATTTGTAATGTCTATAGGTAAAAATTGTATGAAATGAAGGGGAAGGTAAACACATTTTAATTTAACTTGAAGAATCCAGAGTGACATGGTTAATCCTGCTTAATGGATGTGTCACGAGTGTATTCCTGAAAATATTAAAATATGTGTCTGCCTTTATACTTTGTGAAATGCTAATGGATTGCACAAACTGTATCAGTGTTTCCTTTCTTATGATATTGTTGCCGTGGAATTTTGGTGCTGAAAAAATCTCCAGAGCAGTTAATTAGGAGTGAGATAAGAAAGGGTTTATTCTGCCAAGGCTGAGATGTTACAAGACGCGCAAAGGCCGTACCTGAGATGTTACATTTTATAATACCCTCCATCCAATCCCAGATGTGTCCACCCTGTGGCCTTTACTCTGGACCGCCCCAGGTCCACCCCCTGAAAAATGGGTCTGGGGGTTTTGGGACCATCTGTTCATCCCATCTTCATCTCCCTCAGAGCACAAAGGGTACATAGTTACCTAATTCTTGATCGTATTCTGCGTTTTAGGCCCTGTGCTGTTCTGCCAACAATCTAGGCCTTGCCTTGACAAAAGACTAAACATCTCTGCTGTATTCAGGGGTAGGATTGATATAGAGAGCATAGGATGGGGTAAGACGGTTAAGGAATGTGTAAACAAGGGTGCTAGAGAAAGGGAAAGGGACAAAGAAGTTGGGGGTTGCTGCTTTTAAAATCTACTTCCACTACTTATAAAACTTACAAGTCTTACAAATATTAGAAAAATAAAAAAACATTAGGGGCTTAAGGCATCAATATACTGATGGAAATGTTTCCAACTCTTCTTTAGAACACTTCTCTGTATATAAAACAAACAAATTCTTTTGTTGAAGAGAAAATTTCAGATATCTTGTGGGAAAACAGTATATGGATAAACAGTCAGAAAAATATTTTTAAACATTTAATATTCCAGAACTAGTTTAGAAAGCCATAATTTTTCTGTGCTAAACTATCTAGATTAGGAAAAACTGCAGAATTTCTTGACAAATTTGAAGACGAGAACTTTACAGAGGCACTGGCAGTTATTCAATTCTGTGAGGAACTGGGAGATAACAGATGCAACATACTAAAACATAGTTCTTGGGTTCCTCAGACTATCTCAATTTTTTTGGTGCTGAGAAGTGATAAGTGAATTATTTTTTTAAACTAGAATTTCATTCATAAATGATTCAGTGCAGGATTGATAGTCTAGAATTATCAGGTACACTTTAGAATGTAGTGGAACTGCAGCTGAAATAGATAACAGGAAAGAAAATGCTAGTAACTTCATTTAATCAGACTGCAGATGTTCCATAAATAAGTGATCTACTGTAATTCCTTGCCCCCCCACTAAAATTAGATCTTTCTCTGTAAATTAAGGACTATGGATTCTCTTGACTTGAGCACTAGTCCAGATCAATATATTTGTTATCAAATTGCAAATTATTCATTCATGCCTCCCTAATAAGTTCTGGATTTTATTTCAAGACAGAATTATATTTTAGTCCTGAAACTTTTTATGTTCTCTAGTTAGGTCTACTCCAACTGCCCAACCAATTCAAGACTGACCAAAAGTTAAAGCATGTTGTTAAGGTTACTATCCAAATGTCTCTTGAACACTGACAGACATGGGGCGTTGGCCACCTCTCTAGAAGCCTGTTCCAGTAAAGAAATGCTTGGAAAAGAAATACTTCCTAATGTCAAGTTCAAACCTCGCCTGGTGTAGCTTTGAGCCTCTCCCACACCTCCTGCCGCTGGGTGTCAGTAGGTTCAGCAGTTTCTCAGGCATTTGTTCTTTACTTGTACTACTTAGGTTCTTTCAAGTGCTATGTCTTTCTGTTGCCCGTAACCAAAAGAAACACAAACCAACAGAGTGCCGGTTTATGCGGTGCTTTATTCGGGGCCCCGGGAACCTGAGGACTAGCGTCCAAAGTCAGGATTCCGAAGACCCTCATTTTCAGTTCAGCTTTTATACACAAACAAGTTTACGTGCAGTTTCCACGGCAAAACAGTTACAGTTTCCACAGCAAACCAGGTGCAGTTACAAACAAGCTCATGCTCCATACTGATAACAATTAATAATCATCTACTCTAATCATAAATCTGCTTAAGTTGTCTTACCCCTAGAAACTGTTTAACAGACCTTAACCACATCCTAGGTAACAAATCGTTGCATACATGCCTGACTAGATCCTTTGATTATGGTTTCCACTTCACACACAAACAAAGTTGCTTTCTAGGCCTACTCTTCTACTAAGCCTTAGCCATTCTACTACTAATTTAAATTGCTGTGCAACATGTCCCCCCTTTTGAGCATTCTTCAGGCTTTGCTTGCAAGGATGCTCAAATACAGCAATCTTCAGGCTGTAGTTTCTTGGTAGGTAGGAGGTGATTCATTTTGCGGTGAGATTATTTCTTTTCTTGTTATAGCTTTCATGATGCGTCTCGTATGTTGACCTTCTTTTACAATCATTCTTAAAAGACACTTGTAAACAGTTATGGCTATGACAATAATTATTACAATTAATATTCCGTACTGGATAACAGAAGATATCTATCCTGACACATGAAGACCTAGGGAGCTGAATAATTGTCTTATCCAATTATGTTCTGCTTCTTTTTGCAGTTCATGAACATTCTCGTCAATTTGTTCTAATTGACTAATATCTTTTTCTACTTCTTGAGTGACATTTGGGATGTGTACACAACAATGCTCGTCCTTTGCATGCAGGTGGCCGCAAACTCCATGTTCCTTAAGTAATATTAGGTCTAATGTCATGCGGTTTTGTATGGTCATTCTAGAGGTGGCTTGTAATTGTAAATTTAGATCTTTAAATCCCTTCTTAGTGACTGCTGCTAACCTTTCAGTTTGTCCCATTAATTTAAACAACATTTCTCTGTTCCGGTATGTTGAGATTGGTGCAAATAGAGACTCTAATGCTCATCCAAATTTAACTCCTGCTGATGGTTCATGCCAATCTCCCAACCCCAGGTCATCAATATCTTTACCAACTTCTCTTTTCCTTCGTGGTTGTATTTCTACTGATGTTAACTTATCTTGCTTCCAGAATGGACAGAGAGTAGGTATCCCTAGTGTGACAGGTACAACTGGACCATCTATTGGCATGTGGGTGGTCCACTGACCATGTCCCACGACCCACACTAAATTTCCTGGGCTCTTAACTGTGGTGGTACGGCAATCAATGTTTTTGCTTGTTACCCATGTTCCAACTACTACCCATAGGAAAAATCCAGGCACTTGTTCACATTGTTTCTTAGTCATCTCGTTCTTGAGTAGACATGCATCTATCATTTCATTCCATGTTTTGGTTACAAATCTGCAATTCTACGTAGTATTCTTAAACACTTTAGGAATTTCTGGTACTGGAATTATTCCCCATGGGATTGGGTCTCCTGCAGCATGAGGCATAGGGAGACATGCAGTAATTTTTGTGACATTCTGTACTCTCCCAAAATCACGAATTAGGCCTACAACTAGGTTTTCTTGTTCTACTTCTCTATCTAGAATCTGCAGGTTACTTACTTGTCGGGTTATTCTTTCAATCCTTACGTGGACGACAGTAATTCCAGTATCTCACCAGTCATCTTTACTTATCTAGCAAGTATATTGGCCTTCATCTTCTCCTCTTTGTATTTCTTTGATTTTCAAAACTATTGCGTCTGCTCTCTTTCCAATCTGATGTCTCTTCCCAACTTTCAAGTTCTGTCCCTTAAACCACCACCCATATTCAGAATACTGTCCTTCTGGAATTTTGCAACTTAGAATCAGATCTCTTCCTTCCTGGGTCGAATAAACACTATGTTCTGGTCTAACTCTTATTCCTTGATGTGATACGGCTACTGCTGTCCTTATCCCGTGATCTTTTTCTTCTCCACATGAGACTACACAAAGAAATGTACCTTCTGTCTTTCCTACTCTGGGATTAGAAATATTCAGCCACCCTTTACCTCCTTTACTATTTGACCACCAGCTAACTCCTTGACTTTGTGATTCCCAAGATTGATTTGCCACATTTAATTTCTACCACTTTACTTTAACTGATTTTCGACAATCATCAAATTGGAAGGTACAATTGATTTTTAAAGGAGGACCATCCCACATGTCTGATTGTTTCCTAGTGGGTAAAACTCGCACTTTGGTCACTGTCTTCTGAGTCGTGTTTATTGTCTGTATTTCTATATGTCCATAATCAAAACTTTCCCAAATCCAAACTACACACATATATGTCTCTTCCATAGCTTTGTACACTTTGGGTACCTGCAGAACGGTGTAACCTTTTTGTTGTGTAGCATCCCAAACTGTTGTCACTCCTTCTGTCATGATTTGGTCTTGATCTCTCCATCTCCACTTGACATGGACATCTCTTAATTCAGCTCCCTGGTCATCTGAAAATAGACAAGTTAAGTTTACATCAGTGTGTTCTGGTACAAATAAATAAGGATCTGGGGTCTCAATTCTCACGGTGGTTTCTGCTAAACTTATCAACCCCAGGAACACTATGATCCTCAATGGTTGGCTCGAAATACCATTCTTGTGGGTGAGAGAGGTTCTACCGACCACGAAACTGGAACTTTCTTGACCCGAGTATAATGGATCCAGCTGTCGATTCCTTCGACTTTTACTGCGGTGTAGGTCGTCATTATCACCTGGCGAGGACCGTCCCATGTTTCTTTCAGCGGCTCCACCGACCAGTTTCTCACGTAGACATGATCTCCCGGAGAAATGTCGTGCACTGGATTCTCCAGGGGCAGAGGTCGATTCCACTGCAATGCTCCTCTGAGGGCTGTGAGAGTCTTATTTAAAGATAACACATAATTAAACACTGCTTGATCACCTACTATATGAGGATCCCCTTGGTAAGTAGCTGCATGATAAGGTTTGCCATATAATATTTCATATGGACTTACTCTTATTCTCTCCCTTGGTTTGATCCTAATTCTCAACAAGGCAATGGATACTGCTTGGGGCCACGGAATCTTTGCCTCCTGACAAATTTTCTTCAATTGACCTTTCAATGTCTGATTCATCCTTTCAACTTGTCCACTAGACTGTGGTCTCCATGGTGTATGGAGATTCCATGTTATCCCTAATACAACTGACACATCTTGTACTATTCCTGCTATAAAGTGCGGTCCTCGATCAGAGGACAACCCTAGGGGAACTCCAAATCTTGGGATGATTTCCCTCAAGAGAGTTTTTACCACTTCCTTTGCTTGATTAGTCCTACAGGGAAAAGCCTCAGGCCATCCTGAAAAGGTGCAGACATATACTAACAAATACTTATAGGATTGGGCTTTAGGCAACTCAGAAAAATCTACTTGCCAGTAATCTCCCGGTAACTGACCTATCTGTAATTTTCCCATCTGCACCTGCTTCCTGACTACTGGGTTATTCTTTATGCACATAGGACACATTGCATTTACCCTTTTTGCCAATGTTAACATCTGCTTTGAGAGAACCTCATTTTTCAAAAATTTTACCAATGCTTCTGCACCCCAGTGGCACTTATTGTGTTCTGTTTCAAGCACTGCTTTCATTATTCTGACAGGTAGAATCACTTGTCCTATGGGGGAAATGTACCACCCTTTAACATTTTTTCTTTGCATTTGTCATTTGAGCTAATTTCTCATCTTCCTGTGAATAATGTGGTTTTTCTTCCATATATGGTATTGCTGGATTATTTCGAACAGGCAAAAGAACCATCTGAGTCCATACTTCTCTTGCGGCCTGCTTAGCCGCTTGGTCCGCCTGTCGATTACCTCGAAATTCTCGTCCGGGATCTCTCTGATGTCCTTTTACATGCATTATTGCCACTGCTGAGGGCTTGTGTATTGCCTCTAGCAATTGTAAAATTTCTTCTCGATGTTTAATCGTTGTCCCTTGAGAAGTAAGAAGTCCTCTCTCTTTCCAGAGTACTCCGTGAACATGAACTACCCCAAAAGCATATTTGGAGTCAGTCCATATGTTAACTCTCTTTCCTTGACTTAATATTAAAGCTCTCACCAATGCCTATATTTCGGCCTTTTGTGCAGACGTACCTGGGGGTAGTGCATTTGCTTCTATCACTTCTTGTTCAGTGACCACTGCATACCCAGCATACCTGGTGCTGTTCTCCACAAAGCTAGATCCGTCAGTGAACAATTCCCAGTCAGGATCTGTCAATGGCTCGTCCTTCAAGTCTCTTCTGCTCGCGTAGACTTGTTCAATGGTCTCTACACAGTCATGCTCCAGGATACCTTCTTCCTGTGTAGACCTAAGGAATTCTGCTGGGTTGAGATGGTTAGTGATTTTCAGTTCAACATCATCTTGTTCTCTCAACAAAGCTTGATACTGTAACATACGGCTAGATGAGAGCCAATGCCCCCCTTTTTGTTCCAAAACTGCTATGACCATGTGGGGTACGTACACTACCATGTGTTTTCCCAGAGTCAATTTTCGTGCTTCTTGTATTAAAATAACCGTTGCTGCCACAGCTCTGAGACACCCTGGCCATCCCCCACTTACTGCGTCTAGCCGTTTGGAGAAATATCCAACAGGTCTTTTCCAGGATCCTAGACGCTGAGTGAGGACTCCTAAAGCCATTCGTTGTCTCTCGCAGACATAGAGCTGAAACTCCTTGGTTGGGTCCGGCAGTCCCAGGGCAGGTGCTTCCTGGAGGGCTCTCTTCAATTCCTGGAACGCTTTCTCTTGCTTCGTCCCCCAGGTCAGCTTGGGCTCCTTTACTGCTTCATATAAAGGTCTGGCAATTAGTCCGAAGTTGGGGATCCACAGTCTGCACCATCTGACCATTCCTAAAAAAGATCTCAGTTCCTGATTATTTCGGGGCATAGGGATAGCACATATTGCTTGAACCCTATTTGTTCCTAAACGCCGGGTTCCTTGGGAGATTTCACATCCCAAATAAATAACTTTCTGTTTTACTAGTTGTGCTTTTTCTTTTGAGACTCGATGGCCTGCTTGCCCCAGCATGTTTAACAGTTCAATGATTAATTGATGGCAGAGTCCCTGCTCTGTATTTCTCAAAAAGATGTCATCAACATATTAAAGTATTATATATGAAAAAAAGAGATTCTTTTACCTGAGTAGTCTTCCATTCTTCAAGTTCCTTTGCTAACTGATTACCAAATATCGTGGGTGAGCATTTGAATCCTTGTGGTAATCGAGTCCAAGTAAGCTGTAGCTTCCGTCCAGTCTCTGGGTTCTCCCATTCAAAGGCAAAGATTTTCCAACTTTCCCGTGCCAGTGGTATGCAGAAGAAGGCATCCTTTAGATCAATCACTGTAAACCACTGAAATCTCTCAGAAACAGATGTTAACAAGGTGTAAGGGTTAGCTACAACCGGGTGGATGTCTTTTGTGATACGGTTTACTGCTCTAAAGTCTTGCACTAACCTATACTTACCATTTTGCTTTTTATCGGAAAAATGGGAGTATTAAACTCTGACTCACATTCTTTTAATATCCCTAAAATTAAAAACTATGTGATCATAGGAGCTATTCCTTTCCTGGCTTCTAAACTAATTAGGTATTGTCGCACTCTAACGGGTTGTGCTCCTTCTTTCTCTTAAAGAAAACAAGTAAATATCTTCACTGGCTTCTAACTATATATCGGCATAAAAACTCTCCTCTGGGCAAAAGGGTTTTTATTGCTAACATACCAAGTTAAAAGTTCACAGACCCAATTCTTAAAAGTACCATATATGGGCCAGTAAGTATTATTTCCTATTCTTCTACCTCCCCACACTTCAATACAATACTTAATCATTTTCTCCTTTGATCTTCTATAAGTGCTGGAATAACAACTCCGGTTCTCTAAGAGGTTCCCCAAGGGACTTTCAGGGGGAATCCTCAGCGTCCTAGCCTCAAAGTCACCTTTTACTAATCTTCTTATCAGAGGGCTATTTGTAATCTCTCTCTGAGGTTCCTCTTTTTTTTTACTACTTTTAACTTCATTCAGAGGTTCCTCTTTTAACTTCTCTAAAAAGGCTGAAAGAGATTCTCCCCTATTCCGTCCCACCGAGCACAGCCCTGACCAGTCCAGCGTCCCTGGTATCTCACTTTGCACTCCCTCCACCAACAATTCTCGGTAAATTCTCAACTTTCTACAATCTCCAGACACATTTGGATCTCACCCGGGATCCTCCCGCGGCACAAAATCATCCACTGCTCCCCCCGCCGCCCGGGACAGAGTTCGCATTCTTTCTTTCGCTCTTTCCACCATCACTCTTAATACCATTTCTTTTTCAGTTGAATCTAGAATTGTATCTAACAATACCTGTAAATCATTCCAGTCTAGATTTTGAGTTTTTCTAACCATTTTTATAATACAAGTCACCTGCTCCAGATTTTCTCTGTATGACCCAGCTGACTGTTTCCAAATTAATATATCATTAGGTAAAAAAGAAACTTTCATCATGACTTTTCTCCCGTCCGCTCCAACTGCTTCCCGCGAAGGGGCCATTAATCTCGGGGGTGAAAGCGAAACTTCCCTCAACTTTCCCCCCCCTCGCTGTCTTTCTCTACTCCTCCCTCGTTCTCTTCGTGCTCTCCGCGTTCGTTCAGCTAAAGGAGTTCTATCAAAATCACATTCTCCCTTTTCTCTTTTCTTCCTCATCCGAGGACGACTCTAGCGGGGGCATGGTGGGTGATTGTGCCCTCACACGTGAAGGGAGACTATCTCCCGAGGGCGCACTTGGAGTTCTACCGGGGGAGACTAACAAAGACACATCTTCCTCTGGTTCTGAAAACCGTATTTTCCGCTCATATTTATCATCCAATCCTTTCAATATCATTATACTCCGCTCTTGACATTCTTTACATTTATCATCCTCCAGTTTCAGTTCTTTCAACACTAAAATACCACATTCCTTTTGCCACTCAGTGTTATGTTCTAAATAATAAAACAAGTCCAGATACGGTATTTCATCCCACTTCTCATTCTCTCGTAAATATCGCATCAAAGGGGTTATAATTTCCAAAGTCAATGAACCATTTCTAGGCCACTGCATTCCTTCTGTCTCATATTGAGGCCATACATTATTACAGTAATCAATCAATTGTTTCTTGTTTAACTCTTGTCCAAAATTTCCCTCCTTCCAATGTTTTAACAAGCAACCAAGCGGAGAATCGCTAGGGATATCTTTTTCTGCACAAGATAATGCTCTAAAAGTTTTAAACGGCATCATACCGGCTCACACATACACCGTAATGTGAATTCCTCAAATTCACAATACACCACAATGTGAATTCCTCAAATTCACAATACCACAACCATACAAAACAATACGTTTAACGACCAACACGACAACACAACAACATAAACCAAGTACATATTCCAAAACCAAAACCAAAACCAACTCGCCAATTCTCCCTCTGAGTGGCGAGTGCTGGTACAGCGCGGCTTTCGCTACGTCTTACGACCAGCGCCTAGGCTTCCCAACCGAGGTACCTTTAGCCCAACCTAGCGGGTAACTTGCGGTCCCGTCTTATAGGCAGGCTCCCAACCAACAAACCTAAAAGAATAAAGCACCTCCGGGCTTACCTGGATGGGTTGTCCGGCGGGCGCGGGGTCGGGCACGGGTCGATGTCTCCCCAGAAATCACCTGGTTGCCGGCGTGGAGTAGATCAGCGCGTGAGCCGCCCCAGCTACCCCCGGAGTCCCCAGTCTGGGTCGCCAGAAAACTGTTGCCCGTAACCAAAAGAAACACAAACCAACAGAGTGCCGGTTTATGCGGTGCTTTATTCGGGGCCCCGGGAACCTGAGGACTAGCGTCCAAAGTCAGGATTCCGAAGACCCTCATTTTCAGTTCAGCTTTTATACACAAACAAGTTTATGTGCAGTTTCCACGGCAAACCAGTTACAGTTTCCACAGCAAACCAGGTGCAGTTACAAACAAGCTCATACTTCATACTGATAACAATTAATAATCATCTACTCCAATCATAAATCTGCTTAAGTTGTCTTATCCCTAGAAACTGTTTAACAGACCTTAACCACATCCTAGGTAACAAATCGTTGCATACATGCCTGACTAGATCCTTTGATTATGGTTTCCACTTCACACACAAACAAAGTTGCTTTCTAGGCCTACTCTTCTACTAAGCCTTAGCCATTCTACTACTAATTTAAATTGCTGTGCAACACCAGGACACTGAGAATACATAACTCTTCAATCACTGCAACTTGTCACCTCTTGTTCTTCGTGCGGGGGGGGGAGGAAGTGTAAATTCCTATTTCAGCCTTTTAGAGTGACCTTCTCCAGTGTTTGTGATGCTTCAAGGACAGATTTTTTTCGTGTATTTTAGTGTTTCCAGAAGATAATTGTATATAGGAACAGCTCTGCACTAAATAAAATACTCACTTTGGGCTTTGGTAGCTCTTCACCCTCATTGGTCATAAAATTCCAGTCTTGAAAATCCAGACCCAGGAGCTGGACAACATCCTTGAAAGACTGTGAATAATCTGTGTATTTGAATTGGCTTTATAAACCAGCTTGGGAAAAGGTGCTTCAACAGGATCCTGTTTTGTGGGAAATAGTTGCTTCTGCATTTTTATGTGCCATCTGTAAGTGAGCATTGATTATTCCTCTGTATTTCCTTATATTTTGAGATAAGTCGATTTATATTGGTTGATTAATGATAAAACCAAAAAGGAGAGTCATTGCTTTAAATTTAAATCCCATGTGAAGGCTCTAAATTTAAACCACTTTAAAATAATAAGAGAAAACTTGATCTTTGTGAGTTTTGTTTCACTTTGGTGTAAGCAATTTACCTTTAAAGCAATAGGGAATTTTCAAATTTGTTTATCTCAATCTAAGTTTTATTACAGAAGCTGTAGAAAATGTTTACTTTCATCCTGTAGTGCTTACATCTGAATATTTTCCATCATACTGTTACAAGAGTAGCTTTTGAGAGTGATGTGGCTTTGGGTCAGAGATCTCTGGATAAAGACACCTGCTCCAATTTCACATCAACTCCTTCATGGGTTGAAGAATTCAATGTTTTGAGTATTTAATAATTTATTTTTTTTTACCTTTAGGAAAATAAATAATTTTTTAATGTAGGTTGTAGTTCCTCAGCCCGTGTGAGTCACTGGAAGATGAAGCCATGTGCTCCCCACTTCGGTTGCACCTGGTTTTATTTTGTCATTTCCATGGTGCACTGCACTCTGCCTCTGTCTCAAGTAAATTGAAAATGTATCATTTGGTTTGAAATGCTGCACAGCAGTTAAGAAATTTATTTGTTAGCATGTACATAAATGGCTGTGATGAATGGGCTGTCTGAGGTGTGCAGATAGTAAATCTATCATCAGCTTCCCAGGGTAAAGCGTGGAAGATGTCTCTATGCTATACAACCATTCATCTTCTTTATAGAAACTGGCTGCATAAAGATGAGTCTGTAGAGAATTAATTGGTGTGGATCTCCATGAATCACAAAATACTCTCTAAAATAAGTTTTCAACTTGCGTTTTATCAAAACTCTACATTTTTCTTCTTGCTGGTTCTGGTGGTTTCCAGTCAGTGCTCCAACAGTGACAGTCTCCCACTGTGCCATCACTCTGAATAACCTCACCACTGCAGCCTCTCTGAAATACTGTTGTTGTAATTGTTATGTATTTATAGTTTAAGCATTCTTGGCATTTGGCTGCTTCCCCTGGTCCCCGAATCTGACTGTCAGATGCAGCATTTTTGTATCAATTCAGTGTGAAATCCCAGCTGCTAAACTCCATAAACATTAAACATTTATAATTGAAACCTATCATGGGCATCCTTGGATATAGAGGGTTTTTTTAATATAATGTGCCTTTAGCTGTCATTTCAAAGTAACAAAACCTATAAATGACTGTGGCTACCAGCAGTTCTGTTTGCCCACTCCCAAAAAAAGGTGTAATGTGTAAATGGAGGGGTTTTTCCCCTCCTTGTTCTTCTCTTTGAATATATTCCAGCTAATTTCAAGCCAGGCCAGCCTGCATGTTTTAGAGCTAATTGAAAGGCAAATCTGTTCTGCTGCAATAAACAAGACAAGCGAAATTTTCTCCCTGAGCCACAGTTTTAAAAATAATTTCATGTCAAATCTTGGCTGAGAGATTCAACCTGCATCCTCCTAAACAGGCTTTGGATCCTATGGAAAGATCACTGTAGTCCAGCTCCTCACTGCTTAAAATTTTGGCCCATTCAGTGGAAGGTACCACGTGGTGCTGGCAGGATTTCTTACACAAAAGGGATTGCTCAGCACATGGGATGGTCTTGGGTGATGGGGTTAATTAATTTAGTTACCCTGAATGGAAACATTTTACATTAAGTTATTTTAGGCTACCAAAAGAAAACCATAATATGGTCAAGAGTTTGAAGCTTTGCTGACTTATTATACTCCTTTCAGCTCTTAATTCAGCACACAGCTGACATAACACTGCTGTAATCACCCTGAAACAATGAGTTGGAGATATTTTGGGCAGTTGCTGACTGCTTGGAGAGATGCTTTTCAGAGGCTTCCTTAGAATGTCACCCCTGGTTTCTTACACAAGCCCTGCCTTTAATTTGAGGTTGTAATAAACCCAGCTTGGCTCTGCAGCAGAGGGGCTGTGCTTGGGTTCATAACCCCTTGATTTGGGGCAGGAGCAGCCCCTTTGCTCTGTACCTTGTAGTTTTCTATAAAACATCCCAATCTTGTTCTTTAAAATACAGAAAAAAGAATAAATTTATTTAATAAAAATTAAAGTAAATAAAAACAAAAATTAATAAAAATAAAATTAATTTGCAATGTGTGTTATGGCTTATTCCTTCTTTATAATTCCTGTAAAATGACAAAGAAATTGCTGGGATGACCAAGCGTCCTGCTCCCGGCCAAGCCCTTGAGCATCCTCCTTGCTGCTGGAGCCCAGGGAGGACTTTTTTCCACAGGCATAAGTTATTTTCCTGTATCCTTCCATTCCTTTTATTGCCTTTTCCCCTTAGTGACCTGTGCTAACTTCAAAGCAAAACATAGATGTTTGAGGTTTGGTTGTGCTTGATCTCAGTCTCAAAATTATTCTTTTTTTTACCTTGGGAAAGTTTGAGAAGCATCTGTCCAGTTCTTCATGTCTCCTTCTTCGTCTTTCTCAGCTGTGCAGGTATAAAAATCCTCCTAATTCCAGCTCTTTCTCTGCACTACCTATCTGGATCTTATAACTTGACAATTATATGGAATCGTATTTATTCAGTGGCCCTTGGTGGTTTCCAGGTCCCAGCACTGAGCCATGCCCATGCTGTGTGTTGCCATGCCCATGCTGTGTGTTGCGTGGCAGCATCCTGAAAACCTGTGATCTGCATTTTTTTATTTAATACCTGTCAGCAAGTTGAACTGAAGTGTAACCTTCCCATAATGTCTCCCAGCCTGCTAAGCTGTGGGGTGACATGGCACATCCTTTGTCCCCGACTGGGAATCAGTGTGTGGTTTAGCAGGTGGGAGACAAGTTTTCTCCTTTTTCTTTTTTTTCTGAAAACGAAAGTGTTGAACCTAAAGAAGAGACGTATATATGTGCAGAAGAATAATTTAAAGTGAGCTTCAGCATTTCTGCACCGGTGAGCTCTCCCTTGCAGGGGTGGGGGATCATGTTTGCTTCTCCCGAAGCACGTTGTTGTAAGGAAATTTTATACAGCTTTGAGCCTCAAGAGGTTCAGTGAGGCATGTTACATTAAACCTGAGTGCTTTAATTGTTCCTTTCTCCGGGGAGGATCCTGTAACAGCACCTATGAGCCCCTGCAGCTTTCTTTTGCTTGTGAACTGGGATGGCAAATATTCCAGCCAAACTCCTGATGGACCAGCTGAGCCCCAGCCAGGCAGGGATTTTGTGTTGATACTCCATGGACAATAGCACAAGCAGTGTTATCTCAGGGCTGTCATCTCCTGCTGAATCAGCAAGGATGGTGAGAGCGTGAGTTCTGTGCTGTGGATGTGCAGCACTGGGCTGGGAACCTCTGGGAGATGTGAATAGAGGACTGTGGACACCACCAGCCCAGATAAACACCTGGGCAGCAATCACTGAGTGTATTCCCTGCCACTTCCAATATCTCATGTGAGACTTACTCCTAAAAAGTGAGTCATTTATGTTCAAGATGGACTCAAATGGAAACACGTGGAAAATCAATTTTTGCCACGTTGTGAAATGAGAGCAACGGGCTCCGAAGAAAGACCCATTATATAGTGACTTATGATCTATTTTTAAGGAATTCCTGCAGGTGCCTGACTCCTGCTTGAGAGTGGCTGCGGGATCTCCCTCTCTTTCTCGATGCTGGAAGATGATGGATTTTGCTTTCTGCCCAGCTTGGACCTGTGCCCTCAGTTTCTGGTGTTGCCTCTTCACCATCTGCTCTTACTGGAGGAACCTGGGTGGCACCTGTAGGATGATTTTTTTCGGCAAATAGTAGCAGTTCATAATATCAGCACCTAAACTGACTTTTTTTCCCCTGATCAAGCTCTCCCTGGCTTGAGCAATACCTCAGCCAGGCAGGATGTCTCCAGCATCGTGTGCTTGGCTGGGTGCCTCGGGCACTGCATGCTCTGCTTCTCCTCTCAGGTTTGATTTGGAGCTGTGTAAACCTCAGACGTGCTTAAAATGAAAATGGGTTTTATTTGCACAAAGCAAAGTGGGAAATGTAATTATAAAACCGAGGCACTGGGAAAGCAAAGAGAAAGCGAGTTCAGGCTTAAACCCTACAGGACACAAAGCTCATAGTCTTGCATAATCTTTGTGTTCAGTTTTCATCCCAGAGAGAGCTCCTCATAGCTGGTATCTTAGGTTTTTTGTTGACAATCCAGTACTTTTGGTCATTTGAAGGTGGGATGGGGATTAAATCAGCGCTAAATCTGGATGCTCCAGAACTAATCTGAGCAATCCGAGTATTGGAAATCCTCTCACGACAGTTTCCCTCATTCCTCTGTCTCCAGGAGCTCTCCACCTTACCTTTGGCTTCAGGTGCAGTACGGAGCATTCCCTAGTTTTTGCCAGTCCCATATTCTTTGCCAGTTGTGTCCATGCAGGAGTTGCATGTTGCTTCCCAATCCTTATCAGTCCATTTTTTTCCCTTTTTCTCCGTTCTGTTTGCAAACACTTTCTTCTACTGTACTCTTTCAATTAGACTATCGCTTTTAATCAGACTGGCTTTCTTCCCCCGACTGCATTTTCTGAAGTGACATGAAACTGTGTTTTGGTCGTGTATTTTGGAATAAGCAATATGCCTGTCTAAGTAAATACCCCATCTTCCAATCTTCAAGATGTTTCATGAGAGGTATCTGCAGCTGATAGCTGATGATTGTGCAGGTCCTTTGTTTTATGGAGTGTTTTATAGAGCTGGCAGCCTTGGCTGCTCGGGTGGTGTGGTGTCTCGCCCAGCCCCACCACTGCAGACTAGCCAAGGATAAGGACCTACCACGAGCATCACTCTGGGCATTTACAATTTATTTTTCCTTTCCGCCCGCTCCTCTCTTAATCTCTAGAAGTGGAAAATTAGGAAGAATTTAGTGTAATGACACAAAAAATACAGGCGTTTATGGGGCTGCTGGGTGCAGGAGGTGTTTATAGCAGCTCTTCATGCAGTGTGTTCTCATCCTGGCTGCCACAGCATCCATGTGGGTGAGGATCAGGCTCACAGGTGGTTGAGTAAGGGCAGGAACCAAATTCTCTGCAATTCTCTCCCTTTGATGTTTGTTATTTTTTTAAAATAACGATGACCGCTCTGGACATCACTGGAAAAGCCTGATGTTTTAATTAAGAACTCAGGTTTTGAGGGCATTTATAACTCACTATGTTAAATTACAGAAGACTGAAACTTGGCAGATGCTGAAGCAATTTCAGGATCCCAGTCTGCAGGCTCTTCATCTAACAGGAGCAGCAGGAGATGTTATTTCCTAGCAGTAGGATGCAGTGCTCTAATTCCTTCAATTAGTGTTGCCTGTTTGGAAGCTTCGCTGCTGGTGACAGTGAGGCATCTTCCAAGGGGCTGGCTTTGTCTTTTCAGCATCAAAAGATTTTATGTTTGTTTCCAGGGCCTATATCACAGACCTCAAGGTGGAGCAGTTAATGAATTAATGTGTTGTAATCAATATTCAGCAAAATTTGGAAACACAAAATAAAAAAGCATATCTTTTTAATTCATTCTCCGTGACTATCAAGATTGCTTTTTTTCGGCCAGTCAGAACATACATGATTTCTCTAAAATTATCATCTCCTTCCTGAAGGGAACGGAGTTGTTGCATTTGAGTGGTAAAGTGCAGCAGACTGGGAAGCACATCAGGAGGACTGAAAACAAGGTGATCTGTGGCCTTTCTGTTCCAGGCTAGAAAGGCCCTGATAAGGTCATTCAGTGACTGAGAGTGAGGGTCAGGTTGAGGGTGACCAAGCTCCTTTCAGGTGTCTTTGATCCATTCTGTGGGTAGTGGTGAGAGATCCCCCAAAATATGAGTTCCATATTTTGACTCACCTATGACTCCAAACGCTTTATTTTAGGGAAATATTGCCAAACATGCAGACTAATCCAGTGCATGCTTTGCTTTCAGGTGGTCCTACCACGACTTTTTAAAGAGGTATCGTGTGCTTATGAAGAAGACAGACCTCGCTAAGAACGACAAGAAGCAGATCTGTAAGACCCTGTTGGAAGACCTCATTAAGGTGAGCTGGGACCAGATCTTTGGCAGTGATTTTAACAGCGCAGAAGTTGGTGGCCTTCGTGTGCGCTGAAGTTGCTGCTCCTGCTCCAGCTTCACCTGCTGCTTGTGCAGGTGCTTCTTCATCCCGGGCAGCCTGGGGATTTTTTCCAAAATGAGATAATCTTGCAAGGAGGCAGAGGGAGCAAGCGTGACATGGGATCTCATGGTTGTGGTCAAGATGCACGTACCATTCCAGTGCTGGTGAAGTCCTGAGTTTGCTGTCACTGGCTGGACATGATCAACTGGCCACTTTTTAAAAATGTGACATCCCAACCCCTCCTTCTGTTTTTGGCTAGCCATAGCTGGAGCATGTGTTAGAGCTCCAGCTTGGGACAACATCATGAACCTTAATGAATCATTAAATTACTCTTTGCCTTAACGAGTAAGAGAAAAGTGCAATAAATGCCTTATCTTGATGTATGGGAGACTTGTAATAGCCCTATGTGGAAAAAGCATCCCATAGATTGGGATTCTTTTCCCATAAGCAAATTGGAAGTTTTTGCCCCCTCTCCTTACCAAAACCTTGCCGCTCCTCCGTGCTTTATTTTTAAATAGCAAATGTGCACGCAGAGGTTTCTTGCTGTTGGGTAGCCCCAAATTTGCACAACACCTTAGCCAGGTTTTAATGTTTGATCTCTTGTTTTCCTGTGGTTTTTGAGGAGTGTACCTAACTGGATTCCTCTCTGCAAAAGCTGTTTTCCTTATGCGCCAAGTGTTTCCCTTGGCTGCAGCACCTTTTGAATGACTTTGCAGATGAAAACATTAATCTTTTTTAGAAACAAATCCTTTCTTTAAATGCTCTGATGTTGCATTTTTGGTTTAGAATGTGTCCCTGCCCATGACAGGGGCACTGGAACTAGATGATCCTTAAGGTCCCTTCCAACCCAAACCATTCTAGGATTCTATGATTTCTCTATTCAACTTTAAAGAAACCCAAGAAAAAAACCAAACAAACCAAATACAAACCAAACCAAACCAAACCGAAAACTTCCCAAGCCATTCAAAATCTGTGTAAATACATGGAATTTAAGACTGAATTGTAGTGCTTGAGTAGCTTGGGGTCTAGTAATATCTTCATCACCCAATTAAGAAGGGATGTGAGCTGACAAATTTTATTCAAAGGGGGATTTTTACTCTGTGTCTTACTGAGCAACACAGACTGAAAATAAATAAATAAATAAATAATGTTTACGTTAATTAAATGTCGTTTCCCTTGTGCTTTTGAAAAGGATCCAGACAAGTTCCAGTTTGGACATACCAAGATCTTCTTCCGCGCAGGCCAGGTGGCGTACCTGGAGAAACTGCGGGCAGACAAGTTCAGAGCTGCCATCATCATGATTGAGAAGACGGTGCGGGGGTGGCTGCAGAGGGTCAAGTACCAGAGGCTGAGACAAGCCACAGTCGTCCTCCAGCGCTACACACGCGGGCACCTGGCACGGAGGTGGGTCGTGGGGAGCCCTCCGAGGAAAGAGCTGGCTGGGAACTCGAGTGTAAAAAAACCACCTCTGCCCACTCGTGCTTTCGATTTTCCGTCTTGTAGGTCTTCAACTTGAGGTTTTCGTACAAAAACACCTTTGAAAACGCCCTGCGTGGGGTGTTGCCTTTTAACCCCTTGAATGTAAGGCACGTACTGTGCACGTGGATAACAATGTAGTGAAAGTTTCTGTGCTGAAGTCAGGACTCGTTCCTGGTCCCTCTCTTCAGCTTTACTTGGGGGCAAGAGATAAAAATTCTTTACCTCAAACTGGTTTCATGTCTACACTAGTTTAGTTTCTAGGTGCTGGGCCAAGGTCATAGCATAGGCAGCTGGGTTATAATCGGATGACTAAAGTACTCTGAAGTATTTAGGTGAAGGTATTTCACAGAACTAATATTTTCCTGGGACTACCTGTGGTAAAGGGCATTTGGATCAGCCAGGGAGCAGTTGGCTAGTTGATATGCACTGTCTTCTGCAGGGACCAGCTTTGTTCCTCCTTAATGTCCAAGGGGAGCTCTCAGAATTGATTGGCTGTATCCTTTTTAATGAGAAAAATCACTCCGAATCACTGGCAGTGGGGCTGTTTGCAGTACAGAATAACAGAGCTCAGTGTTTAACTCTTCATGTGAAGGAACCTCAAGCTCCCTCGTGCCAGTGGCTTGCTGGGGTTTCTGTAGATAACACTGTGCTGGGCTGCTGGTGTCAGATGTGTGGTGAATGTGAGGGAGCAGAAAATCAAAGGAATAGCGTCCCAACACAGCAATCACTTTCCATCTCTTGCCCCTTATTCAAGTCTGACACTGCTGTGTACAGTCACACTGTGTTTTGGAAGAGCGTCAGAGGTACTGGCTGAATTTGTGGTGTTACTTGTGATTGTGAAAGGGATTGGTGTCATGGAGAATCCAGGGATGAGAAGGTCTAGGAGAAGCAAAGATGGGCAGTTTGGTGACTTTTATTTAAAACTGAGTGTGGGTTTTTCTTGTATTCATAAGTCCACATTACTTCTCTAGAAGTCCACGTACTTCTCTTTGCCAGCCTTGCAGCCTTGGACAAGGCAAATGAGACCTAAGCAATAAGAGAAAGGTTAAGGAAAAGGGAGAGTTGGAAGTGTTCAAGGCCAGGTTGGGCAGAGCTTGGAGCAACCTGGTCTAGTGGAAGGTGTCCCTGCCCATGGCAGGGGGGTGGATGGAGCTGAGCTTTAAGGTCCCTTCCAACCCAAACCATTGTGAGATTAACTTGAGCCTCTCAGATGAGCTCTCCATACACACCTACAGACTTGGACTTTACATCTCACTTTGCATCAGTCAACCATTCCTCTAGGGAGAGGAGGAGGGATGCCTGCTGATGTCAAAGTGATGGGATATGAGCTAAAAGAGAGGCTGGAAGCAGACATGTAAAAACCACCTACTGCAGTGTTTCTTCTTTATGATTTTTCAGTTCCCCTCTTCATGCAGGTTTCATAGGGAATGGATGGCATCTGAATAACTGCTGTCTCCTCTTTTTGGAGACAGACCATCCCTTATCCTCTTTAGTAAGCCCTGGTTCAGCAGGTCCTAATGAGAAGCTATTGACCTTGATCAAGTGAATATATAAACCAATACGATGTGGCTCTTAGTTTTGATGAGCTTTTCACAAAATTGAAGTGGATCTGTATAGTGCTTCATGCTGAGAGCAATAAATGAATCATAAATTCAGCAAAACAAGCTACTTATCAAATGAAATGGAGGTCTTATGGGCATTTATTAACTGGTGTAACAACAAATTGAGCATGAGTTCAGTTGGGGAGTGGGAGCCACGTGGTGGAGAGTTGACCACATCCCTTATTATTTACTCTCTGTGAATTGCTTGAGGCTCTGCTCATAAATGCTGCCAAACCAGTGCACACCAGTTGAAATGTCAAATCTGTTTGCTGCTGTTTTCACTGAGTCAGTAGGTACCCCATGCAAAATGGGCTTTTTATAGTTAGGGAAGTGATGGAGCCAACCGTGACATTGATTGGCTCGGGTAAATAAGGCAGAGAGATCAAACCAGGAAAAACCTGGGGAAATACTTGTTTTCAATGCTGTTTGGGAACAATGAGGGGTGTTGATTTGTGGCTCCAGTGCTCCTGGGTTCCATAGATGCTGCCTGATAGCGTGGAGATTTCCTTAGCCCTACTGTTGGGGTGCTCCTTCCTGAATGCCATCAAGCTACTTTTGGACGAACAGTTTTTATCTCTGTCCAGTTTAAAACTTATTAGACAGAAAGAAGGGGAGTTTGTTTTTCCTGCTAAGCTTTCTCCCGTGCTTTGCAGGCTTGCTGAGCACCTGAGGAGGACGAGAGCTGCCATCATCTTGCAGAAGCAGTTCCGAATGCTGCGGATCCGCCGAGCTTTCCAGAGGGTCCGCAACTCCACCATCACCATCCAGGCTTTTGCTCGGGGAATGTTCGCCAGGAGGACTTACCACCAGGTACAGCACCTCCACGGACTGTCTTTGTGTTACGAAAGAGTGGGAAGAGCCTCTATGTTTACCTTTGCTGCCACAGCACTGTGATGTGTTTATTGTGGCTGTTTTGATGTTTACGAAGCCGACAGCCTCTGGTGTTTCTGGGGAGCAGGCAGTGACAGTGAGCATTGCTGTTTAAAGCTGTGTAAGGAGAAAAAAAAGATTTTGGCAGCAGCACCTCAGTGGAGCAGTTAAATGAAGTGAGTCATTCAGGTGCTGGAAGGCACTGTGGAAATCTGGAAATGTCATTTGATCTAACCTGTTCTCTGCTAAAACCTCCCCGGCCAACTGAATCTGTGCCTGAGCTGTGCTGCAACTGCTGTTTCCAGGAGAGTAGGAAGACAAGAAGGGTCTGTCAGGGAAGGCAACTAGTAGTTTATTGATAGAAATCTCCCTTTAATTAGTTCTCTCCCCTAGCTTTCTGTGTTAAACCGGGACCTGAATGTAAAGAACTGAAAGTTTGATGACAGCAATGATACAGTGAGAAACCATAGAGTCCTAGAGAGGTTTGGGTGGGAAAGGACCTTCAAGTTCATCTCTTTCCATTGCCCTGCCATGGGCAGGGACACCTTCCACTAGACCAGGTTGCTCCAAGCCCTGTCCAACCTGGCCTTTGACACTTCCAGGGACAGGGCAGCCAGGCAGCCACAGCTTCTCTGGGCAACCTGTGCCAGGGCCTCACCACCCTCGCAGCCAGGAATTTCTCTGCAATCTCTGATCTAACCCTGCCCCCTGTCAGTGTGAAGCCATTTCCCCTTGTCAAAATTCCTTCTCCAGCTATTGTCTGTCAGGAAACTGAGAACAGCTCTGGGGGAATCTTTTGTCCACTCCTCAGATCCAGCACTGTTTCGGTGGTCCCTAAACTTATACCTAACTGGGCCATGGGCCTACTTGAAGAATTGAGAAGAATGATGAGACAGGAGGGGAAAGCCTTCTCCTGGGGATGGTGGAGGTTACCTGGACACCTGGTGACCTACCAGAGAGATCAGGGTTGTCCTCTGAGACAGACCAGCTGGGTGCTGGTGCTAGGGAATTTGTGCTGCCACTGCTTTTTCAGCATCTGTTTTTCAAATTGGAAGCCTCTGCAGGGGTGGCAGCTGGTGGAGAAGTTAAACCCTCTGAGGTTAAAGGTAGCCCAAATCTTAACAAGGTGTAGAAGTCGGATGAAGTCCAGGCCTCGCAAATCTGAACGTCCTTAATCTCTGGAGCACCTGGGTGTAGGTGCTGGATATAGGTATTGGTTCAAGTGCATGTTCAGCAACAGGTGCAGAGTGGTGGGGGATGCTCCTTGGGGTCAGGGCATGCCCAGTGCCCACCAAAACTTTGCTTTAAGCCTGGAATAGGTCCCCAAGACAGTGCAGTGGGGTTTCTTGTATTTCTTTGGGCACCCCCAGTTTCTCCATCTGTGAATACCAGGGCTGGAGACATACAAAGTTCATTTCCCAGTAACTCCTGCTGCATCCTAAGTTCATACAATCCCTTTGTTCTGAATTAAAATTTGCAATTGCAAAGAAAGCCTTAGGGTGAAACAAAATATTTGTAAGAGAACCTGAGAGGGTACCTTTTCTGAGACAAGTTATCCCAAACTAATAACAGCAGTGTCTTGTAATCTTCAAATTCTCCTGCTATTTATTTCCTTATCAGACTGAAGCATAGATGAGCATAAGGAAGTTATTAACAACATGCTGGTTGTATCTCTAGTATGTCAGCATTCAGTTGTAGAGGAAGGAATTGAATTGCCACCTACTGAAAAGATTGTAATAAATTTTGGGGAAGAAATTCAATGCACAAGCACCAGAAATTTCACAAAGCCCTAGATAAAGGTTCCTAGAAGTTTAATTGTGTGACTGTAGGCTGTAGTGAAAGGAGCCAGGGTTTTATTTGAAGGTTATTCACATGATAAGAAATCCCACCAGGACAGCATTTATCTGCAGTAAAAATTATCATAATGCGGGGGTGGAACACAGGAAAAAAATCTACAGACCTGTTCTGGTGTGAGTTATAGCTGATGCTGAAGGGCCAGTAAGTTTGTTGCTAAGTGTTTGTGTGTCTGTTAATGGCTGTTTGTTCTGCTGAATGTGGATCTCAGTGGTATTCTGAGGTGGTCCATGAAGCCTCCCTTGAACCCAGATACCCCCTGTTCCCATCAAGTTCTCTACTCACTAACCAGGATCATACACCCTCACATCACTGGCCAAGCAGATCTTGGCTTGTTTTAGAGAGCCAGGCTCCTAAGAGAGGTCTGGATATGTCAAGCACAGTATCTGGAAAAACCCTTCTTGGCGGGGGGGGGATTGAAGTCCTGTCTGTGACAGAAGATGCCTTTATCTCCAGCCATCACCCTGTGCACCTACTAGGACACTCCTTGGAGGAGAAGCCCTTCCAAAGGCAGTTGTTTGGGAAGCGTTGAGTGCTGTGTTGCAGCCAAACCAGGGCTGCTGCTACCTGTACAGGTGACTTCCCATGAATGGCCATAACCTGAAGGGAGATGGGATATTAGGAAGGATTTCTTTGCCGTGAGGGTGGCGAGATGGTCTCTAAGGTCCCTTCCAACGCAAGCCATTTCATGGTTCTGTGATTCTGTGGCTTTCCTCCTTCTGATTGTCCCGCTCCTGCCCATGTTGTGCAGATCCTGGCGGAGCACAAAGCCACCATCCTGCAGAAATACGCCCGGGGCTGGCTGGCCCGCACACGCTTCCACAGGGTGCAGGCTGCCACCATCGTCCTGCAGTGCTACTACCGGCGCATGAAGGCCAGGCAGCAGCTGAAGGCACTCAGGATCGAGGCCCGCTCAGCTCAGCACCTGAAGAAGCTCAACGTTGGCATGGAGAACAAGGTGGTCCAGCTCCAAAGGAAGATCGATGAGCAGGTACGTCCCGAGCTGTGTTGCGGCGAGTGTGGTCATGCTGCCACTTTGCCTCTGTTTTGTTATCCTTCCCAGGAAGGGTTTTATCTTTCCATGTTGTCTGGTAAGGGTGTCGTGTTGGTGGCAGCCTTCGCTGCTTCTGGCCTGGCATTTGTAAGGGTGGGACACCACCATGGGAGTGCAGATGCGCTGGGATCTTGGGTCTCCCCCTTGCTCAGGGAGCTGCAAAAGCTGCGATGAAATTGTTGTCAGAACTGCCCAGAAGGGCTCAGAGGAGGAAGGTAAAATGGCAGTTTCGAAAGCTGTTGCTTGAAAACCCAAGCCAGCTCCATGTGAGATCCCGATGTCAAAGGGGTTTGGGGCTGGGTTGTTCTCCTGTGCTTCCCACTTTACAAGCGCCGAGGGTGCAGAGTCTCTGCCACAGCTCATTGTATGAACTGTGTGTCTTATGAGTCACCTTCCTTAGAAGATAAACTAATTTGAGTAAATACTTCGCAAAGTAATTTGAGCGTGTTTGTGTTACTAGACATAGCAACTCTTCAGAAGTAAGAGCCATGGTGAGGGGTGGGATGGTGGGGTGGAGATGCCTGTGTGGGTGACTTGATGGTCTTACTGTGACTCCTTGATGGCAGGGAGGTCTTCAGCAATTGCCACTTGTTATTAATGAGCTGCAGAATAATGGTTTGATTACACACTTAGGAGAAGGGTTTTCCAACTGTTAATGTAAGCAAGTTACTCTGATAAATACCCTCTATGTTGCTGTACGAGGACTTCAGGGTGAGCATAAGAAACGCTGAGTGGGACCTGCATATCAACAGGTAATTTCATATCTACTTGTGTCCTCCAACAGACCTTTTACAGGCAGAAGAACATTCCCTCTGAGTCAGGATAACGAGTGCCAGTTAGTAGTAATTGTGGTTTTCATTCTGGGATGTTGTCAGGGACCCTTATACATCATACCTGGCTTCCTCGCCACCTTAAATCTCTCCATCCCTGAATGACATGAGCAGTCCTGTGATGGAGATGATGAGGAGTGACTCTGCGTTGGCTCGGATACTGCAGAGTCAGGATACCCTGGGATTTGCATTACTGCTGGCAGCCTTCATTGCAGTATTAATTGGCTGCAAAGTGTGCACTGCAGCCGAGTCTGACTTTCAGACCCTGGTGTTTAATTTTAAAATGCCTGTTTGCATACTTATATTTTGCAAACAGTAGATTTGGAATGGAAAACCTTAAGCATAATGTTTGATATGACCCTTTATCTGGAGGGTATTCAGTGGAATTAAATAGGATGAGTCATTTGAGGTCCAGATATTTGGGCTGAACTTGTGCAATGAGTGTGAACGTCAGTGTTAGGCCTGCTGAGCTGCTGGGCTTGGCCCTGGAGCAGCAGTATTAATTTTTAGTTTACATTCTTCTCCAGTTCATTACCAATTTACTGCTAGGAAAAGTGCGTGAATAGAACAATAAAGAAAAAAACCCAATATTTGGTTAACATTGGCTTCCTGTCATGGATTATAAAAAGCAGCAGAAGGGTTTGCTTTAGGGAAGGAGTCATGGAGAGCTTTTAACTAGGCAGAAATAATGGTCTGGACCTCATCTTACTCTCTCTCGGTCTCTGCACAGGCCATTTTGAAGTAGTTTCTTTGATGCTTTCTGTGTAACTTTTGCAGGGAAGGATTGCTGCTTTGTGTTACTCATGTTAGTCTGTCCAGTGAGCTGATTTTAACCATCCTTCCAGTACTGTCAGGTTTCCCTGGGATGCTTTGGAAGTGCTAATGAGCACCATTACAGTGGACTTTCTTTTCAGTACGTTGAATTTATTTTTTTCTGGCACAGTGAGTTTGCTGCATGGTAGTTTCCCTGAAGGATCTTGCTAATCTATAAACACAACCTTTGGAAATACCAATTAGCTTTCTAAGAAAAAAAGAGTATATACCAGGTAACCTGGAGAGCTGCAGTTGTATCATTTTCTAAATAGCTGTGGACAAAAATGTTTCTATTTCTGCTGCTTTAGCTCATGCATGAGTAGAGATGCAATACTCCATGTGCCCCCGAGGAAGAGAAGATCTTAGTAAACATTAAAACCTTTTCTTGTATGTCAGCCTCGGCTCACATGCTCTGGCATCCGTCACTGGAATGGTTTAATTCAGTTTTTGAATCAGGTGAAGGATTTTTTTGCACACACAAGAAAGGTTTAAATCTATTTTGCTGCTAAACATCCTCACTGGACCACTTTTTTTTCTAATTACCTTAGACCAATTTTTGCTTTTTCTTCCCAGGGTTTTTTTTTCAGTTGAGTTTCTTTAAATCTACGTGTTGTGCCTGCCTGAGATACTTTTAAGGCTGGTACCTAATTTAGTGTTACATGTTCATACAGCTAATAATTAGATTCACAGTGTGGTCTCCATACTATCTCTACAAGCAGTAGTATCTCCATGAGCATTTATTGAATAAAACTAGTTTCGATAGGAATAGTGATGAATTTGTTGCCTCTGCCACTGGTAGCAAAATTAACTAAAATTATTAAAAAAACCCAAACAACTAGGTTGGGTTGAAACCAGGACTCTCACAGCTCTGCAGGGCTGGATAATGATGGAAAATAAAGCAAGTTTAAGTTTAACAAGGTCTGTTGAGCAATCTCTGATTGCAGTGGGGAGCACCCCAGTAAACGCTGTCTCATGTCTCTGGTAGCTAATAACAAGAAAAAGCAATTCCTGTGCATTTATCTGGTTTCTGCATGGAAATCTCCATTGGCTGGTACGTAAAACCATATACAGAAACCTTGGCACAGAAGGTTCTGCAAATGGATCTCCTTGGAAATATCTTTGGAACTCTCCTATGGAGCCAGGCTGGGAGGGCTGGGGGGGTTCACCTGGAGAAGAGAAGGATCCAGGGAGACCTGAGAGCCCCTTCCTAAAAGAGGCTCCAGGAGATCTGGAGAGGGACCTGGGACAAGGGCCTGGAGGAACAGGACAAGGGGGAATGGCTTCCCACTGCCAGAGGGCAGGGTCAGATGAGATACTGGGAAGGAATTCCTGTCTGTGAGGGTGGTGAGGCCTTGGCACAGCTTTCCCAGAGAAGCTGTGGCTGCCTCTGAATCTCTGTAAGTGTCCAAGACCAGTTTGGATAAGTCTTGGAGCAACCATGTCTAGTGGAAGGTGTCCCTGCCCATGGTAAGGGAGTGGGAGTGGATGATCTTTAAAGTCCCTTCCAACCTCAACTATTCTAAGATTCTATGAAATGTCTTTGGTCACGCAGAAATTATAATTTCCTACATGCAGAATTTTGATGTTCATTAATAATTCATTAGAAGGGAGCAAAGGAAAAAATGTTAATATCTCTCATTTACTTGTTTTTCCATTTTAGATGTGTGTTAATCTTGCTTCAGTTCACTGAGACTCTACATTGAGAGGGGGGTGCTTTGGGAGGTCACCTAAAGAGGGGCCAAAAGTATGATCACAGCAAACTTCAAAAACCAGACTACATTTTAAGTTTCAAAATGGTTCTTTTGCTGCCGTGGTTATCTACCTAATGTTAGCAAAGTTTACGTGGTAGGGTCTTAACAAAGCTCTTGGTGTGTTGTGAATTAGCTGACGTTTCTGGGGCTGACTAATAATGGTGGTGTTTATTAGTCACAATGTCATTGACTTCGATTTGAAGCACAAAAAAACAAATGAGGCTACTGAATTTTTGAGTCTGAAAACTTCTGGAGCAAATCACTGCTAAGTGCTTTAAAAGAGAAAAACTGAGCAAATAAGATGACTGAGCAGGCACATGACTTAAAAGTAGGGAGCTCGAGTATGCAGTTCTTCATTGTCACCTCAGGTTTCTGCGGGCATAGGAGCCAGGAGTAAAAGAGTAAATTGCAAAACAAATATTACAGATTAAAAAAAAAAAAAGAAGCAAATCAATTGCATTAAGCAACAGTGTTTGGAAGCTGTAACAGGAGCGTGGTCTTTTGGTTTTGCTGCCAGTGCTACCAAGCATTGTTTGCCTTTGAGTGGTATCACTGTAATACCCATTTAACAAATGCTTCTATAATTGTTGCCAAAACATTATTGAGCTTTCAGCACAGTTTAGACATAGCTTTTAGCTTTATGATCTTTATTAGCACGTGCATGGAAATGTTTGTTGTTGTGAGCTTGTTTCCCACCACACTCGAGGATTCTGAGTGGTTACTTTTGCAGTGCATCAAGGCAGCGCATGCATTCATGTCACTTATGCTCTTATGTCCTTCTCTTTGGGCTGCAGAACAAGGAATACAAACTCCTGAACGAGCAGCTCTCCACGCTGACGTCAGCCCACTCCTCCGAGGTGGAGAAGCTGAAGAAGGAGCTGCTGCAGTACCAGCAGAGCCAGCGGGGCGATGGCAACCAGCTTCTCAGCCTGCAGGAGGAGATGGAGCACCTCAGGCTGGAGCTGGAGAGGGCTCATGGGGAGAGGAAGGTGGTGGAGGACAGCTACATGCAGGAGAAAGACCTGCTGAGAAAGGTACGTCTGTCTGTCACATCTCAGGTTGTGCAGGTGGCTATACTGGTGAAAGCTCACTCTTCACAGGTCTGAAGGGGAGAGAGTTTCTATTCTTTGATTAATATTTTTGCTGGTTTTGTTTTTGCTGCTGAATGCCTCTAGAATTTGTCTTTAACCAGCTCATGGGGCAGCAAGGGCAGGCGAATGTCCCTGCAGGGGCAGTGATGACTACCTTGTGTCAGAAGGACGTCCCATCTTGATGCCTTTTGCAGTGCCAACCACAAAGGAACTCCCCAAACCCAAACCCATCTGGAAAACAGGACATTTAATAACCATGGATACCACAGAATCATTAAGGTTGGAAAAGACCTGTAAGATTGCCAAGTCCAACCATCAACCCAGTCCCAGCACTGTATTCACCACTAAACCATGTCCTCAAGTGCCACATCCACGTGGTTTTTGAATACTTTCTAGGGATGAAGACTCCACCACTTTCCTGAGCGGTCTGCTCCAATGCTTTACAATCCTTTATGTGAAAAAAAATTCCCTATTACCAAACCTAAACCTCCCCTGGCACAACTGGAGCTTGTTTCTTCTCATCCTCAGCTTCAGGTGTATGCCAGAGCTTCATGTTTATACAGTGATTCACCATGACATGTCGTGCAAAGTATTGGAGAAGGCTGTCATAGATGCTGTAAATATTAGGAAGATGTCCTTCCTCATCCCAGCCCAGGATGGGACATGAGGGTTCAGTTTTTGCCATGGCTGTTGCATCTGGTTGTAGTGGTGTTGTAGGTACACAGAGCTGTGATCTGTGTGAAGATCAACTTCTCTCTTCCCAGGCAGAGGCGCTGCTCCAGCACCACCTAGGCTGGTTGTTATGAGCCTTTATAGGGTTTGGAGCTGGGATATACACTAAATATATTTTTTTTTCTGCTCCTTCATGCAAACTCATAGAATATCCTGAGTAGAAAGGATCCCACAAGGATAATCAACTTCTGTGCTTTATCTCTTGAGGTGGATGTGGTCCAACACTGCCACCATTGTACAAGAAAGAATTCTAGTGGAGGAAGAGACTTCAGAATGGAGAGTTTGTTTTGCAAAGAGTAAAAATGGCCCTTTTGCCCTGAATTTTTTTGCTGGTCAGATTAATTCTGAATAACAACCATTCTCATAACCTGAAGCTCTAAGATGTGGGTTTGGTTTCCTTCTGCGAATGCTTGTGGCTTCTCGGGTTAAATCCATGATATTTCTTCTGTACCAGCATTTGAATTGAATCTTTGATCTTGCTGTTGGAAAGAATTTAGGGCTTTCTTACTCAATATATTACAAAGAAAAAGCTGTTTTGCAACTGTTACTCTGGAACAGCACTTTGTGTGTGACGACCTGAAGATGAGTCACTTTAGGAAATTTAAAAAAAAAAAAAAAAAGAAAGAAAGAAAAAAAGAACCTGGAATTAGCTGTGTTTTTATTATGGTGAAAGAGTGCCCACATGGGGCTCTTCCAGGGCACTTCATGGAGCATCACCTACCCTGGCCAACCTTCACTTGCTGCTGAGCACTCGGGTTTGGCTGAGAAGCTGCGGGAACTGTGGTCAGGATTACTTAATCTGAACCATTAGCACAACTGAGATGCTTTTGTGGGTGTGCATCTCAGAAAGGTGAGCACCCTGTATACTTGTTGTGTCTTGGCTGGACCAAGAGGTGTCAGGTAATCACCAACTCCACTCTTTGCATGTGTGTTTCACCCACGCAGGGAACGTATGAAATCAGTGATTTTCTTTTATCCACCACCAAATTAGAAGATCCGTTTTGGCACAGGACTCCATTCATTATCTGGCCGCAGCATAGGCTTTTAGAGCCAGAAAAGATGCTTTGTTTTGAAGGTGATGCAGGGGGATAAACTGCTTCTCTTTGTACTTGATTGCAAATCCCCTTCGAGCACTCGGAAGGAAGGTTGGTTTAATCACCAAAGAAATGCTTTTAAAAAGCATGAAAACAAAGCAAAAGCTTTCCCTTGCTGTAGAAGTGCCTACAGCAGAGCAAATACTGTGCATTTTACCATGACAGTAAATGGTTTAGTTATAAAACATTTCTAATGAGCAGTGCAGGCTCCCATTTCTGGCATTAGCTTTCCATTACTCCTTTTGGTTCCTTGTCAGTGGGAAGACAGAGAAGACTTGTTTCCTTCCTGGAAACATTAATTTAGCCAAAACATTTCTCAGGAAAAATTCAGATAAGACATATTTTGAGTAATTCTAACAAACACCAGAAGCTGGGGAGTGTCTAGAAACTGAACTCAGGTGAGAAGCACTTTTCACCTTCAAGATGAGGATTACACCATGGCCATGGTTGTAGTGGAACACATTTACTCTGGGGATGATTCCCACAGTCATCTCACCTCTGAGCGAGACTGAGATGAGCCTTAATTCTGTAATTTGAGCTGAGGCTGCAGATTCTGCAAATCCCTATCAGTTATGATTTTGTTACTTTAAAAAAGCCTTTTAATCTCTTCCTCATAGCTATTCTCTCTGAGCCCTTAATTTTGGAACAGCTCTTTTTACTTAATTTTGTGATTAAGTTTAAAACATCATGTCTGGGTAAGTACCAACAGCTCTTTGTAGGGCTTTTTGTAGCATCGAGTTTCCTCACCTGATGAGATAGGATAATTTCAAAGCCTGCCCAGGAATTTCGTTAGGAAAATGCTAAATGCCATCATTCTTCCCTCACAAGATTAGGGCAGGATGGGAGGCAGGTCTCCTGAGCTGGTTGTTCCAGCATAACACTTACATAAGGGCTGAAGCCATCACAAGTGCTCCCTGCTCAGCATCTTCCATATAAATCCTTCAAAGCAGGTGCTGTTGCTTCGAAGCATCTTCAGAGATCTGTTTCCTTTAGAAAGAGATGAGCAGGAGGTACAAAAGATGCCAGTAGGTACCAGAGATGGAGTTTGTGCTGCTTGGCCATTGTGTAACCTGCTCCTCTTGCCTCCACCTGTGTGTAATGGACTGTTCTCATCTTCAGGGGGCTTGGTTAAACACAGGTTTTGAACTTTGAGCTCATTCCTGTTTCATGTAGAAACAGGAATTCCATAAGCAAGTTGAATGGCTTAAGATCACATCTTAAAAATAGCTGTACCCAAACGTGATTAGAAATTTTAAAACCTCTGAATAATTGTTGTGGATCCTATTGAGCCTTTCAGTTCTAAGTATCCCTCCATCATTGTTGAAAATACTCCAGATCTGGGCCTGGTTTTTCTAACCATCATGAATTTTTCTGGGCAGAGGGCTCCTTATGAGTACCCATTAAAGAGCACTAGTAAAATAATCATGTTGCCTTTAATCTTTTCCCTGATGGGATAAATGACTCAAATTCCTTGCTGTCCCACTGCAGTACATGTTTTCATTGCTTCCTATAACTCCTGTAGCTCTTTCCCATTTTTTTAAGAGTTCTTTCTACCTTGAAGACACTGGTGCTGATCTAATGGCAGATGTGATGGACGGAAGAAGAAAAGTAGCTGGTTTTGGTACAGAATATTAAAATCTTGTCTCATTTCAGAGCATTTAAAACACTAATAGCTCTGCATGCCTAAACTGTGGAGTTTTTAACTTTCTAATTGTATCTCCAGACTCTGACTTTCATATTATAGAGAGAGAGATGCAGGAGGTAATAGTGTCATGCAAGCAGCTGGAGTAAATGAACAAGGAGAGTAAGGGGTGGGGATGTTTTCCAATTTGTGCACAGAATATGACTGATTCGGTCACGACTTACAATAAAATATTCATTTTGCTTTTATTCTCACCATTAGTATGTGTCTGGCATATGCAGTGTTTGATAAAATACCTTAATTTGAACACGCTTGTGTGGAAGACTGAAATCTGTGCTAGGGATGCATGCCAGCTGGGCTGCCTATAAATTTAATCTAATGGCGACAGCAAAATTATTACTCTTGGGCATGTTTACAGTGTTTTTTAGTGTTGGCATCGTGAGATTCTTCTGCTATGTGTAGCTGTTTCCTAAGTGGTGGCTATAGGGTGTGAGGGAGCAGGCACAGGGAAATGACATTATGCCGGGGTGATGTGTGTTCTCCTGCCTGACAGCAACAGAGTTGTCCTGCTTAACTGTAGCAGCATATGTCACTTGATAATATGATGGTTTAGTGTTTTGAGATAGTGCTGTTGAATGCATCAAAGTTCCTGAGGATGAATAGTGTTATGGGATCAGTAGCTGTCAGAATCAGACCAGCCTTGGAGTTGTGACAATGCAAAATAGCATTTTGCAGGATTTAGTTTCTGTTCTCGTTAATTTTTACGAGGCAATCGTTGGTGTTAATTGCTAGATATGCTCCTGTCTTGTTACCAAAGGCCCTGGTACGTGCCATTCCTCGCTGTACTAGTGGTTCTGCAGTCATAGGAAGCATTAATGTGACTAATCACACTAAACGAATTGCGTACAAGAAAGTCAAAAAAGCCTGAACTATTTACTCAGCTCATATTCACTGTGTCCATCTCAACTCCTTAAGTGCTACATTGCTGGGAACAATCAGCAGGTTTGTTTTCCCGACTGCACTCAGTGCTGTGACTTGAAGAAAAAGGTGAAGCCCATTGAGATGTAAAAATGAACCTCAGATCTCATGACCTGATCGCTTGCAGGAGTTTCACTCCAGCAGATTGTGCTCACCAAGTCCAGCTGTCCAGTATTTTGTAAGATTCTGCCAAAAACATTAATTTAAGGGAGCAGTTCACTCAGGAAGGGGGAAAGTTAGTCTCTGGGGTAGCAGTGCAGTTCTCCTGCGCTCCAGCTCCTGATGTACAAAGGGCCACTGGCAAAGCACGGTGGGATGGATCTCTTAAACAGCAAAGAGAGCCCGAACAAAGCTCCCTGTCTCTCGTCAGGTGAAATGTAATCCCTCTGCAGAGGCCCTGACCTGCAGCAAGCAGTAATTCTTTGCCTTGCTCCGTAGCGTATCTCCGATTTGGAAGAAGAAAACGCTCTCCTGAAGCAGGAAAAAGAGGAGCTTAACAGCAGGATTCTCTGTCAGTCTGAAGGTAAGAAAAGATGCTTATAGCATTGTAATGCTAAGTGAGAAGCTTAACTGGTGTCCCCCCCAATCTCGCTTTTCCTGTGTGTTTTTCCTGCCTTGAAAAGCGCTCATCTTCCCGCGACCCTTTCCTGGTGGTTTTTGTCACTGTTTTGTTGTGCAGGTAGTTCTATTCATGCAGCCCTGCTGGTGGATGGTAAGCCAGAGACCAGTTTAATTGCTGAAACATGGAATAAAGTACCTGAAAGGGCTTTTTAGTTCAGTTACGTCGCAGCGTTTCCTGCAGGTGATGTGGGAGGGGTAGGGAAAAACAGCATCCCAAGAATGATGAATAAAGGATCCAAGGAACAGCACAGTTTACATTATTGAGCTATGGCAAAGGATTTCTCCAGTGTGACACAAGTCTGTGAGCATTTTTTAGAAGCAGAGACTTAGATGGCAAGACATGCAAAGGGGAAAGCAATCTGGGAAAATCCCATGTCACAAAAGAAACTGCGCGTATTGAGCTTTTCTATTTTTTATCATCCTTTTCAACCTTGATTTTCTAGCAGGATTTACAAAGAGCGTCGTGCTGTGGATGTATCTATCACTGCTCCGTGGTACTTGTGAAGTACCTTTTGCCCTCAGCCTGACACAAAATAAAGGAATTAAAGTAACATGTTAAAAAGAAACCTCCCGCAAATATTTATTTATCTCTTATGGGATGTTTCTGGAGCATCTGAGATGGGAGAGAGCAAGTGGAGGGGGTTTGTTTGTTGTTCTCCCATTTAAAAGGACACATGGGCTATATTTGTCTGGTTCTTCAGGAAGAGGAGGGACCAGATTTGTTTCCAAAAGGGAGTCTTTAACAAAGAAATCAATTTATTTGGATATAAAATACTTTGAACCCCCTGAGTCTTACCGTGGTAAATGGTTGATGGCACGAGAAAAAGCTGCTGCAGTTCATTTGCTCCTGTGCCAAATATGGTGGTGGGAAGCAGGCAGGGAAGTTTTTAAATGCAGCATGTACCACTTTTTCAACATGACTGTATTTCCATACTGTGCTGGTGTTTTCTTGAATGGGTTTGTGGCTGGCCCATGGGAGCTGGAGCTGGCACAGTTGAGTTAAGCATAATAGATCTGGTGGTTTGTAGGTGCTGGAGATTTTTCTTTGACTCAAATTCAAATGTCATGGAGACAGCTCTAGATTATAAAAGTATCTAAATATTAGAGAATGCTCACATGTATTCTAAAGGCTCCTGGCAGAGACAGTATTTTTTTCATTAGTCATTGTAATTGGACATATTAACCAGAAGCTCGTTTCAGAGATGAAGTTCATAATTTCTTTTCTCTTTCCTTTTTTTTTTTTTTCCTTCTTATTTTAAAGATGAATTTGCACGAAATGCAGTTGAGGAAAATATCCAGATGAAGAAAGAGCTGGAAGAAGAGAGGTCTCGTTATCAGAACCTGGTAAAAGAGTATTCAAGTCTGGAGCAGAGATATGACAACTTGAGGGATGAAATGACGATTATAAAGGTAATGAAACTGGAATTATCCCTGTTCTGTTGTACCCTGAACCTGTTGTTGGTGAACAACATGACTCACTTATCTGCAAAACATTTAATAGAACTGACATTATTGTGCAGTTTGCGCTTGATATTTCTGAGAATACACTTCTAGCAAACCATCTGTGTGCCTTGAGAAAGGGGCTTGGTCTTTCGTGCGTCTCTGTGAACTACTTAGAAATCTCTGTGAATCTCAGCAAAAGCTGGATTGTGCTCCTTGTTCTTGTTTTGTGCTGGTGATGTTCAGGTGTAGGTGTTGGGTTAAAAGCAAACAAACCAAAAAACCCCAGCAACGTGACTGCAGAATTTCAAAAGCCAGAGTTTTTAGGTTCAGCTTTGCTAAAGTGTTAGAAAAACTGTTGAAAATCAGATAATAGAGTGCTACTGGATTTGAGTTAAGTATAATAGATCTGATTGTTTGTGGGTGCTGGAGATTTTTCTTTGACTCAAATTCAAATGTCATGGAGTCAGCTCTAGATTATGAAAGTATCTAAATATTAGAGAATGCTTACATATATTCTAAAGGTTGAGTGCTTGAAGGGAGTTCCAGAGGGTCTGTCAACAGCATAATCTTGAGCTCAGATTTGCATGTTCACACTTACCAGGCATCTGGTGTCATGATGTGCCTTTAATTCATGCAGAATTTTTAAACTGAGCTTCTATATCCCTTCACATTTTAAGGTATTCCTTTGTGTTAATATGAATTTCATGGTTAGGGCATAAAAACTCAAAAATGGAATCTGCTATAAGGTGAAAGTCAAGCCTTTTGTAAAGGTAACTTTGGTATATAGTAAAATATTTGCTCTTGATAAACAACACTTAGTGAGGAATCCTTAAATGCTGAATGCTTTATGTATCTGCATCACTTCTTGGCAGCAGGCACCGGGGCACAGAAGAAACCCATCCAACCAAAGCAGCCTGGAGTCTGATTCCAATAATCCATCCATATCCTCCTCTGACATAGGAGACACCGATGATGTGATTCAACAAGTGGAGGTACAGGAAACTGGGCAGGAGAGGAGTGGGGAGGAGAGCCCTGCTCTGCAGGGGTGATGGGTGTGGGGTTTGGAGCACAGAGGTTGGGCGAGAAGGTTTGGCAGATAAAATTGACTTCGGGCTAAAGAAACACATCGTTAATTGTGTGAGAGGGGTTGCAGGGTCGTGGTGCTATGGCAAATGCTTACTTGTTTGCAGCATCGGGCTTAAATAGGGCTCTAAAAATAATAAAGTCCTGTCTTTGGGCCACACCAGCTTAAAGACTGATGAAAATTCATCAAAGCAGTTATAGCCAGCACTGATGGCGATGACTGTATCATGATCCTTCTCTGCAAGGATAGCAGAATTCATTACCCTCTTGCCCTGAGTGTTTTCGCTCCCATGCATCTTCACGGATGCTTTGCTGGCCAGCACGGCCCCTGTAATCAAATCAACAGCCTCTTAATACAGAAAAGAGCAGCACAAATTAATCCCTGGCTTTCAAGAATCCTGTGGAAAAGAGAAACGTGTTTTTTACTCACATTTACTAGAACAGGCTACTTTTTAAATTCCACTTCTGTGACTCAAGAGCACGTGTGGGTGGTGAACGTTCCTGGGATCTGCCAACCCGTTGGCAGGACCTTATTTTGTGTCCCACATGCATACCATGCCTGCAGAAGCCCTCACTGCCCTTAGCTGGCTGCTGTGTTATGTTTGGTATTTCTGAACTACTCTGAGAGCATTTTCTGAAGTCAAACAGTAGTGGCCATGCTCTGATGTAAAATATTCCAGGCGAAGCCAGTTAAAAAAATCAGTGAATAAATACTTGGCTAGAAGTGACTCAACAGGGCATTTTTGATGTTCTTAGCTGCAGCCCAAATCAGACCCAGTTTATCTCTTGGGCTGTTAAGCATTCTGTGATTTATTAAAAAGAGTCAACTGTTCTACTGACATTAAAAATAGGTGCTTAAAATGTAGATTTGGTCTTTGAAAGTGCATGTCTTTCTTGAGATCCTCCTGTTACTGGCTGTGGCTGGGGTCAGTGCTGATGTACAGTCAGGCCATGTCTGGCACTGGGTGTGGTTATAGAATTTAGCACTATCTTTTTTTTTTTCTACTCTCCTGTTCTTCTCTAGGAGATTGGGATGGAAAAAGCAGCCATGGACATGACCCTCTTCCTAAAGCTGCAGAAGAGAGTGAGGGAGCTCGAGCTGGCGAGGAAGAAGCTGCAAACCCAGCTGGAGAAGAAGGAGCAAGAGAGCAAGAAATCCCAGGTAAGAGGTGGCTTTTCATTGATACTAATATTTCCTGTTGGTAACAGGCTTTCCTTGATTGCCTGAAGGACACATGATGTAGGAATTCAGGTTTGAGAGTGACAAGTTCAAAATAAGAGGCAACAAATCCATCTGGAAAACGGAGATAAACTTTTTTTGTCAGCTAAGGACAATCTCACAGGGGAAGTGCTTTATTTATTTGTATAAACAAACTGGTTATAAAATATTTAGGACAGTCCTTGGTTTGGTATTGTTATCATCTGTGTGGTTTGGTTGGTTTTTCTTCCAAAGTGATGACCATATAGGAATAGAGCTTAAAAATAGTGTAGTAAATCAGAAATAACAAGATGGCTGTTAGAAGAATGAATTCTTTATTCCTGTTGCATATTCCTATGCTGTATTCTTTCTTCCTTATGAAAAGAAAATCTTCCTACAGTTTGAGTTGTTTCCTTGAAAACAGTTAAAAATATATATTAATATTAATAGGTATTTATCTCTTATCCTATATAAAATGTATAATATAATTATATTATATATAATGTGTTTATATTATATATAATATAAATATTAATATATAGTAACATATTTTTAAAATCAACATTATTGACATCCCAGTAACTTAAGGGACAGGAGTCCATCCAGGCTTACAACTGAAGTCTGAAAATGTAGCTCTGTATGTTCTGGCGAGCCAACTTCTGGGACTGGGGGCTTTCAATAGCAGATCTCTTGTATACATTTTCCCTGCCATCTGTAACCAAGACTTTGTGACTTGTCAGAGGCCACAGAGGGGATGATGTGTGCCATAAAACAGCAGTGCTGTGTGCATGGTGTTGTGAAGCAGTGAAGATGCTCTTTTACGAGTTGCTGAGTAAATGCCATCACTCTTGGTTTCCTATTTGAAATTTCTGGGGCTTCTGTTGCTTCGTTTGGGAATTATTTTCTTTATTACTCTCCAGTGTGAGATCAGTGTAACTTTGGACAAACGCAACAAGAGACTCAACAAAATCATCAACAGTAATTATTTACTTGCTTCACTACATATTCTTATTGACCACCTCTAGTAATTTGCAGGGGACACATGAAATTGGAGACTTCCCCAGCCTCTTCTCCTTGCTGCAGAGGTGGATTAAAAACCTGTTTTCCGACTGCTGTGTTGAAGATTGTTCCCTTAATGACTGTCACTGTTTGAAGGCTGCAGTGAGCCACAGTTGTCAGGATATTAATGAGAGATTAAACCATTTTCTCTTGAAGTGTCCTCTGCCCCACTAGGTGTTGCTGGGATGCCGTCTGATGGCAATTAATAACATTATTATGGTTGAGCTGGCCGGACGTGCCCAGCCATCCTGTGCTGTGTGCCAGCTCCTCTGGCTGCTTTTAAATATTAATCTGTCTCTTTAATCCATGCAGGTTATTGAAACAAACACCATGACTTCAGAACAGGAAGATTTTGCATACAACAGCCTGAAGGTGAGTGAGAGTGCTGTAACCCATTCCATGGCTCCAGCAGCCCAGACAAGTGGCATGAACGTGGTAACAACACAAAACCTCCTGTAACTGGCTCTGTTAGAGGGGGCAGTTGCAGCTGTAGCTGTCCATCAGCTCTGGGGTCTGGGATGGGCTCACAGATGTTTCTCTCTGGGGCAATGTCTGTTCTGCACTGGTCTACCTGTTTCTGAGTCATCCACAGAGGCGAAAAGCCCACTTATGGTGAAGAGTGCTTTTTCCACTGCACCTGTTCCCACTGGGACTTTATTGGGTTTCCTCTGTTGGCACATCGGGTCTCAGCAGTTTGCTTTGCTATAGGTATAAATCTCACAGCTGAAACCCAGTGTGCTTCTTCCAGGCTTCAACTCTGCTTTTTGTTCACTTTCTGTGCATTCCCGAGGTGCCACTCTGGTCAAAACCAAAGAAATCTGTGGATATTCTGTCTCCATCGTTTTCCCCCTGTGACACACAGAGCAACTGAAACCTCCTGGGCTCCTATTGCAGCTTCTGTGGGTTCTCCCCTCCTGCTCTAACAGTACTCAAATACTCTGTTAGACCAATTCCTATGTCTTGCTTATCCTCAGAAATCCAGTTTCCAGGTTAGGGTTAGTAAGGGAATTTTTTTTTATATTTTTTTTTTTTTCAGCACAGACCTACCTTTCAGAGGCTCCTTCTCTCCTTGTCTCCATAACAAATGTGTTATCCAGAATAACATGATACTAAACCATCTATCAGTAGTAATACCATTTTTGCTTCTGTATCATCTCCTCTGAAGGACATAAAGAAACCAGAAATTAGAGATGGAAAGGATGGATGTTCAACCCTCACTAAGCACATACCTCTAGCAGAAGCTTTTTCTGGCACTTAATCCATCCAATTTTTATTTTCTGAGCACGATATTCATGTTGCACTGGCTGGATGTGCTTTTAGTGGCAGAGGGAAACCCCACTGAGTTTCATTAGTACCTCTGCACAGCTCCTAGGAGAAGAAGGATGGCACCTTCTTAAATAGCTTCTATGGAGTTCTGACTTCAGCATGAGTTCAAAAAGTGCGTTTTCTTCAAGCTTTGACCCAGGAAGTTCAGAGTGGAAATAGTTATTTTGGATTTTCTTACTTTCTACATTCCTAACGTACTAACATACGTAGTCCTAAATATCTAAGAAACCTTAAAAACTCTATGTTAATACCATTTCATATGAATAGGTAGCCTATGTTGCTAAAAATGAAGGATTCTTTAGCCTAAAACAGGTGGAAAATGAACCTGCAGAGTTGTTGGTTACTGCTTTCTTTCCTGGTCTCCCTGGCTTCGTTTCTAACCAGAGCTGAACTTTATATGACCAGTCCTTGGAGTCAGCAGTGTGGCTTACCCATTGAAAAAAGGAAGAGGGGGAGAAAGGCATAGAAAGGAGGAGGACAGTAAAGAAAAAGGAAAGCAGGGGTCTTAAGCAGCAAATAAAAAAACTCACAGGAGAGCCATTTGTGTAGAAAAGCAGGTAATTGCTTTCATCTTACCCTTTACCTGTCTGTGAGCATGATCAGTAGAGAGTGAATGATCAGTAAAAGAGTGAAGGTGATGCTTTAGCCACGTAGCAGGAACAGTTAAACCCAGTTTGGTATCAGTTCCCACCACGTGCACAACTCCTGCTTTAAAAACCAGTACAGAAAAACCCATGTCTCATATGCTCCCCCTGCTGAGCTGTGCTTAACGTGGAAGAATTGCTGGATATCATGCATTTCTTATCCTGTCTTTTTTTAATGACAGATGGTATCAAGTACCTGAATATGCTCCATTACTGATGTTGTTTGTTCAGCTAGGAGCATGCTGTCCAGATGCCAGATCAGCTATTCTGTTCACACCTCTGCTGTGATAAGCCTTGCCATTTATAATTTGTAAGGATTTATAATTACAACACCCGTTTCCTATGGAAACGAGGTTTACACAGCTGTGCTAGCTACACACTGTATAAATTTTATAAATTGCCTCCATCCCCCCCTCCCCCCAAGCAATTTTTGGATTCATTAGCTCGCCTCAGCCCACGATGATAATGAAGCAGATATCCCAGAGATAAGAGGGATTGTGGAAGAAAGCTGTGGAAAGGCTCAAAAGGTGGTGGGGAGAGGGAAGCACCTAGATCTCAGTGGGGACAGATCTTGTGCTGTTGTAGAGGATCCACATTGATGGGGTTTGTCCCTAGGAAAGAACTGATCCCAAATCACTCAGACAGCAGACTTTGTCAGCTCACTGGCAGATGTCTTGGTTTGTGCCATGCTGGATAAGGGTCCTGTTGGGTTTTGGCATTGTCTGGGTGCATGGGGACAGGAGGGAGCAGTCCTGGTGCCACCCTGAAGCAGCTGGGGATGGAGGATCAGTGCAATGAGAAGGTGGGTAGTTGGATTCTGTCTGTGAGCAGGACCCTGGGAGTCTGGCTCCCACCCTGTCTGTGACTTATAGCAAAGACTAACAGATTTAACTGAAAAAGGGTAAATTTAGATTGGATATTGGGAAGGAATTCCTGGCTGTGAGGGTGGCGAGTCCCTGGCACAGGTTGCCCAGAGAAGCTGTGACTGCCCCTGGATCCCTGGGGGTGTCCAAGGCCAGGTTGAACGGGGCTTGGAGCAACCTGGGCCAGTGGAAGGTGTCTCTGCTCATGGCAGGGGGTTGGAATGAGATGAGCTTTAAGGGTCCTTTTCAACCCAAACCATTCTGTGATTCTATGATTGCACTGCTGCAGGAGTAAAGCTGCTCTTGGCCCAGCTGGGATGCTCCAGGTGGGGTTTGGGTGCTTGCAAAGAGCTGCCAAATGTTGTGTTGCCACCTGCAAAGCTTCAGGGGTGACATGCTAAAATGAAGGCTGTCTGTCTTAGCTGCAGGATTTTCATTCTTCTTCTGTCTTCTACTGTCATGCAAAAGCAAATGAGCCCTTCAGTTGTCTCAGCAAACACATTGTTATTCAGGAGAAGCAGCCACAGTCAAACTTGTACAGTATTGCCCCTGCCTGTCAAATGCCAGCATTTGATGAGATGTCAGGGCAAGAAAATCCTCCAGCTGCAAACACTGCACCAGGGTGGGGGAATTACAAGATGTATGAAAAAAGAAGCTGTAGTGGGAATTCACAGACCCGTGGCTCACCTAATGGGATGCCTGCCATGATGATGGGTCGTGTAAATCAGCACCTTCCAGCTTACCTAATGAATTTGAAAGACAAGCTGAACGTAGTGGGGTTGTGGTGATTTCTTGATAGAGAAGGAAAAGAGGTTGAGAAGAAAAGAATGTGTTTATCTTCTTTAACAGCTTGCTTTTGTGTTTAAAAATGGTGTCAACAAATTAAAAATCTCCCTGTGTCCCCTGTTAGTGTTGTTACTAAACAGCAACAGGCTGCTGATAAAAGCAAAACCCTTTTCTGAATCGCACCTGGCTGGACTGGCAGAAAAATCCAGATCCTGTCTTTAATTGATCGGTCAGCCATAATCATCACTAATTGAGTCACCTTAGAGGCGTCTCAGAAGAGGACGAGGCACTACAAGGCAGCTTATCCAAACTGGTTAATGGCTCGATATTTTCCAGAGGCAAGAGCTGGAGTCGGAGAACAAGAAGCTGAAAAATGAACTTAACGAGCTGAGGAAGGCTATTGCAGACCGAGCAACCCAGAACAACTCATCCAACGATGTCCAGGACAGTTACAACCTCTTGCTGAACCACCTGAAAGCGGCCAACGAGGAGCTGGAAGTGCGGAAAGAAGAGGTGCTCATCCTGAGGTCACAGATCATGAAGGCAGCCCAGCAAAAAGAGATGGGGAAAAACATGCTAAAGGAGAGGGTAATGGCTTTTCTTCTCCGTTTTCCCTTCTCTTGGTGGAAATTCAGTGGTTGCCTGAGTGATGCTATTTGTGCTTTGGTAGGCTCTGAGTGCAGGATGGTCTGGGCTGGTTATAGGGGGTTGTACAGGGATATAGGAGGTTCTGCCTATGGATGAGTTGTAGTCCATGACATTTCAGACAGCCCAGGACTATATGTCCCATGGTACTGCTGTAGGGTGCTTAACCCCATACCTGATGAGGCCTAGCCAGCCCACACCAAGGAACAACTTCTCCAGTCCTGTACCAAGGTGTGGTGGTCTGAGATGTTCCTGGTGATGTTTCCTGACAATGCTATTATTCTGCAGGAAAATGGGATGGGGAGAAAGAGCTTCTGGATCAGACTCTGCTCACTTGAGTCTGATGCAGCTGTAATGTGTTTCTACTGCTGTGTAGACGAGAGGACTCTCAAACAGCTGTGATGTGCTTTTGTTTTTCGAGCCCATTCCAATGGGAGGGTTTATTTTCCGAAAACTCTAACTTGGGCTTTTTTTATTCACTGTCTTACCATTCCTCAAGGTTTTGGTACGTTTTGTATTTCAGACCAAGCACCTCACTTAGCCCTCTCTCATATTCACTGCTTCACTTCCACCTCCTCTCTCTCCTGCTGTCTGTTTGCATGTGTGTGAGTTCGTAGAAACTCTCTGGTGTGACGGATGCCCCGAGGGCGCTCTCAATAGAAACTTCTAACAGCTCTTAATATAAAATGGTTGGGAGCAGTTTGGCATCGGGGACTTTCAAAGACAGGGAGAGGTGTGCAGGATGTCATGCTGCTGTTTTGCATGTTGGATTTAGGAGAGCATCCCCAGCAATGCCAGCTGGCCCAACAGCGACAGGCACGTTGACCAGGAGGACGCGATCGAAGCCTACCAGGGGATGTGTGAGACCAACCGGTAAGTGTGGCCCGAATTCTCCCAGCAGCAGGAGGGGCTGACCAAAGGGAAAGAGGTGGAATCCGGACCAAAGCGTGAGACGTGGGATCCAGACCAAAATCATCAACATGTTTTTCAAAGAGTTACCGGATTCTGGATTGTGTTATGGGCCTTGGGTCAAGGATGGGCCACAAAGATGGAATCAAAGACGCGTGTCTTACGGAATCGTAGAATCCTGGAATGTTTTGGGTCAGAAGGGACCTTAAAGATCATCTAGTTCCAACTAGTTCTAATGGGTGAGGAGCCCTCATTGTTAGGGCTGTGTGTGTCTGCAAGAGAGGGGAGATACTGAGCAGGTGGAAAAGCAAACATGAAAGCGAGCAAAACTGGATTTTGACTTTGCTTCCAGTACATAAATAGCAGCAAGACTAAGATTTGGGATATGTGAGTTACTTACTTCAAGTATCTCATACTGTGCTGAGAAGACAGCACGGTCCCCTTCTCATTTTCCCGGAGGCAAAAGCCTGTTGTGGTTAACTGAGCTAACAAACATGCTGTATTCCCTGGAAACACTCACATTATTGCTTTTCTTGCATCCAAACCGAGTGTTGGGGACATCTGTTTGATTACAGGTTTACCATGGTGGGGGTTAATTCTGTGAACATGTGTCTGTCCTTACAGTAACAATGGCCTGATATTGCTAAGCATCGAATCATCCTTGCAGTTATCCAGAAGGATATCAAATAATAAAGTAGTGCCTTGCAAGAAGACAAAATTACATGGATTTAACAGCGAGATAGTATGAAAAGTAAATTTTTATTTCACTCCAAGGAAATTGAATGTTTATCTCTTTTATTTTCTCTCGACAAATACAGATGTTTGAGACTATTTTCCCCTAAATAATTTCTATTCATCAAGATAGAAGACAAAGCCATTGTGGATTAATGGCTTTTAATAATAACACAATATACTTTGCCACTTTTTAGAGGGGTTGCAGAAGGTTGCTAACAGTCCAGGGTGCGACAGACCATGACTTAATGAGGATTTTATTCGTACCTTTATGAATATGAGGAAAGGCACATGATCAAGGCCAGGTTGGATGGGACTCTGACCAACCTGGTCTAGTGGAAGGTGTCCCTGCCTATGGCAGGGGGGTGGAATGAGAGGGGCTTTAAGGTCCCTTCCAACCTAAACCAGTCTGTGATTCAATGATATTTCACTGAAATATAAAAAAAAATCTGAAGAGTTGCTTAATGCTTTCAGAACTGGATGGCCAAAAAGGTGCAATGGGAAAGAGAGATTTCTGGGCAAAAATTCAGTGTATATATAGCTGTGTGGTGAACTTTGGTCATCACGTCTGTGCTGTATTTCCTCCAAATTCCTGCCATAGAATGTGCTGGATTTTCTGAGTTTGCATCCATTTTCCTTCTTGTGAAAGCCCTGGGAGAATCTATGGAGATCTCCTGGTGTGTGAGTACAGAGGTGGACTTGCTGGAAGGGCACATGCATCCCATTTAAACAGAGTTTAAAACCCTGATGGCTGTGCTGAGGCTCTGCCCAGGCTAGTTCTGCCAGCTTTCTTCTTGGCCCAGGGACCTGGAGGAGTGAGGATTGTTGGGGTCCAGGACTCTGGTTACACTGGTTTCTCACCTGAGCATCATGTCTGGCTGGATCAGGACCAGTGTTTGTGGGTTTTTTTCAATTGCCATTGAATATTTGCTTTCCTGAACTGAACTTGCTGATGAAATTTCTGCCCCTCCTGTGATAGAGATGATAAAATTAATTTGAACAAATTAATAATTAATTAGTAAATCAGCGGGGCTCAGTGTGCTTCCAGCAGCAAGGCGTGTTTTTTGGTCACTTAATGAATTCTGTGAATTTTCTCTTTTTTCCTTCCAACGTTCTCCTGGAGCTGTGAGCACTGATGAAATCCCACTGTCAGGCACAGCTTGAATTACACCCTGAGTTTTCCAGTGTGCCTGCGTAGGGATGGTTGGTTTGTGTTCAGAGGTTGGTGAAAGAGTCAAAATAAGAGTTGCTGCTTTTATAAGACGTGTCTGACCAGGTTGCGTCACTAGTCCCGAGTATTAATTGATATCTGGCCATAGTGGTGTACATGTTGTCTGCTGTAGCCTTCCAGGAGATTCCAACCCTCCTTCAGATGGTCTGGTTTCCAGACTTAACTCCTGCAGAGAGAGTTGAATCATGGAACCATTTGGGTTTGAAAGTATGCCTCATGTCCAACTGTTCCCCAGCACTGCCAAGCCCAGCACTAACCCATGTGCCCAAGTGCCACGTCTGCACAGCTTTTAAATCCCACCCAGGGTATATAATTTTCCAGGATCTGATTTTCCACAAGAGCACAGATCCCTTTCCCTGCAATTGCACAGGTGAGCAGCAATTCTAGGAAGTTCACGTGGCCCAGCCTTGGTGGGTTTTGGCCTCTTGAGTTTTGGGAAGGGAAATCTGCTGTCTCCAGGCTCAGTTTCCTATTACCTCTCTCATCTCTCTCTCATATGAAGCTTGCCTGGAGCTTGGCCCTTGTAAGACAGCAGCAGTAGCTCTATATACTCTTACCCTGATTTTCTGTGTTGATTTATCCAGTGGCTCATTAACCACCACCAGCTTTCCCATCATATGGTTCCCTGTGCATTTGCTTGGGTATGGGGTTGATTTATAAAATGTAGGCTAGTGTCAGTGGCAGTAAATCAGGTGAAAACAAATGCTTAGGAAGCATGGATTATTGTGTTTGTGGATATAAATTAACATTCCCTCCCCCCAGCACGAATTTGCATTTGTACTTAGGCAGCTCTATACCCAAGGGTGTCAGCATGAAAAATAGAGCTGCTTTCCCTTTCTGATCTTGATCAATAAATATTTTAATGGGAAGCTTTTCTGGTGGAGTTGCAATTCTGAAGTGGGATTAATAAGCAAGAGACACTTCTCTCACCTGCTCTTGCAAGAATCACTCCCATTTCCCTTTCATAAAATCCTAAAATGGTTTGGGTTGGAAGGGACCTTAAGGCTCATGCAATCCCACCCCCTGCCATGGGCAGGGACACCTTCCACTAGACATGGTTGCTCCAAGTCCTGTCCAACCTGGACTTCAACACTTTTAGGGATCCAGGGGCAGCCACAGCTGCTCTGGGAAACCTGTGCCAGGGCCTCCCCACCCTCACAGACAACAATTCCTTACCAATATCCCATCTAATCCTGCCCTCTGGCAGTGGGAAACCATTCCCTCTTGCCCTGTCCCTCCATCCCTTGTCCCAAGTCCCTCTCCAGCTCTCCTGGAGCCCCTTTAGGCTCTGGAAGGGGCTCTCAGGTCTCCCTGGATCCTTCTCTTCTCCAGGTGAACCCCCCCAGCTCTCCCAGCCTGGCTCCAGAGCAGAGGGGCTCCAGCCCTGGGAGCATCTCCGTGGCCTCCTCTGGACTCTCTCCAGCAGCTCCACGTCCCTGTGCTGTTGTTCCCCAGGGCTGGAGGCAGCTCTGCAGGGGGGTCTCACCTGAGCTATTTAGTTTGGAGTCAGAGCATGGCTTTACTTTGGTGGGAGATGGACCTTGTGTTGTCTCCATGTCCATGTAATGCAGGACTTCTAAATACAGCAGGAGGAAAACAGAAAAAACTCTGCCAGGTGCTGCTGATCTTGCCCACATAGTGATTCTGTCTCCACAAAGCTTTCAGAGGAAAGCCCTTTGATTCCAGGCCAAGGGCAAGTTTGAATCAAAAGCAGCTCTTTATAAATTAAATAAACTCAGCTTGCCTTTTTTTTTTTTTTTTTTTTTTTTGTTCCTTCTTACTTTTAGCTGCTAAAGGGGAAATCATCAAGTTAGTTCCCAGATAATTTTCTGCTTCAATAACTGAGTGTAAAGCTAAGTAGGCTTTTTGTTCCCTGTTTTAATTCTTGGGATCATTCTTTGGAGCCTGTTTGATCTTGGTAGAAACATAGAGCCAAGAGAGACTAGGTGATGATGTTAGAACTAATAACCTGGCAGCTCAAAGTAAATCAGGCTGTGTCTTTGAAATTAGCTTCTGTGATAACTTCCCAAGTGATTTCTGTTGAGTACATGGATTTTATCTTTTATTTTTTTTCTGCTGTGTAAGTCCCACTTGCAAATGCAGTGCAAAGTGAAGGGCTGATGCTGGCTTCACATGGAGGATGCTTTTGCAGCTGAAAGAGGCCATCACATGGAAAGGGTTGCTATCTCTGCTTGCCACTCTCCCATGGGTCTCTTCCCACTCTGCCATTTTGGGAAGGGAGGTGTTTGGGTGGGAATTTCTCACTTTTGATGAGGCCTGTTTGTCCCAGCTGCTCCCCAGACCTGCACCTCCAAGATAAGGAAAAAGGAGAAAGGCTTTGTGAATCAAGCACTTTCAGCTCCTCTCGGCCTTGTTTGAGAAAAGGATTTAGCCAGCATTCTAGGAAATTATGTTGTCACATACTAATTAATGTAATTAGCTTGAAAGGGCCTGTGTTTGATGGCTAATGTCTTGGTCAATCTGAACTTCTGGCAGAAAGGGGAGCTCAGTGATTTCTGAGTCAGTGCTGTGTTGATGGAGATGAACTAAGTGCTTATTTCCCAGGGCAGGTGTCTCTTATATCGGCACTGTATATATTTATTTTATATATAAATAAAGCAGCTTTTCCTTGAGCTGCTCTCCTCATTTACCACAATGCCTGTGGTTTGAAAAAAGGAAGACAATCTATTTTTCAAAGGAGGTTACCCAGGAAAATGCATCTCTTCAAAATGCTGCTCACTGTGTGAGATTTCACAGGTTAGTGACATGCAGTAAATTGTGATGATCCTTCCTGCTTTTTTCCTTGGTTTTCAGTGCCTGAGGATATGTCCTGTTAAGATTATATGAACCAAAAAAAGAAAGACTTTACTAAGAAATAATGCAAATCAGACCAATAAACCTCCTAGTTTCTGTCAGCCTACAAACCCTTTTGGAAACCTGCTGTGTATACGGTAGCAGCAAGGTTTTAATTTAAATTCATGCATGTGGCCTTAACAGATGAACTTTGCAAATGTCAGTGCCTGAAACGTTTGCTGGTTTTGAGAAATGCTGTACACCAGCATGGAAGGGATGTACAAACTGCCTGTGGCAGTGAGACACCTCCTGAGTCCTTTCATGGCAGTGCTGCAACACCGCGTTTCTCACTGCTTTCCTCCTGTGAAAATTTGCTGTACAAAGTTTGTGTGTTGTGCATTTCCAGTGAAATATGCAGAGATTTCCTTGCCAGGGAATGGCTTCTGCTACAGCTCTTTCCAAAACAGAAGATGCATGTTGAGGCTGAGTTCCCTTTTTTTTTTTTTTTTTTTTTGGTGTGTGTCTGAAATATAATGATATATTAAGTTTGGTGGTTGCTTTGTTTACTTTTTAAATTGTTATGTCCAAAAAGAAAAGCTGTTTTCTAACTGACATCGAAGCCAAGTATAATCTTGTTATAACAAGTGTTTCTGGTCAAATTGACCAGCTTACATCACTCATTTGTAATGTGTTCAGCACCTCATTAAGGGAGATAAATGAGTTTCTTGCCTCATATAACTTGAAAAAAAAAAACCCAAACAACAAAAAATGAACATTCTGCTAAATGGAGACTTCTAGTATGAAGGTGAGATGAAACTTTTCTGGGCATTTTTCTGCCTGGACGGATATAGAGGAGATTTGATCTTGTAGGGATGTAAGTGGTGTTTGGACCAGGGGTTGCTCTGAGGAAAGACTTATTTGACTCAATATTTGAGGAAACCCTCAACTGAAGTAGAAGGAGGATAATTTATTTTAGACAGTGGGAGTTGCTGCAGAAGGAAGGAAATGGAGAAACTTGTCTTAAAAATTCCATGTTAGGGAGATATAAAAACAGCAGTTGGGAATTATGATAACCTGCCAGGAGATTGGACTGGATGATCTGTGATGATCCCTTCTGACCTGAAGGATTTTGGGTTTCTGTTGGCAAGATCACTTGCCCAGCTGAGCAGGGAGAAGAAGCTCCACTAGCTAGGAATGTTTTACAGGGCACAACCAGGGCATGGTTCTCTTCAGTGTGGTGGAAAAAGAAATACAGTGTAATGAAAGCGTGTTCTATAAAATAGTATTAAATAAAATTAATAAGGGTTCTGCTGCACCTTTTCTCCTTCTCTTGCAATTGACCTTTTGTCTTTCTTCTGTCCTCTTGTTTCCTTTTTCTGTCCTTTATTTCTAGCAAGACTGAGGACTGGGGGTATCTCAATGAAGATGGAGAGCTCGGCTTGGCTTATCAAGGTTTAAAGCAAGTTGCCAGGTCAAACACTTTCTTTGTTTCCTCGCTGCTGCTTCTCCCTTCTCCTCCCTTTTGCCACCCTTTTGTTTCTTTCTCTTGCTCTGCTCTTACCCTCTGGTCCTCTACAGGACCTGTTGTCTTCTCTGGGAGCAGCTGAAGGTGGGGTTTCCAAACCAGGAGAATTGAGACCCTTCTCTAATTTTCAGGGGAATTGTTGTGATTCTGGCTGGGCATTGCTGATGGTTGCTGTTGCCACTAACACCTGAGCTGTGATTCATTAAGGATTATGTTAAGTTAATGGGAAATTGGGTGATAAAGGTGTTGGGAAGCTGTGACCTCCAAGAAAACAAAAAATCCCTCTCATCTTAGATATATATGTTTTTTTAGTGAAATTGCACTAATATACAGCACCTCCCTAAAGTGTTTTCTCCCAGTCCTTGACTTGTAAGAAGCGGAGTCCCTGTGCTTGTATTCCAGTGCTGTCACCTTTGCTTGCTCCTGGGGACTGTGTGCTCCCATCCATGAGTTGTCCACAGGTGTAAGGAGGAAGGCAAGTGGTGGAAATACAGTGCCATCCTTCCACAGCTCTCCCCACATCCTGGCCTGCTGGGCAAATATCCCACAGGGACACACTGGGGGACTCCTGGATTCTTATCCTGTTTCAGCCTAGTCTTTGGTGGCTATGGGGCTCCAATATTTTTATAAGAGATTTATGGGTATTATAGAGATGAAAACCTGAAATATTTTGTATAAAGTAGTCTAAAGTGGTCACGTGTAGAGGTATCAGGGTAAAACCAGGCAATAACAGGAAAAAATAACAGGGATGATTAATGTGTTTTTCCAAGCAATGTAGGAACCCAAGTTCATAAGAAGGAGTGTGTTCTTCTGAGGGCGTCTCACGGTTAATCCAGACCGAATCCAAACTAATCCCAATATGAAGAAATAAAATGGAAATTAAGTGCTTAATACTTATTTCATGGTGGGTCTGTATTTTCCAAGCCTCTTAAGAATGTAACTCCTGACAGGATTATGAGGCTGAGTGCATTATTGCCCGTGTTTCTATAGGTGGAAAACATGCTTTTCTGTCCTTTGCTGCAAAATGGGAGTAGAGATTGCGTTGTTTAATCTTCTAAAGACATTAACAACAACAACAACAAAACACCATGGGGAATAATTACTACTTTTCACCCAGAAATCTTTCCTAGAAAGCGTATTTTTTTTATGCAAGCTGTGAAAGAAAAAACACAAAACAACAAAAAAAAATCCCATGCCTAATTGTTCCTGCAGGGAAACAGTTCATGGTGAACCTGAAAGAGCTGTAGCTTTTTCCCCCCTGGCCCAGCTCTGTGTCTGTGCTTGTCCTGGGTAAATGCAAAGCTATTGACACTACAATCTTCCTCATCTTTGGGGACTGCTGTTGGCATCTGATGTCAGAAGAGAAGCCTGTGACCTGGGTGTGTGGTGATCCATAGTTCTGCCTAGGAGATCACATCCTTGAGCTACAGCAGGGACATGGACTTATCTCCTTGGGGTCATTCTTCCTCTTTGCCACCATCACCCTCTGTAATCTGGGACTAATACTTTGCAGTTCTTGGCCTGATGGCCCTTCCTCAGAGCCCTCATACCTTTTGGAGTCACTTATTTTAGTCTTCTGAAAGAGCTGGTGGACTAAGAGGAGATTTCTATTTAGCAGAGGGTGGGGACACCCCCAAAGAATCGATTACTGTGTCACCTGCTGAGTTTGTCATCACGCCCACCAGCACAGGCGTCTACAGTTAACATCTCGGTGATGACTCCCTTCTTCCACTGGATTTAAAAAGGCATTCTGGCACTGCCCCCCACATCACATCCCTTTGCTACAGCTGTCCTTGTGCAGAGGCTCAGGGCAGGGCTGGAAGGTGACCTGGAAGGTGTAGGTGAAAGGTTGGTAGGAAGGGTTGGCAGGACAAATTATTAGAGGAAAATGTTGAATGCACACCTAAAAGTGGAAGAAGGGGGTGGTTTTGGTGACTTTTCTCAGCTGTGTATCGTGGTGTTAGTGTTTGTATGTCCTGAGCTAGTAGGAAACAAGTCTGTCCCCCTGCTTGAAGAGTCTTGGTGAGGTCAGCAGCAATGATGAAAGCAGGAACACCTCAAGGGGAAGGAAGATTGCCTTGTGCGTGGTATTCTGCAGGTAGTTTGTAAATGAAAATTGAAATACCTGTGAATATACTTCTTTTTAAACAAAGATGAATAGCAGCTCTACAAAGAACTCTAAGGAATGAGGGCTTCTGCCTTTCTCGACATTCCCAGCAGTAGTGAAAGAAGCCAATGGCATTCCAATGGAATGGAACCCTTTGCAAGAAATACAGTTCAGTTTTCAGAAGTAAGAAATGGTGTTTGACAGGAAATTAGGACAGGAACAAATGTCCTTCAAGCTGGGCTTTTGAAAACAAAACCTGCATGTGTTGGTCTGTGCTGCTTTCTTGCCATGTGTTTGCTTTTTGCAAGTAAAGGAACCCAAACTCGTGATACAGTTAAATGAAAAATGGCAGCTCTTGGATTTTTTTTTTCCCTTTTATTTAAAAAACCCCCACCCAATGTTCGATGTCATGTCTTGAAGTTTCAAAAGTATTTCAGACCAACTCAAATATTGGTTACTACCTCAATGCTGAAATCACAGGCTGATCAGTGTGATCCTGTCCTCAGGCTGCTGGAAGCACAGCTCCAGGATCAGAGAAGGAAGCACGAGGAGGAGATGGAAGGTCTGAGAAACCAGCTGGATGCAATGCAAGAAGAGCTGCAGAAACAGCAGCAGGCCTCCCTGCAGACCCTGCAGCTCTCTCCGGAGGTCCAGGTGGAGTTGGGACTTCAGCAAGAAATTACACGTCTCACCAATGAAAACCTGGTAAGAGGTTGTGCTGAAAGCACAGGAAGAGGGGAAAGAAACAGGTTGAGAGAAAGGAGATAGGAAACATGACGGGGAGGGGAGGGCAGGGCACAGGGATCTCTTCCACTCCTGCAGAACCATCAGCATCTCCCTGGTGCATCTGGGAACACTGGTGCCTGACCTCAAGCTGATGTTCTGTTGCTGTATGACTTTTGTGACTACATAGGTACTTTTTTTTTTTTAAAGATGTTTTTTTAAGCCCGTCTACTCTGTGGCCCTGCCTACCAAATTATATCACTGGGGGTGCCTCTACTCTGTCATTACACACAAAGACCACACAATCCTTTCATCTTTCTTGGGCTTTCTGGAAGTGTGGAGGGGCAGTTGCCACTTCAAAAAGTTGGCCTGCCTGATCATAAATTTTCCCTTTCTCACCTTCTGTATCTATGTGCAAGGTCTGGAGGAAATGTTGGCACCTCCTGAGTTCAGGTGAGGGCTTCTTGCCTTTGCCAAAAACCCTAGTATCTAAATGGTGTTTGAACTGTTTAATCACGATTAACAGCCAGGATTAAACACTGTGGGTGTACAGTACTACTTGCTGTAGAAAGCAGGTGCCCAGCATTCACAGTCTTTGTGGTGTAGGTAAGGGTCTTTCTGAGCAGTCCAGAAACAACACAGCTCTTCTTCTACCAACATACTCCCACCATGCTACGGTGATTCTTAGACCAGACTTCAGCCTTAAATTCACCCCAGATGAGTTGTTCTTGGGCTTAATGTTGGGGGTAGTTTTTAAAAAATGCATCTTACTTTTTTCAGGATCTGAAAGAATTGGTAGAAAAGTTGGAAAAGAATGAAAAGAAGCTGAAGAAACAGCTGAAGATTTACATGAAGAAGGTCCAAGATTTTGAAGGTGACTTTGCTGTTGGAAGGCACTGGGATGGGGGAATTGTATTTGTAATTTGCTTCTTTGACCAGCCTTGGAGAGCTGCAAGGGTTTTTTTTTTTTCTCTTTCTATGAAAGTAAGATTTTGCTCATTCTGGTACCAAACTAGGAGCAGGCACTGAGCTGACACTGACCTTGTACTGAGGTTTGGAGGGTGTTTAGAGACCTTTTTGCTTTCGTTGCATTCAATGCAGTGATCCAGGCAGAGGTACAGAGAGGAGACTAGTGGCTATCAGGCAAATGCTCTGATCTGTCAATTTTGAGGAGAGATTGCAACCCTTTAGGAATGAAAATATATATTTATATTCTGCTTGATGAGAAAACACCTCAAATGTGACATCTCTGTTGTGCAGAAAGAGCTTCCCGTTCTCTGGAGAAGCGTGATTAATCAGAGGGCCCCATTCTCATGAGCTAATTCCTGGAAATGAGGCATTAAGTGAAATTAAGCTGAATAACTGGAAGGTTTCCATGGCTCACCCAGCTGGTCTCTGTCAGTGTGATTTGCATGCTGTTTGCTGCAGTATTTGCATGCTGGTCTCTTCTGCTTTATTAAACTTGAGCGGTGCCACCGTGGCTCTGCAGCTTTGCAGACAGACAGAAGATGTGATGCTTAGGGATTTATCATTGCCTGCCTATTTTTTCCCCCCCTCTCTGCAAAAACCATACACTAAAGAGCTTCCCACAGGATTACCACCTTCTAGCCTGTGGTCTCTTGGAAAATAAAAATGGCTTCATTTTTTCCTCTCGTAAGTTCAACTTTTGCACTTTTTCTTTCATTCAAGAGTCTGAAAACTCTGACTGGTAATTCAAGATCTGCTTGTTTATATTTTTTTATAGGTCTGTCAAAGCTGATGGCATTATTGGGAATTTATTATATAACTCTTTGACTTGGTGTCTGCACTTAGGCCGTTGCAGGACGTGAATAGTTCTTGATTTCCAGGTACAACCATTCATGCTCTTCTCTCCTCACAGCATCCCAAACCACGCTGCCAGCAGACAGGAGGCCACACGACAGTAACATGCAAGTTGCTGTCCAGAGGAAGGAGAAAGATTTTCAGGGCATGTTGGAGTATTACAAAGAAGATGAGCCACTCCTCATCCGAAACCTCATTACAGGTGAGGAATTTCCTCTACTCCTTTGCCTGACTCGTGCTTCTTTTTCCTGGGAGCGTTTGTGAACTTGTGAGATCAAGGTAGACAAATAGATCATCTCAAATTAATCCCTTCTGGGGCTGCATGTTTGTGGTGATGGCAATTGGGGTAGGTAAAGTAGCTGCACTAAGCAGGTAGACCAGCATGGATGTAATCCTTAGGGATAGCAAAAAATTGGAAATGCAAAACAAGGCTGCAGTTTTTAGAGCAGGCAGTAAGTTGCTGATGTAGTAATAGATGGGGAGGGGGTAGCAGAAGGATAGACCCTGGGGATTTGGAACAGCAGTGGAACAAAGGCAGTTTGGTTTATGAGGTAATAATAGATAACAGATAATGAACCTGTGAGCTCTTCTCTGCTGCACAGACTGATCAGAATTGCTGCAGCATCCCCCTGTTCTGTGCTGTTTGAGAAGCCTTGTGAGGATCCAAAAAGTGTTCAAAGAGAAGTGCTACTCATTGCTGTGGTCTTTGAACTTCCCCTAATCAGACAGGCTTGTTCTGTAGAGGCTACAAGTGCCTTCAGCTACCATTAGGATTCCGTATCTTGATGGAAGGAGAGATTTACTATGTCATCAGTTCAGAAGAGGGGGGGGTATAAACTGTGGCAGGTACACCTGAAAGCTTCAGGGGGCTTTTCTGAGGTGATTTGTGTCCTGCTGGGGTAGACTTTTACGTGGTGAAGAAGCTCTAACCCTACCTGTGCATCCATCAGATGTAGTGGGATGCTGTCACACACCTCAGTGCAAACAGTGCTGCCCTCCCAAGCCCCAGTGCTGTGGCTCCTCAGCAGGTCCATCTGTCCTGCAGCTGGACCTCTGGTTCTGTGTCCATGCTGCAGAGAGGGATGCAAGTTGCAGAGCCAAAATATCATTTTCCCCAGGGCTGGGGAAAGAAGGGTTTGCCTGGGTGCAAAGGTCTCCAGGTCTGGTGTTCTCTGCTTTACTTGTCGGTTGGTAAAATTTTAAGTTTGTTTTTTGTGGGGTTTGTTTGCTTGTTTGGTTGGTTGGTTTTTTAATTGTCAAACCTTCTAGATCTCAAGCCCCAGGCAGTGTCTGCTACTGTTCCCTGCCTTCCTGCCTACATCCTCTTCATGTGCCTCAGACATGCAGATTACATCAATGATGACCAGAAGGTGCACTCCTTGCTTACCTCCACCATCAACGGCATTAAGAAAGTGCTGAAGGCAGGTGTCCCTTTGCTCTTGTCTTGGGGTTGAGATGCTGTAAAATGGTAATAACCATGTCCTAGTCTGTGATATTCAGCTCTTACGGTGATTTGCAAGCCAAATCACTCTTAGAGCTTCCCTTTTTAGAACAACAAGGAGAATTATGATCTAAGCAATAGAACTGTTTGCATTTATGGATTCTTTTTAAAAAAAAGTTTGTAGGGAGGAAGTGGCTAATACTGCCCATCTGCAGAGAGAAAGCTGCCTGATTCTAGGTGGAGAAACTCAAAATTGTCTTGTCTTGCTATGCCAACATCCCCCAAGGAAGGGGAGGGAGGATCTCACGGGTTTTAATATCGTTTCTCCAGAAACACCACGAAGACTTTGAGATGACGTCGTTTTGGCTGGCGAACGTGTGTCGCCTCCTGCACTGCCTGAAGCAGTACAGTGGAGACGAGGTAAGAAACCATCACTGGCCTGGAGTGTGTTGGGATTCCTCCAGGGAGGCTCCTTGAATCTCCTGGGTGCAGTGGCTTCCCTCTAACCCTCCCTGGCGTGATCTCTGACTTCCCTCCTTTGTTAATCTAGTTGTAACATGAGGCAGCTCCTGGAATTTTAAAATCCCAGAATGTTTTGGGTTGGAAGGGACCTAAAACCCCATCTTGTTCCAAACCCCTGCCATGGGCAGGGACACCTTCCAGTAGACCAGGTTGCTCCAAGCCCTGTCCAGCCTGGCCTTCAACACTTCCAGGGATCCAGAGGCAGCCACAGCTTCTTTGGGCAATCTGTGCCAGGGCCTCACCACCCTCACAGCCAAGAATTCCTTCCCACTATCCCATCTAACCCTGCCCTCTGGCAGTGGGAGGCCATTCCCCCTTGTCTTGTCACTAACAGATAATCATAACATGAGATTTCAGAAGGAAATTCTGTCATTTCTTCCCATCTCAGTAATATTTCCTAAGTTGAAGTAAGTTCTGTTATAGCTGATCCCCTCCAACAAAATGAGATTATCACAGTCCTTCCATGACAATGCATGCTGCCATCCTTGTAGCTATCTATTCTGCATATTGTATTTTTTAACAGAGCCAAAGACTGGGGTTTTTTGTTTAGTCTTGATTTTTCTTAGATATATTCAGCATTCAAAGTCTAACAATAAATAAAAAACAATTTCAGGCAATGTAATTAACTATTTAGGTAATTCAAAAGATAATGATTTGTGTGTAAAACCACAGTCCTGGACTTGGAATATTTAAAATTAAAATTTAAATTAAAAAGGAAAATAATTTAGAGAACAGTTACTAGGAGTTAGGCTCCCATTTGCCCTCTTCTGTCTGGATAATAATATTACATTTAAAGAAAATCTTCCCCAGAAAACCAGCAGGATAAAAAGAAACCAACCCAAGCTTAAATTTCACATTCTTGCCATGATTTACTGTGTTCAATGAATCAGCTGTTTGCAAATTCCATCGATAACTGGATGCAAAAAAAAGAGAGGAAAAATAATTCTGAGCAGTTTCAAAAATACTGTTCTCTTTAGTTTGAATTCAACCTATTTTTAAGAAAAGACTTAAAAGAAAATCCCAAACTGTGTGCAGTCTTTTCACGTGAAGAGCGTGCTCTTTGATTAGTCAGGAAAATGGGGAAATTGTGACATCAACTCAAATATCCACATGTTGTATTTTTGCATTTTGCTCGTCAGCAACCAACGAAAACAGTTGCATAGTTCTCACTTTGACAGCAATTAAGACCATATGAACAGGCAATTAAAGCATCTGTGTTAATTGCAAAATTACTGTACATCACATTTGCTTCTGCCTCTAACACTGGTATTAATGTTCGAGCCCAGACTTCAGGGCTTACGGCATCCCCACACAGCATCAGAGATCAGCTGCTTCTTCAGCAAAAGGCAGGCAACAAATTTGGCTATTTGGAGAGATTTATAAACCTCAGATCAGTTTGAATGTTGTCAAAGCACATAGCACGCGGTTATAACTTTTTCTTCAATTTTCTAAAACCTTAATTTCTAAATACTTGGTTTCCCATGAACAACTGCAGTTCAAAAAAGGGGTAAGCACATAGCTAAGAAGTAATTTCTCTAGGACTGAAATGTCGTTTTCTAGCTTCTGTGTGTTGCAATTAATAGAAACGTTGCTCCTTGCTAAAGCTAAAATGAAAAACTGATAGTCTAATGATTTTCTTCAAAAAGTAGTCCTCTAGTAATAATTTATGAACAAATGCCTGAGTAAATCAAAGGTGATTTATGAGTCTCGAGCTTTTCTATAATAGAGTAAAAAATGTACTTTGGGTATATTGTACTCCGAGGGTGTGAGGGTTTTTTTTTTAACGCAGTGATTTTGATGGACTGTAAATGGGTGGAATAACGAACCTGGGTGTTTTGCTCTCCTCCTGCTCAGGGTTTCATGACACAAAACACGCCGAAGCAGAACGAGCACTGTCTGAAGAACTTTGACCTGACCGAGTACCGCCAGGTGCTGAGCCACCTCTCCATCCAGATCTACCAGCAGCTCATTAACATAGCACAGGGCATCCTCCAGCCCATGACCGGTGAGTTCACAGCCTCTAGGAGCGTGTTTCCTGTCTGAGATTGTCTGCTCTGACTGTTTTTCAGACCTCTGCACAGTGCTAACATGACCTGGGAGAGTTTTTATTTTCCCCCGTGATAGAAACCAATAAGGATGAGGGGGGTTTTTTTTGCACCTTGATTGAAGGTATCCCTTTCCTTTCTGTTGGGGAGGTAGTGACAGAGGTGAGGTGGTGCTGGTGGGTTCCTCTCCACACCAGGTTCATGGTTAACCTCTTCATGGGTGGAAATGTGTGGAGGAGAAAACTGGGAAGAGGAAAAAGACTATGAAGACCTTGTTTTGCAAGGATGAGAGAACTATGAGGAGAGTTACCTCCTTGACCAAATCCCTGAATCTGAGGAGTGCCCCATCCCTGGCAGTGTTCAAGGCCAGCTTGGACGGGGCTTGGAGCAACCTGGTCTAATGGAAGGTGTCCTTGTTCATGGCATAATGTGCTAGGATTCCGTGATATTTGTGTACTTTTTAACTGTTTCGTATTATCAGAGCAAACCATCAATTCATGGATCTGCCCTGCTCTCAGACCTCGCAGCACCCACCACTTGCATCACTGAGACTGATACGTTTGTTACAGCTCACAGAGGAATCTGTTCTTCCCTCTAGCGACTAATAAGTAGGTGGATACAGGCTTTTTTAGCTCATTTTCCCCTTTTTTCAGTGTCTGCGGTGTTGGAAAATGAGAGTATCCAAGGGCTTTCTGGTGTCCAGCCAATGGGCTACAGGAAATACGTCTCCAACTCACCAGAAGCTGACACGTCCTACAGCCTGGACAACATGATCCGCCAGCTGAACACGTTCCACAGCATCATGTGTGACCAGGGTCTGGACCCAGAGATCGTCCAGCAGGTGTTCAAGCAGATCTTCTACATGATCAATGCGGTCACCCTGAACAACCTCCTGCTGAGGAAGGATGTCTGCTCGTGGAGCACGGGCATGCAGCTGAGGTGGGGCTGGGGCTTGGGGCAGGGATGGGCCTGCTTGAGGAAGTTCTGTTAATTAAGTGCACTTCTCAGAGGAAATGATTTAAATCTTCCTTTTGCTACCCGCTCCCCTTTCAGCATTGGAGCTTTGTGTGCTCCCCTTGAACTGGGGGGTGGGAACAGCAAAAGCTTTTATGGAGGTATTTTCAAAGGTACCTGGGTGCCCTGCAGGATTTTGTTAGCTTTTAAAAGCTGGTTAAAAGCTTCATTTTAATTGACTGTTGAAACTTGGAGGAATCTGAATGCGCCTCCCTTGTGCTCTTCAGCTGTTACATGGCTCATCTATTTGTAAGGTACGTAGAGTATAAATTTTTCTCTGAGTTGTTGAGTATTAAGCGTTGTTCTGGTAGTCTCTTGCTGTGTGTATCAGAACTATGCATCACAAAAAGCCACATATACCAGCACTACAACATATCTTGAGCCTCATGGAGGATTTTTGAGCTGCTACGCCTTCTCTCTGAGCTTGCATGTTGTCTCGGTTGCTTACTCAGGTTTAACATAAGCCAGCTGGAGGAATGGCTGCATGGGAAGAATCTGCAGCAGAGTGGAGCAGCACAAACTTTGGTGCCCTTGATTCAGGCAGCACAGCTTCTGCAGCTGAAGAAGAAAACCTCGGAGGACGCCGAGGCCATCTGTTCCCTGTGCACATCACTCACGACCCAGCAGGTAGGCAGCAGGGTAGAGGTTTACACCACAGGGTATGGATGATTAAAGGAGTGGGAAAGGGGGGTCCCCTGGTGCCAGTTCTTCACCGTCCAGCCTCAGTCTGCCATTCCCTCAGCGGGGGCAATCTGTCCTTTTCAGGAGTGACTCCTCTCAGAGGTGGTCACTGTGGTGGCTCCTCTCTTACAGTGCCACAGATGGCACTGGAGCTCCAGAAGCATGCTGAAATGAAACCCACCCCTGAGGAGTTCAAGGTGTAAGTCAGACTCTTGGGATTTTAACCCACCTGTTGTCTTCTGCCTGGCTAGGTCTGCAGGATGCCCACCAAGGATTCCTATTTGGAGCAGGAGAAGTGCCCACCTAGGCTGGATGGATCTGACCTTAAACTTTGAGACTCCATCCCAGGAGGATATAAACTCATGTTTTTTGCTGCTGGATTGCCCGGTCTAAATTTGATAATGACTTAAGAAGTGAGAGGTGTGAGCTGATCTCCAGCGATTCTTGGAGAGCCTTTCTAATGTATCTCCATCTCTCTGTCTTGAACAAGTGTTTTTGAGAGAAACTGAAGGGTAGTAGGGGAGGAACAGGAGTAAGGGAGCATCAAGAGAAGCATTGTAGAGGTGACATCTGAAGTCACCCATAACACCATGTGCCAACTAAGTGGCATCCCTGTACAAACCTGTTGTCCAAGTCTATTCCCAGTTTACAAATGTTGCAATAAGAAGTGACTTTGAGAGGTCCATTGCAATAACTTACAGGAGGCAAAGGAAAACACCAGGACAAGATTAGTGCTGCTTCTGCTTCTCATTTGTGTCACAGGAGACTTATTATGGCCTTATCATGACAAACTGTTAGTGATGCTTTGCATTCTGGAAAGGTTTGGCTTCTTATGACTCTCTGTAATCCTATTTTTTTTTTTCAACAGATCGTAAAGATACTTAATCTCTACACTCCTGTGAACGAGTTTGAAGAACGTGTGACAGTAGCTTTCATACGAAACATACAGGTAAATTTAAATGGCTGTAAACTGGAGGGCACGAATGGCATCTGTGTAATTCCAGTGACATCTGTATTAAATCATTGCTAACTCGGGCATTTTGCAATAGGCATGCTGCTGCATGTTGTCCTGAGTTCAGGACACACGTACAACACACAGCTGCAGGGTTAACCAGGCTGTTAATCACAAAATGAAATAAGCACCCAAATTCCCAACTCAGCTAGTTCAGCTGTTTAGTAAGAGCACAAGGTTGCAGGAGTCAGCAAAGCATTGGGGAAATGGAGCTCCTTCTAAGACACGAGGTAGAAATTTGGAACTAAAGGAAAAATAAAACACTTTTTAATGCTCAGAAGGAGGAAGCAGGAAAAAGAAATGTGTTCAGCTACCCACAGAATATGTTTCTGTCGCTGAGCAGCTGAATCAAAGAGAGACTGCTGGTATTGTGCAGTGCTAGTTTTTCTGTGCAAGGGGGTCATGTTGCTTTGAGGTTCCTGTATCTTGCTTTGTGCTCATCTGGAAAACAAAGCCAGGTTCTCCTGAAGCAGTGTTTTCTACAGTCTGTGTAGAAGTTCCTTGCTCAGAGGAAAGCTGCTGCAATAGAGAACAAAGTAGTTCTCACTTTTCTGCACTGTCTATAAAATTATGTACATTCTCACCACACAGGCAAAGAAAAGGCAACAAGGGATACTAAATTTGTTTTCTTCTCCCACACCTCATAGATGCACTTGCAGGAACGGAATGACCCTCCACAGCTGCTGTTAGACTTCAAGCACGTGTTCCCAGTTTCGTTCCCGTTCAACCCATCCTCCATCACCATGGACTCTATTCATCTCCCTGCTTCTCTCAACTTGGATTTTCTCAATAAAGTCTGAAGAAAGTAGAATTAAGCTCACCTCTCATACCCAGAGACCTCCAGCAATGAAAGAAAAAATCATTAAAGGAATTTAAGGAGCTCTTTAAATATGGACCAAACAGGCTTGTGGAAGAACCAGTGCACAGTAATGTATGGATGTTGAAATGTAGAGTAAAAAGAGGGACTGGTCCATATGTTTTTGGGTTGGTTTTTTGTTTTTTGTTTTTTGTTTTTTTTTTTGTAATTTGTGGCTCAGAAATAAGGATACTTGAAAAGTAGATTTATTTTTTACTGCTTGATTTGATGTTGACATAGTTCAAAACCCATAATCATCTCCAAACGCCACTAACAAAAAGGAACAGGAAGTGGGAGACAGCAACGGCCTGGGATGCTGCTTGTTTCCACTGATGTGGAATTTGTCACAAATTCTATGTTTGAGAAATGCTGTTGTTCCTCCTAACTACATCCAGTGCTTCTGCTTCGTGGGAATTTAAATAAATTGGCAGCGTGGACTTTCCTCCATTACCAAATTTACATTAGCAAAGGTTTTGTCGTAGCGAGATAACCATGATACAAGAAACTGCCTTAAGCCTTCTGCTTGTAGAATAGCATCACCCTGATCCCTACTGTTGGCTTTCCCTGTGCTTGTAAGTGTCAAAAGCTTTCATCCAGTGGCTATCAAGGTTCTTGGACCTCTTACACGGCGTGTATCAGAATCTCATGCATAGATCACGCTAAGGCAGCCCAGTTTAATTACAGGGTCCCCAGCACTAATTAGTTCCGTGTGTAAGTCCTAGCTGTAGCTGTCCGTGGAAAAACTCTGTGTTCATGCCAGTAGCCCCCCCAAAATGCTACCAGTTGTGCATATACAGGGCTTAGAGAAATGAAGAGAATACTTAAAAAAAAAAAAAAGGTTTAAAAAAAAAAAGAAGTGAAATGTTCTAACACAAAAAAAGTTGTCAGATGGTGTGTTGGTAATGTGAGCCATTTCTTTAAGAATGAACACGAACTCTTTGTCTACAACGAGCTTAAATAAATAACTGCAATCAGTGCAACCTCTGTTAGGATTTTTTTTACTAAATTTATTAGCTTCAGTTTAGAAACAAACCAACCTTCTGGCCTCACCACACTGATGCTGGAGAGCACCAGCTGCTCACAAAGACAGTCACTGTTTTTTCTTGGTACTTCCACAACACATTGAATTTTCAGTGGCTGCCGAGCAGGGAAAGAGGTGGGTTCCCATGGTTGAGTGGTGCTGCTCAGAGTGGTGATGCTCCTGCCACAGCACAGTGTGCCAAATTGCAACCAGGATGTTTGGCGACCAGCATTCTGCCCTTTCCACTTCCACAAGGATCTTGTCTAAATAGATCTTAACCTGCCTGCTTTTGTGGTCCTGGTTTCTTTTGTGGCCCGTAATTTCACGATGGTTAAAAAGCTTTCAAAGAAAAACCCAGTCTCTCCATCTGACTACTTTTATTTGGTGTAAATCGTATCCAAACACTGCTACACTGTCTGCTCAGAGGTTTAAAGAAGAATGTGAAGTGTCTTGAAGGTACACTAACTCCTGTCTGCTGCAATTAACCCTTTTAGGCTAAAAGTGTGTTTTGATTTAAACATCATGTATATAATCTATGTATATACAAACTGTAATAGTCCTGTATGTACTAGATAGCTGTATATAGTACACTTCTAAAGGAAAGCACATTTTTAAAGGAAAAGCTGAGTGCTGTGAAGAATTGTATTGGTCTATGCCAGTGGATAAATACCTTGTTTCAAATGGAGACTGGTTTAGACCGGCTGTTACCACTGAAGGACAGACTTAAGGCTAAGAAAATATTTTTTTCTCCCCTAACCATCACCCAGCTAATCACAGAAGATGTTTTGCTTGTATAGAGCCAGCACTACCTCCAAACTACAGTCCTTGAGCACTCACATCTGCTGTGTATTCAGTAGTGCCTTCATCTCCCCTTTATATTCAATGAGGGTAGTGCCACCAGTTTGCTGTCTGTGCCCAGCAAGCCCACACTCCTGTCACCCACTCATCTACACCACCTTTATTTATTTGTACCTACCTCTTTTCACAATGAATGTCTTTGCAGTGCTCTGAATTTTTTTTAATTGTCTCCCATCCCTTCCTTCCAAACTCTAGTAGTCATCACGGTTCAAGAACAGATAATTCGAAGTGGAATTCACCCTTTCTGTAAGGTGGTTTTAACACAGAGCTATTGCTCAGGATTCATAGTAGGTCAGCAGTTTCCTCTCAGGCACCTCAGGTCTCTACCTCTCACTGAAGTAAATTATTTGCAGTACAATTCCCACGAGATTGATTAAACTAATGCTTATCACTCAGACTAATGACAGGTTGCTGCAGAATCCTCTTCTGCAACAATTTTGTTCCTGATCACAATTATAAAATGGGCTTAATGGTCTTCTAGGGGATAATGGTCCTTCCACGTTCAGGATCATAATTTATATGTACTTTCTTAAAAACTCTTGGTACGTATAGATGGGAACTGGGATTTAACGTCTTGATCTGTGATCATGTAGTTTATCCAGTAAGATCCATCTGAAAGAGGACACTGTATGAAATATCTTTAATATATGTTATCTTTTCTGTTAGAAATTTTTAAAATTTGTATTTAAATGTTAGTTAAATTGCTATGTTTGGGCATGCCTTTCCTCAGATTAGCAATTCTTTATTTAAAAAGCTAATCGAACACAAAGCATGGCTTTGAGAACGCTGGCTCTTCTCCAGTTCTGTCTTTATTTTTAAATATTGATTATTCAGTTGAGTATTTTCCCACTCTGTGCCTTTAGCTCAACCACTGTTTATCTGAAAAAAGCATTAAAAGAGGGGAATATTTTTATTATTTGGTCATAGAAAAAGTTGTCTGTGGATTTAAAACCCTACTTATAAAATCTTACTTTGACAAGGTCTGCAAAAACACTTTGAATTTCCCAGGAAAAAAAACCAATACTGACCCATGCTGACTGTTGCATGTATGACATATCTCAGAAAAGCACTATTGGGAACAAAATAAAATAAAATAAACGTTCTAAAACCCCCAAATCACATAAATCAGCAGCATTTCAAACGCAACACTTCAAACGTGAGTTCAGGCATGTGCTGGCTGACCTACAAGAAACATCCAGGACAATGTCCGTGTTTCATTTTCACCAGAAACTTCCTTTGCTATTTTTCTTTTCCTTTTATTGGCATTTTGTAGCTGAGGTTGCTTATCTTGTCTGGTAAAGCTGCTGTAGAACATTGGACCTTAAGACTGATTTGATGCAATCCTACATCACTATCATTTTTTGCTCATGCAATTTATCCCACTGGATCTAAAAGAATTTCTTTGTAGGAGCGAAACAGTAACAAAATGTGGGCATGTTTTAAGCAGAGTTGCTGCCTTTAATCATCCTGCAGCTTGCTCACTGAAATCTTTGTCGGACCTGACCTTTTATTTGCGTGATTTGCAAAAGATACAAATGAAACAGCTGCACTTGAAACAACAGGTTGTTTTCCTCCCTTTTCAACGGTAAATGCATAAAATTGTTCAAACTTATTCTTTCAGACCATTAACTGAAAAATTAGCATTTTATCATTGCATATAAATAGAACCTAATTAAAATAAATTGCATGAACACCCATGAACCTTTTTCCTCTGACTTTGTTGATTCACATATATATAACAGTCATAAATGGATTATTTTTTTTCTGAAAGAAATTCGAGCAAGGTAGATGATAAGTAAAACAATCCAGAGGACATATTCCCCGATGAGTATCCAAATTATTTCAAGGTGTGAATGCCAGTGGACAAAGACTTTCAAATGAATTTGAAATTAGAAGAAAAAAATTATGTATTTAAAAAAAAAAAAAAGTGCTACTGTATTGCAATATCTATTTTATTTGTTTGGGGATTTTATTTTATTTTTTCTTTGGTGTGAAGCGTCTACCTTAACGAGCAGAAGGTATAGCTGCTGTCAAAGTTGAATGATATACATGAGTGAATACTGTAGATGAAATACTACTGCTTATAGAATATTTTTTCATTTTGAACAAATCTGTAAACTACACCTTTGTTTATAAGAAAATGCTTGTAATAGTCACTGTGCTATTCAGATGGGGATAAAAACAAAATTTGTGAAATAAACACTTTTGAAGAAGTTGTGACTTGTGGTCAAAAATGGAAATGTAAAAAAATAACCTCTATCAATATTTAGTTCTGTCTCTTGGAAACGCTTCTATTTTAACATTACAAAGTAGCTTCATAAACATTACAAAGTACTTTATGAAAAAATTAACAGTATCAAAGGTTTTACTCAAGACACTGAAAGGTTTAGAAATTATAACTTCATTTCAGAGATGCTGAAATAATCTGAGCAAATTAGAAATGAATTGAGTGCGGAATCTTAAGGCCTTGAAAGCCACTGTGAATGAATGAGGAAGAGGGGATGTACTGCCAGCCCTTGTGCATGTGCTTAAATCACAGAATCAGAATCACAGAACGGTTTGGGTTGGAAGGGACCTTAAAGTTCATCCAGTTCCACCCCCTGCCATGGGCAGGGACACCTTCCACTAGACCAGGTTGCTCCAAGCCCCATCCAACCTGCCCTTGAACACTTTCAGGGATTCAGAGGCAGCCACAGCTGCTCTGGGAAACCTGGGCCAGGGCCTCAGAACCCTCACAGACAGCAATTCCTTCCCAATATCCCATCTAGCCCTGCCCTCTGGCAGTGGGAAGCCATTCCCCCTTGTTCTGTCCCTCCATCCCTTGTCCCCAGTCCCTCTCCAGCTCTCCTGGAGCCCCTTTAGGCTCTGGAAGGGGCTCTCAGGTCTCCTTGGATCCTTCTCTTCTCCAGGTGAACCCCCCCAGCTCTCCCAGCCTGGCTCCAGAGCAGAGGGGCTCCAGCCCTTGGAGCATCTCCGTGGCCTCCTCTGGACTCTCTCCAGCAGCTCCACGTCCCTGTGCTATTGGGTCCCAGGGCTGGAGGCAGCTCTGCAGGTGGAGTCTCACCTGAGTGGGGCAGAGGGGCAGAATCACCTCCTTCAGCTTCAAATGAGACTTAAATAAGTCAGTGGCAGAGAGAGAAAATATGGGAAAACCCTCAGGTCTTTTAAAAGACAAAGTTGCATGTTGCTGTACATCCACTGATTTATAGATTCATTAAATCATTGGAATTATGTAGCAAAAACAGTTGAAAGACTCTTGTAAATAAAAAAAATAAAAATCTCCACAGGAAAACATTTTTTCTTCTAGAAAATTTATAGAACTTAAATTTTGTTCATGAAGACGTGCGGCAATTTTTGTTTGTACACGAAATATCTTCACCAATCTTCTCATCTTCAGCCTGACAGTCTGGACGGTTCCACTGAAGCATTTATGCACATAAATCAAGGTACATACTACATACTTCAAGGTGCATTTTCAACCACCAGAACTGTGGAAAGTGAGTTTTGTGGATCCCCCGGTGCAGCTGAGAGCTTGCTTATTCTTGGCCACAAGAGTCATGAGGCGCAGGCTTTTTTAGCTCATTTTCCCCCTATTTTTTCAATGTCTGCAATGTTGGAAAATGAGAGCGTCCAAGGGCTTTCTGGTGTCAAACCGATGGGCTACAGGCAGCTCCTACTCTCCTCCATCCATGTCCAGGAAAGCAGGGCTGCAACCCTCCACCAAACCCCTTCAGCAGGTTTGTGGTCAGAAGTTGCGCCAGGAGAGGTTGAGGTTGGACACGAGGAGGAATTTCGTCATGGAAGGGGTGGTCGGGCCTTGGCAGGGGTTGCCCGGGGAGGTGGTGGATCCCCATCCCTGGAGGTGTCCAAGGAAGGACGGGACGTGGCACTCAGCGCTCTGGGCTGGGGGACAAGGTGGGGATCGAGCACGGGTTGGACTCGATGGTCTTGGCGATCTTCTCCAACCTCCATGACTCTGTGATTAACTGTAATTAACAGTAATTACTGTGAGGCGTTCGGGGATGGCTGTGGGCGCTCAGCTCGCCCTCACGGATCGCGGGCCGCCCTCGCCTTCGCCCGCCGCCGATTCGCCAAAGCCACCACTGGAAAATCGAACCGAACAGAGGCGGAATTCAAAAAAAAAAAAAAAAAAAGGAAAGAAAACCAGCACAACAACACATTCTAAATAAGTAAAATAATACACTAAAATTACGGATAGGTTAACCCATCAAACGAGTCGCCTCCCGCGCGTTCCTTGCCCCGCCCCGCCCCCGGCGTGGCGAATGTGCGGGGCGGGCGCGGCGCTCGGCCGGGGCGCGGAGCGGGGCAGGAGCGGAGCGGGGCGGCCATGGCGCTCCTGAGGGGTGAGGATCCCGCGTCCCGCGGATCCCGGCACCCGGAGGGATCCCTGAGGGCCAGGCGTCAGGGCTCTGGGGCGGACGGAACCGGTTGTAGGGGCCCCTTACCCGGGGCGGGGGGGGGGGGGGGGGGGGGGGAAGTGGGGGGCAGCTCGTGTTGCCCTCAGGAATTGCAAAATAGAGTCCCCGAAGCTGTTCCTGTCCCTCCCCTGGGATTTACCCCCTCCAGCTGTCCCGTCCGTGCCGTGTCAGCGCGGCCGAACAGCTGGGAGTAATTGGGAACTTCCAAAAGACAGCGTGGGGTCAGAGGGTGGGAACGGGGGTGAGAGCGTGGAGAAGGAAGAGGGGTTGGGAATAGGGGTCAGACATTGAGGAGGGGATGCAGAGAGCGGGAAGGGGGTACAGAGGGTGGGAAGGGTCACAGGGTGGAAATGGGGGTCAGACATTGAGGAGGGGATACAGAGAGCGGGAAGGGGGTACAGAGGGTGGGAGGGGGTCACAGGGTGGAAATGGGGGTCAGAGATTGGGAAGGGGGTCAGAGGGTGGGAATCGGGATCAGAGATAGGGAAGAGGGTGCGGGGGGGTGTCAGTCGGTGGGAAGGTGGTCAGAAGGTGAGGAGGGGGTGCAAAGGGTGGGAAGGGGATTCAAAGGGTGGAAAGGAGGTGCAGAGGGTGGGAAGGGGGGGATCAAAGTCTGGGAATGGGGGTCAGAGGGTGGGGAAGGGGTACGTGGTGTCAGCCTCTTTGTTTTTAGCACTGCTTAGAATATAGGGTTTGACTTTCAGCAGTGCTCAAGCCACTCATGCTACAAACCTATAGCAAAGGGTGCATTTGACTGTCCAGTAACTGGCCATTTGGGTTGGATATTAGGGAAAATTGCTTCATGGAAAGGGTTGTCTAGCCCTGGCACAGCTGCCCAGGGCAGTGGTGGAGTCCCCGTCCCTGCAGGGATTTAAAAGCCATGTGGATGTGGCACCTGGGAACATGGGTTAGTGGTGGCTTTGGCAGTGCTGGGGAACAGTTGGACCTGATGGTCATAGAGGGCTTTTCCAACCTAAATGATTCCATAATTCTGTCATTCCTTGTTTACATGTAGTGACTAGAAGTCACTGGAAGTGACACTTGAAATGTCCATGACTGAAGGTTTCTGTTGTCACATCCAGCCCCTGCCTGTGTTAACACTGGCATTGCAGAATAGACTCTTCAAGTCCCAACAGCTCTTGAAAGTGTTTAGTGTAAAGTACTAATTTATGCTCTACATGGCTTCACTTTTGCATCTCTTAAAAATGAGGCAAATATGCCCTTTCTCATTTGCTCTGGTTTTGAAAACAAAATTGAAATTTATTGCAATAGGGCTTTTTATCTATTCGACAGCACTTTGCTACTTGACAGACCATACCTAAATAATAACATGTGTGTCAGTCATGGTGTGAGGTTTCAGTGGTAAAGCCTGTCTGGTAATTCTTGCAGTAATTTTGATGGCTCTACTGAGCTGGATAATACAGAGAGCACCTTGCCTATACTTGTTTGATGTTAGTTTTCTGTGCCTGTTGCAGGATCTTCTCTCATCTTTAACCACAATATTTTCGTACACTGTTTTTGCTTCTTAATTTTTTTTATGTTATTGATTGTTTTTTAGTCTTTCAAAATAGGGTCTGATGAACAATTATTTTTGTACCAAGCGTGTTTGAGAAGTGTTGGAGGGTTAGGGAATGTTTCAGATCCGCATTTGGCAGCAAGTGGTTAACAAAACCAGGTTAAAAGATGTCTTAAATGTAGTGTTTAGCAAGGATTCAAAGTGACCTCTGCTTTCTAGCCCAAAAGTTTACAGGTCTCTATGCATCTGATACTATTCCGCTCTTATCCAGTGTTTATCACCTTGGAAAATTGGAGACACTCTGGAAGTCTTGCCATGATAATGTAGGACAGTGCTAATTAATGGAGACTTAGAGAGAGCTGTCAAAAGACACAGAGTCCATTCTCACTCAGAATTTCAGCCACCCCTTGTTACCCCTCCTGAAATTCTGTGGAGGGAGTAGCATTTGTAGATGTCTCTCCAATCAAGCAAAATTCGGCAGGCTCTGGAGTACATTCCCTTAGGGCATGGCTCTGTGTCCAGTTTAATTCAGCATGACAGCTTGTGCTGCTGCTGCTTCATCATCTTCTCTTGCTGGTTCAGTCCAGCCTTCTCTCTTAGTCTCGAATTACTGTTTTATTGAGCAACCAGAAGGTGAACTCGTCACGGAGCTGATCCAAATGAAAATTAGCCCCTCGTTTTCTGCTGACTCTGGGTTACTCTTCAGCTGCCTCGGTTGTGTGACCTGCCCTGGTTTATTGGCCCCACGGTGCTGTTGGGAAGTGGGCAGCAGTGAGCACCTCCATGAAAGAGAGAGAGGTGTTGTTATTGTGAAAGGAATGTTTAAGGGCAAAGTTCCATCCTCGCCCCGGACTTTTTGCGAGGCAATGCCACAGTGTGTGCGATTGAGCAAATAATGTGGATAACAGACAACCTGAACAAAAGGGAGGAGGACGAGTTCTTTTAGCTTGGTCAGGTCCCTGAGCTGGTCTGCAGCAAAGCTTTGTAATCAGTTATTGTTGGCACAACTCGGAGGAGGCAGAGGGATGGGAATCAGTGGACAGGAGGAGCGGTGAAGGATGAATGTCAAGGCCTGTTTTGCTGCAGGGAAGACAAGCTTAGGAGAGCAGGGTTAGGTTGGATATTGGGAAGAAGTTCTTTTCTGTGAGGGTGGTGAGGCCCTGACACAGGTTGCCCAGAAAAGCTGTGACTGCCCCATCCTTGGAAGTGTTGAAGGTCAGATTCATGGGTCTTGAAGGAACCTGGTCTAGTGGAAGGTGTCCCTGCTCATGGCAAGGGGTTGGAACAAGATGAGCTTTGAGATCCCTTCCAAACCAAACCATTCTGTGATATGATTCTATGATTCTAAGCATGCTCCCTGCATATTTCAGATCCCAGTGTTGTGTTCAAGTCCTTGTCAGTGGGGCAGCCTTGATATTCACCAGTTTGGAAAGTCCTTTTCTAGCAATCATTCAGCCTGGGATCCAGATACATGAGAGTTGGAGGAACACCCTCTCTAACAAAATAGCTAAGTAATATGGATCTGACAGCCTGAAATCAGTGTTCATGAGCAGCTTAATGAACAGGAAATTTCATTCTTACATATATGTATGTCCTTGCAGTGTTACTTAAAATAGCTGGGTTTTCCATGACAGCTGTAGAAACAGAGTATGTGAGTGCTGTTGTTCAACTGGGGAAAAGTTCACAACCTGCCTCCCACTTCTTTTTCTGCACGTGGAAGCAGAAAAGGACTGTGACAGGCAGCCAGTAGATGTTTGCTTTGGTTCAGAGGTGGCTTCTCCCTGGCTGGAATTCATGTGAGCTACTCCATGTCCCAGTGCCTTTGTACACTTGTGCTGGCACACACTCTCCTGCCTATTGAAAACTGACTTTTCTTCTCAGAACCTGGAAGATTGATGCTAAAGCAGTTTAGATGACTTAAATAATTCTGGCAGAAGTGTAAAATTTCTGAGTAGGGAGAGTTTTTCCTCTTCAGCTGAAGGAATCAAAGTTAAAATTTTATTTTGCTTTATTGTCTGGGTTTTATTTTCCTTTGTGGAAACTCTTTCAGAATATAAGCCAAAAATCTACTGTTTTTTCTAGGATGAGGGAATGGCCTCTTTGTTTGTTAAAAACACCATTCCTCATCTGATTGTTTCACAGGTGTCCACTATGGAATTTCTTGGATGTCACTATCATGGTTTCAGTACACTAATGCCACTAATATCTGATGTGTGTGGCAGCCTCCTTCGCCTGCCTGGTATCCAAACGCAAACTTCCCTCTTTTTGTCAAACCTCTTTGTGGAAAGGGAGGATTTCTGGAATCTTCCCTGCTTTTCTTTCTGACCATTAATTCACAGAACCACGGAATGTGCTGAGCTGGAAGGGACCCACAAGGATCATCGAGTCCAACCCTCAGCCCTGTGCAGGACCATCCCCAAGAGTCACACCCTGTGCCCCAGAGGATCATCCAACCCTCCTTGGGCTCTGTCAGGAACGGTGCTGTGCCCACTGCCCTGGGGAGCCTGTTCAGTGCCCAACCACCCTCTGGGGGAAGAACCTTCTCCTGAAATCCAACCTAACCCTGCCCTGACACAGCTCCAGACCATTCCTTGGAGTCCTGTCACTGGTCACCACAGGGAAGAGCTCAGTGCCTGCCCCTCCTCTTCCCCTCACGAGGAAGTTCTTCCTGCCTTCCCTGTCTAAGCCACCATTATATCATTTATCCCGCACTGCAGGGGGTTGGTGCTGCCTGTATCTACAAATATTCACGTGAATTTAGGGTGTTATCCGCCTGAGGCTGACTTGGCGGTGTTGTTTGTCGGACCCCTGTACGTGTGGGTGATTCCTGCCTGCGTTTCAGGTGTATTCATCGTGGCAGCAAAGCGCACTCCCTTCGGGACCTACGGGGGTTTGCTGAAGGACTTCTCGGCCACCGACCTGACGGAACACGCCGCCCGCGCCGCGCTGGCCGCGGGCAAGGTCTCCCCCGAGATCATCGACAGCGTCGTCGTGGGCAATGTCATGCAGGTTGGTACCCTGGAAAATCTGCTGGTCGGGGGTTTTTCAGTGTCGTCTCCCCCGGTGTGGTCCTGTGGGCAGCTTTGCGGCCCAGAATGAAGTGACGACGTGGGAGTGAAGTGCGTGAGCAGCGTTTGTGGTGTGGTGTTTCCCGTTCGCGTTTGAGGGACATACCCTCCTGATTTGTGGTGCTGTTGGGAGCAAGGCTTAGCTTTCTTTTTATGGTACCAGAGGTAGTGTAAACTAGGAACAAGCTAATCTCCTAAAAATATATATTCATTAACTGGTCAGTTGCTAATCCCTGGTACATTTTCCCTGTTTTGAAGGCTTGAGCTGTGTAACTCAGTGATCAGGTTTCCACTGAATTATATAAATCCATTTTTATCTTTGATTGATTTGAATCTATTTCCCTTGAGTTTTGTGTAGGATTTTTTTTTGGAGTAAATATGAGTTTCCTTTGAGCTGGAAGGATTCATGCCTTGATTGAAAGAGGCATTTGGACAACCATTTCTTTTCCAAAGAGTTTGTGAAGAGGATGGTGTTGTATGCAGGGCACCACTTTGCAAAACTGCAGTTATCCACATATCTAGATGAGTGTCTTTGTTTTAGGCAAGACAGCAAAAAACATTTCTGGCTTTCTTTTTTTATTTATTTATTTTTTGTATTCTGACTTCACCATTATGAAGTGTAGGGACTTTTCTTCTGCACTATTTCAAGGATGCAGAAGAAGCAAGTAACAAAACTTTCACTATATGTGAAGAAACACGCAGTATTCCTTGTTAAGAATTTTCAGCCAAGAGTAGCCTTAGATTGTTCTGTCTCCTACAGATACCACCTCAGCTTCTTTTATTCAGCTTTTTAATTTTGTAAGAACTGCCTCTGACCTAGAAAATAATTGCTGTAATGCTTTTACATAAGAAATAGCATTCTACTAATAAAGTTACTTTTCATGTTTAAAGTACATTTCTTTTCCTTTGCATCATACTTCCCCATCCCAATAGATTTTCTTTTTTTTTTAGCCCTGGATTCCTTTTAGGTATTATTTGATTAAGTTTAAATAACTATGAGTGTATGACCATTTTAAACTCCCCTTCTGCAGCAGAAGTGGCTTCATTAATTCATTTTTTTGTCTGAACTTGCATTGGCATGCAGCATTGTGCACAGAACTTTGTCTTTATAATACACAGTAGCTAAGGGCATGATACCCAAGAGCATAAGTGTTCTCTGTGGTTTTGGGGGGCCTTCCTCTGTTAGTCTGAACAATATTAATTTACCTCAAAGTAATTGCTGCTCACCAGTCAGGATCTGTCCTTATATCAGTCTGCTGTGTGAATACTGTTTTAAAAATAAAGGATAAAGAAAAACATTAAGACTTACTAAGTTGTTGACTTAAATCTTAGCATCTATAGTCCCATTTTGGCCTGATGTCTGCCTTTTACAACACACACTTCATTTAAAATGCACATTAAGACACTGACACTTTCAGATAATGTAGAATTGTATCTTCTTTGAAGTGAATCAGGGTGCTTCTTAGGTTGTATTTCTGCTGAACATACACTGTCTTCCACCAGATGCAATTACACCATCCTGACTTGTCATCAAGACTTTTGCTTTCCAGTGGCAAAACCCGCTGTTTGTTCTGTCTGCAGAGCTCGCCAGATGCGATTTACATCGCGAGACACGTTGGTCTACGTGTGGGAGTTCCCATCTCCGTGCCAGCGCTCACTGTCAACAGGCTCTGTGGCTCTGGTTTCCAGTCCATTGCCAATGGATGCCAGGTACAAAGCTCTGTACTTCTGTGTTGGTTGTAATCTTTATCAGGCTGTTAATGTGAGAGAAGAGGCGCGTGTGGAAACATGTCCTCTGTGTTTGGGATGAGTCTTAACGTGGATTTTTAGCTACCGCTGGTAGAGACTTCTGTTGTCCTGCATGCTTTTGGTTTTTTGCAGGAGTTCAGCCTCCACAGTGCCACATTTTGTGGTTGGTTTTTAAAACCAGCACTGTAGCTATTTTTAGTTTAGTATAAGGAATGCAGCAAGTGTTAGCTGGTGAAATGGATCTCAGCTGTGCAGTAGTTGAATCCCGTGATCCTGTTTGTCTGGATTGGAATTACTGGGCTTCAGGACCACAACAGGAGGCTTTCATCTCTTGATCATTGTTTATATTCTCACCTGGTTAGCTGTGTAAGCAGCAGCTTGGGCTTTTTAAGTGCTTTTGTTCAAAGATCCAAACCTCTCATGGGTTAGGTAATTTATAGTGTCACTTCTTTTAAAACAGAAGAGAATCAACTTCTCTTTGAGCGGGTGCCCAAAACCACTGAGTAAGATGGTACAGTGGTACAGGGGGGTTTATTTCATTCGTTCCTACATTTATTTTACAAATACTTGAGCAACAAGATAGTTGGTTTTGTGGGGGTTTTTTTGTTTGTTTTTCTTGGCCAGAGGATTATTTTAGGTCTGATCCTCTAGAGGAAAAAAATGTGAAAGACGATGTAGAGTTAAGGTTACATGTTTACAGTAATATCCATCTGACCGCTTTTTCTGGTGCTTTCTGCAAAGGCCATACACACACTTGTCCACACTGAATAAAAGTGCTGGAGAATTTGACCACTTTTATTGAAAGTAAAGGTTGTGAGGTCCTTTCTGAAGATGGCATTCGATCAATGCAGCCAATGGCTCCGTATTTCCCTGGCACACAACAAAGCTGCAGCTTCTGTGCTGAGCTGCTAGTAAACGTTCACAATTTTTTTAGTCACTATAGAAAACATCTCAGCACATATTAGTAAAATCAGTGGCTTTCAGGGATGGGGCAGCCACAACTTCTTTGGGATAATTTCATCTGCTTCCATTCCAGTACAGAAATAACCTTAATGGTCCAACTCAGTGAATTGTTTTAGGGAAGCACAATTTTTCAGTGGTTTGATGGTGTGTTTAAGAATTAGGATTCTAGGTTCTGTGTGCTTTGCCAGTGATGAATTAGCATGTTTTGGGTACTTTTGGCAGCTTACCTAGCTAATGTCCCATTTTTTCCAATCATTCAGGCTTTGAGATTTAATTTGTGTTTCTTTTGAGAAGATTGGGAGCTTAAAAACACCCAGCTCAACCATCTGTGAACCTAACCACACAAACATGCAGAGGCTTAATGTCTTTGTTCCTCTGTCCTCTCATGTGTGCACACCCATAGTCTCTTCCCTCATGGATACAATCGTTCTTTGCTGAAAGGAGAAAGAAGGAAAGTGCCATGAAGGAGACAGACCCCAACCTTAATAAACCTTTCATAAATAGACACATGATTAAGTTTGAATTCATTCTCATTTTGTGGCTTCGTAGGTGACAAGCTCTTTTTTTAAAACCGTTGTTATTTTTCTTACTCAAACACTAAATCCTGGATCTGTTTTGCTTTTCTGTTAACAGGAAATTTGCCTTAATGAGTCAGAAGTTGTTCTGTGTGGTGGAGCTGAAAGTATGAGCCAGGCTCCTTATGCAGTTCGAAAGATTCGATTTGGAACCAGATTAGGAGCAGAACTCAAGGTCTGGTGCTTTTTTTTTTGGACTCTTTTTTAATTCTCTGAACTAAGTAATGTTCACAGAGCAATGTAAGTATCAGGCCTCTAGACACTAAATTCTTGGGAATGGAACTATTGGAGATTAGATCCAGATGTAGTTGTTCAAAGCATTTAACCAGTATTCATACATTATCAAAACAGTAGGTTCAGGCAATTCTGTTAAGCATGCCAGGTTTTCTAGCTTTTCCAAAACCATATTTGAATTCCTGTTCCGTGATCAACATATCAATAAATTCTTAGACACAAAATTTAGTTCACTTGGTACATCCCATGCAAGTACTATGTGTTAAAAACTTGTCAGAGGCTGTGAAATAGAGGCATATACAATTTAGGCAAGGCCACTAATGCTGGCAGTAGATGGGCAGACTGGTGAAGAACATGTATACCTCCAAGCTGTAAGCATCTCTCCATTCCAGAAGTGGAAACTTAAAAAAGTTAAATCCATTGGTAGGTAAGTTATTTTTACATTTTCTTCTGAAGATAAATCCCGAGCGAATACTGTGAAAAATGTGCTGCAGGATCAATTGATAATGTGCTCTGATAATTACCACTTGCTCAGTGGGTCATAACTGATATCAGAATGCAAAATTTGGATATTTCAGTGTTTCAGCTCTTTTGGGTTTTTTCCTGTGCTGTGGTTCAATTGTGAAGATGGTGCATACGAATTAGGCTTGGCTCTGTTCTTGTGTGGCACTGTGTCTAAGCCTCAGTTCCTACAGATAACACCTTCACAAAGCTGCTGATTCACTGAGTAGGTTCTGCTGGGTTCTTATCATGAAGATAATTGAATTATCAGGTGAATGGGTGATTTATCTTGCAGAACTTTACTGGTGACAGAGATAACAAAACCCATCTGAACAGACTGGGCTTGCCTTTATCAGGTTAAGTGAAGTTAGGCTTGGGTATTTTCTCACCAGAGATGTTACGCCTGCATAAACCTTTTACTCTTGTAAAGTCATTTTACCTGGCAGTAGAGAAAGAGCTAAAGAATCAGTGGGCTGCTGTGTCTTTTCACAGTTCCTCACCTTTCATTCTTGGCAACCAGACAGGTGTGTTTTCTCATAGGTCTCCAATAAATAATTCATACACAAGTAAAATGTGCTGAAATACCAAAAATCATAGGCTTTTCCCAAGCTTCCTGGGGCCATGTGGGAGTGGAAAAAACCATACAAGAGCACAGCATAGATTAGCTAAAATAGCACACAGGAAGTTGCACACTGCTTTGCAGCGTGTTCATTCTGATAAATAAATTACCTGTGGGTAACCTGAATTAATTTTACAAAGAGCCATTAGGTTCCAAGAGGCTGCTGAACAGTTAGGAACGGTCAATAATAAATGTCAGTGTTGCTGTGTTTTCTGATTTTCTTCTCATAATGTGCCGTGCAGTTGGAAGACACGTTGTGGGAAGCTCTAACAGATACACACGTTAAAATACCAATGGCAGTGACAGCTGAAAACCTGGCAGCAAAATACAACATCTCACGGGAGGCCTGTGATGGATACGCACTGAAAACGCAACAGAGGTGCAAAGCTGGTTAGTACGTGCAGGAATGGAAGGGTTTATATGGCACTAACCTCAAATCTGTTCAGTTTTTAGCATTGATTCAAAGCATCTTCAAGCTCTGTGTAGCTTGTGGTGTAATTTGTCCTTTGATTTGCATACTGTAGTTCATGATTTTGTTGGCCCTGTGGTACAAGTAGCCCACTCCCAAGGGGTTTGACTTTGAGCCTGCTGAGTCAGGTGTTGTGCCCACCAGCAGGTTAAGTAAGGAGCCCCCTTTCCACCTGCCTTCCTGTGCCTTCCTCGTGAACATTCTGTAGCTGTTCAGGCAGCAAATGCTTTTTAACACCCTGTCACGTGTCACCTAACTGAACTGGATTCGTGTTCGTAAATGTGGCTTGTTGGTGACCCTTTGGTGGGATGCAGCATTGTCCCAGGCATGCCTGACTGCCCTCCTTTCTTTCTTCTGCACTGCAGAACATCCACAGTGACCCACATCATCCTCACGTGTCAGTGTGTGCTGTCATTGATCTAAATCCTTTTTCTTTCTTTTGCAAATCCAATGCTGTTCTAAAACCCTTGAGCAGTTAGAGCAGATGGAATCTGAAGAGAGGATATTTTTTCAGGAATTGTGTTTAAAATGTTCTTTGGGTGGTTTACATGGCCAAAGCCATATCAGAGGCATTCAGCTCTGGGGCCCTCAATATAAGAAGGATGTGGAGCTGCTGGAACGAGTCCAGAGGAGGCCACGGAGATGCTCCAAGGGTTGGAGCCCCTCTGCTCTGGAGCCAGGCTGGGAGAGCTGGGGGGGTTCACCTGGAGAAGAGAAGGATCCAGGGAGACCTGAGAGCCCCTTCCAGAGCCTAAAGGGGCTCCAGGAGAGCTGGAGAGGGACTTGGGACAAGGGCTGGAGGGACAGGGCAAGGGGTAATGACTTCCCACTGCCAGAGGGCAGGGTTAGATGGGATATTGGGAAGGAATTGCTGTCTGTGAGGGTGGTGAGGCCCTGGCCCAGGTTTCCCAGAGAAGCTGTGTCTGCCCCTGGATCCCTGGGAGTATCCAAGGCCAGGTTGGACGTGTCTTGGAGCAACCTGGGATAGCGGAAGGTGTCCCTGCCCATGGCAGGGGGTTGGAATGAGATGGGCTTTAAGGTCCATTCCAACCAAAACCACTCAGATTCTATGATTGGATTACTGTGAAGTTTAGGCCAAAAACCAGTTGTAGGGGTTGTCCTGGGGCTTTACATACCTTGCAATCCAAAGGCAAAGGGTAGGAAGCAAAGATCCAGGCATTCCTTTAGATTCTAATGATGGTGCATTTTAACAGCTGCACTGTTGGAAGAAGAGTCTGTGTTTTTTCCAGTTGGTGTAGCAGTGCTTTTTATAATTTTTCTCCATCGTTTATTACCTTTCCTGCTGATCTTGTTAGCTAACTCCTGCTATTCCTGGGCTCTTTACTAGAAACTGTGCTTCTTTCTTGTTTTCTAGGATTTTGGCTTGCTGTTTTTATTTCTGCGTGTAGGACCAGTTCGTCTTATTCCACAGTAAAGAGAGAGTCCTGTGTCTAATCAGGAAAGTAAAAGGTTTTGAGGAATTTATTGAGAAGTCCAGAGGTAGCTAAACAACATCAGATATGACAGTTTCTGTGTCTTAGTTTTAAATCCCTATCTAATGCTATATTAGTTATTGTGGCCAGATGCTTTTATGGGCATCTTAGATACCTGCAATGTCTTGAATTGACTCAGATGGTTTAGGCAGCTGAATCCCATTCTGAGATCCTCCCTTGAGTGTGATACCTGTAGAGGAGTACCTTGGACAGAATTTTAATTGATATATAATACCTTATCAACAGAGAAAATGTGGCTTAGGAGTTTTTTCCACATTTCTCTCTGAGATTTACATCTTCTTGGCTATCTGATAAACAACAGAGCTGTAGAATAAAGCAGCAGTACATTTATTCGTACCAGAAATAAATCCAATGTTTTAAAACAAAAATAAAACAGAACAAAAGGGAGTTCAGTTATTTAAAACTGAAATAAAATTTTAATATTTTAGAAGAGACTTTTTTTGGAGAATTTGAGAGTTTACTTGTACAGTTTTTGCCCAAATTCTTAAAAAAAAACCCCAAAACAAAACACAATAAAACACCAACCAACTTATTTAAGCAAAATGAAGCATAAACATTGCTGCCCTTGAACTTTTGGTTAAAATAGAGCAAAAGTTGTGTGCACATGAAAATATGATTATTGGTCATGCTGCGCAATCATCTTGATGTTTTTATCAGAGTCCTTTTATTTTCCCTTTTGTGGTTGCAGCTAATGATGCTGGCTACTTTAATGCTGAGATGGCACCAATTGAAGTGAAAACCAAAAAGGGGAAGGAAAGCATGCAAAAGGACGAGCACCCCAAACCCCAGACCACTATGGAACAGTTGGCAAAGCTCCCGTGTGTCTTTAAAAAGGATGGAACGGTCACGGCTGGGAATGCTTCAGTGAGTATGTCAGAGCCCTGGGTTGTGAAAGTGTCTCCTCTGTGGTTCTCCAGATTTATCGCCACTGTTTTTATGTCTCACTGAGTCACCTTTGGCTGTCAGTGGTGTCTCCTGATGACAGTGACTTCTAATTCCGCAGCTCGATGCCCCTGGTTGACTTTTCCAGCCCCAAGATCTCAGGGGATCCTTCAGTCTGCTCCTGAGTCCTAAAATTTGGTTCTGTGGGTTGTCACCGATATTTTAGTCAGGCATTGGCACTTCTCATCAGCCTTGAATTGTGCAGTTGGTACCTGCAGTGGCTGTGTAGAATTAGCCATCCTACTTTCTTTTGGGGGCAATGCCTACTGAACGTTTGCTTTACAAACCAGGCATTACATTAGTGGGCAAACTGCTGCTGCTCATCTTTGTGCCACAGTTAATATCCTCTGTCACCCAAACCACATTTTGCTCTTACCCAGAGTAGACTGAGTGCTTAGCAGCATGTCATTATGGACTGTTCCTCTTACAGTCAGTATCTTAATTAGTTGATTAATGTTCTTTGGGCCAGAAGGACCACTGTGGTCATATAGCCTGAGTTCCTGCCTAAAATAGATCATCATAGCCACAGTAAGTGTGGGTGTCTGTAAAGTATATTTTATAATTAATAGCACATACATTATCCATTATTAATCGTGTTCTTGCAAGTCTGCAGAATCATGTTTCCAATGCAAAGGAGACTTTAAGAGTAAAAAATGTATTTTACTTTGCTAAAACATTGGAATTAATTAAACATCTATATTTAACTTCCTTTCCCAGTCCTCAGAATAGTGACAGATTGTCATTTGTTGTTTTGAATAAAAATTGTCTGTTAAATGTTAATTATGGTGTTTTGGGCTCAAGTCTTTTTTGAGAGTTTAGTTAAAAGAGTGTGGGGATTTTTTGTTTCTTTGTGTTTTCTCACTAAGAATGCTTTTCTCTCTTATTGCAAGGGGGTGTGTGATGGAGCTGGTGCAGTCATCCTCGCCAGTGAATCAGCACTTAAAAAGCACAGTCTTACTCCTCTGGCAAGAGTGGTAGCATATCACTCATCTGGCTGTGACCCTTCCATCATGGGCATTGGTAAGTTGCAATAAAGCACATTATTTTTTAGCATCAAGTGGCATTAAAATATTCTTTTCCTGGGCATTCTAAAAGAAAGAAAGGGAGGCTGCAGTGTACTCAGTCTGATAGCTCTGAGGATGGTTGTGTGTCCTACTGTCCATTCCACTGTGTCAGTCCATCCCTCTCATGCAGAGGAACAGATTTACTCCTCACTTTGGCTGGAAGGGTATGTGCACTGTCTGACCTATAGTGATACCACTAAGCTATAGTTCCCCCCGGCACCTTTTTTCTTTCCCTTTTTACTCTCTCTGTTAGTAAGTCAAGAAGACAAACACTCTTTTATAAAGCATTTTTCTCCTGAAATTCAGTTTCCCGTAAGCTTCAAAATCCCATTATAAAATGCATAACTATGAGTTGTCTTCCTCACCTCTTGCTGAGGAAGTGTTGGCTATGTGCACACCTTTGAGCAGTTACTCAGTGGCTCAAGCTAAGTTTGGATTCCAGGATACACATCTGTTCAGGTATTAGTTGGCAAACCAAATACTTTCTTGATTGTTTTATCCCATATTTTGTTTCCTCATCAAGTAGCTTGTAATGCAAACAATTCCTCAAATCCAATCCAGACACCCCAGGATTTTTCCCTTCTGTTTAGTTTGTAGACAACATTGTATCCCAGAATTGCTTCTCCTCTCTGTCCTTCTGTTCAGAGAAACCATTGTTGACTGGTTCCATGTGTCAGTGAAAATGCAAATGAAGCATTGTCAGGTTTGTTTCCCTGATCAGACTATCTAACTGACACAACCTTCATAGCAAATGTGGAGGGAGGGTTTATTTCGCCAGGCTTCATGCTGTCATTGTGCTTCCTAAACCAGCCCATTCTTGCTAGGTCAGGCAACCCTTTTAGCTTGTTTAAAAACTTCATAAATCATAGAGAGAAACAGTATCTCAACTCCTTCACACCACAGCTTATCCCCAGCAACTCAAAGAGACCAGAGGAGATTCATGGACATGACAGCAACAGATCTGAGAACAGGACCTCAGTCTGCACAACTGCCCTTTCACATACTGATAGTGACAGGGAGTCCTGCCCCACAGTGTTTAGTGAGAGAATTCATTATTTAAAAAAAGGGGAGGGGAAGAGGGAAGTTTACTTGGCTGTCATTGGTGGTCTTTGTATTGTCCACACGAGACCCTGCTGTTACTCTCAGGCGTAACGGGCATACTAAAACCCTTCCTTAATGAGATGCATTTAGAATCTAGTATTAAGCTGCCCAAGGCTCTCTGATACTTCACTGAGCTCTGAACTGGGCCCTTTCTTCTTTTAATTTTTCTGTGTCTTTGGTAATTTACCTATTTTTGTGATTTTTATTCTCTGAGCTCAGATTTTTCTATACCCTTTTTTTAGTTGTGTGAGAGATTTAGAATTGTTAGTGTTTTAGAATTTAGGGGGTTTTTGGATAATGATCAGCCACCGTATAACATGTTGGTATCTTTGTCCCACAAGCACATACCCAATTAACCCTTTCAAATTCTCTTTGAGTGTGAGTTTCCTTAGGTAGCTGTGCTTTGGGATTAATTTCCCTTAGTGGATTATAATAGTTTGTAGATGTCAACTTCCTTCCAGAGAACAGTTTTGTTGACAAACTCTGTAATAGTCTCAAAAGAAAAATCTTACTGTCTTCAGCTGGCCAAGACCTGGCTCTGAGGGAGCATTTAATTGTTCAGAATAAACTAATTAAATTTTAGGGTTTTTACTAGAAGATTTTCTGATATATTAAGAACATCAAAACAACAATACCCATAACCACACCCATGACCAGCAACTCTGGAGTAGCCTGGTGTTCTTCTCTTTTGTTTACCTTGAGGCTGCAAGTTGTGAGTAAAGAATAAACTGATCCAAGAGTACTGGGAAGCAGAATGCCTCACATCTATCGTGAAGTTGTTCTGTTTGTATGGGGACTGTCCCTTCTCTGGACTTGGAAGCTCTGTGTGTGTTTACCACCACAGCAGCACAGCAGTAGTGACCCTCTTAACTTTCCCTGGTTGTGTGTTGAGAAGGTGACTGGTAGTTTTGAGATTGAGGAGTTCTCTTACCACCTAATAAAGCAGGTGAGTGGCACATCCAGAATTCATTGGCTGTTCAGAGGCTCAGTGGAAGGGAATTGGTGAGGCTTTAGGAAGCTATCCTATTATAACGTGGTTAGAACACTTTATTTATGGATTTATTTTTTTTTAATTTAACTAACTGCATATAATTTCCAAACAGGCCCTGTACCTGCAATTACTGAGGTTTTGAAGAAAGCAGGATTGACCCTGAAGGATATGGATTTGGTAGAGGTGAGAGGTTTTTACATGAACAGTGATTTTACCCCCAGATCTTTTTAGCAGAAACATTCCACTCATCCATGTAGGTGTTCCTACATGTCAGGAGCTGCCTGACCTCTGTCCATCTCATTTCTGCCGTGCAGTTGCACAGTCATTAAAAAAATCTCAGGCATGTGGAAAATGAAAATGGCGTGATAGCATTCCATGGAATAAAAATACCCTCATGTGACATGACGTATTACTCTGCTGGCTGGACTGTTCATGTTTTTAGTTAGTCACACTTCTCCATTTGTGAACAGGGCCTCTTCTTGTGAGAGGAACAGGCTCTTCCTGGGCACACTGCATCAGAATATACCTTTTTTATAATGTATACGTCATACTTGCTTAGTATTTTAATTTTAATTGGATTGGATTGACATTTTGTAAGTTGACTTAAGTGTGCTTTTATGAACAATGTTTCATATTTTTCTCAAAATGACCCGGTGGAGAAGTTCACCTCTTTTAATCTTGTGTGCTGAAAGCTCATGTAAAAATTGTATCGTTTCTCCTGGTGCTTTAGGTAAATGAGGCATTTGCACCTCAGTATCTGGCTGTCGAAAAGGTTTTGGGCCTTGACCCTGAGAAGACCAACGTCAACGGAGGTGCCATCGCTATCGGTCATCCTTTGGGTGCCTCGGGGGCGCGGATCACAGCTCATCTGGTTCATGAGCTGAGGTATGCACACAGCTGAGAGAATGCAGTGCTGAGGTATTTCTGCCTACAGAAGGTTTTTAGCCTGGATTCAGCGTGACTAAACTCTTCCAGTCGATCAGCTTAAAACTCTCCTCACTGGAATGTACCGCTTTCTGTATGAATTTGCCACCTTTGTGCTGCAGTCCAGCTCCTGCACCTGCCTCATATTCTATTCCGTTGTCATTATGGGGTTTTTTGCTTCATCTAGATCTGATCCAAGCTCACAGGAGTCAGTGGGAAGGTTTCCTTTTTTGAAATGGCCTTTGAGCAAAGTGTGTTCTTTTCTTAACATGGTGCATTTAGTAGAATCACAGAACTGTTTGTGATGGAAGAGAGCTTAAAGATCATCTTATTCTAACCTCCTGCCATGGGCAGGGACATCTTTCCCCATCCCAGGTTGCTCCAAGCCCTGTCCAACCTGGCCTTTGACACTTCCAGGGACAGGGCAGCCAGGCAGCCACAGCTTCTCTGGGCAACCTGTGCCAGGGCCTCACCACCCTCACAGCCAAGAATTCCTTCCCCATATCCCATCTAACCCTGCCTTCTGGCAGTGGGAAGCCATTCCCCCTTGTCCTGTCCCTCTAGGCCCTTTTTCAAAATCCCTTTTCAGTCCTCTTTGGGTACTGGAAGGGGGTACTTTAAAAGGCTTTAAAATCACCTTCTTTCTCCTTTCATTTCTCTCTTTATTTACAGAAATTCTGACTCTTTTGGCTTGCTTGATATGCTTAGCACCATTTTAATTTGAATTTTCCTTTTCTAATATTTCCCCTCAGGGCAGAGATTGCTGTATCTCTTTGCTTGTACTTGCAACTCTGTCTTAGTGTTCAACCATAAAGCCCCAGAAAACTTGCACCTTCTAGAAAACTGTTTCTTGGAGTGTGGCTGTAGGAAACTTAGGTTTTAAAAATTACCTCGTCGGTGTTCAGGAAGTTTAAAAACTACCCGGGAAGTGTCCAGGGCTGGGTTGGACAGGACTTAGAGCAACCTGGGATAGAGGAAGGTGTCGCTGCCCATGGCAGGGAGGTGGAATGAGATGACCTTTAAAGTCATTGGTTTCCTACAGAAATATTTCAACATCAGTTCTGGCTTCACGATATTTTTCTAGAAAAAGAACAACATACACATTCTAAAACGTCATCTTTAGTAATATCCAGCTGATGGCTACTTTCTTTTCATAAAATCAGGACAGGAGCTACTGTGGTTTCTTCAATGTAAGTGATTTTCACTGTTGGTTTCTGTGTGCAGGCGTCGTGGTGGGAAATACGCGGTTGGCTCGGCCTGCATCGGCGGTGGACAAGGTATTGCTGTTGTCATTGAGAACACAGCCTGAGTGATCCTGGGGACTCAGCCTGGCCCAAATTACTAATGCCCTGAGAAACCCCTGCCTTCTGTGACAGTTAGACCATCACTGCTTGCCTTTCCTGCAAGGTAAAGGAAGAGCTGAGAAGTCAGAATTCCGAACAAAAAAAGATTTGTCGATGTCTTTCTAACTAAAGGAAGTGCAACGTCAGTATAATTACACACTGATGAAGTATTTCCTAAAAGCCTTTATTCCAATCAAAGTTAATGTGTTTCTATAGGAAAAGTTATTTTCATTTCACGGGGATATTGCTTGTCAAACTTTCACCAAACCTGCCTTAAAATAGCAGTCAGTGCAGCTTTTTAAGCAAGTATTGCTTAAATCATTTTTATTTTAGCTACTGGCACATGTGCCTCTTTTATTATCAGGAAATGTGAAAATGTGATCAGAGACCTTCTGAAATATTGACTGTAGACTAATGACTATTAACCTGTACCCTGGTGCTTCGCAAGGGAGGAGAAAATGAACAAAAGCTGAAATTTCCATTGTGCCTCCTAGAAGATCAATAAATATAATAGGAGAAAAAATAAAGGGCTTGGTATTCTCTTTATGTGTTTATTTTAAATGTAAAAAAACCACCTTAAAAATTGTTACTTTTGGGAAATCAGTGTTGGCTTTTGGAGAGACTGTTTTTCCTGGCTGAGGAATAACTGGTGTTTACTAAGTAGTTTCTAGAAATCTCTGGCAAATCTCCCAGCCCTCTGAGAAGGGGGGCTAGCTGCATCTGTGTTGCTGCATGATAACAGCAACTCATTTCTTCATTTCTCTGACAGTGTCATCCATATTTCTTGGGTCACTTCATGTGGGGCTGTTCTTAGCCAGTTTGGGAAGTGCACCTCTGAGGAAGCTGTCTGGCCTCTCAGAGGCGTTGGAGTTCAAGTTACAAATCGTTTGACAGAATGGACACGACGTTTGGATGAAATGAGGTCTTTGTGCTCACTGAAGCCCTTTAGGCTCACTGCACCTTGCAGCTTGCTCTGATGTGGATGTCTACGTGAGACATTCACAGCTGGAGAGATCCCTGTCAGAGATAGCACGCACCTCTCCACAAAACTAAAACAGTAGCAAAGACTTCAGCCTTTACTCTTCTTCATCCTCTGTCCGCTGTCAAAGTATTCCTTATGTACAACAACCTCTTGCCACTCCACTGGCGTGACATGATTATGAAAGCTGGGAGGTTCAGAACTCCAAAACTGACTGCCTAGCCTATCCAGAAATTCAGGTCAAGGCAAGTGTTGTTACAACTGGTGGATAACGGTTGAAGTATGTTGGTCACCATTCCAGGGGTTTTTATGCATGCAGTGTGTTTAACAGCTGTAGAGATATTTGGTGCTGTTTATATGGATTAAAAAAAAAAACAACCCAGCTGCCATAAGAGGCAGCAAACCAGATGTTCATTTAATACAGTATCTGAATTCCTCTTTCTGCTCTTAGTAAATTAGGGGTACTGGGGTTTCACTGTTCAAAATACAGTTGCCACGTGGATTTTGCCACATACTTTTGCAGGAGGATTTCTATTCTTAGTTCCTTCCATAATAACCAATAACTAATTCCCTCTACCTTCTTGTCTGTGGATATCATCATTGAATTCTCATCTTCAGAGAACTGGGCATGGGTTTTTCCAAGTTCTCATCCCTGTGTAATAAAATTTCTTTCTGAGCTCATCACTGTGTATGTACAGTAAAGAATAATTCCCTTCATGCACATAATATTTCATTTCTCCCTTTTATCACTCAGATCTTTGAGATCCATGTGTAATTCTAGCTGTGAGAGCTGTATTTGGTTGTCCTGAATAATTGTGTATTTCCTGCAAAATGCATCATGATGTCCACCTCATTTTCCAGATAACTTTTATAAATAAGCTACAGCTTCCAAATATCTCGACAAGCATGTTATCAGCACAATGATTGTACATGTTGCTAGTAACCTTTCTTTGCTGTGTAAGCCAGCTGCTTATTCCCATATCATTCCATTTTTATCCTGTTCATTTCCTGTAAGAGCTTTGCCACACTGAAGTGAAAGAGTGAAATCCTTTCCCATGAAGTCACGGGGACAGTTCTGATACATACAACTTCTTCCACAACATCCAGCTGAGGTCACCAAGCTCAGAGTGTTGTGTTCGTAAAAGCGTGGATGATTTGTGTTGGAAGGGGCCTCAAAGCCCATCCCACCCCTTGCCATGGACAGGGACACCTTCCACTATCCCAGGTTGCTCAGAGCCCCCTCCAGCCTGGCCTCGGACACTCCCAGGGATGGAGCAGCCACAGCTTCTCTGGGCAACCTGTGCCAGGGCCTCACCACCTTCACAGCCAGGAATTTCTTCCTAATTTCTAGTTTAAATCTACTTTGTGCCAGTGAAACCATGGCTGAGACCACTGACAACCCCTCTGCACAAGCTACCAGTTCCTGAGTTGTCAATGACTTTGTATGCAGAGGGGAGTCCTTCTTCTGAAAGGTGCATGGATGCTCTGGGTTTGGGGGGAGTATGCTGCATTCTTCTTCTGTAGGTCCTGACTTCACTTTTAAGCCTAGAGTATGGTATTCCCAGAAGGGCAAAGCCAAGTCCTGTGCTGGGCCATGCACAAACACAGTTTATTGTACATTAGAATATAGAGTCATACAACCATAGAATATTTTGGGTTGGAACAGACCCTGAAGACTGTATTGGGCAGGGATACAAAATATTGGCTTTTTCTTACCAAGTTATTACTAAAGGTGAGCACAAGCACTGATATTTGATTCCTGAGCCGATCTTTCACAATACATAGGAGGTGCCAAGGCTTGAGGTTTTGGTCTGAGCTTGTCTTTACTAGCAAGTCCAATCATTTATTACAGAATAACAGCAGTAATACCTGATTCCTGGAGATAATTCCCAGCTATGTTCTCTGATTTCCTTGATGTAACAATGGTAGGACTGTGTTTCTGCCTTTGGGAAATGAAGACATCTCTGCTGTGAGCAATCAGAATTTGGGGAATTTAATAGTGTTCTGGGAGGAGCAGAAGATAAGAAAGAAATGTGTTAGATTTTAGAGAGATAATCACATATTTTGATTGTACCAAGTGCATACTTTTTTTTCCTTTTAGGCTCAGTTGTATTGTTTATGTGTGTGGTCTCTATTATGCAATGTAATGGGAATTTTAATTGTTTTTCTTCTTTTTTTGAAAAATGTGTATGGGGAAAAAAAAAGCATGTGTGAAAAGCATTTATTGCCCGTGTAAAACTGTGCAGGATTTATTCATACAGATAGGTGTAGCTTCCTGCCACTGGGTGGAGCGTTTTAAACACCCTACATATCTCCCTGCCTTACAAAGGCATCTGTACTCCTTGCGGTGGCACGGCCTTCCTCCTAAGTGCTGGCTGGGTTAAACTTGAAACTGAAACGCTTGAAAGTTCAGGTCCCATTTCTCCTTTTATGTGTTTTAAGCAGGCAGATGCCACGGTACCAACATGCCTTTGCTGCTCTGCTCCCCGGAGTGTGTGGTGCTGCTGGATTCCAAGTGCATTAGAAAGCATTTGTTGTTTTGCAGAGTTTGAGAGGATGATGTCTGGAGGGCTGTATCTGACAGAAGGTGAGGAAGAGATTAGACTTTGTGATTCCTTTTTGCACAAGAAAAGCTATTAAACCTTAATCCTGAACAACTGTACGTGAGAGAGATGGAGAAGGTACAGAGGCTAGACAGAGATAGATTTACCTGTTGCATTCCCTTCTGGATTATATATCAGCAGTTCTGTTATGCTGCTAGTGGAGCTCCAGTAATTAAGATGGGGTGTTGTGGAGAATTCTATATATAAAAAAATTACATCTTGAACCTCCTAAAGTTGCACATTTTCAGGGAAGTCTCACCTCATTGCGAGAGCATTTCTATTAAGCTCTTCCTCCATCTGTAAATCCAGACGTTTTCCATCTGGTGTGATGCTGTTAAGCTGGGCAGGGCTCTGTCTCGCCTCTCCACCTGCCAAAGTCTGTGAGATTGTCTGACTGGATGCTTCACAGGGATGCTGAGGGGGATCAGAGGGGAATTGAATCCTTTTGAGAGCTCCCCAGCTAAGGGTTTAGTAATGGAGGTGCAGTTCTCCTCTTCTGAAAACAGTTACAAGGCACTCAATGCTGGTGATGTCTTTGCTGACTTCAGGACATTTACATGAAAAATTAAGTTGAACAGGTAGATTGGAGCATGAGTTAAGTAGGAATTACACTTGTGATTGTTGGTTTTTGGCTTTATAATGGGTAAGTAGTTCTCATGGAAGGTGAACCAAGATCAAAACCAAGAGCAAAAGGTAACATTTTTTAACTTATTCGAGGCTGCTGTTTGAGAACAATTCCATTTGTAGACCTAGTGATGCTCGGTCAAAACGCTGGAGCCATAGGAATGGCAGGGCAGATCAGGTGTAATCTCAGGCTGTTAATCCACAGCTATTTGAAATTGTCAGCATGATAAATTCCTCGTGGCAGGTGTTAAGCCAGAGCAGCTATTGTTTTCCCCCTGGTGGTCATGCTCTTGCTCTGAATCAGCAGAAGCAGGGCTGTGTGTTCACACCCTACCTGGGCTGAGTGTTTTCTCTGAGACTAGGAATTGCCCAAATGTGCCATTTAATGATTGTGAAACCAGGGCTTTAATCTCTTTGAAAATCAGTGAGGCAGGGAGCTGTTGCACAGAAGCTCAAGGCAGTAAGCTCAGTAGAGTTAAGGAGCCAGTCTGGAGAGATTGTGGTGCCCAACCTGGACACCAAGAGCAAGGCAGAACAAATTCCTGACCACGGGAGTGGAGTGGGGCACAGACTGGCCTTGCTGGGTAGTTCCTTGCTGCCCCAAAACAGACATCACACCAGGTCCTCTGCAGTACCAGGGTACTTGGAATAAATTTTGTTTTGAAAAAAAAGTATCTGTGAGTCAAAACCTATGAAGTATAGGGTTGCAGGAGGCAAAAGAGGGGAAAGTTTTGTGCCTTCATTTCTGTGTTGCTGCCTGATAACCTATGTGAAATGTTTATCATTCCTGTTACCAACTAATCGGTTAGTGGAGCTTGTAAACTCCATCTGACCACATCTCAAAGGAAAACTCACTCAAGTTCTGCTTTGAGAGATCTTGGCACAGACAACAAGCTGAAAGCTCAGAGTTTTTATGGTGTTAGATACTTCTGCAAGTTCCTGTGCTATATCCAAACATGTTCCTTCAGTTTTGAGTGCGTGTCTTCTATTTCACATATTTTCTCTAACGGTGTATTTATTATAGCTGTTGCCAGGGAGAAAAAAAAATTAATCCCTCTTTATAAACATTTAGCTCTAGTGTAAGATACACATGATATAATCATTGGGCTTTTTGTTTTGCTTGAAAGAGTACTTTACACTACAGTGTTTTCCTCTCTGCTGTGGTCATTTATAAATAGAGATTTTTTTTCAGGTCTTAAAAAGGGATTTGCAAAATCTAGAGTGTGAAGCAGAAGACAACATAATTTAAACACAGAAGGCAGAACTGAAGGGATGGCAGAGCATTGAGAAGTTCTATTTACTGGAACTATAATTGTTGAATTGACCATGAAACAGCTAATTTTCAGGAGGTTTTTCTCACGCTCACTAGGCTGAAGTTTCTCACCTACACAAGACTAAAGTTATGCTCGTTTTAGTAAAAGTACATTCAACAGAGTCCAGAAACTTCTAAATCACCAAAAGAGTAATAATGAAACTTTGAGGTTCAGCAAATCTGCAGTTGGTAGAATGATAAAAAAATATGACTGATTTGGAGAAAAGCCTGTGAGGTTGAAGTAAGCAAGAAACAGAATATTTATGACTATTCCTCTAACAGTGGCAAGTGTCAGTCTGCAAATAACTGCAAATTCAGGAGACAGTAAGGAAGTAGAACATGGAGTAGACTGAGTATGGAGTAGGGTATGGGGTAGATATTGAGTATGGAGTAGGTTGAAGTTGAGAGAAAGGGCAAGGATGGATATGAATCAAGAACTGACTGTGGCAGGTGTTGGACACAGAACAAAACTACCCTACACAGACACTACTATTTATTCATTAATCCTATTTCTAAAAAAAAGGTGAGGTTCAGGTGCTGTGTGCCAGGACTAGGGATGTCCTGCCTCTGGCATTACCCTGGAGGTAATTGTGCCCTGGAGGCTGGGAGCCCTGAGCCCTGGTGCTCTGGGCAGAAGTGTGTGCTTCAGGGCTCTGTGCTTCTGCTTTCTCTTAAAACAGCTTCCAGATACCTCAGTGGAGGCCTGTGACTCTTGTACTTCAGAGCAGGTGTGCTCCTTGCTCAGGTCTGTTTGTCTCTTGTGCTGGAGGACTGGTCTCTGTCTTTAGCCTATCCCAGGACTGAGGTGGGAGGCAGGGTGATGGAGGGCCATGGAAAAATGCAATTGCAGGCCTAAAAATAGGTTCCCTGAGAATCACTCGAGAACCAGTCAAACCCAAAGAATTTGTGGTATGTCACTGCCACCTGTGTGATTCCAGTCTAAATCACTTCGGAGACCTTTTACTGACTCTCCTGGGAGGGAAGGGGGAGTGTCAGTGACTCCCATCAGTGTGATGGAGGATAAGTAGCTTGGATGCTCTAACCATACAGGAGTGTTCTCTTATTCCTTTGCATCCCTGTCTCCCCTTGTTCACAGTATGTGTGGGTTGGACATTTGTGCAGTTAGTGGGGACAGTGTTGGGGACAGTGAGGCAACCAGAGAGATAGATGTGCCTCTGCTGGACTGGGCCTCTCCATGAGATTGCTGTAGGTGTGGTGATCTTACTGTTATCCCTCAGCCTGCTTCTTAAGGACAGCAGAAGCATGTGTGTCAGGAGATTCTCTGGTTTGGTATGACATTGCAGGTGGTCCCCTATCGTGGAATGGTTTGGTTTGGAAGGGACCTTAAAACCCATCCATGTTGTCCAACCCCCTGCCGTGGGCAGGGACACCTTCCACTAGGTGTTGTCTCCCATCCATGGATCTGGGGAACATACTGCATGAGTACAAGAGATATTTGGAAATCAGATGCAAAACTGTGGAGCACAGCACAGGCACCCAAAGGCTGGATTGCCACGCTCCTCACTATCCCCCTTCCTAATCCTTTCCTCAGCATACTCCCTTGTGCAAAGTTTGAGCTCAAGTCAGTAGATTGTCTTTAGGTCAAGCCCTGAGCAGAATTTGAGAGCGGAGCTATTAGGCTGGGTAGAAGTTGAGCATTAGGAAATTGCTTTTCCAGGAAATAAAGCGCATTAAAATTCTGAAATGCCTTCCTGTGTGAGTTACCTTGTTAAACCATTGTCTACCACTGATAGTGCTGGGATTGGCCATGGAATCATAGAATGGTTTGGATTGACAGGGACCTTTAAAGGACATCTAATCCAACCTCCCTGCAATGAGCAGGGACATTTTCCAATAGATCAGGTTGTTCACCCAACCTGGCCTTGTATGTTTCCAGATTTGGGGCACGGGGGTGGTACCAAATGCCTGGTACAAAGGCTGTAGCACACTGCACACAGTGGGTGTCAGAATCTGGTACGTTGCAAACAATTAGTCAAAACCTGGCCTTCAAATTCACGGCCCTCATCCCATTTTCCATTCCAACCCTCGAGCTTATTCCAGCGCCACCCTCGCTAGATGGGCCTTTCCCAATGTGCAGTGGAGCAACTGAGCTCTCCTGCTGGCCTTGGCCAATGCCATGCTGCAGGTGGGGAGCTCCGTGGTGTGACCTGATATTCAAATCAGTCACCTGCAGCAGTGACAGCTGAAGCAGCTCCTGACCTGCATCTGATAATGGGGCCCAGGCCACCAGAGGAAGTATTTGGAGCCCAGCTTCCTCAGCTGCCAGAAATGTGGCCGTGGCTGTGCCCTGCAGGTTTAGGGGTGCATGTGGGTCCTCACTGCTCTGTGCAGCTGTTTGATTCACCCTGACCTGGCACTTGAGGCCCCGCTGAGCTTCTCCAGTGGCACAACTGCTGTGTGAGCACATAGTCTGAATCCCAGATGAGGTGAGATAAGGTTAAGTTGGTGTGTGCCGCGTTCACAAAGTCTGATTAGGAAATGAGTGTTCTCAGCAGTTGCTAAACGAAATCATTTTACAGTCTGTTGTTTGTCCTCGGGGAAGTTTTTATTTATTACGTAAATTTGTGATTTGTGAGCCCCTTTGAGGCCAGTACAGGGGTCAGCTTGACATGTTTTGGAGTGACTATCAGCTGTTTAAAGCATGTATTTGATATAAATAAAATCCTTTAGGACATCAACCACCAGAAATATGCTGAAGTTCATCAAGGTATTTGTTAATCTGATTGAAAACTTGCAACTGGAGCTCCCCATGCCCCTTTCTACCATGAGTTTGTGATAGAAAAACAGAGAGGACTCAGGGAAAATAACGTTCTAGTGATGGCAACTGTATTTCTAAAAGTGTTTAATGTAATTTATGGAGCTGCTTGTTGGAGGTGTGTGTACAGTGATAGTTTGGTGGCCATGTAGCACATGAACTGAGGTATCTCTGGCTTTTGTAGGCTTCTTGGTAGTGTTCTCCAAGCTCTCCTTGTGCTGAGAAGAAGTAAAAGAGATCCCTCTCTTCCCATTTCAGATTTCAATGCCTGGATGGTAGAAGTATTGCACAGTTATGCACCTATATGAATAGTGCACCTATGCACCTATATGAATAGGTGCTAAGTGTGGTGGGACTCCTCCAGTCTCAACCCCAAGGTTGTATGGTAGATGTACAGTCCAGTGCTAGAATAATGAAAAATTACATATGATTTTAAAGGGCAGTTTAAACTAAGCACCCCGTCTTGTTCTTGCCCTCCAGGGAGGTGTCAGAGGTGGTGTTTGTACAGCTTACAGTGTGCCTTACTGTACAAGCCCACTGCTTGCCCGTGGGGCAGGGTTAAACCTGCTCATCTTCCTGCAGGATAGACAAAAAACCACAGGTACTAAAGCTCGTAGCCTTCCTGGGGAACGAGGAGGGAAAAACTTGAACCCCTCTTTCTTGTGAGATGCAGAATTATGCCACTGCCAGTACCCAGGGCTGGATTTGTGGCAGTCCCTCCTCCCCTACGTGTGAATACAGAATCACAGAATATGCTGAGTTGGAAGGGACCCACAAGGATCACCGAGTCCAGGTCTTAGCCCTGCACAGGCCCATCCCCAAGAGTCACCCCATGTGCCTAAAGACCATACTAAAATACACAAATACTAAAGACAGTGGGAGCAAATATGCAGCACTCGAGATCAGCCTGTGGCACGAGGCATGGCCATTCTCCTGGATTTGCCCTCTTTATTCCATTTCCCAGGTGTGCTCCAAGCCCAGGAGTGTGCACCCTCCAAAACAGCAGAGGTGCCTGTCAGGATGGGGCTGCTCTGCTGTAATGAGGTTTCAACAGCATGGACAGACTGTTCCTCGGAGAAGTGGTTTCTCCTGTTGTTTATTTTGGACTGGGTCTTTGGTCTTACTCAGCACCAGCTCTCTGGCAGGTGGTGTGCACTGGTTCTACCTGCTCCATCTCCACCCACAGCTCCTCCACTTCCCACCTGGCATGAGACGGATGGACGGTATTCATCCAAGTCTCAGCGCTCTGGGGCTGCTGCCTTCGGCCAAGCAGAGCATCAGAAGAAGATCAGGGTGACCTGTAGCTCTTTCACAGCTGGCAGAGGTTCTTTGGGCTGATCTGGGAGAGGTGAGACCCCGCTTTTCCCCTCAAGATGCCCTGAGTTTCCCATGTAGCTGCTCTTACGGCACTATTGATGTGGGCACCTGGGGCTGGGCTGTTCATACCCATATTTGTCCACATTAGCACTCTCAAAGCGGCTTCTGGAAAGGCCCAGCTGGTATTTGCAGAGGAGATGAGTATCTTGGGTGTACTTTGTGCTCAGGAACGTGCCAGATCTTGCATGGACTGTGACAACCTGCAGCACACATGAAACCTGTGTACCCCTGCAGTCACATCACAGGGCTTATCATGCAGATCACAGGGCTGTCAGGCAGACACAATGTGGCCCTGTTTAGGAGGGCCTCAGCATCTTCTCTGACAAATAGATGGCTCTGTGCCAGGCTGAGCTTTGCCTGAGGTCTTGGCCAGCCAGGTGCCATGGAGAAAACCAGCCTTGGACAAGGCCATCCAACTCCTGAAGGCAAGGGATGGGGATAGGTGGCAAATAAAGTTTACAAACCATGTCTTTACAGTGTTCTGCAGCACTTGTGGTCTGGAGTTCTTTTTTTTTTTCCCAGACTCATTTCAGTGGGCCTGGGGTCAGAGTCCTTATACAACTTTTGGGGTGAGTGGATGCCTGTTGGGACTTCAGGGTTCATAGAGGCTTATTGTCATCCAAGAGATGTATTTACATTGGTTCCTAACTTCTTTTGAGCAAGTTATGCAATGAATTCTGCAAATTTCATTGCCACTCATTGGAGGGCTCAAGAAGTGGAAGCGAGGGTGACAAGTGAGCCCTGTTAGGAGCTGGGAGACTGTGACAATGTTGCAAGCAACAGTCATGTGAAAATAAGGAGGCGATAAGGGATTTTTACTCATTGGAAAACTGTGTAGTACAAATCTGTTTTAAATTTTGTAGACGAGGATTGTAGTACTTGCATCAGGAAGAGGTAATGCTTTAAGAACCCTGACTTATAATGGCACCTATTTTAGTGTTCATTATTATTTACCCTGCAGTTCCCCTGTGTTTGTCCTTGCTTGTAGTTAAAGCACAATTTTGGGGTGGGAAGGAGGAGGACAAAAGACAAAGACACAGAAATGCAAAGCTCAAAGGATTTTGTAGATCTCCCCAGTACCACAAAATGTCTCTACCAAATCATACTTAATGCTTTAGGCATCAAAGGCAGTCATGTCAGCTCTTTCCAGCTGGCTTGCTGTGCTTGGGCAGTGACACATCCACCCAGAGACGGATTTTTTGTGGATTACACCTCCCAGAAGACTGGACTGTGGTATTGTTGTCTGGCTTGGACTCTCTCCATCCGGAGAGGACATGTCTGAGTTGTGGATTCAGCTCACAGCCTCCTTGCAACACGCAGCCAGCTCTCTGCAAGCCTGTCACTTTTGGTACGATTTCAATTTGCGCGGATTTATTCTGAAACTCTGGCTGACAGAAAGGATTTCCCTTTATGCCGCTGGTTGTGTTGCACCAAGCTCAACCGGGGTTGGGAAATCGAATGCTGTTCTTGTCAAACGGCTTCCACTTGCCTCCGATTACAACAGAAGACACGCGGCAACAGGAAACACAAAACTCCCGGAACTGGGGGGAGAGAGATGCAAAAATAAGTCACTAAGAATCGAGGGAGGGGGAGGAGGGCTGGGGTGTGTGTGTGTGTGTGTGGAACGCGGAGTTTGCAGCCGAACAGCATCCGCAGAATGTCCAGGAGGACTGGGCAGTGGTGCCACGGCTCCGGTGCAGCTGAGGTCAGGCTCGCTGGACCCGCTCTTACGCAGTGCCGGGCTTTGCCGTTCGGGATGTGCGCGTGGTTCCCTCCGGCACCATCCGCAGCCTCCGACCGAGATTGGCTGCGCCGGAGTCAGCCCATATCTTACTAGAGGGAAACTTGAGACCCACCAAGCCCAAATGTCAAATGCTGCTTAGTCAGATGAATAGCTGCAGTCACCGGCAGCCAGCCCGGGCTCTTTCCACGTTTCGTCAGGGGCAGCGTTTTGCGTCGAACCTTTGTTTCTCAGAGGAACGTGTTAGAAAAATAAAACTCCGTGTGGAGCTGGCAGCCTGCGTGGAAAACCAGCATCTGCCATGCAAAAAAAAAAACAACCCAAAAAGCAGATGAGCTTCCTCTCCTCCCTGCTCCCACCCTGCTCCCCACACACCTTCCCCTGACAGCTGGATGCTAAATATGCGACCCACAAAGGGCAAAGCCCTCGCTGGGGAACCTTGTGTTGGGTTTGCAGTGCAAGACTTCAGCAATAAAAGTGGGGGCTTCTTTCCAGGACTTCTCCTTCCCACCCTTAGATCTCCAAATGTCTCATGGATGTGCTTTTCTGGCAGGTGGGGGCTTGTAGTGCTGCTCTCACATTTCCCAGAGCACCCTGCACACACCTACACTACCACACCGTAGCTTGGAGATGCTGTTCATGGGACACCCTTTGCCTCAGGCACCCAAATACAACCCCAAGGGTCGTGTGGTGTGCTGCTCTCAGGAGGAGAAGCTGGTTTGGTCAGGCCCTGTTCTCTCCTGGTTCTGTGCATGCACAAGCTTGCTTGTGTGGTTGTCACAGTGCAATGAAAAATAGAAGTCGTGGACACATTTAAACTTTTTCTTTTCTTTTCTTTTTTTTTTTTTTCTCCCTTGTTGGACCTTTTTGGTGGGTTTTACTGTAGTTCCTGCCTTTGAACTGCAGTATTGCTCATTCAAGTGCTTTCAGAGCGATGCTGCCCTCAGAGGGGTCAGCAATATCTAACAGTAAAAATATCCCAAGTGATTAATCTCAGCAGAGAGGGTGGGAGCACAAGCACCTTGTTTGCTTCCACGTTTGCCTTTCCATTTGAACCAAAGGAAAAAGGCACTGGTGTGCTCTCCTGGAAGATGCTGGATGCAGGTCTCTCCAATGGGCTACCACAGCACCCCAGGTCATCCTGACCTCCCTAAATCCCTGGGCAGCAGCAGCAGCAGAGGACTAAAACACCCTTCCAGAATTACAGCTGTGATTTTTCCAGGGATTCCATTATGCTTTGGATACAGACCATGCATTCAGGAGCTGTGCTGAGGGTGGGATACCTTCGGTTTAGTTTCAGCCCCCTGTTTAAGTTTGGCACTTGAGTGCTTTCTGTAATCTCTGGGGAGAGAGGCAGGGCGGACCTGCACATAGCAGCTATTTTAATCTGTGTTTAAAAAGAATCCAAGATGACTATCAGCCATTTAATTTTTAGATGGCTTATGCTAGGGGAAATGAATCCCTTCCTTTGCATCTGCCACTTGCAGAATATAGATGCAAATGTCTGCTAAATACCTCCAGCTTCTCCTCCCCCCTCTGCAGGGGTGGGAATGCGGGACGAGCTGTGCCTTTTGGAAATGTGAAATTCTAGAGCTAAAAAAGAGCCTCCTGGAGGTTTTTCTGGTGTTGCGTCTTATTTCTACAGTTATACATACCAGGAGGGTGGTTTTTTTCCTTTTTTTCCCCTACGTATTCCAATGGGGTTAGTTTACTGCAAGCTCTTGTTTTGTTTCTAAAGACTTGTAAATGTGGAATATGGACTCTTAATTCAGCAACCGTGTGGCATTTCCCACTTAATAATGCCTGGCTTCCCTGAAGAAAAATGAGCATGGATGTTCACAGACTCCAGTAAGTGTTTCCAGGGATAACTTTTCCCTAAAACTGTGGCTCCCGTTGGAAAGGAGCTGGAAAGGGGTGAATGTTCTGGCAGAGCTGATGCCTGTGATGAGAGCAGTGTTTGAGTGGGAGCAGAAAAGAAATGTGGGATCTGTGATTTTGTATTTGAGCACTGGTGTAGTTCCATCATTGAAATTCACCTTCCCTACTACAACTTTACGCTTGACCAGTTCTCCTCCCCATCCACCTCCTTGGAAAATCCTCCAAGACTTTCACAGGGCAGGAGAACAGTAGTGAGAAGTTAATTTTCTACAAACTGAGGGCTAATCAACACATTTTCCAGGGGGAAATACCATATGAAAAGACAGATATAACCTTGTGCATCAACACTGTCCCTTGGAAGATGAAATTTTGGGGCTGCGTCGAAATCCCAGCAAATTTATCAACCTAAACCAGCAGTGAGTGTGGAATTTGTGTTTAACCTCCAGCTCTAAGAGGAGCCCAACTATTTTCCTTTCCTGCAGTGTTCTTCTTGCCTTCAGGGTCTGTTTATTCAGAAAAAAAAAAAAAAAAAGGGAAAGATTGGTGAAATCTAAGGGAGCTTTTACACAGTAAAATGTTTTGCAACTGGCAATGTAAATAACACGCTGTGTTTCTGGAAATTCAAGTACAAACTGCTTGCACAGAGCTGCCAAATGATGTATGAAGTCTCCTTGTTTCAAGAAATCAAGAGAAAATAAGAATATTTCTGGTTTATGGGAAGAAAGAATTATTGGGATGTGATAGAAAGAAGTTGCAAAAATTATTCAGCTCTATAATCTTTAAAAATGAGGCATTTAGTGTGCTTTAAGTACAGACACAAAGTTGCATTCACAACTTTTTTAGTATGGAAATACCTTCTGCATCCCTTCAGGGAAATGACAGATCCTTTAGCACAACTACAGTAAACTTTATCAACAGGTTCAGAAATGTGGACCAAGCTTTCCAAAACGGATTACACCTTCCCTCAAAAAGTTTTTAAGTTCTTAAATAAGTAAAAAGATATTTTTTTTAAAGCACTTAGTAGCTACATTTAATATTGGGAGGTTTGGGAGTTTTTTAGATAATATACAAGTGCTTACAAAGGGGTGTGGGTTCTGATAACTGGTAGATGTGACTTCTGGGGTATACTGGGATTCATTTACTCAAGGCAAGGTTTTCTAAATAGTTTCTGAAATCTGACTATTTCTGTTGGTAGCAAATTAAGTGGTCTTCAAGAAACTCTGAAATAATCGAAATAAATTTTTTACTTAATAAATAAAAATATTGAGATCACCTGAGGTCGCTTCTTGGAGGATGGGGAGAATTACTCATGATGAAAATAGTACAACTACAACCTATTTGATCCCAGAAAACGTCCATGGGCAACTACCTTGATGGGATATGACTGTCTTGTGTCTTTTTTTAAAGAGGGTTTTGGATACAGCAAATGCAGTTTCTGCCGAGACAGGAAACACCAGGGAGTGTTCAGCTTGAATAAATGGGAGCACAAGAAGGAAAAAATAAGTTGTTCCTTTTCCATAGGTGCTGCAACAGGAAATCTCCAAGTTTCTTGGCATTGCAGCCATCCAGTGCTTGTCCCTGTGGTTTGGCTTCCCCTGATGTCTCCACTACCAGGGCGTGTGGAGCCTGACACTACTGGGAGGGGGAGGCACTTGTGTGGCTCTGAGTGGCTCTTGGAGGGAGAGTGATGAAGTCTGAGACATCACTGAGAAATTTAATTTTAAATTGGGGGGGAAGACAGAGGGAAAAGTGAGCTCTGGGTACCGACACTCAGGGGTGGCTGAGTGGGACCGAAGACCCAAGAAGCCAAGACTGGGCTTGTGGCATTCTTCAGTGTGAGCTCTTGGAGATGAAAAAGACAGTGAAGGATAAAGGGGAAGCAGAATCTGCATTTTAAAGGCCAGGAGAGCTGTGGGTTTTCAGCCTGGAGAAGAGAAGGCCACAGGGAGACCTGAGACCCCCTTCCAGTGCCTAAAGGGGCTCCAGGAGAGCTGGAGAGGGACTTGGGACAAGGGCTGGAGGGACAGGACAAGGGGGAATGGCTTTCTACTGCCAGAGGGCAGGGTTAGATGGGATATTGGTAAGGAATTGCTGTCTGTGAGGGTGGTGAGGCCCCGGCACAGGTTTCCCAGAGAAGTTGTGTCTGCCCCTGAATCCCTGGAAGTGTTGAAGTCCAGGCTGGACAGGGCTTGGAGCAACCATGTCTAGGGGAAGGTGTCCCTGCCCATGGCAGGGGGTGGAACTGGATGATCTTTAAGGTCCCTTCCAACCCAAATTATGCTATGATTCAGTGGCTCTATGATTTCGGTTCTGAGCCCCCTTCCTAGGAGCATCACAATTCTTATTCCACAGAGGAAGAATCTCCACCAGTCCACTGAATGAGGGAGAGAGGGTCTGGGAGATGCTGAGTGTGAAAATGGGATGGGTAAACTTTCATTTATGTATCTCTGAGGTGTGGTACATGAGAAAAACACCTGAATCAGCAACTCTATCACAGGCGTTTTCGTAACTCTGCTATGAAGAAGAGTCTTGCAATACAGTCTAGAGCAAGTACAAAATCAGGTGATTCAGAAGCCTTGTGCTGAGGTAGCTGTCATCAGGGCCATGTTTTTGTGTGAAGGAAAGGATTAGAGA